>NC_072409.2:116260833-117559166 GCF_028858775.2 Pan troglodytes | reverse complement strand
TATCTCTAGGAACATGGAAATATCCACACCGCCATCTCTATAAACATGGAAATATCTACAACACGATCAGTATAAACATGGAAATATCTACACTGCTATCTGTATAAACATGGAAATAACTACACCGTTATCTGTATAAACATGGAAATATCTACACCGCCATCTACATATCCATGGAAATACCTGCGCCGCCATCAGTATAAACATGGAAATCTCTACACGTCATCTGTGTATAGATGGAAATATCAACACCGCCATCTGTATAAACATGGAAATATCTCCACCGCAATCTGTGTAAACATGGAAATATCTACACCGCGGTCTGTATAAACATGGAAATATCTAAACCGCTATCTGTATAAACATGGAAATATCTACACCGCTATCTCTATAAACATGGAAATATATACACCGTCATCTATATGAACATGGAAATATCTACACAGCTGTCTCAATAAACATGGAAATATCTACACCGCCATGTGTATAATCATGGAAATACCTACAAAGTCGTCTGTATAAACATGGAAATATCTACACAGCCCTCTGTATAAATATGGAAATATCTGCATAGGCATCTGTATAAACATGGAAATATCTGCACCGCTATCTGTATAAACATGGAAATACCTACACCGCTGTCTCTATAAACATGGAAATATGTACACCGCTATGTGTATAAACATGGAAATATCTCCACTGCTGTCTGTATAAACATGGAAATATCTCCACCGTTATCTGTATAAACATGGAAATATCTACAGTGCCATCTCTATAAACATTGAAGTATCTACACTTCCATCTGTAAAAACATGGAAATACCAACACAGTCATCAGAATAAGCGTGGAAATATCTACTCCACCCTCTGTATAAACATGGAAATACCTACAATAAAATCTGTATACACATGGAAATATCTACACAGACATCTGTATAAATATGGAAATCTCCACACCGCCATCTGTATAAACATGGAAATATCTACACTGCCATAGGTAGAAAGATGGAAATATCTACACCGCTATCTCTATAAATATGGAAATATCTACACCGCCATCTCTATAAACATGAAAATATCTACACTGCCATCTCCATAAAGATGGAAATATCTACTCCGCCATGTGTATAAACACGGAAATATCTACACCACCATCTGTGTAAACATGGAAATATGTACACCGCTATCTGTATAAATATGGAAATATCCTCATCGCCATCTACATAAACATGAAATTATCTCCACTGCCATCTCCATAAACATGGAACTAACTACTCCGCCATCTGTATAAACATGGAAACATCTACAGCGCCATCTGTGTGAATAAGGAAATATCTACAATGCCATCTGTATAAAGATATAAATATCTGCACCGCGAGCTGTATAAACATGGAAATATCTACATCGCTATCTGTATAAACATGGAAATACCAACACAGCTATCGGTATAAACATGGAAATATCTACAACGCCATCTATATAAACATGGAAATATCTACACCGGTATGTCTATAAACATGGAAATACCTATACCGCTATCTCTATAAACATGGAAATATCTACACCGCTATCTGTATAAACATGGAAATATCTACACCGCTATCTGTATAAACATGGAAATATCTACACCGCGATCTGTATGAATATGGAAATATCTACACCGCGATCTGTATAAACATGGAAATATCTACACCGCTATCTGCATAAACATGGAAATACCAACACCGTTATCTGTATAAACATGGAATTAGCTACACCGCTATCTCTAAACATGAAAATACTTACACCACCATCTCTATAAACATGGAGATATTTACACCGCTATGCCTATAAACATAGAAATAACTACACCGCCATCTCTATAAACATGGAAATATCTACACCGCCATATGAATAAACATGGAAATATCCACACTGCCATCTGTATAAACTTGGAAATATCTACACTGACATCTGAAGAATAATGGAAATGTCTACAAAGCGATCTGAATAAACATTGGAATTTCTACACCGCTACCTGTATAAGCATGGAAAATCTACACAGCTATCTGTATCAATATGGAAATAACTACACCGCAATCTGTATAAACGCGGAAATATCTACAATGCTATCTCTGTAAACATGGAAATATCTACACCGCTATCTGTGTAAACTTGGAAATATCCACACCGCTATCTGTGTAAATTTGGCAATACCTACACCGCAATCTGGGCAAAAATGGATATACCTACACCGGTATCTCTGTAAACATGGAAATATCTACAGCGCCATCTCTATAAACATTGAAATATCTACACTGCCATCTGTAAAAACATGGAAATATCTGCACAGTCTGCTGAATAAACATGGAAATATCTACACCACAATCTGTATAAACATGGAAATATCTAAAATGCCATCTGTAGAAAGATGGAAACATCTGCACCGCAATCTGCGTAAACATGGAAATATCTACACCGATATCTGTAAAAACATGGAAATATCTACACCGCTATCTGTGTAAACATGGAAATATCTACACCGCGATCTGTATAAACATGGAAATATCTATACCGCGATCTGTATAAACTTGGAAATATCTACACCGCTATCTGTATAAACATGGAAATATCTACACAGCTATCTCCATAAACATGGAAATATCTACACCGCCATCTGTATAAACATGGAAATACCTACAAAGTCATCTGTATAAACATGGGAATATCTACACAGACATCTATATAAACATGGAAATATCTACACAGCCATCTGTATATACATGGAAATATCTACACCGCTATATGTATAAACATGGAAATAACTACACCACTATTTGTATAAACAAGGAAATATCTACACCGTGATCTGTATAAACATGGAAATACCTACACCGCAATCTCTATAAACATGGAAATATCCACACCCCTATCTGTATAAACATGGAAATATCCACACCGCAATCTCTATAAACATGGAAAAATCAACACCGCTATCTCTATGAACATGGAAATATCTACACCGCCATCTCTATAAACATGGAAATATCTACACTGCCATCTGTATAAACATGGAAATATCTACACCGCCATCTGTATAAACATGGAAATACTTACAAAGTTATCTGTATAAACATGGAAGTATCTACACCGCCATCTGTATAAACATGGATATATCTACGCAGCCATGTGTACATACATGGAAATATCTACACCGCTATCTATATAAACATGGAAATAACTACACCGCTATCTGTATAAACATGGAAATATCTACACGGCCATCTACATATCCATTGGAATATCTGCACCACCATCTGTATAAACATGGAAATATCTACATGGTCATCTGTGTATAGACGGAAATATCAAACCGCCATCTGTACAAATATGGAAATATCTGCACCGCTATCTGTATAAACATGGAAATAACTACACCGCAGTCTCTATAAACATGGAAATATCTACACCGCTATCTGTATAAACATGGAAATATCTACACCGCTATCTCTATAAAAATGGAAATATCTACACCGTGATCTGTATAAACTTGGAAATATTTACACCGCTATCTGTATAAACATGGAAATTCCTACACCGTTATCTGTATAAATATGGAAATATCTACACCGCTATCTCTATAAACATGGAAATATCTACACCGCCGTCTGTATAAACATGGAAATCTCTACACCACAATCTGTATAAACATGGAAATACCTACAATACCATCTGTATACACATGGAAATATCTACACAGACATCTGTAGAAAGATGGAAATATCTACACCGCTATCTCTATAAATATGGAAATATCTACACCGCCATCACTATAAACATGAAAATACCTACACTGCCATCTCCATAAAGGTGGAAGTATCTACTCCGCCATGTGTATAAACACGGAAATATCTACACCACCATCTGTGTAAACATGGAAATATCTACACCGCTCTCTGTATAAACATGGAAATAGCTAAACCGCTATCTGTATAAACATGGAAATATCTACACTGCTATCTCTATAAACCTGGAAATATCTACACGGTGATCTGTATAAACATGGAAATATTTACACTGCTATCTGTATAAACATGGAAATATCTACACCGTTATCTGTATAAATATGGAAATATCTACACCGCTATCTCTATAAACATGGAAATATCTACACCGCCATCTGTTTAAACATGGAAATATCTACACTGCTATCCCTATAAACATGGAAATACCTACAATGCCATCTGTAAAAACATGGAAACACCTATACAGTCATCTGTATAAACATGGAAATATCTACACCACCATCTGTATAAACATGGAAATATCTACAATGCCATCTGTATAAACATGGAAATACCTACACGGCAATCTGTGGATAGATGGAAACATCAACACCGCCATCTGTACAAAAATGGAAATATCTACACCGCTATCTCTATAAACATGGAAATATCTACACTGCGGTCTGTATAAACACGGAAATTTCTACACCGGTATCTGTATAAACATGGAAATATCTACACCACGATCTGTACAAACCTGGAAATATTTACACCGCTATCTGTATAATCATGGAAATATCTACACCGCTATCTGTATAAACATGGAAATATCTACAAAGCCATCTGTGTAAACATGGAAATACCTACACAGTCATGTGTAGGAACATGGAAAAATCTACACTGCCATATGTATAAACATGGAAATACCTACAGACCCCTCCTTATAAATATGGAAATATCTGCATAGGCATCTGTATAAACATGGAAATATCTGCACCGCGATGTGTATAAAAATGGGAATATCTACACTGCTCTCTGTATAAACATGGAAATATCTACAAAGCTATCTCTATAAACATGGAAATATCTACACCGCCATCTGTATAAACATGGAAATACCTACAAAGTCATCCGTATAAACATGGAAATATCTACCCAGCCATCTGTATAAACATGGAAATATCTACACAGCCATCTGTATATACATGGAAATATCTACACCGATATCTGTATAAACATGGAAATAACTACACCGCTATTTGTATAAACAAGGAAATATCTACACCGCCGTCTGTTTAATCATGGAAATATATACACAGACATGTGTTTAAACATGGAAATATCTACACTGCTATCTGTATAAACATGCTAATAACTACACCGCTATCTGTATAAATGTGGAAATATTTTCACCGCTATCCCTATAAACATGGTAATATCAACACCGCGATCTGTATAAACATGGAAATATCTACAATGCCATCTGTAGAAAGATGGAAATATCTACACCGCAATCTGTGTAAACATGGAAATATCTACACCGATATCTGTAAAAACATGGAAATATCTACACCGCTATCTCTATAAACATGGAAATATCTACACCGCGATCTGTGTAAACATGGAAATATCTACAGCGCCATCTCTATAAACATTGAAATATCTACACTGCCATCTGTAAAAACATGGAAATATCTACACAGTCATCTGAATAATCATGGAAATATCTACACCACCATCTGTATAAACATGGAAATATCTACAATACCATCTGTATAAACATGGAAATATCTACACTGCCATCTGTAGAAAGATGGAAATATCTACACCGCTATCTCTATAAATATGGAAATATCTACTCTGCCATCTCCATAAAGATGGAAGTATCTACTCCGCCATGTGTATAAACATGGAAATATCTACACCACCATCTGTGTAAACATGGAAATATCTACACCGCTATCTGTATAAACATGGAAATATCTACACCGCCATCTGCATGTCCATGGAAATATCTACGCCGCCATCTGTATAAACATGGAAATATCTACACGGGCATCTGTGTATAGATGGAAATATCAACACCGCCATCTGTACAAACATGGAAATATCTACACCGCCAACTCTATAAACACGGAAATATCTACACCCCTATCTGTATAAACATGGAAATATCTACAACGCTACCTGTATAAACATGGAAATATCTCCACTGCTATCTCTATAAACATCGAAATATCTACACTGCCATCTGTATAAACATGGAAATACTTACAAATTTATTTGTATAAACATGGAAATATCTACACCGCCATCTGTATAAACATGGAAATATCAACACAGCCATGTGTATATACATGGAAATATCTACACCGCTATCTATATAAAAATGGAAATAACTACACTGCTTTCTGTATAAACATGGAAATATTTACACTGCCATCTACATATCCATAGAAATATCTGTGCCGCCATCTGTATAAACATGGAAATATCTACACGGTCAACTGTGTATAGATGGAAATATCAACACTGCCCTCTGTACAAACATGGAAATATCTGCAACGCTATGTGTATAAACATGGAAATATTTACACCGCGATCTGTATAAACATGGAAATATCTACATCGCTATCTGTATAATCATGGAAATATCTACATCGCTATCTGTATAAACATGGAAATATCTACACCGTGATCTGTATAAACATGGAAATATCTACACTGCTGTCTCTATAAACATGGAAATATCCACAATGCCATCTGTAAAAACATGGAAATACCTATACAGTCATCTGTATAAACATGGAAATATCTACAATACCATCTGTATAAACATGGAAATATCTACAATGCCTTCTGTATAAACATGGAAATACCTACACGGCAATCTGTGTATAGATGGAGACATCAACACCGCCATCTGTACAAACATGGAAATATCTACACCGCTATCTCTATAAACATGGAAATATCTACACTGCGGTCTGTATAAACATGGAAATACCTACACCGGTATCTGTATAAACATGGCAATATCTACAACACGATCTGTATAAGCATGGAAATATTTACACCGCTATCTGTATAAACATGGAAATATCTGCACCGCTATCTCTATAAACATGGAAATATCTGCAAAGCCATCTGTAAAATAATGGAAATAGCTACACAGTCATGTGTAGGAACATGGAAATATCTACACTGCCATCTGTATAAACATGGAAATATTTACACAGCCCTCTGTATAAATATGGAAATATCTGCATAGGCATCTGTATAAACATGGAAATATCTGCACCGCTATCTGTATAAACATGGAAATACCTACACCGCTGTCTCTATAAACATGGAAATATGTACACCGCTATGTGTATACACATGGAAATATCTGCACTGCTGTCTGTATAAACAAGGAAATATCTACACCGCGATCTGTATAAACATGGAAATATCTACACCGCTATCTGTATAAACATGGAAATATCTACACCGCTATCTGTATCAACATGGAAATATCTACACTGCCATCTGTGGAAAGATGGAAATATCTACACCATGATCTGTATAAATATGAAAATATCTACAACGCAATCTGTGCAACGATGGAAATATCTACACCGCTATCTCTGTAAACATGGAAATATCTACACCACTATCTGTATAAACATGGAAATATCTACATCGCTATCTGTATAAACATGGATATATCTACACCGTTATCTGTATAAACATGGAAATATATACACCGCTATCTGTATAAATATGGAAATATCTACACTGCCATTTGTGTAAACATACAAATATCTACACAGTCATCTGTATAGACATGGAAATACCTACAAAGACATCTGTATAAACATGGATGTATCTACACAGCTATCTCTATAAACAAGGAAATACCTACATCGCTATCTCTATAAACATGGAAATATCTACACCGCAATCTCTACAAACATGGAAATGTCTACACGGCCATGTATATAAACATGAAAATATCTACACTGCCATCTCCATAAACATGGAACTATCTTCACCGCAATCTGTATAAACATGGTAATATCTACACCGCTATCTGTATAAAGATGGAAATATCTACACCGCTAACTCTATAAACATGGAAATATCTACACCACTATCGGTTTAAAGTTGGAAATATCTACACCGCTATCTGTATAAACATGGAAATATCTTCACCGCCATCTGTATAAACATGGAAATACCTACACAATCATCTGCATAAACATGGAAATATCTACACCGCCATCTCTATATACATGAAAACATCTACACCGCCATCTTTAAAACCTGGAAATATCTACACCACTATCTGTATAAACATGGAAATATCTTCACTGCTATCTGTATAAACATGGAAATATCTAAACCGCCATCTGTATAAAGATGGAAATATCTACACCGCAATCTGTATAAATATGGAAATACCTACACCACTATCTCTATAGACATGGAAATATCTACACCGCTATCTGTATAAACATGGAAATATCTACACTGCCATCTGTATAAAGATGGAAATATCTATACCGCGAGCTCTATAAATATGGAAATATCTACACCGCTATCTCTATAAACATGAAAATACTTACACCACGATCTCTATAAACAAGGAAATATTCACACCGCTATCTCTATAAACATAGAAATAACTACACCGCCATCTCTATAAACATGGAAATATCTACAACGCCATCTGTATAAACTTGGAAATATCTACACAGGTATCTGTGTAAACATGGAAATATCTACACCGCCATCTTCTGAAACATGGATGTATCTACACCACCATCTGTATAAACATGGAAATATCTACACCACTATCTGTATAAACATGGAAATATCTTCACTGCCATCTGTATAAACATGGAAATATCTACACCGCCATCTGTATAAAGATGGAAATAACTACACTGCAATCTGTATAAATATGGAAATACCTACACCGCTATCTCTATAGACATGGAAATATCTACACCGCTATCTGTATAAACATGGAAATATCTATACTGCTGTCTCTATAAACATGGAAATATCTACACCGCGATCTGTATAAACATGGAAATATCTACACAGGAATCTGTGTAAACTTGGAAATATCTACACAGCTATCTGTTTAAAAATGGAAATGTCTACACGGCAATCTGTGCAAAGATGGAAATATCTACACCGCTATCTCTGTAAACATGGAAATATCTACACCGCGATCTGTATAAACATGGAAATATCTGCACCGCTATCTGTATAAACAAGGAAATATCTACACCGCCATCTTTAGAAACATGGAAATATTTACACCACCATCTGTATAAACATGGAAATAGCTACACCACTCCCTGTTTAAATATGGAAATGTGTACACCGCTATCTCTATATACTTGGAAATACCTTCACAACTTGCACTATAAACATGGAAATATCTACACCGAAATCTCTGTAAATATGGAAATATCTTCACCGCCATCTTCAGAAACATGGCTGTATCTACACCGCAATCTGTTTAATCACGGAAATATATACACCACTATCTGTATAAAGATGGAAATATCTTCACTGCCATCTGTATAAAGATGGAAATACCTGCACTGCGAGCTGTATAAACATGAAAATATCTACACCGCTATCTGTATAAACATGGAAATACCAACACCGATATCTGTATAAACATGGACATATCTACACCGCAGTCTGTATAAACATGGAAATATCTACAATGCTATGCGTGTAAACATGGAAATATGTACACAGCTATCTGTGTAAACTTGGAAATATCTACACAGATATTTGCGTAAACATGGAACTATCTACACGGAAATCTTTGCAAAGATGGAAATAACTACACCACTATCTCTGTAAAAATGGAAATATCTACACCGCTACATGTATAAAAATGGCAATATCTACACCGCTGTCTGTATAAACAAGGAAATGTCTACAGCGCCATCTGTAGAAACATGAAAATATCTACATCGCTATTTGTAAAAATATGGAAATATCTACACCTCTATCTCTATAAAAATGGAAATACCTACACCACTTTCTCTATAAACATGGAAATATCTACATTGCAATCTCTATATACATGGAAATATCTACACCGCCATCTCTATAAACATGAAAATAATTACACCGCCATCTTCAGAAACATGGATGTATCTACACCGCCATCTGTATAAACATGGAAATAACTACACCTCTATCTGTATAAACATGGAAATATCTACATTGCTATCACTGTAAACATGGAAATATCGACACAGGTAACTGTGTAAACTTGGAAATATCTACACCGCTATCTGTGTAAAGTTTGCAATGTCTACAACGCAATCTCTATAAACATGGAAATATCTACACTGCGATCTGTATAAACATGGAAATACCGACACGGCTATCTGTATAAACATGGAAATCTCTGCACCGCTATCTTTTTAAACATGGAAATATCTGCAACTCTATCTGTGTAAACATCGAAATTTCTACACGGCTATCTGTGTAAACATGGAAATATCTGCACCGCTATCTGTATAAAGATGGAAATATCTACACAAGTATCTGAAAAACTTGGAAATATCTACACCGCTCTCTGTATAAATGTCGAAATATCTACACCGATATCTGTATAAACATGGAAATATGTACACCGTTATCTTTATAAACAAGGAAATATCTACACCGCCATCTGTATAAACATGGAAATATCTACACCGCCATTTCTATAAACATGGAAATATCTACACCGCTATCTGTATGAATACGGAAATAACTACACCGCAATCTCTATATAGCTGGAAATATCTAAACCACTATCTTCATAAATATGGAAATATCTACAACGTTATCTCTATAAACATGGAAATATCTACGCCGCCATCTGTATAAACATGCAAATACCTACCCAGTAATCTGCATAAACATGGAAATATCTACACCAACATCTCTATAAACATGGAAATATCTGCACCACTATACCTATATACATGGAAATATCTACACAGCCATCTCTATGAACATGGAAATATCTTCACCGCTGTCTCTATAAACATGGAAATATCTATTCGGCTATCTGTGTAAACAAGGAAATATCTACAACGCCATCTGTATAAATGTAAAAATATCTCCCCTGCTATCTGTATAAACATGGAAATATCTCCACCGCTATCTGTATAAACATGGAAATACCTACACCTGTATCTGTATCAACTTGTAAATACCTGAACTGCTATCTGTATAAACAATGAAATATCTACAACGCTATCTGTGTAAACATGGAAATACCTACACAGCTATCTGTGTAAACTTGGAAATATGTACACCGCTATCTGTGTAAACATGGAAATATCTACAACGCTATCTGTGTAAACATGGAAATATTTACAACGCTATCTTTGTAAACATGTAAATATCTACACAGCTATCTGTAAAACGTGGAAATATCTACACAGCTATCTGTATAAACGTGGAAATATCTAAACCGCTATCTGTATAAATGTGGAAATATCTTCAACGCTATCTGTATAAACGTGGAAATATCTACATCGCTATCTGTATAAACGTGGAAATACTTTCACCGCTATCTCTATAAACTTGGAAATGTCTACACCGCTATCTGTATCAACATGGAAGTAACCACACCGCTATGTGTATAAACATGGAAATATCTACAATGCTATCTCTGTAAACATGGAAATATCTACACAGCTATCTGTGTAAACTTGGAAATATCTACACCGATATCTGTGTAAAGTTGGCAATATCTACAAAGCAATCTGTGCAAAGATGGAAATATCTACTCAAATATCTCTGTAAACATTGAAATATCTACTCCGCTATCTGTCTAAACTTGGAAATATCCACAGCCCCATCTATATGAACATGGAAATATCTACAGCGCTATCTCTGTAAACATTGAAATATCTACACTGCCATCTTTAAAAATATGGAATTATATAACCAGTCATCTGTATAAACATGGATATATGTACAACACCATCTCTATAAACATGGAAATATCTATAATGCGATCTGTATTCACATGGAAATATCTACACAGCCATCTGTGTAAACATGGAAATATCTACAACGCTATCTCCATAAACATGGAAATACCTACACCGCTATCTCTATAAACATAGAAATATGTACACCGCCATCTGTATAAACATGGAAAGACTTACAAAGTTATCTGTATAAACATGGAAATATCTACACCGCCATCTGTATATACATGGAAATACCTACACAGCCATCTGTATATACATGGAAATATCTACACAGCCATCTGCATATCCATGGAAATATCTATGCCGCCATCTGTATAAACTTGGAAATATCTACACGGCCATCTGTGTATAGATGGAAATAACAACACTGCCATCTGTACAAACATGGAAATATCTACACCACTATCTCTATAAACATGGAAATATCTACAATGCCATCTGTAAAAACATGGAAATACCTATATAGTCATCTGTATAAACATGGTTATATCTACACCGCCATCTGTATAAACATGGAAACATCTAAGCCATTATCTGTATAAACATGGAAATATCTACACCGCTATCTGTATAAACATGGAAATATCTACACTGCGATCTGTATAAACATGGAAATATCTACACCGCTATCTGTATAAACATGGAAATATCTTCACCACGATCTGTATAAACATGGAAATATCTACATAGCCATCTGTATAAACGTGGAAATATCTACAATGCCATCTGTAGAAAGATGGAAATATTTACACCGCAATCTGTGTAAACATGGAAATATTTACACCAATATCTGTAAAAACATGGAAATATCTACACCGCTATCTGTATAAACATGGAAATATCTACACTGCGGTCTATATAAACTTGGAAATTTCTACACCGGTATCTGTATAATGATGGAAATATCTACACCACGATCTGTATAAACATGGAAATATTTACACCGCTATCTGTATAAACATGGAAATATCTACACCGCTATCTCTATAAACATGGAAATATCTACAAAGCCATCTGTATAAACATGGAAATACCAACACAGTCATGAGTAGGAACATGGAAATATCTACACCGCGATCTGTATAAACATGGAAATGTCTACATCGCGATCTGTATAAACATGGAAATATCTACACTGCGATCTGTATAAACATGGAAATATCTACACAGCTATCTCTATAAACATGGAAATATCTACACCGCAATTTGTATAAACATGGAAATACCTACAAAGACATCTGAATAAACATGGAGATATCTACACAGCCATCTGTATAAACATGGAAATATGTACACATCCGTCTGTATATACATGGAAATATCTACACCGCTATCTGTATAAACATGGAAATAAATACACCGCTATTTTTATAAACAAGGAAATATCTACACCACTATCTGTTTAAACATGGAAATATCTACACAGACATCTGTTTATACATGGAAATATCTACACCGCTATCAGTATAAACATGGAAATAACTACACCGCTATTTGTATAAACAAGGATATATCTACACCGTGATCTCTATAAACATGGAAATATTTACACCGCTATCTGTATAAACATGGAAACTTCTACACCGTTATCTGTATAAATATGGAAATATCTACACCGCTATCTCTATAAACATGGAAATATCTACACCGCCATCTGTATAAACACGGAAATACCTATACAGTCATCTGTACAAACATGGAAATATCTACAACACCATCTGTATAAACATGGAAATATCTACAATGCCATCTGTATACACATGGAAATACCGACACGGCAATCTGTGTATAGATGGAAACATCAACACCACCATCTGTACAAACTTGGAAATATCTACACTGCTATCTCTATAAACATGGAAATATCTACACTGCGGTCTGTATAAACATGGAATTATCTACACCGGTATCTGTATAAACATGGAAATATCTACACCACGATCGTTGTAAACATGGAAATATATACACCGGTATCTGTAAACATGGAAATATCTGCACCGCTATCTCTATAGACATGGAAATATATACAAAGCCATCTGTATAAACATGGAAATACCTACACAGTCATGTGTAGGAACATAGAAATATCTACACTGCCATCTGTATAAACATAGAAATATCTACACAGCCCTCTGAATAAATATGGAGATATCTGCATAGGCATCTGTATATACATGGAAATATCTGCACCGCTATCAGTATAAACATGGAAATACCTACACCGCTGTCTCTATAAACATGGAAATATGTACACCGCTATCTGAATAAACATGGAAATATCTACACGACGATCTGTATAAACATGGAAATATCTACACCGCAATCTGTATAAACATGGAAATCACTACACCGCTATCTGTATAAACATGGAAATATCTACACAGCTATCTCTATAAACATGGAAATATCTACACCGCCATCTCTACGAACATGGAAATACCGACAAAGTCATCTGTATAAACATGGAAATATCTACACAGCCATCTGTATATACATGGAAATAACTACACCGCTATCTGTATAAACATGGAAATAACTACACCGCTATCTGTATAAACATGGAAATATTTACACCGCCATCTACATATCCATTGAAATATCTGCGCCGCCATCTGTATAAATATGTAAATATCTACACGGTCATCTGTGTATAGATGGAAATATTAACACCGCCATCTGTACAAACATGGAAATATCTGCAACGTTATCTGTATAAGCTTGGAAATATTTACACCGCGGTCTGTATAAACATGGAAATATCTGCATCGCTATCTGTATAAACATGGAAATATCTACACCGCTATCTCTATAAACATGGAAATATATACACCGTGATCTGTATAAACATGGAAATATTTACACGGCTATCTGTATAAACATGGAAATATCTTCACCATTATCTGTATAAATATGGAAATATCTACACCGCTATCTCTATAAACATGGAAATATCTACACCGCCATCTGTATAAACTTGGAAATATCAACACTGCTATCTCTATAAACATGGAAATAACTACAATGCCAACTGTAAAAACATGGAAATACCTATACAGTCATCTGTATAAACATGGAAATATCTACAATGCCATCTGTATACACATGGAAATATCTACACCGCCATATGTATAAACATGGAAATATCTACACTGCTATCTCTATAAACATGGAAATATCTACAGCGCCATCTGTAAAAACATGGAAATACCTATACAGTCATCTGTATAAACATGGAAATATCTATACCACCATCTGTATAAACATGGAAATATCTACATCGGTATCTGTATAAACATGGAAATATCTACACCACGATCTGTATAAACATGGAAATATCTACACCGCTATCTCAATAAACATGGAAATATCTGCACCGCTATCTCTATAAACATGGAAATATCTACAAAGCCATCTGTATAAGCATATAAATACCTACACAGTCATGTGTATACACATGGAAATATCTACACCGCAATCTGTATAAACATGGAAATATCGAAACCGCTATCTGTATAAATATGAAATATCTAAACCGCTATCTCTATAAAAATGGAAATATCTACACTGCTATCTGTATAAACATGGAAATATCCTCACTGCTATCTCTATGAACATGGATATATCTACACCACTATCTCTATAAACATGGAAACCTCTACACCATGATCTGTATAAACATGGAAATATCTACACTGCCATCTCTAAAAATATGGAAATATCTACACCCCTATCTGTATAAACATGGAAATATCCACACCGATATCTCTATAAACATGGAAACATCAACACCGCTATCTCTATGAACATGGAAATATCTACACCGCCATCTCTATAAACAAGGAAATATCTACACCACGATCAATATCTACAAAGCCATCTGTATAAACATGGAAATACCGACACAGTCATGTGTAGGAACATAGAAATATCTACACTGCCAACTGTATAAACATAGAAATATCTACACAGCCCTCTGTGTAAATATGGAGTTATCTGCATAGGCATCTGTATAAACATGGAATTATCTGCACCGCTCTCTGTATAAACATGGAAATACCTACACCGCTGTCTCTATAAACATGGAAATATGTACACCGCTATCTGAATAAACATGGAAATATCTACACCGCGATCTGTATAAACATGGAAATATCTACAACGCGATCTGCATAAACATGGAAATAACAACACCGCTATCTGTATAAACATGGAAATATCTACACAGCTATCTCTATAAACATGGAAATATCTACACCGCCATCTGTACGAACATGGAAATACATAAAAAGTCATCTGTATAAACGAGGAAATATCTACAAAGCCATCTGTATAAACATGGAAATATCTACACAGCCATCTGTATATACATGGAAATAACTACACCGCTATCTGTATAAACATGGAAATAACTACACCGCTATCTGGATAAACATGGAAATATTTACACCGCCATCTCCATATCCATTGAAATATCTGCACCACCATATGTATAAACATGTAAATATCTACACGGTCTTCTGTGTATAGATGGAAATATCAACACCGCCATATATACAAACATGGAAATATCTGCAACGCTATCAGTATAAACATGGAAATATTTACACCGCGGTCTGTATGAACATGGAAATATCTGAATCGCTATCTGTATAAACATGGAAATATCTACACCGCTATCTCTATCAACATGGAAATATATACACCGTGATCTGTATAAACATGGAAATATTTACACGGCTATCTGTATAAACATGGAAATATCTACACCGTTATCTGTATAAATATGGAAATATCTACACCGCTATCTCTATAAACATGGAAATATCTACACTGACATCTGTATAAACATGGAAATATCTACACTGCCATCTGTATAAACATGAAAATATCTACACTGCTATCTCTATAAACGTGGAAATATCTACAATGCCATCTGTAAAAACATGGAAATACCTATACAGTCATCTGTATAAACATGGAAATATCTACACTGCGATCTGTATAAACATGGAAATATCTTCACCACGATCTGTATAAACATGGCACTATCTACACCGCTATCTGTAAAAACATGGTAATATCTACACCACCATCTATATAAACATGGAAATATCTACACCGCCATCTGTATAAACATGGAAATATCTACAATGCCATCTGTAGAAAGATGGAAATATCTACAGCGCAATCTGAGTAAACATGGAAATATCAACACCGATATCTGTAAAAAGATGGAAATAACTACACCCCTTTCTGTATAAACATGGAAATATCCACACCGCTCTCTCTATAAACATGGAAAAATCAACACCGCCATCTCTATGAACATGGAAATATCTACACCGCCATCTGTATAAACATGGAAATGTCTACACTGCCATCTGTATAAACATGGAAATACCTACAAAGTCATCTGTATAAACATGGAAATATCTACAATGCCATCTGTATACACATGGAAATACCTACACGGAAATCTGTGTATAGATGAAAACATCAACACCGCCATCTGTACAAAGATGGAAATATCTACACTGCTATCTCTATAAACATGTAAATATCTACACTGCGGTCTGTCTAAACATGGAAATATCTACACCGGTATCTGTATAAACATGGAAATATCTACACCACGATCTGTATAAACATGGAAATATATACACCGCTATCTGTATAAACATGGAAATATCTGCACCGCTATCTCTATAAACATGGAAATATCTACAAAGCCATCTGTATAAACATGGAAATACCTACACAGTCATGTGTAGAAACATGGAAATATCTACACTGCCATCTGTATAAACATGGAAATGTCTACACAGCCCTCTGTATAAATATGGAAATATCTGCATAGGCATCTGTATAAACATGGAAATATCTGCACCGTTATCTGTATAAACATGGAAATACCTACACCGCTGTCTCTACAAACATGGAAATATGTACACCGCTATGTGTATAAACATGGAAATATCTCCACTGCTGTCTGTGTAAATATGGAAATATCTCCACCGTTATCTGTATAAACATGGAAATATCTAAAGCGCCATCTCTATAAACATAGAAATATCTACACTGCCATTTGTAAAACCATGGAAATATCTACACAGTCATCTGAATAAACATGGAAATATCTACACCGCAATCTGTATAAACATGGAAATATCTACACGTCTATCTGTATAAATATGAAATATCTAAACCGCTATCTCTATAAAAATGGAAATATCTACACTGCTATCTGTATAAACATGGAAATATCCTCACTGCTATCTCTATGAACATGGATATATCTACACCGCTATCTCTATAAACATGGAAATATCTACAGCGCTATCTGTATAAACATGGAAATATCTACACCGCTATCTGTATAAACAGGGAAATATCTACACCGTGATCTGTATAAACATGGAAATACCTACACCGCGATCTGTATAAACATGGAAATATCTCCACTGCTATCTCTATAAACATCAAAATACCTACACCGCCATCTGTATAAACATGGAAATACTTACAAAGTTATCTGTATAAACATGGAAATATCTACACCGCCATCTTTAAAAACATGGAAATATCTACACAGCCATGTGTATATACATGGAAATATCTACACCGCTATCTATATAAACATGGAAATTACTACACCGCTATCTGTATAAACATGGAAATATTTACGCCGCCATCTACATATCCATAGAAATATCTGCACCACCATCTGTATAAACATGGAAATACCTACAATACCATCTGTATACACATGGAAATATCTACACAGACATCTGTATACATATGGAAATATCTACACGGCCATCTGTATAAACATGGAAATATCTACACTGCCATCTGTAGAAAGATGGAAATATCTACACCGCTATCTCTATAAATATGGAAATATCTACACCGCCATCTCTAAAAACATGAAAATATCTACACTGCCATCTCCAAGAAGATGGACGTATCTACTCCGCCATGTGTATAAACACGGAAATATCTACATCACCATCTGTGCAAACAAGGAAATATCTACACCGCCATCTGTATAAACATGGAAATATCTACACCGCCATCTGCATGTCCAGGGAAATATCTACTCCCACATCTGTATAAACATGGAAATATCTACACCGCCATCTGTGTATAGATGGAAATATCAACACCGCCATCTGTACAAACATGGAAATATCTACACCACTATCTCTATAAACATGGAAATACCTGCACTGCCATCTGTAAAAACATGGAAATATCTATACAGTCATCTGTATAAACATGGAAATATCTCCAATGCCATCTGTATACATGTGGAAACATCTACACAGCCATCTGTATAAACATGTAAATATCTACACTGCTATCTCTATAAACATGGAAATATCTACACCGCCATCTCTATAAACATGAAAATATCTACACAGCCATCTGTGTGAATAAGGAAATATCTACAATGCCATCTGTATAAAGATATAAATATCTGCACCGCGAGCTCTATAAACATGGAAATATCTACATCGCTATCTCTGTAAACGTGGAAATACCAACAACGCTATCGGTATAAACATGGAAATATCTACAACACCATCTATATAAACATGGAAATATCTACACCACTATGTCTATAAACATGGAAATACCTACACCGCTATCTCTATAAACATGGAAATATCTACACCGCGATCTGTATAAACATGGAAATATCTACACCGCGATCTCTATAAACATGGAAATAACTTCACCACGATCTGCATAAACATGGAAATATCCACACCACTATCTGTATAAACATGGTAATATCTACACCACCATCTATATAAACATGGAATTATCTACACCGCCATCTGTATAAACATGGAAATACCTACAATGCCATCTGTAGAAAGATGGAAATATCTACACCGCAATCTGTATAAACATGGAAATATCTACACCGCGATCTGTATAAACATGGAAATATCTACACCGCTATCTGTATAATCATGGAAATATCTACACAGCTATCTCTATAAACATGGAAAAATCTACACCGCCATCTGTATAAACATGGAAATACCATCAAAGTCATCTGTATAAACATGGAAATATCTACACAGCCATCGGTATAAACATGGAAATATCTACACAGCCATCTGTATATACATGGAAATATCTACACCGCTATCTGTATAAACATGGAAATAACTTCACCGCTATTTGTATAAACAAGGAAATATCTACACCGTGATCTGTATAAACATGGAAATATCTACACCGCTATCTGTATAAACATGGAAATATCTTCACCACGATCTGTATAAACATGGAAATATCTACATAGCCATCTGTATAAACGTGGAAATATCTACAATGCCATCTGTAGAAAGATGGAAATATTTACACCGCAATCTGTGTAAACATGGAAATATTTACACCAATATCTGTAAAAACATGGAAATATCTACACCGCTATCTGTATAAACATGGAAATATCTACACTGCGGTCTATATAACCTTGGAAATTTCTACACCGGTATCTGTATAATGATGGAAATATCTACACCACGATCTGTATAAACATGGAAATATTTACACCGCTATCTGTATAAACATGGAAATATCTACACCGCTATCTCTATAAACATGGAAATATCTACAAAGCCATCTGTATAAACATGGAAATACCAACACAGTCATGAGTAGGAACATGGAAATATCTACACCGCGATCTGTATAAACATGGAAATGTCTACATCGCGATCTGTATAAACATGGAAATATCTACACTGCGATCTGTATAAACATGGAAATATCTACACAGCTATCTCTATAAACATGGAAATATCTACACCGCAATTTGTATAAACATGGAAATACCTACAAAGACATCTGAATAAACATGGAGATATTTACACAGCCATCTGTATAAACATGGAAATATGTACACATCCGTCTGTATATACATGGAAATATCTACACCGCTATCTGTATAAACATGGAAATAAATACACCGCTATTTTTATAAACAAGGAAATATCTACACCACTATCTGTTTAAACATGGAAATATCTACACAGACATCTGTTTATACATGGAAATATCTACACCGCTATCAGTATAAACATGGAAATAACTACACCGCTATTTGTATAAACAAGGATATATCTACACCGTGATCTCTATAAACATGGAAATATTTACACCGCTATCAGTATATACATGGAAATAACTACACCGCTATTTGTATAAACAAGGATATATCTACACCGTGATCTCTATAAACATGGAAATATTTACACCGCTATCTGTATAAACATGGAAACTTCTACACCGTTATCTGTATAAATATGGAAATATCTACACCGCTATCTCTATAAACATGGAAATATCTACACCGCCATCTGTATAAACACGGAAATACCTATACAGTCATCTGTACAAACATGGAAATATCTACAACACCATCTGTATAAACATGGAAATATCTACAATGCCATCTGTATACACATGGAAATACCGACACGGCAATCTGTGTATAGATGGAAACATCAACACCACCATCTGTACAAACTTGGAAATATCTACACTGCTATCTCTATAAACATGGAAATATCTACACTGCGGTCTGTATAAACATGGAATTATCTACACCGGTATCTGTATAAACATGGAAATATCTACACCACGATCGTTGTAAACATGGAAATATATACACCGGTATCTGTAAACATGGAAATATCTGCACCGCTATCTCTATAGACATGGAAATATATACAAAGCCATCTGTATAAACATGGAAATACCTACACAGTCATGTGTAGGAACATAGAAATATCTACACTGCCATCTGTATAAACATAGAAATATCTACACAGCCCTCTGAATAAATATGGAGATATCTGCATAGGCATCTGTATATACATGGAAATATCTGCACCGCTATCAGTATAAACATGGAAATACCTACACCGCTGTCTCTATAAACATGGAAATATGTACACCGCTATCTGAATAAACATGGAAATATCTACACGACGATCTGTATAAACATGGAAATATCTACACCGCAATCTGTATAAACATGGAAATCACTACACCGCTATCTGTATAAACATGGAAATATCTACACAGCTATCTCTATAAACATGGAAATATCTACACCGCCATCTCTACGAACATGGAAATACCGACAAAGTCATCTGTATAAACATGGAAATATCTACACAGCCATCTGTATATACATGGAAATAACTACACCGCTATCTGTATAAACATGGAAATAACTACACCGCTATCTGTATAAACATGGAAATATTTACACCGCCATCTACATATCCATTGAAATATCTGCGCCGCCATCTGTATAAATATGTAAATATCTACACGGTCATCTGTGTATAGATGGAAATATTAACACCGCCATCTGTACAAACATGGAAATATCTGCAACGTTATCTGTATAAGCTTGGAAATATTTACACCGCGGTCTGTATAAACATGGAAATATCTGCATCGCTATCTGTATAAACATGGAAATATCTACACCGCTATCTCTATAAACATGGAAATATATACACCGTGATCTGTATAAACATGGAAATATTTACACGGCTATCTGTATAAACATGGAAATATCTTCACCATTATCTGTATAAATATGGAAATATCTACACCGCTATCTCTATAAACATGGAAATATCTACACCGCCATCTGTATAAACTTGGAAATATCAACACTGCTATCTCTATAAACATGGAAATAACTACAATGCCAACTGTAAAAACATGGAAATACCTATACAGTCATCTGTATAAACATGGAAATATCTACAATGCCATCTGTATACACATGGAAATATCTACACCGCCATATGTATAAACATGGAAATATCTACACTGCTATCTCTATAAACATGGAAATATCTACAGCGCCATCTGTAAAAACATGGAAATACCTATACAGTCATCTGTATAAACATGGAAATATCTATACCACCATCTGTATAAACATGGAAATATCTACATCGGTATCTGTATAAACATGGAAATATCTACACCACGATCTGTATAAACATGGAAATATCTACACCGCTATCTCAATAAACATGGAAATATCTGCACCGCTATCTCTATAAACATGGAAATATCTACAAAGCCATCTGTATAAGCATATAAATACCTACACAGTCATGTGTATACACATGGAAATATCTACACCGCAATCTGTATAAACATGGAAATATCGAAACCGCTATCTGTATAAATATGAAATATCTAAACCGCTATCTCTATAAAAATGGAAATATCTACACTGCTATCTGTATAAACATGGAAATATCCTCACTGCTATCTCTATGAACATGGATATATCTACACCACTATCTCTATAAACATGGAAACCTCTACACCATGATCTGTATAAACATGGAAATATCTACACTGCCATCTCTAAAAATATGGAAATATCTACACCCCTATCTGTATAAACATGGAAATATCCACACCGATATCTCTATAAACATGGAAACATCAACACCGCTATCTCTATGAACATGGAAATATCTACACCGCCATCTCTATAAACAAGGAAATATCTACACCACGATCAATATCTACAAAGCCATCTGTATAAACATGGAAATACCGACACAGTCATGTGTAGGAACATAGAAATATCTACACTGCCAACTGTATAAACATAGAAATATCTACACAGCCCTCTGTGTAAATATGGAGTTATCTGCATAGGCATCTGTATAAACATGGAATTATCTGCACCGCTCTCTGTATAAACATGGAAATACCTACACCGCTGTCTCTATAAACATGGAAATATGTACACCGCTATCTGAATAAACATGGAAATATCTACACCGCGATCTGTATAAACATGGAAATATCTACAACGCGATCTGCATAAACATGGAAATAACAACACCGCTATCTGTATAAACATGGAAATATCTACACAGCTATCTCTATAAACATGGAAATATCTACACCGCCATCTGTACGAACATGGAAATACATAAAAAGTCATCTGTATAAACGAGGAAATATCTACAAAGCCATCTGTATAAACATGGAAATATCTACACAGCCATCTGTATATACATGGAAATAACTACACCGCTATCTGTATAAACATGGAAATAACTACACCGCTATCTGGATAAACATGGAAATATTTACACCGCCATCTCCATATCCATTGAAATATCTGCACCACCATATGTATAAACATGTAAATATCTACACGGTCTTCTGTGTATAGATGGAAATATCAACACCGCCATATATACAAACATGGAAATATCTGCAACGCTATCAGTATAAACATGGAAATATTTACACCGCGGTCTGTATGAACATGGAAATATCTGAATCGCTATCTGTATAAACATGGAAATATCTACACCGCTATCTCTATCAACATGGAAATATATACACCGTGATCTGTATAAACATGGAAATATTTACACGGCTATCTGTATAAACATGGAAATATCTACACCGTTATCTGTATAAATATGGAAATATCTACACCGCTATCTCTATAAACATGGAAATATCTACACTGACATCTGTATAAACATGGAAATATCTACACTGCCATCTGTATAAACATGAAAATATCTACACTGCTATCTCTATAAACGTGGAAATATCTACAATGCCATCTGTAAAAACATGGAAATACCTATACAGTCATCTGTATAAACATGGAAATATCTACACCGCGATCAGTATAAACATGGAAATATCTACACCGCTATCTGTTTAAACATGGAAATATCTCCACTGCTATCTCTATAAATATTGAAATATCTACACCGCCATCTGTATAAACATGGAAATACTTACAAAGTTATCCGTATAAACATGGAAATATCTACACCACCATCTGTATAAACATGGAAATATCTACACTGCGATCTGTATAAACATGGAAATATCTTCACCACGATCTGTATAAACATGGAATTATCTACACCGCTATCTGTAAAAACATGGTAATATCTACACCACAATCTATATAAACATGGAAATATCTACACCGCCATCTGTATAAACATGGAAATATCTACAATGCCATCTGTAGAAAGATGGAAATATCTACAGCGCAATCTGTGTAAACATGGAAATATCTTCACAGATATCTGTAAAAAGATGGAAATATCTACACCCCTATCTGTATAAACATGGAAGTATCCACACCGCTCTCTCTATAAACATGGAAAAATCAACACCGCCATCTCTATGAACATGGAAATATCTACACTGCCATCTGTATAAACATGGAAATACCTACAAAGTCATCTGTATAAACATGGAAATATCTACAATGCCATCTGTATACACATGGAAATACCTACACGGCAATCTGTGTATAGATGGAAACATCATCACCGCCATCTGTACAAACATGGAAATATCTACCCTGCGGTCTGTATAAACATGGAAATATCTACACCGGTATCTCTATAAACATGCAAATATCTGCACTACGATCTGTATCAACATGGAAATATATACACCGCTATCTGTATAAACATGGAAATATCTGCACCGCTATCTGTATATACATGGAAATATCTACACAGCTATCTCTATAAACATGGAAATATCTACACCGCCATCTGTATAAACATGGAAATACCTACAAAGTCATCTGTATAAACATGGAAATATCTACACAGCCATCTGTTTAAACATGGAAATATGTACAGGGACATCTGTTTATACATGGAAATATCTACACCGCTATCTGTATAAACATGATAATAACTACACCGCTATCAGTATAAATGTGGAAATATTTGCACCACTATCACTATAAAGATGGTAATATGAACACCGCGGTCTGTATAAACATGGGAATATCTACACCGCTATCTGTATAAACATGGAAATATCTACACCGTGATCTGTATAAACATGGAAATATCTACACGGCCATCTGTATAAACATGGAAATATCTACACCATGATCTGTATAAACATGGGAATATCTACACCGCTATCTGTATATACATGGAAATATCTACACCATGATCTGTATAAACATGGAAATATCTACACCGCCATCTGTATAAACATGGAAATATCTACACCGTGATCTGTATAAACATGGAAATATCTACACCGCCATCTCTATAAGCATGGAAATATCTACACCCCTATCTGTATAAACTTGGAAATATCCACACAGCTATCTCTATAAACGTGGAAAAATCAACACCGCTATCTCTATGAACATGGAAATATCTACACCGCCATCTCTATAAACATGGAAATATCTACACCGCGATCAGTATAAACATGGAAATATCTACACCGCTATCTGTTAAAACATGTAAATATCTCCACTGCTATCTCTATAAATATTGAAATATCTACACCGCCATCTGTATAAACATGGAAATACTTACAAAGTTATCCGTATAAACATGGAAATATCTACACCGCCATCTGTATAAACATGGAAATATCTACACTGCGATCTGTATAAACATGGAAATATCTTCACCACGATCTGTATAAACATGGCACTATCTACACCGCTATCTGTAAAAACATGGTAATATCTACACCACCATCTATATAAACATGGAAATATCTACACAGCCATCTGTATAAACATGGAAATATCTACAATGCCATCTGTAGAAAGATGGAAATATCTACAGCGCAATCTGAGTAAACATGGAAATATCAACACCGATATCTGTAAAAAGATGGAAATAACTACACCCCTTTCTGTATAAACATGGAAATATCCACACCGCTCTCTCTATAAACATGGAAAAATCAACACCGCCATCTCTATGAACATGGAAATATCTACACCGCCATCTGTATAAACATGGAAATGTCTACACTGCCATCTGTATAAACATGGAAATACCTACAAAGTCATCTGTATAAACATGGAAATACCTACAATGCCATCTGTATACACATGGAAATACCTACACGGAAATCTGTGTATAGATGAAAACATCAACACCGCCATCTGTACAAAGATGGAAATATCTACACTGCTATCTCTATAAACATGTAAATATCTACACTGCGGTCTGTCTAAACATGGAAATATCTACACCGGTATCTGTATAAACATGGAAATATCTACACCACGATCTGTATAAACATGGAAATATATACACCGCTATCTGTATAAACATGGAAATATCTGCACCGCTATCTCTATAAACATGGAAATATCTACAAAGCCATCTGTATAAACATGGAAATACCTACACAGTCATGTGTAGAAACATGGAAATATCTACACTGCCATCTGTATAAACATGGAAATGTCTACACAGCCCTCTGTATAAATATGGAAATATCTGCATAGGCATCTGTATAAACATGGAAATATCTGCACCGTTATCTGTATAAACATGGAAATACCTACACCGCTGTCTCTACAAACATGGAAATATGTACACCGCTATGTGTATAAACATGGAAATATCTCCACTGCTGTCTGTGTAAATATGGAAATATCTCCACCGTTATCTGTATAAACATGGAAATATCTAAAGCGCCATCTCTATAAACATAGAAATATCTACACTGCCATTTGTAAAACCATGGAAATATCTACACAGTCATCTGAATAAACATGGAAATATCTACACCGCAATCTGTATAAACATGGAAATATCTACACGTCTATCTGTATAAATATGAAATATCTAAACCGCTATCTCTATAAAAATGGAAATATCTACACTGCTATCTGTATAAACATGGAAATATCCTCACTGCTATCTCTATGAACATGGATATATCTACACCGCTATCTCTATAAACATGGAAATATCTACAGCGCTATCTGTATAAACATGGAAATATCTACACCGCTATCTGTATAAACAGGGAAATATCTACACCGTGATCTGTATAAACATGGAAATACCTACACCGCGATCTGTATAAACATGGAAATATCTCCACTGCTATCTCTATAAACATCAAAATACCTACACCGCCATCTGTATAAACATGGAAATACTTACAAAGTTATCTGTATAAACATGGAAATATCTACACCGCCATCTTTAAAAACATGGAAATATCTACACAGCCATGTGTATATACATGGAAATATCTACACCGCTATCTATATAAACATGGAAATTACTACACCGCTATCTGTATAAACATGGAAATATTTACGCCGCCATCTACATATCCATAGAAATATCTGCGCCACCATCTGTATAAACATGGAAATACCTACAATACCATCTGTATACACATGGAAATATCTACACAGACATCTGTATACATATGGAAATATCTACACGGCCATCTGTATAAACATGGAAATATCTACACTGCCATCTGTAGAAAGATGGAAATATCTACACCGCTATCTCTATAAATATGGAAATATCTACACCGCCATCTCTAAAAACATGAAAATATCTACACTGCCATCTCCAAGAAGATGGACGTATCTACTCCGCCATGTGTATAAACACGGAAATATCTACATCACCATCTGTGCAAACAAGGAAATATCTACACCGCCATCTGTATAAACATGGAAATATCTACACCGCCATCTGCATGTCCAGGGAAATATCTACTCCCACATCTGTATAAACATGGAAATATCTACACCGCCATCTGTGTATAGATGGAAATATCAACACCGCCATCTGTACAAACATGGAAATATCTACACCACTATCTCTATAAACATGGAAATACCTGCACTGCCATCTGTAAAAACATGGAAATATCTATACAGTCATCTGTATAAACATGGAAATATCTCCAATGCCATCTGTATACACGTGGAAACATCTACACAGCCATCTGTATAAACATGTAAATATCTACACTGCTATCTCTATAAACATGGAAATATCTACACCGCCATCTCTATAAACATGAAAATATCTACACAGCCATCTGTGTGAATAAGGAAATATCTACAATGCCATCTGTATAAAGATATAAATATCTGCACCGCGAGCTCTATAAACATGGAAATATCTACATCGCTATCTCTGTAAACGTGGAAATACCAACAACGCTATCGGTATAAACATGGAAATATCTACAACACCATCTATATAAACATGGAAATATCTACACCACTATGTCTATAAACATGGAAATACCTACACCGCTATCTCTATAAACATGGAAATATCTACACCGCGATCTGTATAAACATGGAAATATCTACACCGCGATCTCTATAAACATGGAAATAACTTCACCACGATCTGCATAAACATGGAAATATCTACACCACTATCTGTATAAACATGGTAATATCTACACCACCATCTATATAAACATGGAATTATCTACACCGCCATCTGTATAAACATGGAAATACCTACAATGCCATCTGTAGAAAGATGGAAATATCTACACCGCAATCTGTATAAACATGGAAATATCTACACCGCGATCTGTATAAACATGGAAATATCTACACCGCTATCTGTATAATCATGGAAATATCTACACAGCTATCTCTATAAACATGGAAAAATCTACACCGCCATCTGTATAAACATGGAAATACCATCAAAGTCATCTGTATAAACATGGAAATATCTACACAGCCATCGGTATAAACATGGAAATATCTACACAGCCATCTGTATATACATGGAAATATCTACACCGCTATCTGTATAAACATGGAAATAACTTCACCGCTATTTGTATAAACAAGGAAATATCTACACCGTGATCTGTATAAACATGGAAATATCTACACCGCCATCTCTATAAACATGGAAATATCTACACCCCTATCTGTAAAAACATGGAAATATCCACACCGCTATCTCTATAAACAAGGAAAAATCAACACCGCTATCTCTATGAACATGGAAATATCTACACCGCAATCTATATAAACATGGAAATATCTACACCACGATCAGTATAAACATGGAAATATCTACACCGCTATCTGTATAAACATGGAAATATCTCCACTGCTATCTCTATAAACATCGAAATATCTACACCGCCATCTGTATAAACATGGAAATACTAACAAAGTTATCTGTATAAACATGGAAATAACTACACCGCTATTTGTATAAACAAGGAAATGTCTACACCGTGATCTGTATAAACATGGAAATAACTACACCGCTATTTGTATAAACAAGGAAATATCTACACCCTCATCTGTTTAAACATGGAAATATATACACAGACATCTGTTTATACATGTAAATATCTACACCGCTATCTGTATAAACATGCTAATAACTAAACCGCTATCTGCAAAATGTGGAAATATGTGCACCGCTATCCCTATAACCATGGTAATATCAACACCGCGATCTGTATAAACATGGAAATATCTACAACATGATCTGTATAAACATGGAAATATCTACACCGCGAACTGTATAAACATGGAAATATCTACACCGCTATCTCTATGAACATGGAAATATCTACACCGCCATCTCTATAAACATGGAAATATCTACATCGCTATCAGTATTAACGTGGAAATATCTACACCGCTATCTCTATAAACATGGAAATATCTCTACTGCTATCTCTATAAACATCGAAATATCTACACCGCCATCTCTATAAACATGGAAATACTAACAAAGTTGTCGGTATAAACATGGAAATATCTACTCCGCCATCTGTATAAACATGGAAATATCTACACAGCCATGTGTATATACATGGAAATATCTACACCGCTATCTATATAAACATGGAAATAACTACACCGCTATCTGTATAAACATGGAAATATCTACACCGCCATCTACATATCCATGGAAATATCTGCGCCGCCATCTGTATAAACATGGAAATATCTACACGGTCATCTGTGTATAGATGGAAATATCAACACCGCCATCTGTACAAACATGGAAATATCTGCAACGGTATCTGTATAAACATGGAAATATTTACACCGCGGTCTGTATAAACATGGAAATATCTACACCGCTGTCTGTATAAACATGAAATATGTACACCGCTATCTCTATAAACATGGTAATATCTACACCGTGATCTGTATAAACATTGAAATATTTACACGGCTATCTGTATAAACATGGAAATATCTACACCGTTATATGTATAAACATGGAAATATCTACACCGCCATCTGTGTAAACATGGAAATATCTACGCTGCTATCTCTATAAACATGGAAATATCTACAATGCCATCTGTAAAAACATGGAAATACCTATACAGTCATCTGTATAAACATGGAAATATCTACACCACCATCTGCATAAACATGGAAATATCTACAATGCCATCTGTATACACATGGAAATACCTACTCGGCAATCTGTATATAGATGGAAACATTAACACCGCCATCTGTACAAACAAGGAAATACCTACACCGCTATCTCCATAAACATGGAAATATCTACACTGCGGTCTGTATAAACATGGAAATATCTACACCGGTATCTGTATAAACATGGAAATATCTACACAACGATCTGTATAAACATGGAAATTTTTACACCGCTATCTGTATAAACATGGAAATATCTGCACCGCTATCTCTATAAACATGGAAATACCTACAAAGCCATCTGTATAAACATGGAAATACCTACACAGTCATGTGTAGGAACATGGAAATATCTACACTGCCATCTGTATAAACATGGAAATATCTACACAGCCCTCTGTATAAATATGGAAATATCTGCATAGGCATCTGTATAAACATGGAAATGTCTGCACCGCTATCTGTATAAACATGGAAATACCTACACCGCTGTCTCTATAAACATGGAAAGATGTACACCGCTATGTGTATAAACATGGAAATATCTCCACTGCTGTCTGTATAAACATGGAAATATCTCCACCGTTATCTGTATACACATGGAAATATCTACAGACCCATCTCTATGAACATTGAAATATCTACACTGCCATCTGTGAAAACATGGAAATATCTACACAGTCATCTGAATGAACATGGAAATATCTACACCACCATCTGTATAAACATGGAAATACCTAAAATACCATCTGTATACACATGGAAATATCTAAACAGACATCAGTATAAATATGGAAATATCTACACCGCCATCTGTATAAACATGGAAATATCTACACTGCCATCTGTAGAAAGATGGAAATATCTACACCGCTATCTCTATAAATATGGAAATATCTACACCACCATCTCTATAAACATGAAAATATCTACACTGCCCTCTCCATAAAGATGAAAGTATCTACTCCACCATGTGTATAAACACGGAAATATCTACACCACCATCTGTGTAAACAGGGAAATACCTACACCGCTATTTGTATAAACATGGAAATAACTACACCGCCATTTGCATGTCCTTGGAAATATCTACGCCGCCATCTGAATAAACATGGAAATATCTACACGGCCATCTGTGTATAGATGGAAATATCAACACTGCCATCTGTACAAACATGGAAATATCTACACCGCTATCTCAATAAACATGGAAATATCTACACCGCCATCTGTATTAACATGGAAATATCTACACTCTCATCTATATAAACATGGAAATATCTACAGAGAACTCTGTATAAACATGAAAATATCAGCAGAGCCATCTGTATAAACATGGAAATATCTACACCGCTATCTGTATAAACATGGAAATATCTACACCGCTATGTGTATTCACGTGGAAATATCTCCTTTGCTATGTGTATAAACATGGACATATCTCCACCGCAATCTGTATAAACATGAAAATATCTACATCGCTATCTCTATAAACATGGAAATATCTACACTGCCATCTGTACAAACTTGGAAATATTTACACAGTCATCTGTAGAAATACGGAAATATCTACTCCGCTATCTCTATAAACATGGAAATAACTACACCGCTATCTCTATTAACATGGAAATATCTACACCGCTATCTCCATCAACATGGAAATATATACACCGCCATCTCTTTAAATATGGAGATATCTACAACGCCATCTACATAAACAAGAAAATAGCTACATTGCCATCTATATAAACATGGAAATATCTACACCGCTATCTATATAAACATGGAAATATATACACCGCTATCTCTATAAACAAGGAAATATCTACACCGTGATCTGTATAAACATGGAAATATTTACACCGCTATCTCTATAAACATGGAAATATCCACACCACTATCTGTGTAAACATGGAAATATATACAATGCTATCTGTGTAAACATGGAAATATCTACCCAGCTGTCTGTGTAAACTTGGAAATATCTTTACTGCAGTCTCTATAAACATGGAAATATCTCCACCGCTGTCTGTATGAACATGAGAATATCTACACCGCTATCTGTATAATCATGGACATATCTAAACCGCAATCTGTATAAACATGGAAACATCTACCACGGTATGTGTGTAAACATGGAAATATCTAAAGAGCTATCTGTGTAAACTTGGAAATATCTACACAGCTATCTGCGTGCACATGGAAATATCCACACGGCAATCTGCAAAGCTGGAAATAACTACACCGCTATCTCTGTAAGCGTGGAAATATGTACACCGCTACCTGTATAAACATGGAAATATCTACAACGCTGTCTGTATAAACAAGGAAATATCTACACCGCCATCTGTAGAAACATGGAAATATCTACACCGCAATCTGTATAAACATGGAAATACCTACACCGCTTTCTCTATAAACATGAAAATATCTACACTGCTATCTCTATATACATGGAAATATCTACACCTCCATCTCTATAAACATGAAAATATCTACACCGCCATCTTCAGAAACATGGATTTTCTACACCGCCATCTGTATAAACATGGAAATATCTACACCACTATCTTTATAAACATGGAAATATCTTCACTGCCATCTGTATAAACATGGAAATATCTACACCGCCATCTGTATAAAGATGGAAATATCTACACCGCAATCTGTATAAATATGGAAATAACTACACCGCTATCTCTATAGACATGGAAATATGTACACCGCTATCTGTATAAACATGGAAATATCTACACTGCCATCTGTAGAAAAATGGAAATGTCTACAAAGCGATCTGTATCAACATGGGAATTTCTACACTGCTACCTGTATAAACATGGAAATATCTACACTGCTATCTGTATCAACATGGAAATAACTACACCGCAATCTGTATAAACATGGAAATATGTACAATGCTACCTCTGTAAACATGGAAATATCTACACAGCTATCTGTGTAAACTTGGAAATATCTACACCGCTATCTCTGTAAATTTGGCAATACCTACACCGCAATCTGTGCAAAGATGGAAATTCCTACAACGCTATCTATGTAAGCATGGAAATATCTACACCGATATCTGCATAAACATGGAAATATCTACACTGCCATCTGTATAAATATGGAAATACATACACCGCTTTCTCTATAAACATGAAAATATCTACACTGCTATCTCTATATACATGGAAATATCTACACCTCCGTCTCTATAAACATGAAAATATCTACACCGCCATCTTCAGAAACATGGGTGTATCTTCACTGCAATCTGTATAAACATGGAAATATCTACACCACTATCTGTATATACATGGAGATACCTTCACTGCCATCTGTATAAACATTGAAATATCTACACCGCCATCTGTATAAAGATGGAAATATCCACACCGCAATCGGTATAAAAATGGAAATATCTACACCGCAATCTCTATAGACATGGAAATATCTACACCGCTATCCGAATAAATTTGGATATATCTACAGTGCCATGTGCATAAAGATGGAAATATCTACACCGCGAGCTCTATAAACATGGAAATATCTACACCGCCATCTGTATAAACATGGAAATACCAACACCACTATCTGTATAAACATGGAAATATCTACACCGCTATCTCTATAAACATGAAAATACTTACACCACCATCTCTCTAAACATGGAAATATTTACACCGCTATCTCTATAAACTTAGAAATTAATAGACCGCCATCTCTATAAACATGGAAATATCTACACCGCTATCTGCATAAACAGGGAAATATCTACACAGACACCTGTATAAACATGGAAATATCTACACCGCCATCTCTATAAACATGAAAATATCTACACCGCCATCTTCAGAAACATGGATGTATCTACACTGCCATAGGTGTAAACATGGAAATATCTACACAAATAACTGTTTACACATGGAAATATCTTCACTGCCATCTGTATAAACATGGAAATATCTACACTGCCATCTGTATAAAGATGGAAATATCTACACTGAAATCTGTATAAATATGGAAATACCTACACCGCTATCTCTATACACATGGAAATATCTACACCGCTATCTGTATAAACATGGAAATATATACACTGCCATCTGTATAAAGATGGAAATATCTACACCGCGAGCTGTATAACCATGGAAATATACTACACCGCTATCTGTATAAACATGGAAATAACAACACCGTTATCTGTATAAACATGGAAATATCTACACCGCTATCTCTATAAACATGAGAATACTTACACCACCATCTCTATAAACATGGAGATATTTACAATGCTATCTCTATAAGCATAGAAATAACTACACCGCCATCTCTATAAACATGGAAATATCTACACCGCCATCTGAATAAACATGGAAATATCTACACAGACATCTGTATAAACATGGAAATATCTGCACTGCCATCTCTATAAACTTGGAAATATCTACACTGACATCTGTAGAAAAATGGAAATGTCTACAAAGCGATCTGTATAAACATGGGAATTTCTACACCACTACCTGTATAAACATGGAAATATCTACACAGCTATCTGTATCAACATGGAAATAACTACACCGCAATCTGTATAAACACGGAAATAACTACAATGCTATCTCTGTAAACATGGAAATATCTACACAGCTATCTGTGTAAACTTGGAAATTTCTACACTGCTATCTGTGTAAATTTGGCAATAACTACACCGCAATCTGTGCAAAGATGTAAATACCTACACCACTATCTCTGTAAACATGGAAATATGTACACCGATATCTGTATAAACATGGCAATATCTACACTGCCTTTTGTATAAACATGGAAATATCTACAGCGCCATCTGTATAAACATGGAAATATCTACACCGCCATCTGTACACACATGGAAATATCTACACAGCCATCTGTATAAACATGGAAATATCTACACTGCTATCTCTATAAACATGGAAATATCTACACAGCTATCTGTAGACACATGGAAATATCTACATCGCTATCTGTATAAACAGGGATATAACTCCACCGCTATCTGTATAAACATGGAAATACCTACACCGCTATCTCTATAAACAGGGATATAACTCCACCGCTATCTGTATAAACATGGAAATATCTACACCGCTATCTCTATAGAGATGAAAATACTTCCACTACCATCTCTATAAACATGGAAATATCTACACCCCTATCTGCATAAAAATGGAAATATCCACAGCGCTATCTCTATAAACATGGAAAAATCAACACCGCTATCTCTATGAACATGGAAATATCTACACCGCCATCTCTATAAACATGGAAATATCTACACCGCGATCAGTATAAACATGGAAATATCTACACTGCTATCTGTATAAACATGGAAATATCTCCACTGCTATCTCTATAAACATCGAAATATCTACACTGCCATCTGTATAAACATGGAAATACTTACAAAGTTATCTGTATAAACATGGAAATATCTACACCGCCATCTGTATAAACATGGAAATATCTACACAGCCATATGTATCTACATGGAAATATCTACACCGCTATTTATATAAACATGGAAATAACTACACCGCTATCTGTATAAACATGGAAATATTTACACCGCCATCTACATATCCATAGAAATATCTGCGCCGCCATCTGTATAAACATGGAAATATCTACACGGTCATCTGTGTATAGAAGGAAATATCAACACCGCCATCTGTACAAACATGGAAATATCTGCAACGCTATCTGTATAAGCATGGAAATATTTACACCGCGGTCTGTATAAACATGGAAATATCTACACCGCCATCTGTATAAACATGGAAATATCTACACTGCTATCTCTATAAACATGGAACTATCTACAATGCCATCTGTAAAAACATGGAATTACCTATACTGTCATCTGTATAAACATGGAAATATCTACACCACCATCTGTATAAACATGGAAATATCTACAATGCCATCTGTATACACATGGAAATAACTACACGGCAATCTGTGTATAGATGGAAACATCAACACCGCCATCTGTACAAACATGGAAATATCTACACTGCTATCTCTATAAACATGGAAATATCTACACCGATATCTGTATAAACATGGAAATAACTACACCGCTATTTGTATAAACAAGGAAATATCTACACCGCCATCTGTTTAAACATGGAAATATATACACAGACATCTGTTTATACATGGAAATATCTACACCGCTATCTGTATAAACATGATAATAACTAAACGCTATCTGTATAAATATGGAAATATTTGCACCGCTATCCCTATAAACATGGTAATATCAACACCGCGATCTGTGTAAACATGGAAATATCTACACCATGATCTGTATAAACATGGAAATAACTACACCGTGATCTGTATAAGCATGGAAATATCTACACCGCCATCTCTATAAACATGGAAATATCTACACCCCTATCTGCATAAACATGGAAATATCCAAAGCGCTATCTCTATAAACATGGAAAAATCAACACCGCTATCTCTATGAACATGGAAATATCTACACCGCCATCTCTATAAACATGGAAATATCTACACCGCGATCAGTATAAACATGGAAATATCTACACTGCTATCTGTATAAACATGGAAATATCTCCACTGCTATCTCTATAAACATCGAAATATCTACACTGCCATCTGTATAAACATGGAAATACTTACAAAGTTATCTGCATAAACATGGAAATATCTACACCGCCATCTGTATGAACATGGAAATATCTACACAGCCATGTGTATCTACATGGAAATATCTACACCGCTATCTATATAAACATGGAAATAACTACACCGCTATCTGTATAAACATGGAAATAGTTACACCGCCATCTACATATCCATAGAAATATCTGCGCCGCCATCTGTATAAACATGGAAATATCTACACGGTCATCTGTGTATAGATGGAAATATCAACACCGCCATCTGTACAAACATGGAAATATCTGCAACGCTATCTGTATAAACATGGAAATATTTACACCGCGGTCTGTATAAACATGGAAATATCTACACCGCTATGTGTATAAACATGGAAATATCTACACCGCTATCACTATAAACATCGAAATATCTACACCGTGATCTGTATAAACATGGAAATATGTAAACGGCTGTCTGTCTAAACATGGAAATATCTACACCGTTATCTGTATAAATATGGAAATATCTACACCGCTATCTCTATAAACATGGAAATATCTACACCGCCATCTGTATAAACATGGAAATATCTACACTGCTATCTCTATAAACATGGAAATATCTACATCGCCATCTGTATAAACATGGAAATACCTACAAAGTCATCTGTATAAACATGGAAATATCTACACAGCCATCTGTATAAACATGGAAATATCTACAATGCCATCTGTGTACACATGGAAATAACTACACGGCAATCTGTGTATACATGGAAACATCAACACCGCCATCTGTACAAACATGGAAATATCTACACTGCTATCTCTATAAACATGGAAATATCTACACCGATATCTGTATAAACATGGAAATAACTACACCGCTATTTGTATAAACAAGGAAATATCTACACCGCCATCTGTTTAAACATGGAAATATATACACAGACATCTGTTTATACATGGAAATATCTACACCGCTATCTGTATAAACATGATAATAACTAAAAGCTATCTGTATAAATATGGAAATATTTGCACCGCTATCCCTATAAACATGGTAATATCAACACCGCGATCTGTATAAACATGGAAATATGTACACCATGATCTGTGTAAACATGGAAATATCTACACCGTGATCTGTATAAGCATGGAAATATCTACACCGCCATCTCTATAAACATGGAAATATCTACACCCCTATCTGCATAACATGGAAATATCCACAGCGCTATCTCTATAAACATGGAAAAATCAACACCGCTATCTCTATGAACATGGAAATATCTACACCGCCATCTCTATAAACATGGAAATATCTACACCGCGATCAGTATAAACATGGAAATATCTACACTGCTATCTGTATAAACATGGAAATATCTCCACTGCTATCTCTATAAACATCGAAATATCTACACTGCCATCTGTATAAACATGGAAATACTTACAAAGTTATCTGTATAAACATGGAAATATCTACACCGCCATCTGTATAAACATGGAAATATCTACACAGCCATTTGTATCTACATGGAAATATCTAAACCGCTATCTATATAAACATGGAAATAACTACACCGCTATCTGTATAAACATGGAAATATTTACACCGCCATCTACATATCCATAGAAATATCTGCGCCGCCATCTGTATAAACATGGAAATATATACACGGTCATCTGTGTATAGATGGAAACATCAACACCGCCATCTGTACAAACATGGAAATATCTGCAATGCTATCTGTATAAACATGGAAATATTTACACCGCGGTCTGTATAAACATGGAAATATCTACACCCCTATCTGTATAAACATGGAAATATCTACACCGCTATCTTTATAAACATGGAAATATCTACACCGTGATCTGTATAAACATGGAAATATTTAAACGGCTATCTGTATAAACATGGAAATATCTACACCATTATCTGTATAAATATGGAAATATCTACAATGCCATCTCTATAAACATGGAAATATCTACACCGCCATCTGTATAAACACGGAAATATCTACACTGCTATCTCTATAAACATGGAAATATCTACAATGCCATCTGTAAAAACATGGAAATACCTATACCTTCATCTGTATAAACATGGAAATATCTACACCACCATCTGTATAAACATGGAAATATCTACAATGCCATCTGTATACACATGGAAATAACTACACGGCAATCTGTGTATAGATGGAAACATCAACACCGCCATCTGTACAAACATGGAAATATCTACACTGCTATCTCTATAAACGTGGAAATATCTACACCGATATCTGTAAACATGGAAATAACTACACCGCTATTTGTATAAACAAGGAAATATATACACCACCATCTGTTTAAACATGGAAATATATACACAGACATCTGTTTATACATGGAAATATCTACACCGCTATCTGTATAAACACGATAATAACTAAACGCTATCTGTATAAATATGGAAATATTTGCACCGCTATCCCTATAAACATGGTAATATCAACACCGCGATCTGTATAAACATGGAAATATCTACACCATGATCTGTGTAAACATGGAAATATCTACACCGTGATCTGTATAAGCATGGAAATATCTACACCGCCATCTCTATAAACATGGAAATATCTACACCCCTATCTGCATAAACATGGAAATATCCACAGCGCTATCTCTATAAACATGGAAAAATCAACACCGCTATCTCTATGAACATGGAAATATCTACACCGCCATCTCTATAAACATGGAAATATCTACACCGCGATCAGTATAAACATGGAAATATCTACACTGCTATCTGTATAAACATGGAAATATCTCCACTGCTATCTATATAAACATCGAAATATCTACACTGCCATCTGTATAAACATGGAAATACTTACAAAGTTATCTGTATAAACATGGAAATATCTACACCGCCATCTGTATAAACATGGAAATATCTACACAGCCATATGTATCTACATGGAAATATCTACACCGCTATTTATATAAACATGGAAATAACTACACCGCTATCTGTATAAACATGGAAATATTTACACCGCCATCTACATATCCATAGAAATATCTGCGCCGCCATCTGTATAAACATGGAAATATCTACACGGTCATCTGTGTATAGAAGGAAATATCAACACCGCCATCTGTACAAACATGGAAATATCTGCAACGCTATCTGTATAAACATGGAAATATTTACACCGCGGTCTGTATAAACATGGAAATATCTACACCGCCATCTGTATAAACATGGAAATATCTACACTGCTATCTCTGTAAACATGGAACTATCTACAATGCCATCTGTAAAAACATGGAATTACCTATACTGTCATCTGTATAAACATGGAAATATCTACACCACCATCTGTATAAACATGGAAATATCTACAATGCCATCTGTATACACATGGAAATAACTACACGGCAATCTGTGTATAGATGGAAACATCAACACCGCCATCTGTACAAACATGGAAATATCTACACTGCTATCTCTATAAACATGGAAATATCTACACCGATATCTGTATAAACATGGAAATAACTACACCGCTATTTGTATAAACAAGGAAATATCTACACCGCCATCTGTTTAAACATGGAAATATATACACAGACATCTGTTTATACATGGAAATATCTACACCGCTATCTGTATAAACATGATAATAACTAAACGCTATCTGTATAAATATGGAAATATTTGCACCGCTATCCCTATAAACATGGTAATATCAACACCGCGATCTGTGTAAACATGGAAATATCTACACCATGATCTGTATAAACATGGAAATAACTACACCGTGATCTGTATAAGCATGGAAATATCTACACCGCCATCTCTATAAACATGGAAATATCTACACCCATATCTGCATAAACATGGAAATATCCAAAGCGCTATCTCTATAAACATGGAAAAATCAACACCGCTATCTCTATGAACATGGAAATATCTACACCGCCATCTCTATAAACATGGAAATATCTACACCGCGATCAGTATAAACATGGAAATATCTACACTGCTATCTGTATAAACATGGAAATATCTCCACTGCTATCTCTATAAACATCGAAATATCTACACTGCCATCTGTATAAACATGGAAATACTTACAAAGTTATCTGCATAAACATGGAAATATCTACACCGCCATCTGTATGAACATGGAAATATCTACACAGCCATGTGTATCTACATGGAAATATCTACACCGCTATCTATATAAACATGGAAATAACTACACCGCTATCTGTATAAACATGGAAATATTTACACCGCCATCTACATATCCATAGAAATATCTGCGCCGCCATCTGTATAAACATGGAAATATCTACACGGTCATCTGTGTATAGATGGAAATATCAACACCGCCATCTGTACAAACATGGAAATATCTGCAACGCTATCTGTATAAACATGGAAATATTTACACCGCGGTCTGTATAAACATGGAAATATCTACACCGCTATGTGTATAAACATGGAAATATCTACACCGCTATCACTATAAACATGGAAATATCTACACCGTGATCTGTATAAACATGGAAATATGTAAACGGCTGTCTGTCTAAACATGGAAATATCTACACCGTTATCTGTATAAATATGGAAATATCTACAATGCTATCTCTATAAACATGGAAATATCTACACCGCCATCTGTATAAACATGGAAATATCTACACTGCTATCTCTATAAACATGGAAATATCTACAATGCCATCTGTAAAAACATGGAAATACCTATACCTTCATCTGTATAAACATGGAAATATCTACACCACCATCTGTATAAACATGGAAATATCTACAATGCCATCTGTATACACATGGAAATAACTACACGGCAATCTGTGTATAGATGGAAACATCAACACCGCCATCTGTACAAACATGGAAATATCTACACTGCTATCTCTATAAACGTGGAAATATCTACACCGATATCTGTAAACATGGAAATAACTACACCGCTATTTGTATAAACAAGGAAATACATACACCACCATCTGTTTAAACATGGAAATATATACACAGACATCTGTTTATACATGGAAATATCTACACCGCTATCTGTATAAACACGATAATAACTAAACGCTATCTGTATAAATATGGAAATATTTGCACCGCTATCCCTATAAACATGGTAATATCAACACCGCGATCTGTATAAACATGGAAATATCTACACCATGATCTGTATAAACATGGAAATATCTACACCGTGATCTGTATAAGCATGGAAATATCTACACCGCCATCTCTATAAACATGGAAATATCTACACCCCTATCTGCATAAACATGGAAATAACCACAGCGCTATCTCTATAAACATGGAAAAATCAACACCGCTATCTCTATGAACATGGAAATATCTACACCGCCTTCTCTATAAACATGGAAATATCTACACCGCGATCAGTATAAACATGGAAATATCTACACTGCTATCTGTATAAACATGGAAATATCTCCACTGCTATCTCTATAAACATCGAAATATCTACACTGCCATCTGTATAAACATGGAAATACTTACAAAGTTATCTGTATAAACATGGAAATATCTACACCGCCATCTGTATAAACATGGAAATATCTACACAGCCATGTGTATCTACATGGAAATATCTAAACCGCTATCTATATAAACATGGAAATAACTACACCGCTATCTGTATAAACATGGAAATATTTACACCGCCATCTACATATCCATAGAAATATCTGCGCCGCCATCTGTATAAACATGGAAATATCTACACGATCATCTGTGTATAGATGGAAACATCAACACCGCCATCTGTACAAACATGGAAATATCAGCAACGCTATCTGTATAAACATGGAAATATTTACACCGCGGTCTGTATAAACATGGAAATATCTACACCCCTATATGTATAAACATGGAAATATCTACACCGCTATCTTTATAAACATGGAAATATCTACACCGTGATCTGTATAAACATGGAAATATGTAAACGGCTATCTGTATAAACATGGAAATATCTACACCGTTATCTGTATAAATATGGAAATATCTACAATGCTATCTCTATAAACATGGAAATATCTACACCGCCATCTGTATAAACATGGAAATATCTACACTGCTATCTCTATAAACATGGAAATATCTACAATGCCATCTGTAAAAACATGGAAATACCTATACCTTCATCTGTATAAACATGGAAATATCTACACCACCATCTGTATAAACATGGAAATATCTACAATGCCATCTGTATACACATGGAAATAACTACACGTCAATCTGTGTATACATGGAAACATCAACACCGCCATCTGTACAAACATGGAAATATCTACACTGCTATCTCTATATACATGGAAATATCTACACCGATATCTGTTTATACATGGAAATATCTACACCGCTATCTGTATAAACATGATAATAACTAAACGCTATCTGTATAAATATGGAAATATTTGCACCGCTATCCCTATAAACATGGTAATATCAACACCGCGATCTGTATAAACATGGAAATATCTACACCATTATCTGTATAAACATGGAAATATCTACACCGTGATCTGTATAAGCATGGAAATATCTACACCGCCATCTCTATAAACATGGAAATATCTACACCCCTATCTGCATAAACATGATAATAACTAAACGCTATCTGTATAAATATGGAAATATTTGCACCGCTATCCCTATAAACATGGTAATATCAACACCGCGATCTGTATAAACATGGAAATATCTACACCATGATCTGTATAAACATGGAAATATCTACACCGTGATCTGTATAAGCATGGAAATAACTACACCGCCATCTCTGTAAACATGGAAATATCTACACCCCTATCTGCATAAACATGGAAATATACACAGCGCTATCTCTATAAACATGGAAAAATCAACACCGCTATCTCTATGAACATGGAAATATCTACACCGCCATCTCTATAAACATGGAAATATCTACACCGATATCTGTATAAACATGGAAATAACTACACCGCTATTTGTGTAAACAAGGAAATATCTACACCACCATCTGTTTAAACATGGAAATATATACACAGACATCTGTTTATACATGGAAATATCTACACCGCTATCTGTATAAACACGATAATAACTAAACGCTATCTGTATAAATATGGAAACATGTGCACCGCTATCCCTATAAACATGGTAATATCAACACCGCGATCTGTATAAACATGGAAATATCTACACCATGATCTGTATAAACATGGAAATATCTACACCGTGATCTGTATAAGCATGGAAATATCTACACCGCCATCTCTATAAACATGTAAATATCTACACCCCTATCTGCATAAACATGGAAATATCCACAGCGCTATCTCTATAAACATGGAAAAATCAACACCGCTATCTCTATGAACATGGAAATATCTACAACGCCATCTCTATAAACATTGAAATATCTACACCAGGATCAGTATAAACATGGAAATATCTACACTGCTATCTGTATAAACATGGAAATACCTCCACTGCTATCTCTATAAACATCGAAATATCTACACTGCCATCTGTATAAACATGGAAATAATTACAAAGTTATCTGTATAAACATGGAAATATCTACACCGCCATCTGTATAAACATGGAAATATCTACACAGCCATGTGTATCTACATGGAAATATTTACACCGCTCTCTATATAATCATGGAAATAACTACACCGCTATCTGTATAAACATGGAAATATTTACAAAGTTATCTGTATAAACATGGAAATATCTACACCGCCATCTGTATAAACATGGAAATATCTACACAGCCATGTGTATCTACATGGAAATATTTACACCGCTATCTATATAAACATGGAAATAACTACACCGCTATCTGTATAAACATGGAAATATTTACACCGCCATCTGCATATCCATAGAAATATCTGTGCCGCCATCTGTATAAACATGGAAATACCTACACGGTCATCTGTGTATAGAAGGAAATATCAACACCGCCATCTGTACAAACATGGAAATATCTGCAACGCTATCTGTATAAACATGGAAATATTTACACCGCGGTCTGTATAAACATGGAAAAATCTACACCGCTATCTGTATAAACATGGAAATATCTACACCGCTATCTCTATAAACATGGAAATATCTACACCGTGATCTGTATAAACATGGAAATATCTACACCGTTATCTGTATAAATATGGAAATATCTACAACGCTATTTCTATAAACATGGAAATATCTACACCGCCATCTGTATAAACATGGAAATATCTACACTGCTATCTCTATAAACATGGAAATATCTACAATGCCATCTGTAAAAACATGGAAATACCTATACCATCATCTGTATAAACATGGAAATATCTACACCACCATCTGTATAAACATGGAAATATCTACAATGCCTTCTGTATACACATGGAAATAACTACACGGCAATCTGTGTATAGATGGAAACATCAACACCGCCATCGGTACAAACATGGAAATATCTACACTGCTATCTCTATAAACATGGAAATATCTACACCGATATCTGTATAAACATGGAAATAACTACACTGCTATTTGTATAAACATGGAAATATCTACACCGCCATCTGTTTAAACATGGAAATATATACACAGACATCTGTTTATACATGGAAATATCTACACCGCTATCTGTATGAACATGATAATAACTACAACGCTATCTGTATAAATATGGAAATATTTGCACCGCTATCCCTATAAACATGGTAATATCAACACCGCGATCTGTATAAACATGGAAATATCTACACCATGATCTGTATAAACATGGAAATATCTACACTGTGATCTGTATAAGCATGGAAATATCTACACTGCCATCTCTATAAACATGGAAATATCTACAACCCTATCTGCATAAACATGGAAATATCCACAGCGCTATCTCTATCAACATGGAAAAATCAACACCGCTATCTCTATGAACATGGAAATATCTACACCGCCATCTCTATAAACCTGGAAATATCTACACCGCGATCAGTATAAACATGGAAATATCTACACTGCTATCTGTATAAACATGGAAATATCTCCACTGCTATCTCTATAAACATCGAAATATCTACACTGCCATCTGTATAAACATGGAAATACTTACAAAGTTATCTGTATAAACATGGAAATATCTACACCGCCATCTGTATAAACATGGAAATATCTACACAGCCATGTGTATCTACATGGAAATATCTACAACGCTATCTATATAAACATGGAAATAACTACACCGCTATCTGTATAAACATGGAAATATTTACACCGCCATCTACATATCCATAGAAATATCTGCGCCGCCATCTGTATAAACATGGAAATATCTACACGGTCATCTGTGTATAGATGGAAATATCAACACCGCCATCTGTACAAACATGGAAATATCTGCAACGCTATCTGTATAAACATGGAAATATTTACACCGCGGTCTGTATAAACATGGAAATATCTACACCGCTATCTGTATAAACATGGAAATATCTCCTATGCTATCTGTATAAACATAGAAATATCTTCACCGCAATCTGTATAAACATGGAAATACTTACAAAGTTATCTGTATAAACATGGAAATATCTACACCGCCATCTGTATAAACATGGAAATATCTACACAGCCATGTGTATATACATGGAAATATCAACACCGCTATCTATATAAACATGGAAATAACTACACCGCTATCTCGATATACATGGAAATATCTACACAGCCATGTGTACATAAATGGGAATATCTACACCGCAATCTATAAAAACATGGAAATAACTACACCGCTATCTCTATATACATGGAAGTATCTACACCGCCGTCTACATAACCATACAAATAGCTGCGCCGCCATCTGTATAAACATGGAAATATCTACACCGCTATCTGTATAAACATGGAAATATCTACACCGTGATCTGTATAAACATGGCAATATCTACACTGCAATCTGTATAAACATGGAAATATCTACACCGCTATCTGTATAAACATGGAAATATCTACACAGATATCTTTATAAACATGGAAATATCTACATCGCCATCTGTATAAACATGGAAATACCTACAAAGTCATCTGTATAAACATGGAAATATCTACACAGCCATCTGTATAAACATGGAAATACCTACAAAGTCATCTGTACAAAAATGGAAATATCTGCAACGCTATCTGTATAAACATGGAAATATCTACACCGCTATCTGTATAAACATGGAAATATCTACACCGTGATCTGTATAAACATGGCAATATCTAAACTGCAATCTGTATAAACATGGAAATATCTACACCGCTATCTGTATAAACATGGAAATATCTACACAGATATCTTTATAAACATGGAAATATCTACATCGCCATCTGTATAAACATGGAAATACCTACAAAGTCATCTGTATAAACATGGAAATATCTACACAGCCATCTGTATAAACATGGAAATACCTACAAAGTCATCTGTACAAACATGGAAATATCTGCAACGCTATCTGTATAAACATGGAAATATTTACACCGCGGTCTGTATAAACATGGAAATATCTACACCGCTATCTGTATAAACATGGAAATATCTACACCGCTATCTGTATAAATATGGAAATATCTACACCGCTATCTCTATAAACATGGAAATATCTACACCGCCATCCGTATAAACATGGAAATACCTACACTGCTATCTCTATAAACATGGAAATATCTACAATGCCATCTGTAAAAACATGGAAATACCTATACAGTCATCTGTATAAACATGGAAATATCTACACCACCATCTGTATAAACATGGAAATATCTACAATGCCATCTGTGTACACATGGAAATAACTACACGGCAATCTGTGTATACATGGAAACATCAACACCACCATCTGTACAAACGTGGAAATATCTACACTGCTATCTCTATAAACATGGAAATATCTACACCAATATCTGTATAAACATGGAAATATCTACACAGCCATATGTATCTACATGGAAATTTCTACACCGCTATTTATATAAACATGGAAATAACTACACATCTATCTGTATAAACATGGAAATATCTACACAGCCATGTGTATATACATGGAAATATCTACACCGCTATCTATATAAACATGGAAATAACTACACCGCTATCTCGATATGCATGGAAATATCTACACAGCCATGTGTACATAAATGGGAATATCTACACCGCAATCTATATAAACATGGAAATAACTACACCGCTATCTCTATATACATGGAAGTATCTACATCACCGTCTACATATCCATAGAAATAGCTGCGCCGCTATCTGTATAAACATGGAAATATCTACACCGCTATCTGTATAAACATGGAAATATCTACACCGTGATCTGTATAAACATGGTAATATCTACACTGCGATCTGTATAAACATGGAAATATCTACACCGTTATCTGTATAAACATGCAAATATCTACACAGATATCTCTATAAACATGGAAATATCTACATCGCCATCTGTATAAACATGGAAATACCTACAAAGTCATCTGTATAAACATGGAAATATCTACACAGCCATCTGTATAAACATGGAAATACCTACAAAGTCATCTGTATAAACATGGAAATACCTACAAAGCCATCTGTATAAACTTGGAAATATCTACACTGACATCTGTATATACATGGAAATATCTACACCGCTATCTGTATAAACATGGAAATAACTACACCGCTATTTGTATAAACAAGGAAATACCTACACCGCCATCTGTTTAAACATGGAAATATATACACAGACATCTGTTTATACATGGAAATATCTACACCGCTATCTGTATAAACATGATAATAACTAAACGCTATCTCTATAAATATGGAAATATTTGCACCGCTATCCCTATAAACATGGTAATATCAACACCGTGATCTGTATAAACATGGAAATATCTACACCATGATCTGTATAAACATGGAAATATCTACACCGTGATCTGTATAAGCATGGAAATATCTACACCGCCATCTCTATAAACATGGAAATATCTACACCCCTATCTGCATAAACATGGAAATATCCACAGCGCTATCTCTATAAACATGGAAAAATCAACACCGCTATCTCTATGAACATGGAAATATCTACACCGCCATCTCTATAAACATGGAAATATCTACACCGTGATCAGTATAAACATGGAAATATCTACACCGCCATCTGTATAAACATGGAAATATCTACACAGCCATGTGTATCTACATGGAAATATCTACAATGCCATCTGTAAAAACATGGAAATACCTATACCGTCATCTGTATAAACATGGAAATGTCTACACCAACATCTGTATAAACATGGAAATATCTACAATGCCATCTGTGTACACATGGAAATAAATTCACGGCAATCTGTGTATACATGGAAACATCAACACCATCATCTGTACAAACATGGAAATATCTACACTGCTATCTCTATAAACATGGAAATATCTACACCGATATCTGTATAAACATGGAAATAACTACACCGCTATTTGTATAAACAAGGAAATATCTACACCGCGAACTGTTTAAACATGGAAATATATACACAGACATCTGTTTATACATGGAAATATCTACACCGCTATCTGTATAAACACGATAATAACTAAATGCTATCTGTATAAATATGGAAATATTTGCACCGCTATCCCTATAAACATGGTAATATCAACACCGCGATCTGTATAAACATGGAAATATCTACACCATGATCTGTATAAACATGGAAATATCTACACCGTGATCTGTATAAGCATGGAAATATCTACACCGCCATCTCTATAAACATGGAAATATCTACACCCCTATCTGCATAAACATGGAAATATCCACAGCGCTATCTCTATAAACATGGAAAAATCAACACCGCTATCTCTATGAACATGGAATTATCTACAACGCCATCTCTATAAACATGGAAATATCTACACCGCGATCAGTATAAACATGGAAATATCTACACTGCTATCTGTATAAACATGGAAATATCTCCACTGCTATCTCTATAAACATCGAAATATCTACACTGCCATCTGTATAACCATGGAAATACTTACAAAGTTATCTGTATAAACATGGAAATATCTACACCGCCATCTGTATAAACATGGAAATATCTACACAGCCATGTGTATCTACATGGAAATATCTACACCGCTATCTATATTAACATGGAAATAACTACAACGCTATCTGTATAAACATGGAAATATTTACACCGCCATCTACATATCCATAGAAATATCTGCGCCGCCATCTGTATAAACATGGAAATATCTACACGGTCATCTGTGTATAGATGGAAATATCAACACTGCCATCTGTACAAACATGGAAATATCTGCAACGCTATCTTTATAAACATGGAGATATTTACACCGCGGTCTTTATAAACATGGAAACATCTACACCGCTATCACTATAAACATGGAAATATCTACACCGTGATCTGTATAAACATGGAAATATTTAAACGGCTATCTGTATAAACATGGAAATATCTACACCGTTATCTGTATAAATATGGAAATATCTACACCGCTATCTCTATAAACATGGAAATATCTACACCGCCATCTGTATAAACATGGAAATATCTACACTGCTATCTCTATAAAAATGGAAATATCTTCAATGCCATCTGTAAAAACATGGAAATACCTATACCGTCATCTGTATAAACATGGAAATATCTACACCACCATCTGTATAAACATGGAAATATCTACAATGCCATCTGTGTACACATGGAAACAACTACACGGCAATCTGTGTATACATGGAAACATCAACACCACCATCTGTACAAACATGGAAATATCTACACTGCTATCTCTATAAACACGGAAATATCTACACCGTTATCTGTATAAACATGGAAATAACTACACCGCTATTTGTATAAACAAGGAAATATCTACACCGCCAACTGTTTAAACAGGGAAATATATACACAGACATCTGTTTATACATGGAAATATCTACACCGTTATCTGTATAAACACGATAATAACTAAACGCTATCTGTATAAATATGGAAATATTTGCACCGCTATCCCTATAAACATGGTAATATCAACACCGCGATCTGTATAAACATGGAAATATCTACACCATGATCTGTATAAACATGGAAATATCTACACCGTGATCTGTATAAGCATGGAAATATCTACACCGCCATCTCTATGAACATGGAAATATCCACACCCCTATCTGCATAAACATGGAAATATCCACAGCGCTATCTCTATAAACATGGAAAAATCAACACCGCTATCTCTATGAACATGGAAATATCTACACCGCCATCTCTATAAACATGGAAATATCTACACCGCGATCAGTATAAACATGGAAATATCTACACTGCTATCTGTATAAACATGGAAATATCTCCACTGCTATCTCTATAAACATCGAAATATCTACACTGCCATCTGTATAAACATGGAAATAATTACAAAGTCATCTGTATAAACATGGAAATATCTACACCGCCATCTGTATAAACATGGAAATATCTACACAGCCATGTGTATCTACATGGAAATATCTACACCGCTATCTATATAAACATGGAAATAACTACACCGCTATCTGTATAAACATGGAAATATTTACACCACCATCTACATATCCATAGAAATATCTGCACCGCCATCTGTATAAACATGGAAATATCTACACGGTCATCTGTGTATAGATGGAAATATCAACACCGCCATCTGTACAAACATGGAAATATCTGCGCCGCCATCTGTATAAACATGGAAATATCTACACGGTCATCTGTGTATAGATGGAAATATCAACACGGTCATCTGTACAAACATGGAAATATCTGCAACGCTATCTGTATAAACATGGAAATATTTACACCGCGGTCTGTATAAACATGGAAATATCTACACAGTGATCTGTATAAACATGGAAATATTTAAACGGCTATCTGTATAAACATGGAAATATCTACACCGTTATCTGTATAAATATGGAAATATCTACACCGCTATCTCTATAAACATGGAAATATCTACACCGCCATCTGTATAAACATGGAAATATCTACACTGCTATCTCTATAAACATGGAAATATCTACAATGCCATCTGTAAAAACATGGAAATTCCTATACAGTCATCTGTATAAACATGGAAATATCTACACCACCATCTGTATAAACATGGAAATATCTACAATGCCATCTGTATACACATGGAAATAACTACACGGCAATCTGTGTATAGATGGAAACATCAACACCACCATCTGTACAAACATGGAAATATCTACACTGTTATCTCTATAAACATGGAAATATCTACACCGATATCTGTATAAACATGGAAATATCTACACCGTGATCTGTATAAACATGGAAATATTTACACCGCCATCTACATATCCATAGAAATATCTGCGCCGCCATCTGTATAAACATGGAAATATCTACACGGTCATCTGTGTATAGAAGGAAATATCAACACCGCCATCTGTACAAACATGGAAATATCTGCAACGCTATCTGTATAAACATAGAAATATTTACACCGCGGTCTGTATAAACATGGAAAAATCTACAGCGCTATCTGTATAAACATGGAAATATCTACACCGCTATCTCTATAAACATGGAAATATCTACACCGTGATCTGTATAAACATGGAAATATTTAAACGGCTATCTGTATAAACATGGAAATATCTACACCGTTATCTGTATAAATATGGAAATATCTACAACGCTATTTCTATAAACATGGAAATATCTACACCGCCATCTGTATAAACATGGAAATATCTACACTGCTATCTCTATAAACATGGAAATATCTACAATGCCATCTGTAAAAACATGGAAATACCTATACCATCATCTGTATAAACATGGAAATATCTACACCACCATCTGTATAAACATGGAAATATCTACAATGCCTTCTGTATACACATAGAAATAACTACACGGCAATCTGTGTATAGATGGAAACATTAACACCGCCATCTGTACAAACATGGAAATATCTACACTGCTATCTCTATAAACATGGAAATATCTACACCAATATCTGTATAAACATGGATAAAACTACACCGCTATTTGTATAAACAAGGAAATATCTACACCGCCATCTGTTTAAACATGGAAATATATACACAGACATCTGTTTATACATGGAAATATCTACACCGCTATCTGTATAAACATGATAATAACTACAACGCTATCTGTATAAATATGGAAATATTTGCACCGCTATCCCAATAAACATGGTAATATCAACACCGTGATCTGTATTAACATGGAAATATCTACACCATGATCTGTATAAACATGGAAATATCTACACCTTAATCTGTATAAGAATGGAAATATCTACACCGCCATCTCTATGAACATGGAAATATCTACAACCCTATCTGCATAAACATGGAAATATCCACAGCGCTATCTCTATAAACATGGAAAAATCAACACCGCTATCTCTATGAACATGGAAATATCTACACCGCCATCTCTATAAACATGGAAATATCTACACCGCGATCAGTATAAACATGGAAATATCTACACTGCTATCAGTATAAACATGGAAATATCTCCACTGCTATCTCTATAAACATCGAAATAACTACACTGCCATCTGTATAAACATGGAATTACTTACAAAGTTATCTGTATAAACATGGAAATATCTACACCGCCATCTGTATAAACATGGAAATATGTACACAGCCATGTGTATCTACATGGAAATATCTACACCGCTATCTATATAAACATGGAAATAACTACACCGCTATCTGTATAAACATGGAAATATTTACAAAGTTATCTGTATAAACATGGAAATATCTACACGGTCAGCTGTGTATAGATGGAAATATCAACACCGCCATCTGCACAAACATGGAAATATCTGCAATGCTATCTGTATAAACATGGAAATATTTACACCGCGGTCTGTATAAACATGGAAATATCTACACCGCTATCTGTATAAACATGGAAATATCTCCTCTGCTATCTCTGTAAACATCGAAATATCTACACCGCCATCTGTATAAACATGGAAATAATTACAAAGTTATCTGTATAAACATGGAAATATCTACACCGCCATCTGTATAAACATGGAAATATCTACACAGCCATGTGTATATATATGGAAATATCTACACCGCTATCTATATAAACATGGAAATAACTACACCGCTATCTCGATATGCATGGAAATATCTACACAGCCATGTGTACATAAATGGGAATATCTACACCGCAATCTATATAAACATGGAAATAACTACACCGCTATCTCTATATACATGGAAGTATCTACAACACCGTCTACATATCCATAGAAATAGCTGCGCCGCCATCTGTATAAACATGGAAATATCTACACCGCTATCTGTATAAACATGGAAATATCTACACCGTGGTCTGTATAAACATGGAAATATCTACACTGCGATCTGTATACACATGGAAATATCTACCCCGCTATCTGTATAAACATGGAAATATCTACACCGCTATCACTATAAACATGGAAATATCTACACCGTGATCTGTATAAACATGGAAATATTTAAACGGCTATCTGTATAAACATGGAAATATCTACACCGTGATCTGTATAAACATGGAAATATTTAAACGGCTATCTGTATAAACATGGAAATTTCTACGCCGTTATCTGTATAAATATGGAAATATCTACACCGCTGTCTCTATAAAGATGGAAATATCTACACCGCCATCTGTATAAACATGGAAATACCTGTACAGTAATCTGTGTGAACATGGAAATATCTACACCACCATCTGTATAAACATGGAAATATCTACAATGCCATCTGTATACACATAGAAATAACTACAGGGCAATCTGTGTATAGATGGAAACATCAACACCGCCATCTGTACAAACATGGAAATATCTACACAGCTATCTCTATAAACATGGAAATATCCACACCGATATCTGTATAAATATGGAAATAACTACACCGCTATTTGTATAAACAAGTAAATATCTACGCCGCCATCTGTTTAAACATGGAAATATATACACAGACATCTGTTTATACATGGAAATATCTACACCGCTATCTGTATAAACATGATAATATCTACAACGGTATCTGTATAAATATGGAAATATTTGCACCGCTATCCCTATAAACATGGTAATATCAACACCGCGATCTGTATAACCATGGAAATATCTACACCATGATCTCTATAAGCATGGAAATATCTACACCGCCATCTCTATAAACAAGGAAATATCTACACCCCTATCTGTATAAACATGGAAATATCCACAGCGCTATCTCTATAAACATGGAAAAATCAACACCGCTATCTCTATGAACATGGAAATATCTACACCGCCATCTATATAAACATGGAAATATCTACACCGCGATCAGTATAAACATGGAAATATCTACACCGCTATCTGTATAAACATGGAAATATCTCCACTGCTATCTCTATAAACATCGAAATATCTACACCGCGATCTGTATAAACATGGAAATACGTACAAAGTTATCTGTATAAACATGGAAATATCTACACTGCCATCTGTATAAACATGGAAATATCTACACAGCCATGTGTATATATATGGAAATATCTACGCCGCTATCTATATAAACATGGAAATAACTACACTGCTATCTGTATAAACATGGAAATATTTACACCGCCATCTATATATCCATAGAAATATCTGCGCCGCCAACTGCATAAACATGGAAATATCTACACGGTCATCTGTGTATAGATGGAAATATCAACACCGCCATCTCTACAAACATGGAAATATCTGCACTGCTATCTGTATAAACATGAAAATATCTACACCGCGGTCTGTATAAACATGGAAATATCTACACCGCCATCTGTATATACATGGAAATATCTACACCGATATCTGTATAAACATGGAAATAACTACTCCGCTATTTATATAAACAAGGAAGTATCTACACCGCCATCTGTTTAAACATGGAAATATATACACAGACATCTGTTTATACATGGAAATATCTACACCGCTATCTATATAAACATGATAATAACTACACCGCTATCTGTATAAATGTGGAAATATTTGCACCGCTATCCCCATAAACATGGTAATATCAACACCGCGATCTGTATAAACATGGAAATATCTACACCATGATCTGTATAAACATGGAAATGTCTACACCGTGATCTGTATAAACATGGAAATATCTACACCGCCATCTCTATAAACATGGAAATATATACACCGCGATCAGTATAAACATGGAAATATCTCCACTGTTATCTCTATAAACATGGAAATAACTACACCGTGATCTGTATAAACATGGAAATATTTACACCGCCATCTCTATAAACATGGAAATATATACACCGCTATCTGTATAAACATGGAAATATCTACACCGCTATCTCTATAAACATGGAAATAACTACACCGTGATCTGTATAAACATGGAAATATTTACACCGCTATCTTTATAAACATGGAAACTTCTACACTGTTATCTGTATAAATATGGAAATATCTACACCGCTATCTCTTTAAACTTGGAAATATCTACACCGCCATCTGTATAAACATGGAAATACCTATACAGTCATCTGTGTAAACATGGAAATATCTACACCACCATCTGTATAAACCTGGAAATACGTACAATGCCATCTGTATACACAAGGAAAAACCTACACGTCAATCTGTGTATAGATGGAAACATCAACACCGCCATCTGTACAAACATAGAAATATCTACACTGCTATCTCTATAAACATGGAAATATCTACACTGCGGTCTGTAGAAACATGGAAATATCTACACTGGTATCTGTATAAACATGGAAATATCTACACCACGATCTGTATAAACATGGAAATATACACACCGCTATCTGTATAAACATGGAAATATCAGCACCACTATCGCTATAAATATGGAAATATCTACAAAGCCATCTGTATAAACATTGTAATACCTACACAGTTTTTGTAGGAACATGGAAATATCTACACTGACATCTGTATAAACATAGAAATATCTACACAGCCCTCTGTATAAATATGGAAATGTCTGCATAGGCATCTGTATAAACATGGAAATATCTGCACCGCTATCTGTATAAACATGGAAATACCTACACCGCTGTCTCTATAAACATGGAAATATGTACACCGCTATGTGTATAAACATGGAAATATGTCCACTGCTGTCTGTAAACATGGAAATATCTCCACTGCTATCTCTATAAACATCGAAATACCTACACCGCGATCTGTATAAACATGGAAATACTTACAAAGTTATCTGTATAAACATGGAAATATCTACACCGCCATCTGTATAAACATGGAAATATCTACACAGCCATGTGTATCTATATGGAAATATCTACACCGCTATCTATATAAACATGGAAATAACTACACTGCTATCTGTATAAACATGGAAATATTTACACCGCCATCTACATATCCATAGAAATATCTGCGCCGCCATCTGTATAAACATGGAAATATCTAGACGGTCATCTGTGTATAGATGGAAATATCAACACCGCCATCTGTACAAACATGGAAATATCTGCACTGCTATCTGTATAAACACGAAAATATCTACACCGCGGTCTGTATAAACATGGAAATATCTACACCGCTATCTGTATACACATGGAAATATCTACACCGCTATCTCTATAAACATGGAAATAAATACACCGTGATCTGTATAAACATGGAAATATTTACACCGCTATCTTTATAAACATGGAATCTTCTACACGGTTATCTGTATAAATATGGAAATATCTACACCGCTATCTCTTTAAACTTGGAAATATCTACACCGCCATCTGTATAAACATGGAAATACCTATACAGTCATCTGTGTAAACATGGAAATATCTACACCATGATCTGTATAAACATGGAAATATCTACACCATGATCTGTATAAACATGGAAATATCTACACCGTGATCTGTATAAGCATGGAAATATCTACACCGCCATCTCTATAAACATGGAAATATCTACACCCCTATCTGCATAAACATGGAAATATCCACAGTGCTATCTCTATAAACATGGAAAAATCAACACCGCTATCTCTATGAACATGGAAATATCTACACCGCCATCTCTATAAACATGGAAATATCTACACCGCGATCAGTATAAACATGGAAATATCTACACAGCCATGTGTATCTACATGGAAATATTTACACCGCTATCTATCTAAACATGGAAATAACTACACCGCTATCTGTGTAAACATGGAAATAATTACAAAGTTATCTGTATAAACATGGAAATATCTACACCGCCATCTGTATAAACATGGAAATATCTACACAGCCATGTGTATCTACATGGAAATATTTACACCGCTATCTATATAAACATGGAAATAACTACACCGCTATCTGTATAAACATGGAAATATTTACACCGCCATCTACATATCCATAGAAATATCTGTGTCGCCATCTGTATAAACATGGAAATATCTACACGGTCATCTGTGTATAGAAGGAAATATCAACACCGCCATCTGTACAAACGTAGAAATATCTGCAACGCTATCTGTATAAACATGGAAATATTTACACCGCGGTCTGTATAAACATGGAAAAATCTACACCGCTATCTGTATAAACATGGAAATATCTACACCGCTATCTCTATAAACATGGAAATATCTACACCGTGATCTGTATAAACATGGAAATATTTAAACGGCTATCTGTATAAACATGGAAATATCTACACCGTTATCTGTATAAATATGGAAATATCTACAACGCTATTTCTATAAACATGGAAATATCTACACCGCCATCTGTATAAACATGGAAATATCTACACTGCTATCTCTATAAACATGGAAATATCTACAATGCCATCTGTAAAAACATGGAAATACCTATACCATCATCTGTATAAACATGGAAATATCTACAATGCCATCTGTAAAAACATGGAAATACCTATACCATCATCTGTATAAACATGGAAATATCTACACCGCCATCTGTTTAAACATGGAAATATATACACAGACATCTGTTTATACGTGGAAATATCTACACCGCTATCTGTATAAACATGATAATAACTAAACGCTATCTGTGTAAATATGGAAATATTTGCACCGCTATCCCTATAAACATGGTAATATCAACACCGCGATCTGTATAAACATGGAAATATCTACACCATGATCTGTATAAACATGGAAATATCTACACCGTGATCTGTATAAGCATGGAAATATCTACACCGCCATCTCTATAAACATGGAAATATCTACAACCCTATCTGCATAAACATGGAAATATCCACAGCGCTATCTCTATAAACATGGAAAAATCAACACCGCTATCTCTATGAACATGGAAATATCTACACCGCCATCTCTATAAACATGGAAATATCTACACCGCGATCAGTATAAACATGGAAATATCTACACTGCTATCTGTATAAACATAGAAATATCTCCACTGCTATCTCTATAAACATCGAAATATCTACACTGCCATCTGTATAAACATGGAAATACTTACAAAGTTTTCTGTATAAACATGGAAATATCTACACCGCGATCAGTATAAACATGGAAATATCTACACTGCTATCTGTATAAACATGGAAATATCTCCACTGCTATCTCTATAAACATCGAAATATCTACACTGCTATCTCTATAAACATGGAAATATCTACAATGCCATCTGTAAAAACATGGAAATACCTATACCGTCATCTGTATAAACATGGAAATATCTACACCACCATCTGTATAAACATGGAAATATCTACAATGCCTTCTGTGTACAAATGGAAATAACTACACGGCAATCTGTGTATAGATGGAAACATCAACACCGCCATCTGTACAAACATGGAAATATCTACACTGCTATCTCTATAAACATGGAAATATCTACACCGATATCTGTATAAACATGGAAATAACTACACCGCTATTTGTATAAACAAGGAAATATCTACACCGCCAACTGTTTAAACATGGAAATATATACACAGACATCTGTTTATACATGGAAATATCTACACCGCTATCTGTATAAACACGATAATAACTAAACGCTATCTGTATAAATATGGAAATATTTGCACCGCTATCCCTATAAACATGGTAATATCAACACCGCGATCTGTATAAACATGGAAATATCTACACCATGATCTGTATAAACATGGAAATATCTACACCGTGATCTGTATAAACATGGAAATATCTACACCGCCATCTCTATAAACATGGAAATATCTACACCCCTATCTGCATAAACATGGAAATATCCACAGCGCTATCTCTATAAACATGGAAAAATCAACACCGCTATCTCTATGAACATGGAAATATCTACAACGCCATCTCTATAGACATGGAAATATCTACACCGCGATCAGTATAAACATGGAAATATCTACACTGCTATCTGTATAAACATGGAAATATCTCCACTGCTATCTCTATATACATCGAAATATCTACACTGCCATCTGTATAAACATGGAAATACTTACAAAGTTATCTGTATAAACATGGAAATATCTACACCGCCATCTGTATAAACATGGAAATATCTACACAGCCATGTGTATCTACATGGAAATATTTACACCGCTATCTATCTAAACATGGAAATAACTACACCGCTATCTGTGTAAACATGGAAATAATTACAAAGTTATCTGTATAAACATGGAAATATCTACACCGCCATCTGTATAAACATGGAAATATCTACACAGCCATGTGTATCTACATGGAAATATTTACACCGCTATCTATATAAACATGGAAATAACTACACCGCTATCTGTATAAACATGGAAATATTTACACCGCCATCTACATATCCATAGAAATATCTGTGTCGCCATCTGTATAAACATGGAAATATCTACACGGTCATCTGTGTATAGAAGGAAATATCAACACCGCCATCTGTACAAACGTGGAAATATCTGCAACGCTATCTGTATAAACATGGAAATATTTACACCGCGGTCTGTATAAACATGGAAAAATCTACACCGCTATCTGTATAAACATGGAAATATCTACACCGCTATCTCTATAAACATGGAAATATCTACACCGTGATCTGTATAAACATGGAAATATTTAAACGGCTATCTGTATAAACATGGAAATATCTACACCGTTATCTGTATAAATATGGAAATATCTACAACGCTATTTCTATAAACATGGAAATATCTACACCGCCATCTGTATAAACATGGAAATATCTACACTGCTATCTCTATAAACATGGAAATATCTACAATTCCATCTGTAAAAACATGGAAATACCTATACCATCATCTGTATAAACATGGAAATATCTACAATGCCATCTGTAAAAACATGGAAATACCTATACCATCATCTGTATAAACATGGAAATATCTACACCGCTATCTGTATAAACATGGAAATATCTCCTCTGCTATCTCTATAAACATCGAAATATCTACACCGCCATCTGTATAAACATGGAAATACTTACAAAGTTATCTGTATAAACATGGAAATATCTACACCGCCATCTGTATAAACATGGAAATATCTACACAGCCATGTGTATATACATGGAAATATCTACACCGCTATCTATATAAACATGGAAATAACTACACCGCTATCTCGATATGCATGGAAATATCTACACAGCCATGTGTACATAAATGGGAATATCTACACCGCAATCTATATAAACATGGAAATAACTACACCGCTATCTCGATATGCATGGAAATATCTACACAGCCATGTGTACATAAATGGGAATATCTACACCGCAATCTATATAAACATGGAAATAACTACACCGCTATCTCTATATACATGGAAGTATCTACAACACCGTCTACATATCCATAGAAATAGCTGCGCCGCCATCTGTATAAACATGGAAATATCTACACCGCTATCTGTATAAACATAGAAATATCTACACCGTGATCTGTATAAACATGGAAATATCTACACTGCGATCTGTATAATCATGGAAATATCTACACCGCTATCTGTATAAACATGGAAATATCTACACAGATATCTCTATAAACATGGAAATATCTACATCGCCATCTGTATAAACATGGAAATACCTACAAAGTCATCTGTATAAACATGGAAATATCTACACAGCCATCTGTATAAACATGGAAATACCTACAAAGTAATCTGTATAAACATGGAAATATCTACACAGCCATCTGTATAAACTTGGATATATCTACACTGACATCTGTATATACATGGAAATATCTACACCGCTATCTGTATAAACATGGAAATAACTACACCGCTATTAGTATAAACAAGGAAATACCTACACCGCCATCTGTTTAAACATGGAAATATATACACAGACATCTGTTTATACATGGAAACATCTACACCGCTATCTGTATAAACATGATAATAACTAAACGCTATCTGTATAAATATGGAAATATTTGCACCGCTATCCCTATAAACATGGTAATATCAACACCGCGATCTGTATAAACATGGAAATATCTACACCATGATCTGTATAAACATGGAAATATCTACACCGTGATCTGTATAAGCATGGAAATATCTACACCGCCATCTCTATAAACATGGAAATATCTACACCCCTATCTGCATAAACATGGAAATATCCACAGCGCTATCTCTATAAACATGGAAAAATCAACACCGCTATCTCTATGAACATGGAAATATCTACACCGCCATCTCTATAAACATGGAAATATCTACACCGCGATCAGTATAAACATGGAAATATCTACACTGCTATCTGTATAAACATGGAAATATCTCCACTGCTATCTCTATAAACATCGAAATATCTACACTGCCATCTGTATAAACATGGAAATACTTACAAAGTTATCTGAATAAACATGGAAATATCTACACCGCCATCTGTATAAACATGGAAATATCTACACAGCCATGTGTATCTACATGGAAATAGCTACACCGCTATCTATACAAACATGGAAATAACTACAACGCTATCTGTATAAACATGGAAATATTTACAAAGTTATCTGTATAAACATGGAAATATCTACACCGCCATCTCTATAAACATGGAAATATCTACACAGCCATGTGTATCTACATGGAAATGTTTACACCGCTATCTATATAAACATGGAAATAACTACGCCGCTATCTGTAAAAACATGGAAATATTTACACCGCCATCTACATATCCATAGAAATATCTGCGCCGCCATCTGTATAAACATGGAAATATCTACACGGTCATCTGTGTATAGAAGGAAATATCAACACCGCCATCTGTACAAACATGGAAATATCTGCAACGCTATCTGTATAAACATGGAAATATTTACACCGCGGTCTGTATAAACATGGAAAAATCTACACCGCTATCTGTATAAACATGGAAATATCTACACCGCTATCTCTATAAACATGGAAATATCTACACTTTGATCTGTATAAACATGGAAATATTTAAACGGCTATATGTATAAACATGGAAATATCTACACCGTTATCTCTATAAATATGGAAATATCTACAACGCTATTTCTATAAACATGGAAATATCTACACCGCCATCTGTATAAACATGGAAATATCTACACTGCTATCTCCATAAACATGGAAATATCTACAATGCCATCTGTAAAAACATGGAAATACCTATACCATCATCTGTATAAACATGGAAATATCTACACCACCATCTGTATAAACATGGAAATATCTACAATGCCTTCTGTATACACATGGAAATAACTACACGGCAATCTGTGTATAGATGGAAACATCAACACCGCCATCTGTACAAACATGGAAATATCTACACTGCTATCTCTATAAACATGGAAATATCTACACCGATATCTGTATAAACATGGAAATAACTACACCGCTATTTGTATAAACAAGGAAATATCTACACCGCCATCTGTTTAAACATGGAAATATATACACAGACATCTGTTTATACATGGAAATATCTACACCGCTATCTGTATAAACATGATAATAACTACAACGCTATCTGTATAAACATGGAAATATTTGCACCGCTATCCCTATAAACATGGTAATATCAACACCGCGATCTGTATAAACATGGAAATATCTACACCATGATCTGTATAAACATGGAAATATCTACACCGTGATCTGTATAAGCATGGAAATATCTACACCGCCATCTCTATAAACACGGAAATATCTACACCCCTATCTGCATAAACATGGAAATATCCACAGCGCTATCTCTATAAACATGGAAAAATCAACACCGCTATCTCTATGAACATGGAAATATCTACACCGCCATCTCTATAAACATGGAAATATCTACACCGCGATCAGTATAAACATGGAAATATCTCCACTGCTATCTCTATAAACATCGAAATATCTACACTGCCATCTGTATAAACATGGAAATACTTACAAAGTTATCTGTATAAACATGGAAATATCTACACCGCCATCTGTATAAACATGGAAATATCTACACAGCCATGTGTATCTACATGGAAATATCTACACCGCTATCTATATAAACATGGAAATACCTACAACGCTATCTGTATAAACATGGAAATATTTACACCGCCATCTACATATCCATAGAAATATCTGTGCCGCCATCTGTATAAACATGGAAATATCTACACGGTCATCTGTGTATAGATGGAAATATCAACACCGCCATCTGTACAAACATGGAAATATCTGCAACGCTATCTGTATAAACATGGAAATATTTACACCGCGGTCTGTATAAACATGGAAATACCTACACCGCTATCTGTATAAACATGGAAATATCTACACCGCTATCACTATAAACATGGAAATATCTACACCGTGATCTGTATAAACATGGAAATATTTAAACGGCTATCTGTATAAACATGGAAATATCTACACCGTTATCTGTATAAATATGGAAATATCTACAACGCTATTTCTATAAACATGGAAATATCTACACCGCCATCTGTATAAACATGGAAATATCTACACTGCTATCTCTATAAACATGGAAATATCTACAATGCCATCTGTAAAAACATGGAAATACCTATACCATCATCTGTATAAACATGGAAATATCTACAATGCCATCTGTAAAAACATGGAAATACCTATACCATCATCTGTATAAACATGGAAATATCTACACCGCCATCTGTTTAAACATGGAAATATATACACAGACATCTGTTTATACGTGGAAATATCTACACCGCTATCTGTATAAACATGATAATAACTAAACGCTATCTGTGTAAATATGGAAATATTTGCACCGCTATCCCTATAAACATGGTAATATCAACACCGCGATCTGTATAAACATGGAAATATCTACACCATGATCTGTATAAACATGGAAATATCTACACCGTGATCTGTATAAGCATGGAAATATCTACACCGCCATCTCTATAAACATGGAAATATCTACACCCCTATCTGCATAAACATGGAAATATCCACAGCGCTATCTCTATAAACATGGAAAAATCAACACCGCTATCTCTATGAACATGGAAATATCTACACCGCCATCTCTATAAACATGGAAATATCTACACCGCGATCAGTATAAACATGGAAATATCTACACTGCTATCTGTATAAACATGGAAATATCTCCACTGCTATCTCTATAAACATCGAAATATCTACACTGCCATCTGTATAAACATGGAAATACTTACAAAGTTTTCTGTATAAACATGGAAATATCTACACCGCGATCAGTATAAACATGGAAATATCTACACTGCTATCTGTATAAACATGGAAATATCTCCACTGCTATCTCTATAAACATCGAAATATCTACACTGCTATCTCTATAAACATGGAAATATCTACAATGCCATCTGTAAAAACATGGAAATACCTATACCGTCATCTGTATAAACATGGAAATATCTACACCACCATCTGTATAAACATGGAAATATCTACAATGCCTTCTGTGTACAAATGGAAATAACTACACGGCAATCTGTGTATAGATGGAAACATCAACACCGCCATCTGTACAAACATGGAAATATCTACACTGCTATCTCTATAAACATGGAAATATCTACACCGATATCTGTATAAACATGGAAATAACTACACCGCTATTTGTATAAACAAGGAAATATCTACACCGCCAACTGTTTAAACATGGAAATATATACACAGACATCTGTTTATACATGGAAATATCTACACCGCTATCTGTATAAACACGATAATAACTAAACGCTATCTGTATAAATATGGAAATATTTGCACCGCTATCCCTATAAACATGGTAATATCAACACCGCGATCTGTATAAACATGGAAATATCTACACCATGATCTGTATAAACATGGAAATATCTACACCGTGATCTGTATAAGCATGGAAATATCTACACCGCCATCTCTATAAACATGGAAATATCTACACCCCTATCTGCATAAACATGGAAATATCCACAGCGCTATCTCTATAAACATGGAAAAATCAACACCGCTATCTCTATGAACATGGAAATATCTACAACGCCATCTCTATAAACATGGAAATATCTACACCGCGATCAGTATAAACATGGAAATATCTACACTGCTATCTGTATAAACATGGAAATATCTCCACTGCTATCTCTATATACATCGAAATATCTACACTGCCATCTGTATAAACATGGAAATACTTACAAAGTTATCTGTATAAACATGGAAATATCTACACCGCCATCTGTATAAACATGGAAATATCTACACAGCCATGTGTATCTACATGGAAATATTTACACCGCTATCTATCTAAACATGGAAATAACTACACCGCTATCTGTGCAAACATGGAAATAATTACAAAGTTATGTGTATAAACATGGAAATATCTACACCGCCATCTGTATAAACATGGAAATATCTACACAGCCATGTGTATCTACATGGAAATATTTACACCGCTATCTATATAAACATGGAAATAACTACACCGCTATCTGTATAAACATGGAAATATTTACACCGCCATCTACATATCCATAGAAATATCTGTGTCGCCATCTGTATAAACATGGAAATATCTACACGGTCATCTGTGTATAGAAGGAAATATCAACACCGCCATCTGTACAAACGTGGAAATATCTGCAACGCTATCTGTATAAACATGGAAATATTTACACCGCGGTCTGTATAAACATGGAAAAATCTACACCGCTATCTGTATAAACATGGAAATATCTACACCGCTATCTCTATAAACATGGAAATATCTACACCGTGATCTGTATAAACATGGAAATATTTAAACGGCTATCTGTATAAACATGGAAATATCTACACCGTTATCTGTATAAATATGGAAATATCTACAACGCTATTTCTATAAACATGGAAATATCTACACCGCCATCTGTATAAACATGGAAATATCTACACTGCTATCTCTATAAACATGGAAATATCTACAATGCCATCTGTAAAAACATGGAAATACCTATACCATCATCTGTATAAACATGGAAATATCTACAATGCCATCTGTAAAAACATGGAAATACCTATACCATCATCTGTATAAACATGGAAATATCTACACCGCCATCTGTTTAAACATGGAAATATATACACAGACATCTGTTTATACGTGGAAATATCTACACCGCTATCTGTATAAACATGATAATAACTAAACGCTATCTGTGTAAATATGGAAATATTTGCACCGCTATCCCTATAAACATGGTAATATCAACACCGCGATCTGTATAAACATGGAAATATCTACACCATGATCTGTATAAACATGGAAATATCTACACCGTGATCTGTATAAGCATGGAAATATCTACACCGCCATCTCTATAAACATGGAAATATCTACACCCCTATCTGCATAAACATGGAAATATCCACAGCGCTATCTCTATAAACATGGAAAAATCAACACCGCTATCTCTATGAACATGGAAATATCTACAACGCCATCTCTATAAACATGGAAATATCTACACCGCGATCAGTATAAACATGGAAATATCTACACTGCTATCTGTATAAACATGGAAATATCTCCACTGCTATCTCTATATACATCGAAATATCTACACTGCCATCTGTATAAACATGGAAATACTTACAAAGTTATCTGTATAAACATGGAAATATCTACACCGCCATCTGTATAAACATGGAAATATCTACACAGCCATGTGTATCTACATGGAAATATTTACACCGCTATCTATCTAAACATGGAAATAACTACACCGCTATCTGTGTAAACATGGAAATAATTACAAAGTTATCTGTATAAACATGGAAATATCTACACCGCCATCTGTATAAACATGGAAATATCTACACAGCCATGTGTATCTACATGGAAATATTTACACCGCTATCTATATAAACATGGAAATAACTACACCGCTATCTGTATAAACATGGAAATATTTACACCGCCATCTACATATCCATAGAAATATCTGTGTCGCCATCTGTATAAACATGGAAATATCTACACGGTCATCTGTGTATAGAAGGAAATATCAACACCGCCATCTGTACAAACGTGGAAATATCTGCAACGCTATCTGTATAAACATGGAAATATTTACACCGCGGTCTGTATAAACATGGAAAAATCTACACCGCTATCTGTATAAACATGGAAATATCTACACCGCTATCTCTATAAACATGGAAATATCTACACCGTGATCTGTATAAACATGGAAATATTTAAACGGCTATCTGTATAAACATGGAAATATCTACACCGTTATCTGTATAAATATGGAAATATCTACAACGCTATTTCTATAAACATGGAAATATCTACACCGCCATCTGTATAAACATGGAAATATCTACACTGCTATCTCTATAAACATGGAAATATCTACAATGCCATCTGTAAAAACATGGAAATACCTATACCATCATCTGTATAAACATGGAAATATCTACAATGCCATCTGTAAAAACATGGAAATACCTATACCATCATCTGTATAAACATGGAAATATCTACACCGCCATCTGTTTAAACATGGAAATATATACACAGACATCTGTTTATACGTGGAAATATCTACACCGCTATCTGTATAAACATGATAATAACTAAACGCTATCTGTGTAAATATGGAAATATTTGCACCGCTATCCCTATAAACATGGTAATATCAACACCGCGATCTGTATAAACATGGAAATATCTACACCATGATCTGTATAAACATGGAAATATCTACACCGTGATCTGTATAAGCATGGAAATATCTACACCGCCATCTCTATAAACATGGAAATATCTACACCCCTATCTGCATAAACATGGAAATATCCACAGCGCTATCTCTATAAACATGGAAAAATCAACACCGCTATCTCTATGAACATGGAAATATCTACACCGCCATCTCTATAAACATGGAAATATCTACACCGCGATCAGTATAAACATGGAAATATCTACACTGCTATCTGTATAAACATGGAAATATCTCCACTGCTATCTCTATAAACATCGAAATATCTACACTGCCATCTGTATAAACATGGAAATACTTACAAAGTTATCTGTATAAACATGGAAATATCTACACCGCGATCAGTATAAACATGGAAATATCTACACTGCTATCTGTATAAACATGGAAATATCTCAACTGCTATCTCTATAAACATCGAAATATCTACACTGCTATCTCTATAAACATGGAAATATCTACAATGCCATCTGTAAAAACATGGAAATACCTATACCGTCATCTGTATAAACATGGAAATATCTACACCACCATCTGTATAAACATGGAAATATCTACAATGCCTTCTGTGTACAAATGGATATAACTACACGGCAATCTGTGTATAGATGGAAACATCAACACCGCCATCTGTACAAACATGGAAATATCTACACTGCTATCTCTATAAACATGGAAATATCTACACCGATATCTGTATAAACATGGAAATAACTACACCGCTATTTGTATAAACAAGGAAATATCTACACCGCCAACTGTTTAAACATGGAAATATATACACAGACATCTGTTTATACATGGAAATATCTACACCGCTATCTGTATAAACACGATAATAACTAAACGCTATCTGTATAAATATGGAAATATTTGCACCGCTATCCCTATAAACATGGTAATATCAACACCGCGATCTGTATAAACATGGAAATATCTACACCATGATCTGTATAAACATGGAAATATCTACACCGTGATCTGTATAAGCATGGAAATATCTACACTGCCATCTCTATAAACATGGAAATATCTACACCCCTATCTGCATAAACATGGAAATATCCACAGCGCTATCTCTATAAACATGGAAAAATCAACACCGCTATCTCTATGAACATGGAAATATCTACACCGCCATCTCTATAAACATGGAAATATCTACACCGCGATCAGTATAAACATGGAAATATCTACACTGCTATCTGTATAAACATGGAAATATCTCCACTGCTATCTCTATAAACATTGAAATATCTACACTGCCATCTGTATAAACATGGAAATACTTACAAAGTTATCTGTATAAACATGGAAATATCTACACCGCCATCTGTATAAACATGGAAATATCTACACAGCCATGTGTATCTACATGGAAATATCTACACCACTATCTATATAAACATGGAAATAACTACAACGCTATCTGTATAAACATGGAAATATTTACACCGCCATCTACATATCCATAGAAATATCTGCGCCGCCATCTGTATAAACATGGAAATATCTACACGGTCATCTGTGTATAGATGGAAATATCAACACCGCCATCTGTACAAACATGGAAATATCTGCAACGCTATCTGTATAAACATGGAAATATTTACACGGCGGTCTTCATTAACATGGAAATATCTACACCGCTATCTGTATAAACATGGAAATATCTACACCGCTATCACTATAAACATGGAAATATCTACACCGTGATCTGTATAAACATGGAAATATTTAAACAGCTATCTGTATAAACATGGAAATATCTACACCGTTATCTGTATAAATATGGAAATATCTACACCGCTATCTCTATAAACATGGAAATATCTACACCGCCATCTGTATAAACATGGAAATATCTACACTGCTATCTCTATAAACATGGAAATATTTACAATGCCATCTGTAAAAACATGGAAATACCTATACCGTCATCTGTATAAACATGGAAATATCTACACCACCATCTGTATAAACATGGAAATGTCTACAATGCCATCTGTGTACACATGGAAACAACTACACGGCAATCTGTGTACACATGGAAACATCAACACCACCATCTGTGCAAACATGGAAATATCTAAACTGCTATCTCTATAAACAGGGAAATATCTACACCGATATCTGTATAAACATGGAAATAACTACAACGCTATTTGTATAAACAAGGAAATATCTACACCGCCAACTGTTTAAACATGGAAATATATACACAGACATCTGTTTATACATGGAAATAGCTACACCGCTATCTGTATAAACACGATAATAACTAAACGCTATCTGTATAAATATGGAAATATTTGCACCGCTATCCCGATAAACATGGTAATATCAACACCGCGATCTGTATAAACATGGAAATATCTACAACATGATCTGTATAAACATGCAAATATCTACACCGTGATCTGTATAAGCATGGAAATATCTACACCGCCATCTCTATAAACATGGAAATATCTACACCCCTATCTGCATAAACATGGAAATATCCACAGTGCTATCTCTATAAACATGGAAAAATCAACACCGCTATCTCTATGAACATGGAAATATCTACACCGCCATCTCTATAAACATGGAAATATCTACACAGCGATCAGTATAAACATGGAAATATCTACACTGCTATCTGTATAAACATGGAAATATCTCCACTGCTATCTCTATAAACATCGAAATATCTACACTGCCATCTGTATAAACATGGAAAAACTTACAAAGTTATCTGTATAAACATGGAAATATCTACACCGCCATCTGTATAAACATGGAAATATCTACACAGCCATGTGTATCTACATGGAAATATCTACACCGCTATCTATATAAACATGGAAATACCTACAACGCTATCTGTATAAACATGGAAATATTTACACCGCCATCTACATATCCATAGAAATATCTGTGCCGCCATCTGTATAAACATGGAAATATCTACACGGTCATCTGTGTATAGATGGAAATATCAACACGGCCATCTGTACAAACATGGAAATATCTGCAACGCTATCTGTATAAACATGGAAATATTTACACCGCGGTCTGTATAAACATGGAAATACCTACACCGCTATCTGTATAAACATGGAAATATCTACACCGCTATCACTATAAACATGGAAATATCTACACCGTGATCTGTATAAACATGGAAATATTTAAACGGCTATCTGTATAAACATGGAAATATCTACACCGTTATCTGTATAAATATGGAAATATCTACACTGCTATCTCTATAAACATGGAAATATCTACACCGCCATCTGTATAAACATGGAAATATCTACACTGCTATCTCTATAAACATGGAAATATCTACAATGCCATCTGCAAAAACATGGAAATACCTATACCGTCATCTGTATAAACATGGAAATATCTACACCACCATCTGTATAAACATGGAAATATCTACAATGCCATCTGTGTACACATGGAAATAACTACACGGCAATCTGTGTATACATGGAAACATCAACACCAACATCTGTACAAACATGGAAATATCTATACTGCTATCTCTATAAACAGGGAAATATCTACACTGATATCTGTATAAACATGGAAATAACTACACCGCTATTTGTATAAACAAGGAAATATCTACACCGCCAACTGTTTAAACATGGAAATATATACACAGACATCTGTTTATACATGGAAATAGCTACACCGCTATCTGTATAAACACGATAATAACTAAACGCTATCTGTATAAATATGGAAATATTTGCACCGCTATCCCTATAAACATGGTAATATCAACACCGCGATCTGTATAAACATGGAAATATCTACACCATGATCTGTATAAACATGGAAATATCTACACCGTGATCTGTATAAGCATGGAAATATCTACACCGCCATCTCTATAAACATGGAAATATCTACACCCCTATCTGCATAAACATGGAAATATCCACAGCGCTATCTCTATAAACATGGAAAAATCAACACCGCTATCTCTATGAACATGGAAATATCTACACCGCCATCTCTATAAACATGGAAATATCTACACCGCGATCAGTATAAACATGGAAATATCTACACTGCTATCTGTATAAACATGGAAATATCTCCTCTGCTATCTCTATAAACATCGAAATATCTACACCGCCATCTGTATAAACATGGAAATACTTACAAAGTTATCTGTATAAACATGGAAATATCTACACCGCCATCTGTATAAACATGGAAATATCTACACAGCCATGTGTATATACATGGAAATATCTACACCGCTATCTATATAAACATGGAAATAACTACACCGCTATCTCGATATGCATGGAAATATCTACACAGCCATGTGTACATAAATGGGAATATCTACACCGCAATCTATATAAACATGGAAATAACTACACCGCTATCTCTATATACATGGAAGTATCTACAACACCGTCTACATATCCATAGAAATAGCTGCGCCGCCATCTGTATAAACATGGAAATATCTACACCGCTATCTGTATAAACATAGAAATATCTACACCGTGATCTGTATAAACATGGAAATATCTACACTGCGATCTGTATAATCATGGAAATATCTACACCGCTATCTGTATAAACATGGAAATATCTACACAGATATCTCTATAAACATGGAAATATCTACATCGCCATCTGTATAAACATGGAAATACCTACAAAGTCATCTGTATAAACATGGAAATATCTACACAGCCATCTGTATAAACATGGAAATACCTACAAAGTAATCTGTATAAACATGGAAATATCTACACAGCCATCTGTATAAACTTGGATATATCTACACTGACATCTGTATATACATGGAAATATCTACACCGCTATCTGTATAAACATGGAAATAACTACACCGCTATTTGTATAAACAAGGAAATACCTACACCGCCATCTGTTTAAACATGGAAATATATACACAGACATCTGTTTATACATGGAAACATCTACACCGCTATCTGTATAAACATGATAATAACTAAACGCTATCTGTATAAATATGGAAATATTTGCACCGCTATCCCTATAAACATGGTAATATCAACACCGCGATCTGTATAAACATGGAAATATCTACACCATGATCTGTATAAACATGGAAATATCTACACCGTGATCTGTATAAGCATGGAAATATCTACACCGCCATCTCTATAAACATGGAAATATCTACACCCCTATCTGCATAAACATGGAAATATCCACAGCGCTATCTCTATAAACATGGAAAAATCAACACCGCTATCTCTATGAACATGGAAATATCTACACCGCCATCTCTATAAACATGGAAATATCTACACCGCGATCAGTATAAACATGGAAATATCTACACTGCTATCTGTATAAACATGGAAATATCTCCACTGCTATCTCTATAAACATCGAAATATCTACACTGCCATCTGTATAAACATGGAAATACTTACAAAGTTATCTGAATAAACATGGAAATATCTACACCGCCATCTGTATAAACATGGAAATATCTACACAGCCATGTGTATCTACATGGAAATAGCTACACCGCTATCTATACAAACATGGAAATAACTACAACGCTATCTGTATAAACATGGAAATATTTACAAAGTTATCTGTATAAACATGGAAATATCTACACCGCCATCTCTATAAACATGGAAATATCTACACAGCCATGTGTATCTACATGGAAATGTTTACACCGCTATCTGTATAAACATGGAAATAACTACGCCGCTATCTGTAAAAACATGGAAATATTTACACCGCCATCTACATATCCATAGAAATATCTGCGCCGCCATCTGTATAAACATGGAAATATCTACACGGTCATCTGTGTATAGAAGGAAATATCAACACCGCCATCTGTACAAACATGGAAATATCTGCAACGCTATCTGTATAAACATGGAAATATTTACACCGCGGTCTGTATAAACATGGAAAAATCTACACCGCTATCTGTATAAACATGGAAATATCTACACCGCTATCTCTATAAACATGGAAATATCTACACTTTGATCTGTATAAACATGGAAATATTTAAACGGCTATATGTATAAACATGGAAATATCTACACCGTTATCTCTATAAATATGGAAATATCTACAACGCTATTTCTATAAACATGGAAATATCTACACCGCCATCTGTATAAACATGGAAATATCTACACTGCTATCTCCATAAACATGGAAATATCTACAATGCCATCTGTAAAAACATGGAAATACCTATACCATCATCTGTATAAACATGGAAATATCTACACCACCATCTGTATAAACATGGAAATATCTACAATGCCTTCTGTATACACATGGAAATAACTACACGGCAATCTGTGTATAGATGGAAACATCAACACCGCCATCTGTACAAACATGGAAATATCTACACTGCTATCTCTATAAACATGGAAATATCTACACCGATATCTGTATAAACATGGAAATAACTACACCGCTATTTGTATAAACAAGGAAATATCTACACCGCCATCTGTTTAAACATGGAAATATATACACAGACATCTGTTTATACATGGAAATATCTACACCGCTATCTGTATAAACATGATAATAACTACAACGCTATCTGTATAAACATGGAAATATTTGCACCGCTATCCCTATAAACATGGTAATATCAACACCGCGATCTGTATAAACATGGAAATATCTACACCATGATCTGTATAAACATGGAAATATCTACACCGTGATCTGTATAAGCATGGAAATATCTACACCGCCATCTCTATAAACACGGAAATATCTACACCCCTATCTGCATAAACATGGAAATATCCACAGCGCTATCTCTATAAACATGGAAAAATCAACACCGCTATCTCTATGAACATGGAAATATCTACACCGCCATCTCTATAAACATGGAAATATCTACACCGCGATCAGTATAAACATGGAAATATCTACACTGCTATCTGTATAAACATGGAAATATCTCCACTGCTATCTCTATAAACATCGAAATATCTACACTGCCATCTGTATAAACATGGAAATACTTACAAAGTTATCTGTATAAACATGGAAATATCTACACCGCGATCAGTATAAACATGGAAATATCTACACTGCTATCTGTATAAACATGGAAATATCTCCACTGCTATCTCTATAAACATCGAAATATCTACACTGCTATCTCTATAAACATGGAAATATCTACAATGCCATCTGTAAAAACATGGAAATACCTATACCGTCATCTGTATAAACATGGAAATATCTACACCACCATCTGTATAAACATGGAAATATCTACAATGCCTTCTGTGTACAAATGGAAATAACTACACGGCAATCTGTGTATAGATGGAAACATCAACACCGCCATCTGTACAAACATGGAAATATCTACACTGCTATCTCTATAAACATGGAAATATCTACACCGATATCTGTATAAACATGGAAATAACTACACCGCTATTTGTATAAACAAGGAAATATCTACACCGCCAACTGTTTAAACATGGAAATATATACACAGACATCTGTTTATACATGGAAATATCTACACCGCTATCTGTATAAACACGATAATAACTAAACGCTATCTGTATAAATATGGAAATATTTGCACCGCTATCCCTATAAACATGGTAATATCAACACCGCGATCTGTATAAACATGGAAATATCTACACCATGATCTGTATAAACATGGAAATATCTACACCGTGATCTGTATAAGCATGGAAATATCTACACTGCCATCTCTATAAACATGGAAATATCTACACCCCTATCTGCATAAACATGGAAATATCCACAGCGCTATCTCTATAAACATGGAAAAATCAACACCGCTATCTCTATGAACATGGAAATATCTACACCGCCATCTCTATAAACATGGAAATATCTACACCGCGATCAGTATAAACATGGAAATATCTACACTGCTATCTGTATAAACATGGAAATATCTCCACTGCTATCTCTATAAACATCGAAATATCTACACTGCCATCTGTATAAACATGGAAATACTTACAAAGTTATCTGTATAAACATGGAAATATCTACACCGCCATCTGTATAAACATGGAAATATCTACACAGCCATGTGTATCTACATGGAAATATCTACACCACTATCTATATAAACATGGAAATAACTACAACGCTATCTGTATAAACATGGAAATATTTACACCGCCATCTACATATCCATAGAAATATCTGCGCCGCCATCTGTATAAACATGGAAATATCTACACGGTCATCTGTGTATAGATGGAAATATCAACACCGCCATCTGTACAAACATGGAAATATCTGCAACGCTATCTGTATAAACATGGAAATATTTACACGGCGGTCTTCATTAACATGGAAATATCTACACCGCTATCTGTATAAACATGGAAATATCTACACCGCTATCACTATAAACATGGAAATATCTACACCGTGATCTGTATAAACATGGAAATATTTAAACAGCTATCTGTATAAACATGGAAATATCTACACCGTTATCTGTATAAATATGGAAATATCTACACCGCTATCTCTATAAACATGGAAATATCTACACCGCCATCTGTATAAACATGGAAATATCTACACTGCTATCTCTATAAACATGGAAATATTTACAATGCCATCTGTAAAAACATGGAAATACCTATACCGTCATCTGTATAAACATGGAAATATCTACACCACCATCTGTATAAACATGGAAATGTCTACAATGCCATCTGTGTACACATGGAAACAAATACACGGCAATCTGTGTACACATGGAAACATCAACACCACCATCTGTGCAAACATGGAAATATCTAAACTGCTATCTCTATAAACAGGGAAATATCTACACCGATATCTGTATAAACATGGAAATAACTACAACGCTATTTGTATAAACAAGGAAATATCTACACCGCCAACTGTTTAAACATGGAAATATATACACAGACATCTGTTTATACATGGAAATAGCTACACCGCTATCTGTATAAACACGATAATAACTAAACGCTATCTGTATAAATATGGAAATATTTGCACCGCTATCCCGATAAACATGGTAATATCAACACCGCGATCTGTATAAACATGGAAATATCTACAACATGATCTGTATAAACATGCAAATATCTACACCGTGATCTGTATAAGCATGGAAATATCTACACCGCCATCTCTATAAACATGGAAATATCTACACCCCTATCTGCATAAACATGGAAATATCCACAGTGCTATCTCTATAAACATGGAAAAATCAACACCGCTATCTCTATGAACATGGAAATATCTACACCGCCATCTCTATAAACATGGAAATATCTACACCGCGATCAGTATAAACATGGAAATATCTACACTGCTATCTGTATAAACATGGAAATATCTCCACTGCTATCTCTATAAACATCGAAATATCTACACTGCCATCTGTATAAACATGGAAAAACTTACAAAGTTATCTGTATAAACATGGAAATATCTACACCGCCATCTGTATAAACATGGAAATATCTACACAGCCATGTGTATCTACATGGAAATATCTACACCGCTATCTATATAAACATGGAAATACCTACAACGCTATCTGTATAAACATGGAAATATTTACACCGCCATCTACATATCCATAGAAATATCTGTGCCGCCATCTGTATAAACATGGAAATATCTACACGGTCATCTGTGTATAGATGGAAATATCAACACCGCCATCTGTACAAACATGGAAATATCTGCAACGCTATCTGTATAAACATGGAAATATTTACACCGCGGTCTGTATAAACATGGAAATACCTACACCGCTATCTGTATAAACATGGAAATATCTACACCGCTATCACTATAAACATGGAAATATCTACACCGTGATCTGTATAAACATGGAAATATTTAAACGGCTATCTGTATAAACATGGAAATATCTACACCGTTATCTGTATAAATATGGAAATATCTACACTGCTATCTCTATAAACATGGAAATATCTACACCGCCATCTGTATAAACATGGAAATATCTACACTGCTATCTCTATAAACATGGAAATATCTACAATGCCATCTGCAAAAACATGGAAATACCTATACCGTCATCTGTATAAACATGGAAATATCTACACCACCATCTGTATAAACATGGAAATATCTACAATGCCATCTGTGTACACATGGAAATAACTACACGGCAATCTGTGTATACATGGAAACATCAACACCAACATCTGTACAAACATGGAAATATCTACACTGCTATCTCTATAAACAGGGAAATATCTACACCGATATCTGTATAAACATGGAAATAACTACACCGCTATTTGTATAAACAAGGAAATATCTACACCGCCAACTGTTTAAACATGGAAATATATACACAGACATCTGTTTATACATGGAAATAGCTACACCGCTATCTGTATAAACACGATAATAACTAAACGCTATCTGTATAAATATGGAAATATTTGCACCGCTATCCCTATAAACATGGTAATATCAACACCGCGATCTGTATAAACATGGAAATATCTACACCATGATCTGTATAAACATGGAAATATCTACACCGTGATCTGTATAAGCATGGAAATATCTACACCGCCATCTCTATAAACATGGAAATATCTACACCCCTATCTGCATAAACATGGAAATATCCACAGCGCTATCTCTATAAACATGGAAAAATCAACACCGCTATCTCTATGAACATGGAAATATCTACACCGCCATCTCTATAAACATGGAAATATCTACACCGCGATCAGTATAAACATGGAAATATCTACACTGCTATCTGTATAAACATGGAAATATCTCCTCTGCTATCTCTATAAACATCGAAATATCTACACCGCCATCTGTATAAACATGGAAATACTTACAAAGTTATCTGTATAAACATGGAAATATCTACACCGCCATCTGTATAAACATGGAAATATCTACACAGCCATGTGTATATACATGGAAATATCTACACCGCTATCTATATAAACATGGAAATAACTACACCGCTATCTCGATATGCATGGAAATATCTACACAGCCATGTGTACATAAATGGGAATATCTACACCGCAATCTATATAAACATGGAAATAACTACACCGCTATCTCGATATGCATGGAAATATCTACACAGCCATGTGTAAATAAATGGGAATATCTACACCGCAATCTATATAAACATGGAAATAACTACACCGCTATCTCTATATACATGGAAGTATCTACAACACCGTCTACATATCCATAGAAATAGCTGCGCCGCCATCTGTATAAACATGGAAATATCTACACCGCTATCTGTATAAACATAGAAATATCTACACCGTGATCTGTATAAACATGGAAATATCTACACTGCGATCTGTATAATCATGGAAATATCTACACCGCTATCTGTATAAACATGGAAATATCTACACAGATATCTCTATAAACATGGAAATATCTACATCGCCATCTGTATAAACATGGAAATACCTACAAAGTCATCTGTATAAACATGGAAATATCTACACAGCCATCTGTATAAACATGGAAATACCTACAAAGTAATCTGTATAAACATGGAAATATCTACACAGCCATCTGTATAAACTTGGATATATCTACACTGACATCTGTATATACATGGAAATATCTACACCGCTATCTGTATAAACATGGAAATAACTACACCGCTATTTGTATAAACAAGGAAATACCTACACCGCCATCTGTTTAAACATGGAAATATATACACAGACATCTGTTTATACATGGAAACATCTACACCGCTATCTGTATAAACATGATAATAACTAAACGCTATCTGTATAAATATGGAAATATTTGCACCGCTATCCCTATAAACATGGTAATATCAACACCGCGATCTGTATAAACATGGAAATATCTACACCATGATCTGTATAAACATGGAAATATCTACACCGTGATCTGTATAAGCATGGAAATATCTACACCGCCATCTCTATAAACATGGAAATATCTACACCCCTATCTGCATAAACATGGAAATATCCACAGCGCTATCTCTATAAACATGGAAAAATCAACACCGCTATCTCTATGAACATGGAAATATCTACACCGCCATCTCTATAAACATGGAAATATCTACACCGCGATCAGTATAAACATGGAAATATCTACACTGCTATCTGTATAAACATGGAAATATCTCCACTGCTATCTCTATAAACATCGAAATATCTACACTGCCATCTGTATAAACATGGAAATACTTACAAAGTTATCTGAATAAACATGGAAATATCTACACCGCCATCTGTATAAACATGGAAATATCTACACAGCCATGTGTATCTACATGGAAATAGCTACACCGCTATCTATACAAACATGGAAATAACTACAACGCTATCTGTATAAACATGGAAATATTTACAAAGTTATCTGTATAAACATGGAAATATCTACACCGCCATCTCTATAAACATGGAAATATCTACACAGCCATGTGTATCTACATGGAAATGTTTACACCGCTATCTATATAAACATGGAAATAACTACGCCGCTATCTGTAAAAACATGGAAATATTTACACCGCCATCTACATATCCATAGAAATATCTGCGCCGCCATCTGTATAAACATGGAAATATCTACACGGTCATCTGTGTATAGAAGGAAATATCAACACCGCCATCTGTACAAACATGGAAATATCTGCAACGCTATCTGTATAAACATGGAAATATTTACACCGCGGTCTGTATAAACATGGAAAAATCTACACCGCTATCTGTATAAACATGGAAATATCTACACCGCTATCTCTATAAACATGGAAATATCTACACTTTGATCTGTATAAACATGGAAATATTTAAACGGCTATATGTATAAACATGGAAATATCTACACCGTTATCTCTATAAATATGGAAATATCTACAACGCTATTTCTATAAACATGGAAATATCTACACCGCCATCTGTATAAACATGGAAATATCTACACTGCTATCTCCATAAACATGGAAATATCTACAATGCCATCTGTAAAAACATGGAAATACCTATACCATCATCTGTATAAACATGGAAATATCTACACCACCATCTGTATAAACATGGAAATATCTACAATGCCTTCTGTATACACATGGAAATAACTACACGGCAATCTGTGTATAGATGGAAACATCAACACCGCCATCTGTACAAACATGGAAATATCTACACTGCTATCTCTATAAACATGGAAATATCTACACCGATATCTGTATAAACATGGAAATAACTACACCGCTATTTGTATAAACAAGGAAATATCTACACCGCCATCTGTTTAAACATGGAAATATATACACAGACATCTGTTTATACATGGAAATATCTACACCGCTATCTGTATAAACATGATAATAACTACAACGCTATCTGTATAAACATGGAAATATTTGCACCGCTATCCCTATAAACATGGTAATATCAACACCGCGATCTGTATAAACATGGAAATATCTACACCATGATCTGTATAAACATGGAAATATCTACACCGTGATCTGTATAAGCATGGAAATATCTACACCGCCATCTCTATAAACACGGAAATATCTACACCCCTATCTGCATAAACATGGAAATATCCACAGCGCTATCTCTATAAACATGGAAAAATCAACACCGCTATCTCTATGAACATGGAAATATCTACACCGCCATCTCTATAAACATGGAAATATCTACACCGCGATCAGTATAAACATGGAAATATCTCCACTGCTATCTCTATAAACATCGAAATATCTACACTGCCATCTGTATAAACATGGAAATACTTACAAAGTTATCTGTATAAACATGCAAATATCTACACCGCCATCTGTATAAACATGGAAATATCTACACAGCCATGTGTATCTACATGGAAATATCTACACCGCTATCTATATAAACATGGAAATACCTACAACGCTATCTGTATAAACATGGAAATATTTACACCGCCATCTACATATCCATAGAAATATCTGTGCCGCCATCTGTATAAACATGGAAATATCTACACGGTCATCTGTGTATAGATGGAAATATCAACACCGCCATCTGTACAAACATGGAAATATCTGCAACGCTATCTGTATAAACATGGAAATATTTACACCGCGGTCTGTATAAACATGGAAATACCTACACCGCTATCTGTATAAACATGGAAATATCTACACCGCTATCACTATAAACATGGAAATATCTACACCGTGATCTGTATAAACATGGAAATATTTAAACGGCTATCTGTATAAACATGGAAATATCTACACCGTTATCTGTATAAATATGGAAATATCTACAACGCTATTTCTATAAACATGGAAATATCTACACCGCCATCTGTATAAACATGGAAATATCTACACTGCTATCTCTATAAACATGGAAATATCTACAATGCCATCTGTAAAAACATGGAAATACCTATACCATCATCTGTATAAACATGGAAATATCTACAATGCCATCTGTAAAAACATGGAAATACCTATACCATCATCTGTATAAACATGGAAATATCTACACCGCCATCTGTTTAAACATGGAAATATATACACAGACATCTGTTTATACGTGGAAATATCTACACCGCTATCTGTATAAACATGATAATAACTAAACGCTATCTGTGTAAATATGGAAATATTTGCACCGCTATCCCTATAAACATGGTAATATCAACACCGCGATCTGTATAAACATGGAAATATCTACACCATGATCTGTATAAACATGGAAATATCTACACCGTGATCTGTATAAGCATGGAAATATCTACACTGCCATCTCTATAAACATGGAAATATCTACACCCCTATCTGCATAAACATGGAAATATCCACAGCGCTATCTCTATAAACATGGAAAAATCAACACCGCTATCTCTATGAACATGGAAATATCTACACCGCCATCTCTATAAACATGGAAATATCTACACCGCGATCAGTATAAACATGGAAATATCTACACTGCTATCTGTATAAACATGGAAATATCTCCACTGCTATCTCTATAAACATCGAAATATCTACACTGCCATCTGTATAAACATGGAAATACTTACAAAGTTTTCTGTATAAACATGGAAATATCTACACCGCGATCAGTATAAACATGGAAATATCTACACTGCTATCTGTATAAACATGGAAATATCTCCACTGCTATCTCTATAAACATCGAAATATCTACACTGCTATCTCTATAAACATGGAAATATCTACAATGCCATCTGTAAAAACATGGAAATACCTATACCGTCATCTGTATAAACATGGAAATATCTACACCACCATCTGTATAAACATGGAAATATCTACAATGCCTTCTGTGTACAAATGGAAATAACTACACGGCAATCTGTGTATAGATGGAAACATCAACACCGCCATCTGTACAAACATGGAAATATCTACACTGCTATCTCTATAAACATGGAAATATCTACACCGATATCTGTATAAACATGGAAATAACTACACCGCTATCTCGATATGCATGGAAATATCTACACAGCCATGTGTACATAAATGGGAATATCTACACCGCAATCTATATAAACATGGAAATAACTACACCGCTATCTCTATATACATGGAAGTATCTACAACACCGTCTACATATCCATAGAAATAGCTGCGCCGCCATCTGTATAAACATGGAAATATCTACACCGCTATCTGTATAAACATAGAAATATCTACACCGTGATCTGTATAAACATGGAAATATCTACACTGCGATCTGTATAATCATGGAAATATCTACACCGCTATCTGTATAAACATGGAAATATCTACACAGATATCTCTATAAACATGGAAATATCTACATCGCCATCTGTATAAACATGGAAATACCTACAAAGTCATCTGTATAAACATGGAAATATCTACACAGCCATCTGTATAAACATGGAAATACCTACAAAGTAATCTGTATAAACATGGAAATATCTACACAGCCATCTGTATAAACTTGGATATATCTACACTGACATCTGTATATACATGGAAATATCTACACCGCTATCTGTATAAACATGGAAATAACTACACCGCTATTTGTATAAACAAGGAAATACCTACACCGCCATCTGTTTAAACATGGAAATATATACACAGACATCTGTTTATACATGGAAACATCTACACCGCTATCTGTATAAACATGATAATAACTAAACGCTATCTGTATAAATATGGAAATATTTGCACCGCTATCCCTATAAACATGGTAATATCAACACCGCGATCTGTATAAACATGGAAATATCTACACCATGATCTGTATAAACATGGAAATATCTACACCGTGATCTGTATAAGCATGGAAATATCTACACCGCCATCTCTATAAACATGGAAATATCTACACCCCTATCTGCATAAACATGGAAATATCCACAGCGCTATCTCTATAAACATGGAAAAATCAACACCGCTATCTCTATGAACATGGAAATATCTACACCGCCATCTCTATAAACATGGAAATATCTACACCGCGATCAGTATAAACATGGAAATATCTACACTGCTATCTGTATAAACATGGAAATATCTCCACTGCTATCTCTATAAACATCGAAATATCTACACTGCCATCTGTATAAACATGGAAATACTTACAAAGTTATCTGAATAAACATGGAAATATCTACACCGCCATCTGTATAAACATGGAAATATCTACACAGCCATGTGTATCTACATGGAAATAGCTACACCGCTATCTATACAAACATGGAAATAACTACAACGCTATCTGTATAAACATGGAAATATTTACAAAGTTATCTGTATAAACATGGAAATATCTACACCGCCATCTCTATAAACATGGAAATATCTACACAGCCATGTGTATCTACATGGAAATGTTTACACCGCTATCTGTATAAACATGGAAATAACTACGCCGCTATCTGTAAAAACATGGAAATATTTACACCGCCATCTACATATCCATAGAAATATCTGCGCCGCCATCTGTATAAACATGGAAATATCTACACGGTCATCTGTGTATAGAAGGAAATATCAACACCGCCATCTGTACAAACATGGAAATATCTGCAACGCTATCTGTATAAACATGGAAATATTTACACCGCGGTCTGTATAAACATGGAAAAATCTACACCGCTATCTGTATAAACATGGAAATATCTACACCGCTATCTCTATAAACATGGAAATATCTACACTTTGATCTGTATAAACATGGAAATATTTAAACGGCTATATGTATAAACATGGAAATATCTACACCGTTATCTCTATAAATATGGAAATATCTACAACGCTATTTCTATAAACATGGAAATATCTACACCGCCATCTGTATAAACATGGAAATATCTACACTGCTATCTCCATAAACATGGAAATATCTACAATGCCATCTGTAAAAACATGGAAATACCTATACCATCATCTGTATAAACATGGAAATATCTACACCACCATCTGTATAAACATGGAAATATCTACAATGCCTTCTGTATACACATGGAAATAACTACACGGCAATCTGTGTATAGATGGAAACATCAACACCGCCATCTGTACAAACATGGAAATATCTACACTGCTATCTCTATAAACATGGAAATATCTACACCGATATCTGTATAAACATGGAAATAACTACACCGCTATTTGTATAAACAAGGAAATATCTACACCGCCATCTGTTTAAACATGGAAATATATACACAGACATCTGTTTATACATGGAAATATCTACACCGCTATCTGTATAAACATGATAATAACTACAACGCTATCTGTATAAACATGGAAATATTTGCACCGCTATCCCTATAAACATGGTAATATCAACACCGCGATCTGTATAAACATGGAAATATCTACACCATGATCTGTATAAACATGGAAATATCTACACCGTGATCTGTATAAGCATGGAAATATCTACACCGCCATCTCTATAAACACGGAAATATCTACACCCCTATCTGCATAAACATGGAAATATCCACAGCGCTATCTCTATAAACATGGAAAAATCAACACCGCTATCTCTATGAACATGGAAATATCTACACCGCCATCTCTATAAACATGGAAATATCTACACCGCGATCAGTATAAACATGGAAATATCTACACTGCTATCTGTATAAACATGGAAATATCTCCACTGCTATCTCTATAAACATCGAAATATCTACACTGCCATCTGTATAAACATGGAAATACTTACAAAGTTATCTGTATAAACATGGAAATATCTACACCGCGATCAGTATAAACATGGAAATATCTACACTGCTATCTGTATAAACATGGAAATATCTCCACTGCTATCTCTATAAACATCGAAATATCTACACTGCTATCTCTATAAACATGGAAATATCTACAATGCCATCTGTAAAAACATGGAAATACCTATACCGTCATCTGTATAAACATGGAAATATCTACACCACCATCTGTATAAACATGGAAATATCTACAATGCCTTCTGTGTACAAATGGAAATAACTACACGGCAATCTGTGTATAGATGGAAACATCAACACCGCCATCTGTACAAACATGGAAATATCTACACTGCTATCTCTATAAACATGGAAATATCTACACCGATATCTGTATAAACATGGAAATAACTACACCGCTATTTGTATAAACAAGGAAATATCTACACCGCCAACTGTTTAAACATGGAAATATATACACAGACATCTGTTTATACATGGAAATATCTACACCGCTATCTGTATAAACACGATAATAACTAAACGCTATCTGTATAAATATGGAAATATTTGCACCGCTATCCCTATAAACATGGTAATATCAACACCGCGATCTGTATAAACATGGAAATATCTACACCATGATCTGTATAAACATGGAAATATCTACACCGTGATCTGTATAAGCATGGAAATATCTACACTGCCATCTCTATAAACATGGAAATATCTACACCCCTATCTGCATAAACATGGAAATATCCACAGCGCTATCTCTATAAACATGGAAAAATCAACACCGCTATCTCTATGAACATGGAAATATCTACACCGCCATCTCTATAAACATGGAAATATCTACACCGCGATCAGTATAAACATGGAAATATCTACACTGCTATCTGTATAAACATGGAAATATCTCCACTGCTATCTCTATAAACATCGAAATATCTACACTGCCATCTGTATAAACATGGAAATACTTACAAAGTTATCTGTATAAACATGGAAATATCTACACCGCCATCTGTATAAACATGGAAATATCTACACAGCCATGTGTATCTACATGGAAATATCTACACCACTATCTATATAAACATGGAAATAACTACAACGCTATCTGTATAAACATGGAAATATTTACACCGCCATCTACATATCCATAGAAATATCTGCGCCGCCATCTGTATAAACATGGAAATATCTACACGGTCATCTGTGTATAGATGGAAATATCAACACCGCCATCTGTACAAACATGGAAATATCTGCAACGCTATCTGTATAAACATGGAAATATTTACACGGCGGTCTTCATTAACATGGAAATATCTACACCGCTATCTGTATAAACATGGAAATATCTACACCGCTATCACTATAAACATGGAAATATCTACACCGTGATCTGTATAAACATGGAAATATTTAAACAGCTATCTGTATAAACATGGAAATATCTACACCGTTATCTGTATAAATATGGAAATATCTACACCGCTATCTCTATAAACATGGAAATATCTACACCGCCATCTGTATAAACATGGAAATATCTACACCGCTATCTCTATAAACATGGAAATATCTACACCGCCATCTGTATAAACATGGAAATATCTACACTGCTATCTCTATAAACATGGAAATATTTACAATGCCATCTGTAAAAACATGGAAATACCTATACCGTCATCTGTATAAACATGGAAATATCTACACCACCATCTGTATAAACATGGAAATGTCTACAATGCCATCTGTGTACACATGGAAACAAATACACGGCAATCTGTGTACACATGGAAACATCAACACCACCATCTGTGCAAACATGGAAATATCTAAACTGCTATCTCTATAAACAGGGAAATATCTACACCGATATCTGTATAAACATGGAAATAACTACAACGCTATTTGTATAAACAAGGAAATATCTACACCGCCAACTGTTTAAAAATGGAAATATATACACAGACATCTGTTTACACATGGAAATAGCTACACCGCTATCTGTATAAACACGATAATAACTAAACGCTATCTGTATAAATATGGAAATATTTGCACCGCTATCCCGATAAACATGGTAATATCAACACCGCGATCTGTATAAACATGGAAATATCTACAACATGATCTGTATAAACATGCAAATATCTACACCGTGATCTGTATAAGCATGGAAATATCTACACCGCCATCTCTATAAACATGGAAATATCTACACCCCTATCTGCATAAACATGGAAATATCCACAGTGCTATCTCTATAAACATGGAAAAATCAACACCGCTATCTCTATGAACATGGAAATATCTACACCGCCATCTCTATAAACATGGAAATATCTACACCGCGATCAGTATAAACATGGAAATATCTACACTGCTATCTGTATAAACATGGAAATATCTCCACTGCTATCTCTATAAACATCGAAATATCTACACTGCCATCTGTATAAACATGGAAAAACTTACAAAGTTATCTGTATAAACATGGAAATATCTACACCGCCATCTGTATAAACATGGAAATATCTACACAGCCATGTGTATCTACATGGAAATATCTACACCGCTATCTATATAAACATGGAAATACCTACAACGCTATCTGTATAAACATGGAAATATTTACACCGCCATCTACATATCCATAGAAATATCTGTGCCGCCATCTGTATAAACATGGAAATATCTACACGGTCATCTGTGTATAGATGGAAATATCAACACCGCCATCTGTACAAACATGGAAATATCTGCAACGCTATCTGTATAAACATGGAAATATTTACACCGCGGTCTGTATAAACATGGAAATACCTACACCGCTATCTGTATAAACATGGAAATATCTACACCGCTATCACTATAAACATGGAAATATCTACACCGTGATCTGTATAAACATGGAAATATTTAAACGGCTATCTGTATAAACATGGAAATATCTACACCGTTATCTGTATAAATATGGAAATATCTACACTGCTATCTCTATAAACATGGAAATATCTACACCGCCATCTGTATAAACATGGAAATATCTACACTGCTATCTCTATAAACATGGAAATATCTACAATGCCATCTGCAAAAACATGGAAATACCTATACCGTCATCTGTATAAACATGGAAATATCTACACCACCATCTGTATAAACATGGAAATATCTACAATGCCATCTGTGTACACATGGAAATAACTACACGGCAATCTGTGTATACATGGAAACATCAACACCAACATCTGTACAAACATGGAAATATCTACACTGCTATCTCTATAAACAGGGAAATATCTACACCGATATCTGTATAAACATGGAAATAACTACACCGCTATTTGTATAAACAAGGAAATATCTACACCGCCAACTGTTTAAACATGGAAATATATACACAGACATCTGTTTATACATGGAAATAGCTACACCGCTATCTGTATAAACACGATAATAACTAAACGCTATCTGTATAAATATGGAAATATTTGCACCGCTATCCCTATAAACATGGTAATATCAACACCGCGATCTGTATAAACATGGAAATATCTACACCATGATCTGTATAAACATGGAAATATCTACACCGTGATCTGTATAAGCATGGAAATATCTACACCGCCATCTCTATAAACATGGAAATATCTACACCCCTATCTGCATAAACATGGAAATATCCACAGCGCTATCTCTATAAACATGGAAAAATCAACACCGCTATCTCTATGAACATGGAAATATCTACACCGCCATCTCTATAAACATGGAAATATCTACACCGCGATCAGTATAAACATGGAAATATCTACACTGCTATCTGTATAAACATGGAAATATCTCCTCTGCTATCTCTATAAACATCGAAATATCTACACCGCCATCTGTATAAACATGGAAATACTTACAAAGTTATCTGTATAAACATGGAAATATCTACACCGCCATCTGTATAAACATGGAAATATCTACACAGCCATGTGTATATACATGGAAATATCTACACCGCTATCTATATAAACATGGAAATAACTACACCGCTATCTCGATATGCATGGAAATATCTACACAGCCATGTGTACATAAATGGGAATATCTACACCGCAATCTATATAAACATGGAAATAACTACACCGCTATCTCGATATGCATGGAAATATCTACACAGCCATGTGTACATAAATGGGAATATCTACACCGCAATCTATATAAACATGGAAATAACTACACCGCTATCTCTATATACATGGAAGTATCTACAACACCGTCTACATATCCATAGAAATAGCTGCGCCGCCATCTGTATAAACATGGAAATATCTACACCGCTATCTGTATAAACATAGAAATATCTACACCGTGATCTGTATAAACATGGAAATATCTACACTGCGATCTGTATAATCATGGAAATATCTACACTGCGATCTGTATAATCATGGAAATATCTACACCGCTATCTGTATAAACATGGAAATATCTACACAGATATCTCTATAAACATGGAAATATCTACATCGCCATCTGTATAAACATGGAAATACCTACAAAGTCATCTGTATAAACATGGAAATATCTACACAGCCATCTGTATAAACATGGAAATACCTACAAAGTAATCTGTATAAACATGGAAATATCTACACAGCCATCTGTATAAACTTGGATATATCTACACTGACATCTGTATATACATGGAAATATCTACACCGCTATCTGTATAAACATGGAAATAACTACACCGCTATTTGTATAAACAAGGAAATACCTACACCGCCATCTGTTTAAACATGGAAATATATACACAGACATCTGTTTATACATGGAAACATCTACACCGCTATCTGTATAAACATGATAATAACTAAACGCTATCTGTATAAATATGGAAATATTTGCACCGCTATCCCTATAAACATGGTAATATCAACACCGCGATCTGTATAAACATGGAAATATCTACACCATGATCTGTATAAACATGGAAATATCTACACCGTGATCTGTATAAGCATGGAAATATCTACACCGCCATCTCTATAAACATGGAAATATCTACACCCCTATCTGCATAAACATGGAAATATCCACAGCGCTATCTCTATAAACATGGAAAAATCAACACCGCTATCTCTATGAACATGGAAATATCTACACCGCCATCTCTATAAACATGGAAATATCTACACCGCGATCAGTATAAACATGGAAATATCTACACTGCTATCTGTATAAACATGGAAATATCTCCACTGCTATCTCTATAAACATCGAAATATCTACACTGCCATCTGTATAAACATGGAAATACTTACAAAGTTATCTGAATAAACATGGAAATATCTACACCGCCATCTGTATAAACATGGAAATATCTACACAGCCATGTGTATCTACATGGAAATAGCTACACCGCTATCTATACAAACATGGAAATAACTACAACGCTATCTGTATAAACATGGAAATATTTACAAAGTTATCTGTATAAACATGGAAATATCTACACCGCCATCTCTATAAACATGGAAATATCTACACAGCCATGTGTATCTACATGGAAATGTTTACACCGCTATCTATATAAACATGGAAATAACTACGCCGCTATCTGTAAAAACATGGAAATATTTACACCGCCATCTACATATCCATAGAAATATCTGCGCCGCCATCTGTATAAACATGGAAATATCTACACGGTCATCTGTGTATAGAAGGAAATATCAACACCGCCATCTGTACAAACATGGAAATATCTGCAACGCTATCTGTATAAACATGGAAATATTTACACCGCGGTCTGTATAAACATGGAAAAATCTACACCGCTATCTGTATAAACATGGAAATATCTACACCGCTATCTCTATAAACATGGAAATATCTACACTTTGATCTGTATAAACATGGAAATATTTAAACGGCTATATGTATAAACATGGAAATATCTACACCGTTATCTCTATAAATATGGAAATATCTACAACGCTATTTCTATAAACATGGAAATATCTACACCGCCATCTGTATAAACATGGAAATATCTACACTGCTATCTCCATAAACATGGAAATATCTACAATGCCATCTGTAAAAACATGGAAATACCTATACCATCATCTGTATAAACATGGAAATATCTACACCACCATCTGTATAAACATGGAAATATCTACAATGCCTTCTGTATACACATGGAAATAACTACACGGCAATCTGTGTATAGATGGAAACATCAACACCGCCATCTGTACAAACATGGAAATATCTACACTGCTATCTCTATAAACATGGAAATATCTACACCGATATCTGTATAAACATGGAAATAACTACACCGCTATTTGTATAAACAAGGAAATATCTACACCGCCATCTGTTTAAACATGGAAATATATACACAGACATCTGTTTATACATGGAAATATCTACACCGCTATCTGTATAAACATGATAATAACTACAACGCTATCTGTATAAACATGGAAATATTTGCACCGCTATCCCTATAAACATGGTAATATCAACACCGCGATCTGTATAAACATGGAAATATCTACACCATGATCTGTATAAACATGGAAATATCTACACCGTGATCTGTATAAGCATGGAAATATCTACACCGCCATCTCTATAAACACGGAAATATCTACACCCCTATCTGCATAAACATGGAAATATCCACAGCGCTATCTCTATAAACATGGAAAAATCAACACCGCTATCTCTATGAACATGGAAATATCTACACCGCCATCTCTATAAACATGGAAATATCTACACCGCGATCAGTATAAACATGGAAATATCTCCACTGCTATCTCTATAAACATCGAAATATCTACACTGCCATCTGTATAAACATGGAAATACTTACAAAGTTATCTGTATAAACATGGAAATATCTACACCGCGATCAGTATAAACATGGAAATATCTACACTGCTATCTGTATAAACATGGAAATATCTCCACTGCTATCTCTATAAACATCGAAATATCTACACTGCTATCTCTATAAACATGGAAATATCTACAATGCCATCTGTAAAAACATGGAAATACCTATACCGTCATCTGTATAAACATGGAAATATCTACACCACCATCTGTATAAACATGGAAATATCTACAATGCCTTCTGTGTACAAATGGAAATAACTACACGGCAATCTGTGTATAGATGGAAACATCAACACCGCCATCTGTACAAACATGGAAATATCTACACTGCTATCTCTATAAACATGGAAATATCTACACCGATATCTGTATAAACATGGAAATAACTACACCGCTATTTGTATAAACAAGGAAATATCTACACCGCCAACTGTTTAAACATGGAAATATATACACAGACATCTGTTTATACATGGAAATATCTACACCGCTATCTGTATAAACACGATAATAACTAAACGCTATCTGTATAACTATGGAAATATTTGCACCGCTATCCCTATAAACATGGTAATATCAACACCGCGATCTGTATAAACATGGAAATATCTACACCATGATCTGTATAAACATGGAAATATCTACACCGTGATCTGTATAAGCATGGAAATATCTACACTGCCATCTCTATAAACATGGAAATATCTACACCCCTATCTGCATAAACATGGAAATATCCACAGCGCTATCTCTATAAACATGGAAAAATCAACACCGCTATCTCTATGAACATGGAAATATCTACACCGCCATCTCTATAAACATGGAAATATCTACACCGCGATCAGTATAAACATGGAAATATCTACACTGCTATCTGTAGAAACATGGAAATATCTCCACTGCTATCTCTATAAACATCGAAATATCTACACTGCCATCTGTATAAACATGGAAATACTTACAAAGTTATCTGTATAAACATGGAAATATCTACACCGCCATCTGTATAAACATGGAAATATCTACACAGCCATGTGTATCTACATGGAAATATCTACACCACTATCTATATAAACATGGAAATAACTACAACGCTATCTGTATAAACATGGAAATATTTACACCGCCATCTACATATCCATAGAAATATCTGCGCCGCCATCTGTATAAACATGGAAATATCTACACGGTCATCTGTGTATAGATGGAAATATCAACACCGCCATCTGTACAAACATGGAAATATCTGCAACGCTATCTGTATAAACATGGAAATATTTACACGGCGGTCTTCATTAACATGGAAATATCTACACCGCTATCTGTATAAACATGGAAATATCTACACCGCTATCACTATAAACATGGAAATATCTACACCGTGATCTGTATAAACATGGAAATATTTAAACAGCTATCTGTATAAACATGGAAATATCTACACCGTTATCTGTATAAATATGGAAATATCTACACCGCTATCTCTATAAACATGGAAATATCTACACCGCCATCTGTATAAACATGGAAATATCTACACCGCTATCTCTATAAACATGGAAATATCTACACCGCCATCTGTATAAACATGGAAATATCTACACTGCTATCTCTATAAACATGGAAATATTTACAATGCCATCTGTAAAAACATGGAAATACCTATACCGTCATCTGTATAAACATGGAAATATCTACACCACCATCTGTATAAACATGGAAATGTCTACAATGCCATCTGTGTACACATGGAAACAAATACACGGCAATCTGTGTACACATGGAAACATCAACACCACCATCTGTGCAAACATGGAAATATCTAAACTGCTATCTCTATAAACAGGGAAATATCTACACCGATATCTGTATAAACATGGAAATAACTACAACGCTATTTGTATAAACAAGGAAATATCTACACCGCCAACTGTTTAAACATGGAAATATATACACAGACATCTGTTTACACATGGAAATAGCTACACCGCTATCTGTATAAACACGATAATAACTAAACGCTATCTGTATAAATATGGAAATATTTGCACCGCTATCCCGATAAACATGGTAATATCAACACCGCGATCTGTATAAACATGGAAATATCTACAACATGATCTGTATAAACATGCAAATATCTACACCGTGATCTGTATAAGCATGGAAATATCTACACCGCCATCTCTATAAACATGGAAATATCTACACCCCTATCTGCATAAACATGGAAATATCCACAGTGCTATCTCTATAAACATGGAAAAATCAACACCGCTATCTCTATGAACATGGAAATATCTACACCGCCATCTCTATAAACATGGAAATATCTACACCGCGATCAGTATAAACATGGAAATATCTACACTGCTATCTGTATAAACATGGAAATATCTCCACTGCTATCTCTATAAACATCGAAATATCTACACTGCCATCTGTATAAACATGGAAAAACTTACAAAGTTATCTGTATAAACATGGAAATATCTACACCGCCATCTGTATAAACATGGAAATATCTACACAGCCATGTGTATCTACATGGAAATATCTACACCGCTATCTATATAAACATGGAAATACCTACAACGCTATCTGTATAAACATGGAAATATTTACACCGCCATCTACATATCCATAGAAATATCTGTGCCGCCATCTGTATAAACATGGAAATATCTACACGGTCATCTGTGTATAGATGGAAATATCAACACCGCCATCTGTACAAACATGGAAATATCTGCAACGCTATCTGTATAAACATGGAAATATTTACACCGCGGTCTGTATAAACATGGAAATACCTACACCGCTATCTGTATAAACATGGAAATATCTACACCGCTATCACTATAAACATGGAAATATCTACACCGTGATCTGTATAAACATGGAAATATTTAAACGGCTATCTGTATAAACATGGAAATATCTACACCGTTATCTGTATAAATATGGAAATATCTACACTGCTATCTCTATAAACATGGAAATATCTACACCGCCATCTGTATAAACATGGAAATATCTACACTGCTATCTCTATAAACATGGAAATATCTACAATGCCATCTGCAAAAACATGGAAATACCTATACCGTCATCTGTATAAACATGGAAATATCTACACCACCATCTGTATAAACATGGAAATATCTACAATGCCATCTGTGTACACATGGAAATAACTACACGGCAATCTGTGTATACATGGAAACATCAACACCAACATCTGTACAAACATGGAAATATCTACACTGCTATCTCTATAAACAGGGAAATATCTACACCGATATCTGTATAAACATGGAAATAACTACACCGCTATTTGTATAAACAAGGAAATATCTACACCGCCAACTGTTTAAACATGGAAATATATACACAGACATCTGTTTATACATGGAAATAGCTACACCGCTATCTGTATAAACACGATAATAACTAAACGCTATCTGTATAAATATGGAAATATTTGCACCGCTATCCCTATAAACATGGTAATATCAACACCGCGATCTGTATAAACATGGAAATATCTACACCATGATCTGTATAAACATGGAAATATCTACACCGTGATCTGTATAAGCATGGAAATATCTACACCGCCATCTCTATAAACATGGAAATATCTACACCCCTATCTGCATAAACATGGAAATATCCACAGCGCTATCTCTATAAACATGGAAAAATCAACACCGCTATCTCTATGAACATGGAAATATCTACACCGCCATCTCTATAAACATGGAAATATCTACACCGCGATCAGTATAAACATGGAAATATCTACACTGCTATCTGTATAAACATGGAAATATCTCCTCTGCTATCTCTATAAACATCGAAATATCTACACCGCCATCTGTATAAACATGGAAATACTTACAAAGTTATCTGTATAAACATGGAAATATCTACACCGCCATCTGTATAAACATGGAAATATCTACACAGCCATGTGTATATACATGGAAATATCTACACCGCTATCTATATAAACATGGAAATAACTACACCGCTATCTCGATATGCATGGAAATATCTACACAGCCATGTGTACATAAATGGGAATATCTACACCGCAATCTATATAAACATGGAAATAACTACACCGCTATCTCGATATGCATGGAAATATCTACACAGCCATGTGTACATAAATGGGAATATCTACACCGCAATCTATATAAACATGGAAATAACTACACCGCTATCTCTATATACATGGAAGTATCTACAACACCGTCTACATATCCATAGAAATAGCTGCGCCGCCATCTGTATAAACATGGAAATATCTACACCGCTATCTGTATAAACATAGAAATATCTACACCGTGATCTGTATAAACATGGAAATATCTACACTGCGATCTGTATAATCATGGAAATATCTACACCGCTATCTGTATAAACATGGAAATATCTACACAGATATCTCTATAAACATGGAAATATCTACATCGCCATCTGTATAAACATGGAAATACCTACAAAGTCATCTGTATAAACATGGAAATATCTACACAGCCATCTGTATAAACATGGAAATACCTACAAAGTAATCTGTATAAACATGGAAATATCTACACAGCCATCTGTATAAACTTGGATATATCTACACTGACATCTGTATATACATGGAAATATCTACACCGCTATCTGTATAAACATGGAAATAACTACACCGCTATTTGTATAAACAAGGAAATACCTACACCGCCATCTGTTTAAACATGGAAATATATACACAGACATCTGTTTATACATGGAAACATCTACACCGCTATCTGTATAAACATGATAATAACTAAACGCTATCTGTATAAATATGGAAATATTTGCACCGCTATCCCTATAAACATGGTAATATCAACACCGCGATCTGTATAAACATGGAAATATCTACACCATGATCTGTATAAACATGGAAATATCTACACCGTGATCTGTATAAGCATGGAAATATCTACACCGCCATCTCTATAAACATGGAAATATCTACACCCCTATCTGCATAAACATGGAAATATCCACAGCGCTATCTCTATAAACATGGAAAAATCAACACCGCTATCTCTATGAACATGGAAATATCTACACCGCCATCTCTATAAACATGGAAATATCTACACCGCGATCAGTATAAACATGGAAATATCTACACTGCTATCTGTATAAACATGGAAATATCTCCACTGCTATCTCTATAAACATCGAAATATCTACACTGCCATCTGTATAAACATGGAAATACTTACAAAGTTATCTGAATAAACATGGAAATATCTACACCGCCATCTGTATAAACATGGAAATATCTACACAGCCATGTGTATCTACATGGAAATAGCTACACCGCTATCTATACAAACATGGAAATAACTACAACGCTATCTGTATAAACATGGAAATATTTACAAAGTTATCTGTATAAACATGGAAATATCTACACCGCCATCTCTATAAACATGGAAATATCTACACAGCCATGTGTATCTACATGGAAATGTTTACACCGCTATCTATATAAACATGGAAATAACTACGCCGCTATCTGTAAAAACATGGAAATATTTACACCGCCATCTACATATCCATAGAAATATCTGCGCCGCCATCTGTATAAACATGGAAATATCTACACGGTCATCTGTGTATAGAAGGAAATATCAACACCGCCATCTGTACAAACATGGAAATATCTGCAACGCTATCTGTATAAACATGGAAATATTTACACCGCGGTCTGTATAAACATGGAAAAATCTACACCGCTATCTGTATAAACATGGAAATATCTACACCGCTATCTCTATAAACATGGAAATATCTACACTTTGATCTGTATAAACATGGAAATATTTAAACGGCTATATGTATAAACATGGAAATATCTACACCGTTATCTCTATAAATATGGAAATATCTACAACGCTATTTCTATAAACATGGAAATATCTACACCGCCATCTGTATAAACATGGAAATATCTACACTGCTATCTCCATAAACATGGAAATATCTACAATGCCATCTGTAAAAACATGGAAATACCTATACCATCATCTGTATAAACATGGAAATATCTACACCACCATCTGTATAAACATGGAAATATCTACAATGCCTTCTGTATACACATGGAAATAACTACACGGCAATCTGTGTATAGATGGAAACATCAACACCGCCATCTGTACAAACATGGAAATATCTACACTGCTATCTCTATAAACATGGAAATATCTACACCGATATCTGTATAAACATGGAAATAACTACACCGCTATTTGTATAAACAAGGAAATATCTACACCGCCATCTGTTTAAACATGGAAATATATACACAGACATCTGTTTATACATGGAAATATCTACACCGCTATCTGTATAAACATGATAATAACTACAACGCTATCTGTATAAACATGGAAATATTTGCACCGCTATCCCTATAAACATGGTAATATCAACACCGCGATCTGTATAAACATGGAAATATCTACACCATGATCTGTATAAACATGGAAATATCTACACCGTGATCTGTATAAGCATGGAAATATCTACACCGCCATCTCTATAAACACGGAAATATCTACACCCCTATCTGCATAAACATGGAAATATCCACAGCGCTATCTCTATAAACATGGAAAAATCAACACCGCTATCTCTATGAACATGGAAATATCTACACCGCCATCTCTATAAACATGGAAATATCTACACCGATATCTGTATAAACATGGAAATAACTACACCGCTATTTGTATAAACAAGGAAATATCTACACCGCCATCTGTTTAAACATGGAAATATATACACAGACATCTGTTTATACATGGAAATATCTACACCGCTATCTGTATAAACATGATAATAACTACAACGCTATCTGTATAAACATGGAAATATTTGCACCGCTATCCCTATAAACATGGTAATATCAACACCGCGATCTGTATAAACATGGAAATATCTACACCATGATCTGTATAAACATGGAAATATCTACACCGTGATCTGTATAAGCATGGAAATATCTACACCGCCATCTCTATAAACACGGAAATATCTACACCCCTATCTGCATAAACATGGAAATATCCACAGCGCTATCTCTATAAACATGGAAAAATCAACACCGCTATCTCTATGAACATGGAAATATCTACACCGCCATCTCTATAAACATGGAAATATCTACACCGCGATCAGTATAAACATGGAAATATCTACACTGCTATCTGTATAAACATGGAAATATCTCCACTGCTATCTCTATAAACATCGAAATATCTACACTGCCATCTGTATAAACATGGAAATACTTACAAAGTTATCTGTATAAACATGGAAATATCTACACCGCGATCAGTATAAACATGGAAATATCTACACTGCTATCTGTATAAACATGGAAATATCTCCACTGCTATCTCTATAAACATCGAAATATCTACACTGCTATCTCTATAAACATGGAAATATCTACAATGCCATCTGTAAAAACATGGAAATACCTATACCGTCATCTGTATAAACATGGAAATATCTACACCACCATCTGTATAAACATGGAAATATCTACAATGCCTTCTGTGTACAAATGGAAATAACTACACGGCAATCTGTGTATAGATGGAAACATCAACACCGCCATCTGTACAAACATGGAAATATCTACACTGCTATCTCTATAAACATGGAAATATCTACACCGATATCTGTATAAACATGGAAATAACTACACCGCTATTTGTATAAACAAGGAAATATCTACACCGCCAACTGTTTAAACATGGAAATATATACACAGACATCTGTTTATACATGGAAATATCTACACCGCTATCTGTATAAACACGATAATAACTAAACGCTATCTGTATAAATATGGAAATATTTGCACCGCTATCCCTATAAACATGGTAATATCAACACCGCGATCTGTATAAACATGGAAATATCTACACCATGATCTGTATAAACATGGAAATATCTACACCGTGATCTGTATAAGCATGGAAATATCTACACTGCCATCTCTATAAACATGGAAATATCTACACCCCTATCTGCATAAACATGGAAATATCCACAGCGCTATCTCTATAAACATGGAAAAATCAACACCGCTATCTCTATGAACATGGAAATATCTACACCGCCATCTCTATAAACATGGAAATATCTACACCGCGATCAGTATAAACATGGAAATATCTACACTGCTATCTGTATAAACATGGAAATATCTCCACTGCTATCTCTATAAACATCGAAATATCTACACTGCCATCTGTATAAACATGGAAATACTTACAAAGTTATCTGTATAAACATGGAAATATCTACACCGCCATCTGTATAAACATGGAAATATCTACACAGCCATGTGTATCTACATGGAAATATCTACACCACTATCTATATAAACATGGAAATAACTACAACGCTATCTGTATAAACATGGAAATATTTACACCGCCATCTACATATCCATAGAAATATCTGCGCCGCCATCTGTATAAACATGGAAATATCTACACGGTCATCTGTGTATAGATGGAAATATCAACACCGCCATCTGTACAAACATGGAAATATCTGCAACGCTATCTGTATAAACATGGAAATATTTACACGGCGGTCTTCATTAACATGGAAATATCTACACCGCTATCTGTATAAACATGGAAATATCTACACCGCTATCACTATAAACATGGAAATATCTACACCGTGATCTGTATAAACATGGAAATATTTAAACAGCTATCTGTATAAACATGGAAATATCTACACCGTTATCTGTATAAATATGGAAATATCTACACCGCTATCTCTATAAACATGGAAATATCTACACCGCCATCTGTATAAACATGGAAATATCTACACTGCTATCTCTATAAACATGGAAATATTTACAATGCCATCTGTAAAAACATGGAAATACCTATACCGTCATCTGTATAAACATGGAAATATCTACACCACCATCTGTATAAACATGGAAATGTCTACAATGCCATCTGTGTACACATGGAAACAACTACACGGCAATCTGTGTACACATGGAAACATCAACACCACCATCTGTGCAAACATGGAAATATCTAAACTGCTATCTCTATAAACAGGGAAATATCTACACCGATATCTGTATAAACATGGAAATAACTACAACGCTATTTGTATAAACAAGGAAATATCTACACTGCCAACTGTTTAAACATGGAAATATATACACAGACATCTGTTTATACATGGAAATAGCTACACCGCTATCTGTATAAACACGATAATAACTAAACGCTATCTGTATAAATATGGAAATATTTGCACCGCTATCCCGATAAACATGGTAATATCAACACCGCGATCTGTATAAACATGGAAATATCTACAACATGATCTGTATAAACATGCAAATATCTACACCGTGATCTGTATAAGCATGGAAATATCTACACCGCCATCTCTATAAACATGGAAATATCTACACCCCTATCTGCATAAACATGGAAATATCCACAGTGCTATCTCTATAAACATGGAAAAATCAACACCGCTATCTCTATGAACATGGAAATATCTACACCGCCATCTCTATAAACATGGAAATATCTACACCGCGATCAGTATAAACATGGAAATATCTACACTGCTATCTGTATAAACATGGAAATATCTCCACTGCTATCTCTATAAACATCGAAATATCTACACTGCCATCTGTATAAACATGGAAAAACTTACAAAGTTATCTGTATAAACATGGAAATATCTACACCGCCATCTGTATAAACATGGAAATATCTACACAGCCATGTGTATCTACATGGAAATATCTACACCGCTATCTATATAAACATGGAAATACCTACAACGCTATCTGTATAAACATGGAAATATTTACACCGCCATCTACATATCCATAGAAATATCTGTGCCGCCATCTGTATAAACATGGAAATATCTACACGGTCATCTGTGTATAGATGGAAATATCAACACCGCCATCTGTACAAACATGGAAATATCTGCAACGCTATCTGTATAAACATGGAAATATTTACACCGCGGTCTGTATAAACATGGAAATACCTACACCGCTATCTGTATAAACATGGAAATATCTACACCGCTATCACTATAAACATGGAAATATCTACACCGTGATCTGTATAAACATGGAAATATTTAAACGGCTATCTGTATAAACATGGAAATATCTACACCGTTATCTGTATAAATATGGAAATATCTACACTGCTATCTCTATAAACATGGAAATATCTACACCGCCATCTGTATAAACATGGAAATATCTACACTGCTATCTCTATAAACATGGAAATATCTACAATGCCATCTGCAAAAACATGGAAATACCTATACCGTCATCTGTATAAACATGGAAATATCTACACCACCATCTGTATAAACATGGAAATATCTACAATGCCATCTGTGTACACATGGAAATAACTACACGGCAATCTGTGTATACATGGAAACATCAACACCAACATCTGTACAAACATGGAAATATCTACACTGCTATCTCTATAAACAGGGAAATATCTACACCGATATCTGTATAAACATGGAAATAACTACACCGCTATTTGTATAAACAAGGAAATATCTACACCGCCAACTGTTTAAACATGGAAATATATACACAGACATCTGTTTATACATGGAAATAGCTACACCGCTATCTGTATAAACACGATAATAACTAAACGCTATCTGTATAAATATGGAAATATTTGCACCGCTATCCCTATAAACATGGTAATATCAACACCGCGATCTGTATAAACATGGAAATATCTACACCATGATCTGTATAAACATGGAAATATCTACACCGTGATCTGTATAAGCATGGAAATATCTACACCGCCATCTCTATAAACATGGAAATATCTACACCCCTATCTGCATAAACATGGAAATATCCACAGCGCTATCTCTATAAACATGGAAAAATCAACACCGCTATCTCTATGAACATGGAAATATCTACACCGCCATCTCTATAAACATGGAAATATCTACACCGCGATCAGTATAAACATGGAAATATCTACACTGCTATCTGTATAAACATGGAAATATCTCCTCTGCTATCTCTATAAACATCGAAATATCTACACCGCCATCTGTATAAACATGGAAATACTTACAAAGTTATCTGTATAAACATGGAAATATCTACACCGCCATCTGTATAAACATGGAAATATCTACACAGCCATGTGTATATACATGGAAATATCTACACCGCTATCTATATAAACATGGAAATAACTACACCGCTATCTCGATATGCATGGAAATATCTACACAGCCATGTGTACATAAATGGGAATATCTACACCGCAATCTATATAAACATGGAAATAACTACACCGCTATCTCGATATGCATGGAAATATCTACACAGCCATGTGTACATAAATGGGAATATCTACACCGCAATCTATATAAACATGGAAATAACTACACCGCTATCTCTATATACATGGAAGTATCTACAACACCGTCTACATATCCATAGAAATAGCTGCGCCGCCATCTGTATAAACATGGAAATATCTACACCGCTATCTGTATAAACATAGAAATATCTACACCGTGATCTGTATAAACATGGAAATATCTACACTGCGATCTGTATAATCATGGAAATATCTACACCGCTATCTGTATAAACATGGAAATATCTACACAGATATCTCTATAAACATGGAAATATCTACATCGCCATCTGTATAAACATGGAAATACCTACAAAGTCATCTGTATAAACATGGAAATATCTACACAGCCATCTGTATAAACATGGAAATACCTACAAAGTAATCTGTATAAACATGGAAATATCTACACAGCCATCTGTATAAACTTGGATATATCTACACTGACATCTGTATATACATGGAAATATCTACACCGCTATCTGTATAAACATGGAAATAACTACACCGCTATTTGTATAAACAAGGAAATACCTACACCGCCATCTGTTTAAACATGGAAATATATACACAGACATCTGTTTATACATGGAAACATCTACACCGCTATCTGTATAAACATGATAATAACTAAACGCTATCTGTATAAATATGGAAATATTTGCACCGCTATCCCTATAAACATGGTAATATCAACACCGCGATCTGTATAAACATGGAAATATCTACACCATGATCTGTATAAAGATGGAAATATCTACACCGTGATCTGTATAAGCATGGAAATATCTACACCGCCATCTCTATAAACATGGAAATATCTACACCCCTATCTGCATAAACATGGAAATATCCACAGCGCTATCTCTATAAACATGGAAAAATCAACACCGCTATCTCTATGAACATGGAAATATCTACACCGCCATCTCTATAAACATGGAAATATCTACACCGCGATCAGTATAAACATGGAAATATCTACACTGCTATCTGTATAAACATGGAAATATCTCCACTGCTATCTCTATAAACATCGAAATATCTACACTGCCATCTGTATAAACATGGAAATACTTACAAAGTTATCTGAATAAACATGGAAATATCTACACCGCCATCTGTATAAACATGGAAATATCTACACAGCCATGTGTATCTACATGGAAATAGCTACACCGCTATCTATACAAACATGGAAATAACTACAACGCTATCTGTATAAACATGGAAATATTTACAAAGTTATCTGTATAAACATGGAAATATCTACACCGCCATCTCTATAAACATGGAAATATCTACACAGCCATGTGTATCTACATGGAAATGTTTACACCGCTATCTATATAAACATGGAAATAACTACGCCGCTATCTGTAAAAACATGGAAATATTTACACCGCCATCTACATATCCATAGAAATATCTGCGCCGCCATCTGTATAAACATGGAAATATCTACACGGTCATCTGTGTATAGAAGGAAATATCAACACCGCCATCTGTACAAACATGGAAATATCTGCAACGCTATCTGTATAAACATGGAAATATTTACACCGCGGTCTGTATAAACATGGAAAAATCTACACCGCTATCTGTATAAACATGGAAATATCTACACCGCTATCTCTATAAACATGGAAATATCTACACTTTGATCTGTATAAACATGGAAATATTTAAACGGCTATATGTATAAACATGGAAATATCTACACCGTTATCTCTATAAATATGGAAATATCTACAACGCTATTTCTATAAACATGGAAATATCTACACCGCCATCTGTATAAACATGGAAATATCTACACTGCTATCTCCATAAACATGGAAATATCTACAATGCCATCTGTAAAAACATGGAAATACCTATACCATCATCTGTATAAACATGGAAATATCTACACCACCATCTGTATAAACATGGAAATATCTACAATGCCTTCTGTATACACATGGAAATAACTACACGGCAATCTGTGTATAGATGGAAACATCAACACCGCCATCTGTACAAACATGGAAATATCTACACTGCTATCTCTATAAACATGGAAATATCTACACCGATATCTGTATAAACATGGAAATAACTACACCGCTATTTGTATAAACAAGGAAATATCTACACCGCCATCTGTTTAAACATGGAAATATATACACAGACATCTGTTTATACATGGAAATATCTACACCGCTATCTGTATAAACATGATAATAACTACAACGCTATCTGTATAAACATGGAAATATTTGCACCGCTATCCCTATAAACATGGTAATATCAACACCGCGATCTGTATAAACATGGAAATATCTACACCATGATCTGTATAAACATGGAAATATCTACACCGTGATCTGTATAAGCATGGAAATATCTACACCGCCATCTCTATAAACACGGAAATATCTACACCCCTATCTGCATAAACATGGAAATATCCACAGCGCTATCTCTATAAACATGGAAAAATCAACACCGCTATCTCTATGAACATGGAAATATCTACACCGCCATCTCTATAAACATGGAAATATCTACACCGCGATCAGTATAAACATGGAAATATCTCCACTGCTATCTCTATAAACATCGAAATATCTACACTGCCATCTGTATAAACATGGAAATACTTACAAAGTTATCTGTATAAACATGGAAATATCTACACCGCCATCTGTATAAACATGGAAATATCTACACAGCCATGTGTATCTACATGGAAATATCTACACCGCTATCTATATAAACATGGAAATACCTACAACGCTATCTGTATAAACATGGAAATATTTACACCGCCATCTACATATCCATAGAAATATCTGTGCCGCCATCTGTATAAACATGGAAATATCTACACGGTCATCTGTGTATAGATGGAAATATCAACACCGCCATCTGTACAAACATGGAAATATCTGCAACGCTATCTGTATAAACATGGAAATATTTACACCGCGGTCTGTATAAACATGGAAATACCTACACCGCTATCTGTATAAACATGGAAATATCTACACCGCTATCACTATAAACATGGAAATATCTACACCGTGATCTGTATAAACATGGAAATATTTAAACGGCTATCTGTATAAACATGGAAATATCTACACCGTTATCTGTATAAATATGGAAATATCTACACTGCTATCTCTATAAACATGGAAATATCTACACCGCCATCTGTATAAACATGGAAATATCTACACTGCTATCTCTATAAACATGGAAATATCTACAATGCCATCTGCAAAAACATGGAAATACCTATACCGTCATCTGTATAAACATGGAAATATCTACACCACCATCTGTATAAACATGGAAATATCTACAATGCCATCTGTGTACACATGGAAATAACTACACGGCAATCTGTGTATACATGGAAACATCAACACCAACATCTGTACAAACATGGAAATATCTACACTGCTATCTCTATAAACAGGGAAATATCTACACCGATATCTGTATAAACATGGAAATAACTACACCGCTATTTGTATAAACAAGGAAATATCTACACCGCCAACTGTTTAAACATGGAAATATATACACAGGCATCTGTTTATACATGGAAATAGCTACACCGCTATCTGTATAAACACGATAATAACTAAACGCTATCTGTATAAATATGGAAATATTTGCACCGCTATCCCTATAAACATGGTAATATCAACACCGCGATCTGTATAAACATGGAAATATCTACACCATGATCTGTATAAAGATGGAAATATCTACACCGTGATCTGTATAAGCATGGAAATATCTACACCGCCATCTCTATAAACATGGAAATATCTACACCCCTATCTGCATAAACATGGAAATATCCACAGCGCTATCTCTATAAACATGGAAAAATCAACACCGCTATCTCTATGAACATGGAAATATCTACACCGCCATCTCTATAAACATGGAAATATCTACACCGCGATCAGTATAAACATGGAAATATCTACACTGCTATCTGTATAAACATGGAAATATCTCCACTGCTATCTCTATAAACATCGAAATATCTACACTGCCATCTGTATAAACATGGAAATACTTACAAAGTTATCTGAATAAACATGGAAATATCTACACCGCCATCTGTATAAACATGGAAATATCTACACAGCCATGTGTATCTACATGGAAATAGCTACACCGCTATCTATACAAACATGGAAATAACTACAACGCTATCTGTATAAACATGGAAATATTTACAAAGTTATCTGTATAAACATGGAAATATCTACACCGCCATCTCTATAAACATGGAAATATCTACACAGCCATGTGTATCTACATGGAAATGTTTACACCGCTATCTATATAAACATGGAAATAACTACGCCGCTATCTGTAAAAACATGGAAATATTTACACCGCCATCTACATATCCATAGAAATATCTGCGCCGCCATCTGTATAAACATGGAAATATCTACACGGTCATCTGTGTATAGAAGGAAATATCAACACCGCCATCTGTACAAACATGGAAATATCTGCAACGCTATCTGTATAAACATGGAAATATTTACACCGCGGTCTGTATAAACATGGAAAAATCTACACCGCTATCTGTATAAACATGGAAATATCTACACCGCTATCTCTATAAACATGGAAATATCTACACTTTGATCTGTATAAACATGGAAATATTTAAACGGCTATATGTATAAACATGGAAATATCTACACCATTATCTCTATAAATATGGAAATATCTACAACGCTATTTCTATAAACATGGAAATATCTACACCGCCATCTGTATAAACATGGAAATATCTACACTGCTATCTCCATAAACATGGAAATATCTACAATGCCATCTGTAAAAACATGGAAATACCTATACCATCATCTGTATAAACATGGAAATATCTACACCACCATCTGTATAAACATGGAAATATCTACAATGCCTTCTGTATACACATGGAAATAACTACACGGCAATCTGTGTATAGATGGAAACATCAACACCGCCATCTGTACAAACATGGAAATATGTACACTGCTATCTCTATAAACATGGAAATATCTACACCGATATCTGTATAAACATGGAAATAACTACACCGCTATTTGTATAAACAAGGAAATATCTACACCGCCATCTGTTTAAACATGGAAATATATACACAGACATCTGTTTATACATGGAAATATCTACACCGCTATCTGTATAAACATGATAATAACTACAACGCTATCAGTATAAACATGGAAATATTTGCACCGCTATCCCTATAAACATGGTAATATCAACACCGCGATCTGTATAAACATGGAAATATCTACACCATGATCTGTATAAACATGGAAATATCTACACCGTGATCTGTATAAGCATGGAAATATCTACACCGCCATCTCTATAAACACGGAGATATCTACACCCCTATCTGCATAAACATGGAAATATACACAGCGCTATCTCTATAAACATGGAAAAATCAACACCGCTATCTCTATGAACATGGAAATATCTACACCGCCATCTCTATAAACATGGAAATATCTACACCGTGATCAGTATAAACATGGAAATATCTCCACTGCTATCTCTATAAACATCGAAATATCTACACTGCCATCTGTATAAACATGGAAATACTTACAAAGTTATCTGTATAAACATGGAAATATCTACACCGCCATCTGTATAAACATGGAAATATCTACACAGCCATATGTATCTACATGGAAATATCTACACCGCTATTTATATAAACATGGAAATAACTACACCGCTATCTGTATAAACATGGAAATATTTACACCGCCATCTACATATCCATAGAAATATCTGTGCCGCCATCTGTATAAACATGGAAATATCTTCACGGTCATCTGTGTATAAAAGGAAATATCAACACCGCCATCGGTACAAACATGGAAATATCTGCAACGCTATCTGTATAAACATGGAAATATTTACACCGCGGTCTGTATAAACATGGAAAAATCTACACCGCTATCTGTATAAACATGGAAATATCTACACCGCTATCTCTATAAACATGGAAATATCTACACCGTGATCTGTATAAACATGGAAATATTTAAACGGCTATCTGTATAAACATGGAAATATCTTCACCGTTATCTGTATAAACATGGAAATATCTACACAGCCATATGTATCTACATGAAAATATCTACACCGCTATTTATATAAACATGGAAATAACTACACCGCTATCTGTATAAACATGGAAATATTTACACCGCCATCTACATATCCATAGAAATATCTGTGCCGCCATCTGTATAAACATGGAAATATCTTCACGGTCATCTGTGTATAAAAGGAAATATCAACACCGCCATCGGTACAAACATGGAAATATCTGCAACGCTATCTGTATAAACATGGAAATATTTACACCGCGGTCTGTATAAACATGGAAAAATCTACACCGCTATCTGTATAAACATGGAAATATCTACACCGCTATCTCTATAAACATGGAAATATCTACACCGTGATCTGTATAAACATGGAAATATTTAAACGGCTATCTGTATAAACATGGAAATATCTTCACCGTTATCTGTATAAATATGGAAATATCTACAGCGCTATTTCTATAAACATGAAAATATCTACACCGCCATCTGTATAAACATGGAAATATCTACACTGCTATCTCTATAAACATGGAAATATCTACAATGCCATCTGTAAAAACATGGAAATACCTATACCGTCATCTGAATAAACATGGAAATATCTACACCACCATCTGTATAAACATGGAAATATCTACAATGCCTTCGGTATACACATGGAAATAACTACACGGCAATCTGTGTATAGATGGAAACATCAACACCGCCATCTGTACAAACATGGAAATATCTACACTGCTATCTCTATAAACATGGAAATAACTACACCGATATCTGTATAAACATGGAAATAACTACACCGCTATTTGTATAAACAAGGAAATATCTACACCGCCATCTGTTTAAACATGGAAATATATACACAGACATCTGTTTATACATGGAAATATCTGCACCGCTATCTGTATAAACATGATAATAACTACAACGCTATCTGTATAAATATGGAAATATTTGCACCGCTATCCCTATAAACATGGTAATATCAACACCGCGATCTGTATAAACATGGAAATATCTACACCGTGATCTGTATAAGCATGGAAATATCTACACCGCCATCTCTATAAACATGGAAATATCTACACCCCAATCTGCTTAAACATGGAAATATCCACAGCGCTATCTCTATAAACATGGAAAAATCAACACCGCTATCTCTATGAACATGGAAATATCTACACCGCCATCTCTATAAACATGGAAATATCTACACCGCGATCAGTATAAACATGGAAATATCTACACTGCTATCTGTATAAACATGGAAATATCTCCACTGCTATCTCTATAAACATCGAAATAGCTACACTGCCATCTGTATAAACATGGAAATACTTACAAAGTTATCTGTATAAACATGGAAATATCTACACCGCCATCTGTATAAACATGGAAATATCTACACAGCCATGTGTATCTACATGGAAATAGCTACACCGCTATCTATATAAACATGGAAATAACTACAACGCTATCTGTATAAACATGGAAATATTTACACCGCCATCTACATATCCATAGAAATATCTGCGCCGCCATCTGTATAAACATGGAAATATCTACACGGTCATCTGTGTATAGATGGAAATATCAACACCGCCATCTGTACAAACATGGAAATATCTGCAACGCTATCTGTATAAACATGGAAATATTTACACCGCGGTCTGTATAAACATGGAAATATCTACACCGCTATGTGTATAAACATGGAAATATCTACACCGTTATCACTATAAACATGGAAATATATACACCGTGATCTGTATAAACATGGAAATAATTAAACGGCTATCTGTATAAACATGGAAATATCTACACCGTTATCTGTATAAATATGGAAATATCTACACCGCTATCTCTATAAACATGGAAATATCTACACCGCCATCTGTATAAACATGGAAATATCTACACTGGTATCTCTACAAACATGGAAATATCTACAATGCCATCTGTAAAAACATGGAAATACCTATACCGTCATCTGTATAAACATGGAAATATCTACACCACCATCTGTATAAACATGGAAATATCTACAATGCCATCTGTGTACACATGGAAATAAATACACGGTAATCTGTGTATACATGGAAACATCAACACCACCATCTGTACAAACATGGAGATATCTACACTGCTATCTCTATAAACATGGAAATATCTACACCGATATCTGTATAAACATGGAAATAACTACACCGCTATTTGTATAAACAAGGAAATATCTACACCGCCATCTGTTTAAACATGGAAATATATACACAGACATCTGTTTATACATGGAAATATCTACACCGCTATCTGTATAAACATGATAATAACTAAACGCTATCTGTATAAATATGGAAATATTTGCACCGCTATCCCTATAAACATGGTAATATCAACACCGCGTTCTGTATAAACATGGAAATATCTACACCATGATCTGTATAAGCATGGAAATATCTACACCGCCATCTCTATAAACATGGAAATATCTACACCCCTATCTGCATAAACATGGAAATATCCACAGCGCTATCTCTATAAACATGGAAAAATCAACACCGCTATCTCTATGAACATGGAAATATCTACACCGCCATCTCTATAAACATGGAAATATCTACACCGCGATCAGTATAAACATGGAAATATCTACACTGCTATCTGTATAAACATGGAAATATCTCCTCTGCTATCTCTATAAACATCGAAATATCTACACCGCCATCTGTATAAACATGGAAATACTTACAAAGTTATCTGTATAAACATGGAAATATCTACACCGCCATCTGTATAAACGTGGAAATATCTACACAGCCATGTGTATATACATGGAAATATCTACACCGCTATCTATATAAACATGGAAATAACTACACCGCTATCTCGATATGCATGGAAATATCTACACAGCCATGTGTACATAAATGGGAATATCTACACCGCAATCTATATAAACATGGAAATAACTACACCGCTATCTCTATATACATGGAAGTATCTACAACACCGTCTACATATCCATAGAAATAGCTGCGACGCCATCTGTATAAACATGGAAATATCTACACCGCTATCTGTATAAACATAGAAATATCTACACCGTGATCTGTATAAACATGGAAATATCTACACTGCGATCTGTATAAACATGGAAATGTCTACACCGCTATCTGTATAAACATGGAAATATCTACACAGATATCTCTATAAACATGGAAATTTCTACATCGCCATCTGCATAAACATGGAAATACCTACAAAGTCATCTGTATAAACATGGAAATATCTACACAGCCATCTGTATAAACATGGAAATACCTACAAAGTAATCTGTATAAACATGGAAATATCTACACAGCCATCTGTATAAACTTGGAAATATCTACACTGACATCTGTATATACATGGAAATATCTACACCGCTATCTGTATAAACATGGAAATAACTACACCGCTATTTGTATAAACAAGGAAATACCTACACCGCCATCTGTTTAAACATGGAAATATATACACAGACATCTGTTTATACATGGAAATATCTACACCGCTATCTGTATAAACATGATAATAACTAAACGCTATCTGTATAAATATGGAAATATTTGCACCGCTATCCCTATAAACATGGTAATATCAACACCGCGATCTGTATAAACATGGAAAAATCTACACCATGATCTGTATAAACATGGAAATATCTACACTGCTATCTGTATAAACATGGAAATATCTCCACTGCTATCTCTATAAACATCGAAATATCTACACTGCCATCTGTATAAACATGGAAATACTTACAAAGTTATCTGTATAAACATGGAAATATCTACACCGCCATCTGTATAAACATGGAAATATCTACACAGCCATGTGTATCTACATGGAAATATCTACACCGCTATTTATATAAACATGGAAATAACTACACCGCTATCTGTATAAACATGGAAATATTTACACCGCCATCTACATATCCATAGAAATATCTGCGCCGCCATCTGTATAAACATGGAAATACCTACACGGTCATCTGTGTATAGAAGGAAATATCAACACCGCCATCTGTACAAACAAGGAAATATCTGCAACGCTATCTGTATAAACATGGAAATATTTTCACCGCGGTCTGCATAAACATGGAAATATCTACACCGCTATCTGTATAAACATGGAAATATCTACACCGCTATCTCTATAAACATGGAAATATCTACACCGTGATCTGTATAAACATGGAAATATTTAAACGGCTATCTGTATAAACATGGAAATATCTACACCTTTATCTGTATAAATATGGAAATATCTACACTGCTATCTCTATAAACATGGAAATATCTACAATGCCATCTGTAAAAACATGGAAATACCTATACCGTCATCTGTATAAACATTGAAATATCTACACCACGATCTGTATAAACATGGAAATATCTACAATGCCATCTGTGTACACATGGAAATAACTACACGGCAATCTGTGTATACATGGAAACATCAACACCACCATCTGTACAAACATGGAAATATCTACACTGCTATCTCTATAAACATGGAAATATCTACACCGATATCTGTATAAACATGGAAATAACTACACCGCTATTTGTATAAAGAAGGAAATATCTACACCGCCATCTGTTTAAACATGGAAATATATACACAGACATCTGTTTATACATGGAAATATCTACACCGCTATCTGTATAAACATGATAATAACTAAACGCTATCTGTATAAATATGGAAATATTTGCACCGCTATCCCTATAAACATGGTAATATCAACACCGCGATCTGTATAAACATGGAAATATCTACACCATGATCTGTATAAACATGGAAATATCTACACCGTGATCTGTATAAGCATGGAAATATCTACACCGCCATCTCTATAAACATGGAAATATCTACACCCCTATCTGCATAAACATGGAAATATCCACAGCGCTATCTCTATAAACATGGAAAAATCAACACCGCTATCTCTATGAACATGGAAATATCTACACCGCCATCTCTATAAACTTGGAAATATCTACACCGCGATCAGTATAAACATGGAAATATCTACACTGCTATCTGTATAAACATGGAAATATCTCCACTGCTATCTCTATAAACATCGAAATATCTACACTGCCATCTGTATAAACATGGAAATACTTACAAAGTTATCTGTATAAACATGGAAATATCTACACCGCCATCTGTATAAACATGGAAATATCTACACAGCCATGTGTATCTACATGGAAATATTTACACCGCTATCCATATAAACATGGAAATAACTACACCGCTATCTGTATAAACATGGAAATATTTACAAAGTTATCTGTATAAACATGGAAACATCTACACCGCCATCTGTATAAACATGGAAATAACTACACAGCCATGTGTATCTACATGGAAATATTTACACCGCTATCTATATAAACATGGAAATAACTACGCCGCTATCTGTATAAACATGGAAATATTTACACCGCCATCTACATATCCATAGAAATATCTGTGCCGCCATCTGTATAAACATGGAAATATCTACACGGTCATCTGTGTATAGAAGGAAATATCAACACCGCCATCTGTACAAACATGGAAATATCTGCAACGCTATCTGTATAAACATGGAAATATTTACACCGCGGTCTGTATAAACATGGAAAAATCTACACCGCTATCTGTATAAACATGGAAATATCTACACCGCTAACTCTATAAACATGGAAATAGCTACACTTTGATCTGTATAAACATGGAAATTCTTAAACGGCTATCTGTATAAACATGGAAATATCTACACCGTTATCTGTATAAATATGGAAATATCTACAACGCTATTTCTATAAACATGGAAATATCTACACCGCCATCTGTATAAACATGGAAATATCTACACTGCTATCTCTATAAACATGGAAATATCTACAATGCCATCTGTAAAAACATGGAAATACCTATACCATCATCTGTATAAACATGGAAATATCTACACCACCATCTGTATAAACATGGAAATATCTCCAATGCCTTCTGTATACACATGGAAATAACTACACGGCAATCTGTGTATAGATGGAAACATCAACACCGCCATCTGTACAAACGTGGAAATATCTACACTGCTATCTCTATAAACATGGAAATATCTACACCGATATCTGTATAAACATGGAAATAACTACACCGCTATTTGTATAAACAAGGAAATATCTACACCGCCATCTGTTTAAACATGGAAATATATACACAGACATCTGTTTATACATGGAAATATCTACACCGCTATCTGTATAAACATGATAATAACTACAACGCTATATGTATAAATATGGAAATATTTGCACCTCTATCCCTATAAACATGGTAATATCAACACCGCGATCTGTATAAACATGGAAATATCTACACCATGATCTGTATAAACATGGAAATATCTACACCGTGATCTGTATAAGCACGGAAATATCTACACCGCCATCTATATAAACATGGAAATATCTACACCCCTATCTGCTTAAACATGGAAATATCCACAGCGCTATCTCTATAAACATGGAAAAATCAACACCGCTATCTCTATGAACATGGAAATATCTACACCGCCATCTCTATAAACATGGAAATATCTACACCGCGATCAGTATAAACATGGAAATATCTACACTGCTATCTGTATAAACATGGAAATATCTCCACTGCTATCTCTATAAACATCGAAATATCTACACTGCCATCTGTATAAAAATGGAAATACTTACAAAGTTATCTGTATAAACATGGAAATATCTACACCGCCATCTGTATAAACATGGAAATATCTACACAGCCATGTGTATCTGCATGGAAATATCTACACCGCTATCTATATAAACATGGAAATAACTACAACGCTATCTGTATAAACATGGAAATATTTACACCGCCATCTACATATCCATAGAAATATCTGCGCCGCTATTTGTATAAACATGGAAATATCTACACGGTCATCTGTGTATAGATGGAAATATCAACACCGCCATCTGTACAAACATGGAAATATCTGCAACGCTATCTGTATAAACATGGAAATATTTACACCGCGGTCTGTATAAACATGGAAATATCTACACCGCTATCTGTATAAACATGGAAATATCTACACCGCTATCACTATAAACATGGAAATATCTACACCGTGATCTGTATAAACATGGAAAAATCTACACCGCTATCTGTATAAACATGGAAATATCTACACCGTTATCTGTATAAATATGGAAATATCTACACCGCTATCTCTATAAACATGGAAATATCTACACCGCCATCTGTATAAACATGGAAATATCTACACTGCTATCTCTATAAACATGGAAATATCTTCAATGCCATCTGTAAAAACATGGAAATACCTATACCGTCATCTGTATAAACATGGAAATATCTACACTGCTATCTCTATAAACATGGAAATATCTACAATGCCATCTGTAAAAACATGGAAATACCTATACCGTCATCTGTATAAACATGGAAATATCTACACCACCATCTGTATAAACATGGAAATATCTACAATGCCATCTGTGTACACATGGAAATAACTACACGGCAATCTGTGTATACATGGAAACATCAACACCACCATCTGTACAAACATGGAAATATCTACACTGCTATCTCTATAAACACGGAAATATCTACACCGATATCTGTATAAACATGGAAATAACTACACCGCTATTTGTATAAACAAGGAAATATCTACACCGCCATCTGTTTAAACATGGAAATATATACACAGACATCTGTTTATACATGGAAATATCTACACCGCTATCTGTATAAACACGATAATAACTAAACGCTATCTGTATAAATATGGAAATATTTGCACCTCTATCCCTATAAACATGGTAATATCAACACCGCGATCTGTATAAACATGGAAATATCTACACCATGATATGTATAAACATGGAAATATCTACACCGTGATCTGTATAAGCATGGAAATATCTACACCGCCATCTCTATAAACATGGGAATATCTACACCCCTATCTGCATAAACTTGGAAATATCCACAGCGCTATCTCTATAAACATGGAAAAATCAGCACCGCTATCTCTATGAACATGGAAATATCTACAACGCCATCTCTATAAACATGGAAATATCTACACCGCGATCAGTATAAACATGGAAATATCTACACTGCTATCTGTATAAACATGGAAATATCTCCACTGCTATCTCTATAAACATCGAAATATCTACACTGCCATCTGTATAAACATGGAAATACTTACAAAGTTATCTGTATAAACATGGAAATATCTACACCGCCATCTGTATAAACCTGGAAATATCTACACAGCCATGTGTATCTACATGGAAATATCTACACCGCTATCTATATAAACATGGAAATAACTACAACGCTATCTGTATAAACATGGAAATATTTACACCGCCAACTACATATCCATAGAAATATCTGTGCCGCCATCTGTATTAACATGGAAATATCTACACGGTCATCTGTGTATAGAAGGAAATATCAACACCGCCATCTGTACAAACATGGAAATATCTGCAACGCTATCTGTATAATCATGGAAATATTTACACCGCGGTCTGTATAAACATGGAAAAATCTACACCGCTATCTGTATAAACATGGAAATATCTACACCGCTATATCTATAAACATGGAAATATCTACACCGTGATCTGTATAAACATGGAAATATTTAAACGGCTATCTGTATAAACATGGAAATATCTACACCGTTATCTGTATAAATATGGAAATATCTACAACGCTATTTCTATAAACATGGAAATATCTACACCGCCATCTGTATAAACATGGAAATATCTACACTGCTATCTCTATAAACATGGAAATATCTACAATGCCATCTGTAAAAACATGGAAATACCTATACCATCATCTGTGTAAACATGGAAATATCTACACCACCATCTGTATAAACATGGAAATATCTACATTGCCTTCTGTATACACATGGAAATAACCACACGGCAATCTGTGTATACATGGAAACATCAACACCACCGTCTGTACAAACATGGAAATATCTACACTGCTATCTCTATAAACATGGAAATATCTACACCGATATCTGTATAAACATGGAAATAACTACACCGCTATTTGTATAAACAAGGAAATATCCACACCGCCATCTGTTTAAACATGGAAATATATACACAGACATCTGTTTATACATGGAAATATCTACACCGCTATCTGTATAAACACGACAATAACTAAACGCTATCTGTATAAATATGGAAATATTTGCACCGCTATCCCTATAAACATGGTAATATCAACACCGCGATCTGTATAAACATGGAAATATCTACACCATGATCTGTATAAACATGGAAATATCTACACCGTGATCTGTATAAGCATGGAAATATCTACACCGCCATCTCTATAAACATGGAAATATCTACACCCCTATCTGCATAAACATGGAAATATCCACAGCGCTATCTCTATAAACATGGAAAAATCAAAGCCGCTATTTCTATGAACATGGAAATATCTACAACGCCATCTCTATAAACATGGAAATATCTACACCGCGATCAGTATAAACATGGAAATATCTACACTGCTATCTGTATAAACATGGAAATATCTCCACTGCTATCTCTATAAACATCGAAATATCTACACTGCCATCTGTATAAAAATGGAAATACTTACAAAGTTATCTGTATAAACATGGAAATATCTACACCGCCATCTGTATAAACATGGAAATATCTACACAGCCATGTGTATCTGCATGGAAATATCTACACCGCTATCTATATAAACATGGAAATAACTACAACGCTATCTGTATAAACATGGAAATATTTACACCGCCATCTACATATCCATAGAAATATCTGCGCCGCTATTTGTATAAACATGGAAATATCTACACGGTCATCTGTGTATAGATGGAAATATCAACACCGCCATCTGTACAAACATGGAAATATCTGCAACGCTATCTGTATAAACATGGAAATATTTACACCGCGGTCTGTATAAACATGGAAATATCTACACCGCTATCTGTATAAACATGGAAATATCTACACCGCTATCACTATAAACATGGAAATATCTACACCGTGATCTGTATAAACATGGAAAAATCTACACCGCTATCTGTATAAACATGGAAATATCTACACCGTTATCTGTATAAATATGGAAATATCTACACCGCTATCTCTATAAACATGGAAATATCTACACCGCCATCTGTATAAACATGGAAATATCTACACTGCTATCTCTATAAACATGGAAATATCTTCAATGCCATCTGTAAAAACATGGAAATACCTATACCGTCATCTGTATAAACATGGAAATATCTACACTGCTATCTCTATAAACATGGAAATATCTACAATGCCATCTGTAAAAACATGGAAATACCTATACCGTCATCTGTATAAACATGGAAATATCTACACCACCATCTGTATAAACATGGAAATATCTACAATGCCATCTGTGTACACATGGAAATAACTACACGGCAATCTGTGTATACATGGAAACATCAACACCACCATCTGTACAAACATGGAAATATCTACACTGCTATCTCTATAAACACGGAAATATCTACACCGATATCTGTATAAACATGGAAATAACTACACCGCTATTTGTATAAACAAGGAAATATCTACACCGCCATCTGTTTAAACATGGAAATATATACACAGACATCTGTTTATACATGGAAATATCTACACCGCTATCTGTATAAACACGATAATAACTAAACGCTATCTGTATAAATATGGAAATATTTGCACCTCTATCCCTATAAACATGGTAATATCAACACCGCGATCTGTATAAACATGGAAATATCTACACCATGATATGTATAAACATGGAAATATCTACACCGTGATCTGTATAAGCATGGAAATATCTACACCGCCATCTCTATAAACATGGGAATATCTACACCCCTATCTGCATAAACTTGGAAATATCCACAGCGCTATCTCTATAAACATGGAAAAATCAGCACCGCTATCTCTATGAACATGGAAATATCTACAACGCCATCTCTATAAACATGGAAATATCTACACCGCGATCAGTATAAACATGGAAATATCTACACTGCTATCTGTATAAACATGGAAATATCTCCACTGCTATCTCTATAAACATCGAAATATCTACACTGCCATCTGTATAAACATGGAAATACTTACAAAGTTATCTGTATAAACATGGAAATATCTACACCGCCATCTGTATAAACCTGGAAATATCTACACAGCCATGTGTATCTACATGGAAATATCTACACCGCTATCTATATAAACATGGAAATAACTACAACGCTATCTGTATAAACATGGAAATATTTACACCGCCAACTACATATCCATAGAAATATCTGTGCCGCCATCTGTATTAACATGGAAATATCTACACGGTCATCTGTGTATAGAAGGAAATATCAACACCGCCATCTGTACAAACATGGAAATATCTGCAACGCTATCTGTATAATCATGGAAATATTTACACCGCGGTCTGTATAAACATGGAAAAATCTACACCGCTATCTGTATAAACATGGAAATATCTACACCGCTATATCTATAAACATGGAAATATCTACACCGTGATCTGTATAAACATGGAAATATTTAAACGGCTATCTGTATAAACATGGAAATATCTACACCGTTATCTGTATAAATATGGAAATATCTACAACGCTATTTCTATAAACATGGAAATATCTACACCGCCATCTGTATAAACATGGAAATATCTACACTGCTATCTCTATAAACATGGAAATATCTACAATGCCATCTGTAAAAACATGGAAATACCTATACCATCATCTGTGTAAACATGGAAATATCTACACCACCATCTGTATAAACATGGAAATATCTACATTGCCTTCTGTATACACATGGAAATAACCACACGGCAATCTGTGTATACATGGAAACATCAACACCACCGTCTGTACAAACATGGAAATATCTACACTGCTATCTCTATAAACATGGAAATATCTACACCGATATCTGTATAAACATGGAAATAACTACACCGCTATTTGTATAAACAAGGAAATATCCACACCGCCATCTGTTTAAACATGGAAATATATACACAGACATCTGTTTATACATGGAAATATCTACACCGCTATCTGTATAAACACGACAATAACTAAACGCTATCTGTATAAATATGGAAATATTTGCACCGCTATCCCTATAAACATGGTAATATCAACACCGCGATCTGTATAAACATGGAAATATCTACACCATGATCTGTATAAACATGGAAATATCTACACCGTGATCTGTATAAGCATGGAAATATCTACACCGCCATCTCTATAAACATGGAAATATCTACACCCCTATCTGCATAAACATGGAAATATCCACAGCGCTATCTCTATAAACATGGAAAAATCAAAGCCGCTATTTCTATGAACATGGAAATATCTACAACGCCATCTCTATAAACATGGAAATATCTACACCGCGATCAGTATAAACATGGAAATATCTACACTGCTATCTGTATAAACATGGAAATATCTCCACTGCTATCTCTATAAACATCGAAATATCTACACTGCCATCTGTATAAAAATGGAAATACTTACAAAGTTATCTGTATAAACATGGAAATATCTACACCGCCATCTGTATAAACATGGAAATATCTACACAGCCATGTGTATCTGCATGGAAATATCTACACCGCTATCTATATAAACATGGAAATAACTACAACGCTATCTGTATAAACATGGAAATATTTACACCGCCATCTACATATCCATAGAAATATCTGCGCCGCTATTTGTATAAACATGGAAATATCTACACGGTCATCTGTGTATAGATGGAAATATCAACACCGCCATCTGTACAAACATGGAAATATCTGCAACGCTATCTGTATAAACATGGAAATATTTACACCGCGGTCTGTATAAACATGGAAATATCTACACCGCTATCTGTATAAACATGGAAATATCTACACCGCTATCACTATAAACATGGAAATATCTACACCGTGATCTGTATAAACATGGAAAAATCTACACCGCTATCTGTATAAACATGGAAATATCTACACCGTTATCTGTATAAATATGGAAATATCTACACCGCTATCTCTATAAACATGGAAATATCTACACCGCCATCTGTATAAACATGGAAATATCTACACTGCTATCTCTATAAACATGGAAATATCTTCAATGCCATCTGTAAAAACATGGAAATACCTATACCGTCATCTGTATAAACATGGAAATATCTACACTGCTATCTCTATAAACATGGAAATATCTACAATGCCATCTGTAAAAACATGGAAATACCTATACCGTCATCTGTATAAACATGGAAATATCTACACCACCATCTGTATAAACATGGAAATATCTACAATGCCATCTGTGTACACATGGAAATAACTACACGGCAATCTGTGTATACATGGAAACATCAACACCACCATCTGTACAAACATGGAAATATCTACACTGCTATCTCTATAAACACGGAAATATCTACACCGATATCTGTATAAACATGGAAATAACTACACCGCTATTTGTATAAACAAGGAAATATCTACACCGCCATCTGTTTAAACATGGAAATATATACACAGACATCTGTTTATACATGGAAATATCTACACCGCTATCTGTATAAACACGATAATAACTAAACGCTATCTGTATAAATATGGAAATATTTGCACCTCTATCCCTATAAACATGGTAATATCAACACCGCGATCTGTATAAACATGGAAATATCTACACCATGATATGTATAAACATGGAAATATCTACACCGTGATCTGTATAAGCATGGAAATATCTACACCGCCATCTCTATAAACATGGGAATATCTACACCCCTATCTGCATAAACTTGGAAATATCCACAGCGCTATCTCTATAAACATGGAAAAATCAGCACCGCTATCTCTATGAACATGGAAATATCTACAACGCCATCTCTATAAACATGGAAATATCTACACCGCGATCAGTATAAACATGGAAATATCTACACTGCTATCTGTATAAACATGGAAATATCTCCACTGCTATCTCTATAAACATCGAAATATCTACACTGCCATCTGTATAAACATGGAAATACTTACAAAGTTATCTGTATAAACATGGAAATATCTACACCGCCATCTGTATAAACCTGGAAATATCTACACAGCCATGTGTATCTACATGGAAATATCTACACCGCTATCTATATAAACATGGAAATAACTACAACGCTATCTGTATAAACATGGAAATATTTACACCGCCAACTACATATCCATAGAAATATCTGTGCCGCCATCTGTATTAACATGGAAATATCTACACGGTCATCTGTGTATAGAAGGAAATATCAACACCGCCATCTGTACAAACATGGAAATATCTGCAACGCTATCTGTATAATCATGGAAATATTTACACCGCGGTCTGTATAAACATGGAAAAATCTACACCGCTATCTGTATAAACATGGAAATATCTACACCGCTATATCTATAAACATGGAAATATCTACACCGTGATCTGTATAAACATGGAAATATTTAAACGGCTATCTGTATAAACATGGAAATATCTACACCGTTATCTGTATAAATATGGAAATATCTACAACGCTATTTCTATAAACATGGAAATATCTACACCGCCATCTGTATAAACATGGAAATATCTACACTGCTATCTCTATAAACATGGAAATATCTACAATGCCATCTGTAAAAACATGGAAATACCTATACCATCATCTGTGTAAACATGGAAATATCTACACCACCATCTGTATAAACATGGAAATATCTACATTGCCTTCTGTATACACATGGAAATAACCACACGGCAATCTGTGTATACATGGAAACATCAACACCACCGTCTGTACAAACATGGAAATATCTACACTGCTATCTCTATAAACATGGAAATATCTACACCGATATCTGTATAAACATGGAAATAACTACACCGCTATTTGTATAAACAAGGAAATATCCACACCGCCATCTGTTTAAACATGGAAATATATACACAGACATCTGTTTATACATGGAAATATCTACACCGCTATCTGTATAAACACGACAATAACTAAACGCTATCTGTATAAATATGGAAATATTTGCACCGCTATCCCTATAAACATGGTAATATCAACACCGCGATCTGTATAAACATGGAAATATCTACACCATGATCTGTATAAACATGGAAATATCTACACCGTGATCTGTATAAGCATGGAAATATCTACACCGCCATCTCTATAAACATGGAAATATCTACACCCCTATCTGCATAAACATGGAAATATCCACAGCGCTATCTCTATAAACATGGAAAAATCAAAGCCGCTATTTCTATGAACATGGAAATATCTACAACGCCATCTCTATAAACATGGAAATATCTACACCGCGATCAGTATAAACATGGAAATATCTACACTGCTATCTGTATAAACATGGAAATATCTCCACTGCTATCTCTATAAACATCGAAATATCTACACTGCCATCTGTATAAAAATGGAAATACTTACAAAGTTATCTGTATAAACATGGAAATATCTACACCGCCATCTGTATAAACATGGAAATATCTACACAGCCATGTGTATCTGCATGGAAATATCTACACCGCTATCTATATAAACATGGAAATAACTACAACGCTATCTGTATAAACATGGAAATATTTACACCGCCATCTACATATCCATAGAAATATCTGCGCCGCTATTTGTATAAACATGGAAATATCTACACGGTCATCTGTGTATAGATGGAAATATCAACACCGCCATCTGTACAAACATGGAAATATCTGCAACGCTATCTGTATAAACATGGAAATATTTACACCGCGGTCTGTATAAACATGGAAATATCTACACCGCTATCTGTATAAACATGGAAATATCTACACCGCTATCACTATAAACATGGAAATATCTACACCGTGATCTGTATAAACATGGAAAAATCTACACCGCTATCTGTATAAACATGGAAATATCTACACCGTTATCTGTATAAATATGGAAATATCTACACCGCTATCTCTATAAACATGGAAATATCTACACCGCCATCTGTATAAACATGGAAATATCTACACTGCTATCTCTATAAACATGGAAATATCTTCAATGCCATCTGTAAAAACATGGAAATACCTATACCGTCATCTGTATAAACATGGAAATATCTACACTGCTATCTCTATAAACATGGAAATATCTACAATGCCATCTGTAAAAACATGGAAATACCTATACCGTCATCTGTATAAACATGGAAATATCTACACCACCATCTGTATAAACATGGAAATATCTACAATGCCATCTGTGTACACATGGAAATAACTACACGGCAATCTGTGTATACATGGAAACATCAACACCACCATCTGTACAAACATGGAAATATCTACACTGCTATCTCTATAAACACGGAAATATCTACACCGATATCTGTATAAACATGGAAATAACTACACCGCTATTTGTATAAACAAGGAAATATCTACACCGCCATCTGTTTAAACATGGAAATATATACACAGACATCTGTTTATACATGGAAATATCTACACCGCTATCTGTATAAACACGATAATAACTAAACGCTATCTGTATAAATATGGAAATATTTGCACCTCTATCCCTATAAACATGGTAATATCAACACCGCGATCTGTATAAACATGGAAATATCTACACCATGATATGTATAAACATGGAAATATCTACACCGTGATCTGTATAAGCATGGAAATATCTACACCGCCATCTCTATAAACATGGGAATATCTACACCCCTATCTGCATAAACTTGGAAATATCCACAGCGCTATCTCTATAAACATGGAAAAATCAGCACCGCTATCTCTATGAACATGGAAATATCTACAACGCCATCTCTATAAACATGGAAATATCTACACCGCGATCAGTATAAACATGGAAATATCTACACTGCTATCTGTATAAACATGGAAATATCTCCACTGCTATCTCTATAAACATCGAAATATCTACACTGCCATCTGTATAAACATGGAAATACTTACAAAGTTATCTGTATAAACATGGAAATATCTACACCGCCATCTGTATAAACCTGGAAATATCTACACAGCCATGTGTATCTACATGGAAATATCTACACCGCTATCTATATAAACATGGAAATAACTACAACGCTATCTGTATAAACATGGAAATATTTACACCGCCAACTACATATCCATAGAAATATCTGTGCCGCCATCTGTATTAACATGGAAATATCTACACGGTCATCTGTGTATAGAAGGAAATATCAACACCGCCATCTGTACAAACATGGAAATATCTGCAACGCTATCTGTATAATCATGGAAATATTTACACCGCGGTCTGTATAAACATGGAAAAATCTACACCGCTATCTGTATAAACATGGAAATATCTACACCGCTATATCTATAAACATGGAAATATCTACACCGTGATCTGTATAAACATGGAAATATTTAAACGGCTATCTGTATAAACATGGAAATATCTACACCGTTATCTGTATAAATATGGAAATATCTACAACGCTATTTCTATAAACATGGAAATATCTACACCGCCATCTGTATAAACATGGAAATATCTACACTGCTATCTCTATAAACATGGAAATATCTACAATGCCATCTGTAAAAACATGGAAATACCTATACCATCATCTGTGTAAACATGGAAATATCTACACCACCATCTGTATAAACATGGAAATATCTACATTGCCTTCTGTATACACATGGAAATAACCACACGGCAATCTGTGTATACATGGAAACATCAACACCACCGTCTGTACAAACATGGAAATATCTACACTGCTATCTCTATAAACATGGAAATATCTACACCGATATCTGTATAAACATGGAAATAACTACACCGCTATTTGTATAAACAAGGAAATATCCACACCGCCATCTGTTTAAACATGGAAATATATACACAGACATCTGTTTATACATGGAAATATCTACACCGCTATCTGTATAAACACGACAATAACTAAACGCTATCTGTATAAATATGGAAATATTTGCACCGCTATCCCTATAAACATGGTAATATCAACACCGCGATCTGTATAAACATGGAAATATCTACACCATGATCTGTATAAACATGGAAATATCTACACCGTGATCTGTATAAGCATGGAAATATCTACACCGCCATCTCTATAAACATGGAAATATCTACACCCCTATCTGCATAAACATGGAAATATCCACAGCGCTATCTCTATAAACATGGAAAAATCAAAGCCGCTATTTCTATGAACATGGAAATATCTACAACGCCATCTCTATAAACATGGAAATATCTACACCGCGATCAGTATAAACATGGAAATATCTACACTGCTATCTGTATAAACATGGAAATATCTCCACTGCTATCTCTATAAACATCGAAATATCTACACTGCCATCTGTATAAAAATGGAAATACTTACAAAGTTATCTGTATAAACATGGAAATATCTACACCGCCATCTGTATAAACATGGAAATATCTACACAGCCATGTGTATCTGCATGGAAATATCTACACCGCTATCTATATAAACATGGAAATAACTACAACGCTATCTGTATAAACATGGAAATATTTACACCGCCATCTACATATCCATAGAAATATCTGCGCCGCTATTTGTATAAACATGGAAATATCTACACGGTCATCTGTGTATAGATGGAAATATCAACACCGCCATCTGTACAAACATGGAAATATCTGCAACGCTATCTGTATAAACATGGAAATATTTACACCGCGGTCTGTATAAACATGGAAATATCTACACCGCTATCTGTATAAACATGGAAATATCTACACCGCTATCACTATAAACATGGAAATATCTACACCGTGATCTGTATAAACATGGAAAAATCTACACCGCTATCTGTATAAACATGGAAATATCTACACCGTTATCTGTATAAATATGGAAATATCTACACCGCTATCTCTATAAACATGGAAATATCTACACCGCCATCTGTATAAACATGGAAATATCTACACTGCTATCTCTATAAACATGGAAATATCTTCAATGCCATCTGTAAAAACATGGAAATACCTATACCGTCATCTGTATAAACATGGAAATATCTACACTGCTATCTCTATAAACATGGAAATATCTACAATGCCATCTGTAAAAACATGGAAATACCTATACCGTCATCTGTATAAACATGGAAATATCTACACCACCATCTGTATAAACATGGAAATATCTACAATGCCATCTGTGTACACATGGAAATAACTACACGGCAATCTGTGTATACATGGAAACATCAACACCACCATCTGTACAAACATGGAAATATCTACACTGCTATCTCTATAAACACGGAAATATCTACACCGATATCTGTATAAACATGGAAATAACTACACCGCTATTTGTATAAACAAGGAAATATCTACACCGCCATCTGTTTAAACATGGAAATATATACACAGACATCTGTTTATACATGGAAATATCTACACCGCTATCTGTATAAACACGATAATAACTAAACGCTATCTGTATAAATATGGAAATATTTGCACCTCTATCCCTATAAACATGGTAATATCAACACCGCGATCTGTATAAACATGGAAATATCTACACCATGATATGTATAAACATGGAAATATCTACACCGTGATCTGTATAAGCATGGAAATATCTACACCGCCATCTCTATAAACATGGGAATATCTACACCCCTATCTGCATAAACTTGGAAATATCCACAGCGCTATCTCTATAAACATGGAAAAATCAGCACCGCTATCTCTATGAACATGGAAATATCTACAACGCCATCTCTATAAACATGGAAATATCTACACCGCGATCAGTATAAACATGGAAATATCTACACTGCTATCTGTATAAACATGGAAATATCTCCACTGCTATCTCTATAAACATCGAAATATCTACACTGCCATCTGTATAAACATGGAAATACTTACAAAGTTATCTGTATAAACATGGAAATATCTACACCGCCATCTGTATAAACCTGGAAATATCTACACAGCCATGTGTATCTACATGGAAATATCTACACCGCTATCTATATAAACATGGAAATAACTACAACGCTATCTGTATAAACATGGAAATATTTACACCGCCAACTACATATCCATAGAAATATCTGTGCCGCCATCTGTATTAACATGGAAATATCTACACGGTCATCTGTGTATAGAAGGAAATATCAACACCGCCATCTGTACAAACATGGAAATATCTGCAACGCTATCTGTATAATCATGGAAATATTTACACCGCGGTCTGTATAAACATGGAAAAATCTACACCGCTATCTGTATAAACATGGAAATATCTACACCGCTATATCTATAAACATGGAAATATCTACACCGTGATCTGTATAAACATGGAAATATTTAAACGGCTATCTGTATAAACATGGAAATATCTACACCGTTATCTGTATAAATATGGAAATATCTACAACGCTATTTCTATAAACATGGAAATATCTACACCGCCATCTGTATAAACATGGAAATATCTACACTGCTATCTCTATAAACATGGAAATATCTACAATGCCATCTGTAAAAACATGGAAATACCTATACCATCATCTGTGTAAACATGGAAATATCTACACCACCATCTGTATAAACATGGAAATATCTACATTGCCTTCTGTATACACATGGAAATAACCACACGGCAATCTGTGTATACATGGAAACATCAACACCACCGTCTGTACAAACATGGAAATATCTACACTGCTATCTCTATAAACATGGAAATATCTACACCGATATCTGTATAAACATGGAAATAACTACACCGCTATTTGTATAAACAAGGAAATATCCACACCGCCATCTGTTTAAACATGGAAATATATACACAGACATCTGTTTATACATGGAAATATCTACACCGCTATCTGTATAAACACGACAATAACTAAACGCTATCTGTATAAATATGGAAATATTTGCACCGCTATCCCTATAAACATGGTAATATCAACACCGCGATCTGTATAAACATGGAAATATCTACACCATGATCTGTATAAACATGGAAATATCTACACCGTGATCTGTATAAGCATGGAAATATCTACACCGCCATCTCTATAAACATGGAAATATCTACACCCCTATCTGCATAAACATGGAAATATCCACAGCGCTATCTCTATAAACATGGAAAAATCAAAGCCGCTATTTCTATGAACATGGAAATATCTACAACGCCATCTCTATAAACATGGAAATATCTACACCGCGATCAGTATAAACATGGAAATATCTACACTGCTATCTGTATAAACATGGAAATATCTCCACTGCTATCTCTATAAACATCGAAATATCTACACTGCCATCTGTATAAAAATGGAAATACTTACAAAGTTATCTGTATAAACATGGAAATATCTACACCGCCATCTGTATAAACATGGAAATATCTACACAGCCATGTGTATCTGCATGGAAATATCTACACCGCTATCTATATAAACATGGAAATAACTACAACGCTATCTGTATAAACATGGAAATATTTACACCGCCATCTACATATCCATAGAAATATCTGCGCCGCTATTTGTATAAACATGGAAATATCTACACGGTCATCTGTGTATAGATGGAAATATCAACACCGCCATCTGTACAAACATGGAAATATCTGCAACGCTATCTGTATAAACATGGAAATATTTACACCGCGGTCTGTATAAACATGGAAATATCTACACCGCTATCTGTATAAACATGGAAATATCTACACCGCTATCACTATAAACATGGAAATATCTACACCGTGATCTGTATAAACATGGAAAAATCTACACCGCTATCTGTATAAACATGGAAATATCTACACCGTTATCTGTATAAATATGGAAATATCTACACCGCTATCTCTATAAACATGGAAATATCTACACCGCCATCTGTATAAACATGGAAATATCTACACTGCTATCTCTATAAACATGGAAATATCTTCAATGCCATCTGTAAAAACATGGAAATACCTATACCGTCATCTGTATAAACATGGAAATATCTACACTGCTATCTCTATAAACATGGAAATATCTACAATGCCATCTGTAAAAACATGGAAATACCTATACCGTCATCTGTATAAACATGGAAATATCTACACCACCATCTGTATAAACATGGAAATATCTACAATGCCATCTGTGTACACATGGAAATAACTACACGGCAATCTGTGTATACATGGAAACATCAACACCACCATCTGTACAAACATGGAAATATCTACACTGCTATCTCTATAAACACGGAAATATCTACACCGATATCTGTATAAACATGGAAATAACTACACCGCTATTTGTATAAACAAGGAAATATCTACACCGCCATCTGTTTAAACATGGAAATATATACACAGACATCTGTTTATACATGGAAATATCTACACCGCTATCTGTATAAACACGATAATAACTAAACGCTATCTGTATAAATATGGAAATATTTGCACCTCTATCCCTATAAACATGGTAATATCAACACCGCGATCTGTATAAACATGGAAATATCTACACCATGATATGTATAAACATGGAAATATCTACACCGTGATCTGTATAAGCATGGAAATATCTACACCGCCATCTCTATAAACATGGGAATATCTACACCCCTATCTGCATAAACTTGGAAATATCCACAGCGCTATCTCTATAAACATGGAAAAATCAGCACCGCTATCTCTATGAACATGGAAATATCTACAACGCCATCTCTATAAACATGGAAATATCTACACCGCGATCAGTATAAACATGGAAATATCTACACTGCTATCTGTATAAACATGGAAATATCTCCACTGCTATCTCTATAAACATCGAAATATCTACACTGCCATCTGTATAAACATGGAAATACTTACAAAGTTATCTGTATAAACATGGAAATATCTACACCGCCATCTGTATAAACCTGGAAATATCTACACAGCCATGTGTATCTACATGGAAATATCTACACCGCTATCTATATAAACATGGAAATAACTACAACGCTATCTGTATAAACATGGAAATATTTACACCGCCAACTACATATCCATAGAAATATCTGTGCCGCCATCTGTATTAACATGGAAATATCTACACGGTCATCTGTGTATAGAAGGAAATATCAACACCGCCATCTGTACAAACATGGAAATATCTGCAACGCTATCTGTATAATCATGGAAATATTTACACCGCGGTCTGTATAAACATGGAAAAATCTACACCGCTATCTGTATAAACATGGAAATATCTACACCGCTATATCTATAAACATGGAAATATCTACACCGTGATCTGTATAAACATGGAAATATTTAAACGGCTATCTGTATAAACATGGAAATATCTACACCGTTATCTGTATAAATATGGAAATATCTACAACGCTATTTCTATAAACATGGAAATATCTACACCGCCATCTGTATAAACATGGAAATATCTACACTGCTATCTCTATAAACATGGAAATATCTACAATGCCATCTGTAAAAACATGGAAATACCTATACCATCATCTGTGTAAACATGGAAATATCTACACCACCATCTGTATAAACATGGAAATATCTACATTGCCTTCTGTATACACATGGAAATAACCACACGGCAATCTGTGTATACATGGAAACATCAACACCACCGTCTGTACAAACATGGAAATATCTACACTGCTATCTCTATAAACATGGAAATATCTACACCGATATCTGTATAAACATGGAAATAACTACACCGCTATTTGTATAAACAAGGAAATATCCACACCGCCATCTGTTTAAACATGGAAATATATACACAGACATCTGTTTATACATGGAAATATCTACACCGCTATCTGTATAAACACGACAATAACTAAACGCTATCTGTATAAATATGGAAATATTTGCACCGCTATCCCTATAAACATGGTAATATCAACACCGCGATCTGTATAAACATGGAAATATCTACACCATGATCTGTATAAACATGGAAATATCTACACCGTGATCTGTATAAGCATGGAAATATCTACACCGCCATCTCTATAAACATGGAAATATCTACACCCCTATCTGCATAAACATGGAAATATCCACAGCGCTATCTCTATAAACATGGAAAAATCAAAGCCGCTATTTCTATGAACATGGAAATATCTACAACGCCATCTCTATAAACATGGAAATATCTACACCGCGATCAGTATAAACATGGAAATATCTACACTGCTATCTGTATAAACATGGAAATATCTCCACTGCTATCTCTATAAACATCGAAATATCTACACTGCCATCTGTATAAAAATGGAAATACTTACAAAGTTATCTGTATAAACATGGAAATATCTACACCGCCATCTGTATAAACATGGAAATATCTACACAGCCATGTGTATCTGCATGGAAATATCTACACCGCTATCTATATAAACATGGAAATAACTACAACGCTATCTGTATAAACATGGAAATATTTACACCGCCATCTACATATCCATAGAAATATCTGCGCCGCTATTTGTATAAACATGGAAATATCTACACGGTCATCTGTGTATAGATGGAAATATCAACACCGCCATCTGTACAAACATGGAAATATCTGCAACGCTATCTGTATAAACATGGAAATATTTACACCGCGGTCTGTATAAACATGGAAATATCTACACCGCTATCTGTATAAACATGGAAATATCTACACCGCTATCACTATAAACATGGAAATATCTACACCGTGATCTGTATAAACATGGAAAAATCTACACCGCTATCTGTATAAACATGGAAATATCTACACCGTTATCTGTATAAATATGGAAATATCTACACCGCTATCTCTATAAACATGGAAATATCTACACCGCCATCTGTATAAACATGGAAATATCTACACTGCTATCTCTATAAACATGGAAATATCTTCAATGCCATCTGTAAAAACATGGAAATACCTATACCGTCATCTGTATAAACATGGAAATATCTACACTGCTATCTCTATAAACATGGAAATATCTACAATGCCATCTGTAAAAACATGGAAATACCTATACCGTCATCTGTATAAACATGGAAATATCTACACCACCATCTGTATAAACATGGAAATATCTACAATGCCATCTGTGTACACATGGAAATAACTACACGGCAATCTGTGTATACATGGAAACATCAACACCACCATCTGTACAAACATGGAAATATCTACACTGCTATCTCTATAAACACGGAAATATCTACACCGATATCTGTATAAACATGGAAATAACTACACCGCTATTTGTATAAACAAGGAAATATCTACACCGCCATCTGTTTAAACATGGAAATATATACACAGACATCTGTTTATACATGGAAATATCTACACCGCTATCTGTATAAACACGATAATAACTAAACGCTATCTGTATAAATATGGAAATATTTGCACCTCTATCCCTATAAACATGGTAATATCAACACCGCGATCTGTATAAACATGGAAATATCTACACCATGATATGTATAAACATGGAAATATCTACACCGTGATCTGTATAAGCATGGAAATATCTACACCGCCATCTCTATAAACATGGGAATATCTACACCCCTATCTGCATAAACTTGGAAATATCCACAGCGCTATCTCTATAAACATGGAAAAATCAGCACCGCTATCTCTATGAACATGGAAATATCTACAACGCCATCTCTATAAACATGGAAATATCTACACCGCGATCAGTATAAACATGGAAATATCTACACTGCTATCTGTATAAACATGGAAATATCTCCACTGCTATCTCTATAAACATCGAAATATCTACACTGCCATCTGTATAAACATGGAAATACTTACAAAGTTATCTGTATAAACATGGAAATATCTACACCGCCATCTGTATAAACCTGGAAATATCTACACAGCCATGTGTATCTACATGGAAATATCTACACCGCTATCTATATAAACATGGAAATAACTACAACGCTATCTGTATAAACATGGAAATATTTACACCGCCAACTACATATCCATAGAAATATCTGTGCCGCCATCTGTATTAACATGGAAATATCTACACGGTCATCTGTGTATAGAAGGAAATATCAACACCGCCATCTGTACAAACATGGAAATATCTGCAACGCTATCTGTATAATCATGGAAATATTTACACCGCGGTCTGTATAAACATGGAAAAATCTACACCGCTATCTGTATAAACATGGAAATATCTACACCGCTATATCTATAAACATGGAAATATCTACACCGTGATCTGTATAAACATGGAAATATTTAAACGGCTATCTGTATAAACATGGAAATATCTACACCGTTATCTGTATAAATATGGAAATATCTACAACGCTATTTCTATAAACATGGAAATATCTACACCGCCATCTGTATAAACATGGAAATATCTACACTGCTATCTCTATAAACATGGAAATATCTACAATGCCATCTGTAAAAACATGGAAATACCTATACCATCATCTGTGTAAACATGGAAATATCTACACCACCATCTGTATAAACATGGAAATATCTACATTGCCTTCTGTATACACATGGAAATAACCACACGGCAATCTGTGTATACATGGAAACATCAACACCACCGTCTGTACAAACATGGAAATATCTACACTGCTATCTCTATAAACATGGAAATATCTACACCGATATCTGTATAAACATGGAAATAACTACACCGCTATTTGTATAAACAAGGAAATATCCACACCGCCATCTGTTTAAACATGGAAATATATACACAGACATCTGTTTATACATGGAAATATCTACACCGCTATCTGTATAAACACGACAATAACTAAACGCTATCTGTATAAATATGGAAATATTTGCACCGCTATCCCTATAAACATGGTAATATCAACACCGCGATCTGTATAAACATGGAAATATCTACACCATGATCTGTATAAACATGGAAATATCTACACCGTGATCTGTATAAGCATGGAAATATCTACACCGCCATCTCTATAAACATGGAAATATCTACACCCCTATCTGCATAAACATGGAAATATCCACAGCGCTATCTCTATAAACATGGAAAAATCAAAGCCGCTATTTCTATGAACATGGAAATATCTACAACGCCATCTCTATAAACATGGAAATATCTACACCGCGATCAGTATAAACATGGAAATATCTACACTGCTATCTGTATAAACATGGAAATATCTCCACTGCTATCTCTATAAACATCGAAATATCTACACTGCCATCTGTATAAAAATGGAAATACTTACAAAGTTATCTGTATAAACATGGAAATATCTACACCGCCATCTGTATAAACATGGAAATATCTACACAGCCATGTGTATCTGCATGGAAATATCTACACCGCTATCTATATAAACATGGAAATAACTACAACGCTATCTGTATAAACATGGAAATATTTACACCGCCATCTACATATCCATAGAAATATCTGCGCCGCTATTTGTATAAACATGGAAATATCTACACGGTCATCTGTGTATAGATGGAAATATCAACACCGCCATCTGTACAAACATGGAAATATCTGCAACGCTATCTGTATAAACATGGAAATATTTACACCGCGGTCTGTATAAACATGGAAATATCTACACCGCTATCTGTATAAACATGGAAATATCTACACCGCTATCACTATAAACATGGAAATATCTACACCGTGATCTGTATAAACATGGAAAAATCTACACCGCTATCTGTATAAACATGGAAATATCTACACCGTTATCTGTATAAATATGGAAATATCTACACCGCTATCTCTATAAACATGGAAATATCTACACCGCCATCTGTATAAACATGGAAATATCTACACTGCTATCTCTATAAACATGGAAATATCTTCAATGCCATCTGTAAAAACATGGAAATACCTATACCGTCATCTGTATAAACATGGAAATATCTACACTGCTATCTCTATAAACATGGAAATATCTACAATGCCATCTGTAAAAACATGGAAATACCTATACCGTCATCTGTATAAACATGGAAATATCTACACCACCATCTGTATAAACATGGAAATATCTACAATGCCATCTGTGTACACATGGAAATAACTACACGGCAATCTGTGTATACATGGAAACATCAACACCACCATCTGTACAAACATGGAAATATCTACACTGCTATCTCTATAAACACGGAAATATCTACACCGATATCTGTATAAACATGGAAATAACTACACCGCTATTTGTATAAACAAGGAAATATCTACACCGCCATCTGTTTAAACATGGAAATATATACACAGACATCTGTTTATACATGGAAATATCTACACCGCTATCTGTATAAACACGATAATAACTAAACGCTATCTGTATAAATATGGAAATATTTGCACCTCTATCCCTATAAACATGGTAATATCAACACCGCGATCTGTATAAACATGGAAATATCTACACCATGATATGTATAAACATGGAAATATCTACACCGTGATCTGTATAAGCATGGAAATATCTACACCGCCATCTCTATAAACATGGGAATATCTACACCCCTATCTGCATAAACTTGGAAATATCCACAGCGCTATCTCTATAAACATGGAAAAATCAGCACCGCTATCTCTATGAACATGGAAATATCTACAACGCCATCTCTATAAACATGGAAATATCTACACCGCGATCAGTATAAACATGGAAATATCTACACTGCTATCTGTATAAACATGGAAATATCTCCACTGCTATCTCTATAAACATCGAAATATCTACACTGCCATCTGTATAAACATGGAAATACTTACAAAGTTATCTGTATAAACATGGAAATATCTACACCGCCATCTGTATAAACCTGGAAATATCTACACAGCCATGTGTATCTACATGGAAATATCTACACCGCTATCTATATAAACATGGAAATAACTACAACGCTATCTGTATAAACATGGAAATATTTACACCGCCAACTACATATCCATAGAAATATCTGTGCCGCCATCTGTATTAACATGGAAATATCTACACGGTCATCTGTGTATAGAAGGAAATATCAACACCGCCATCTGTACAAACATGGAAATATCTGCAACGCTATCTGTATAATCATGGAAATATTTACACCGCGGTCTGTATAAACATGGAAAAATCTACACCGCTATCTGTATAAACATGGAAATATCTACACCGCTATATCTATAAACATGGAAATATCTACACCGTGATCTGTATAAACATGGAAATATTTAAACGGCTATCTGTATAAACATGGAAATATCTACACCGTTATCTGTATAAATATGGAAATATCTACAACGCTATTTCTATAAACATGGAAATATCTACACCGCCATCTGTATAAACATGGAAATATCTACACTGCTATCTCTATAAACATGGAAATATCTACAATGCCATCTGTAAAAACATGGAAATACCTATACCATCATCTGTGTAAACATGGAAATATCTACACCACCATCTGTATAAACATGGAAATATCTACATTGCCTTCTGTATACACATGGAAATAACCACACGGCAATCTGTGTATACATGGAAACATCAACACCACCGTCTGTACAAACATGGAAATATCTACACTGCTATCTCTATAAACATGGAAATATCTACACCGATATCTGTATAAACATGGAAATAACTACACCGCTATTTGTATAAACAAGGAAATATCCACACCGCCATCTGTTTAAACATGGAAATATATACACAGACATCTGTTTATACATGGAAATATCTACACCGCTATCTGTATAAACACGACAATAACTAAACGCTATCTGTATAAATATGGAAATATTTGCACCGCTATCCCTATAAACATGGTAATATCAACACCGCGATCTGTATAAACATGGAAATATCTACACCATGATCTGTATAAACATGGAAATATCTACACCGTGATCTGTATAAGCATGGAAATATCTACACCGCCATCTCTATAAACATGGAAATATCTACACCCCTATCTGCATAAACATGGAAATATCCACAGCGCTATCTCTATAAACATGGAAAAATCAAAGCCGCTATTTCTATGAACATGGAAATATCTACAACGCCATCTCTATAAACATGGAAATATCTACACCGCGATCAGTATAAACATGGAAATATCTACACTGCTATCTGTATAAACATGGAAATATCTCCACTGCTATCTCTATAAACATCGAAATATCTACACTGCCATCTGTATAAAAATGGAAATACTTACAAAGTTATCTGTATAAACATGGAAATATCTACACCGCCATCTGTATAAACATGGAAATATCTACACAGCCATGTGTATCTGCATGGAAATATCTACACCGCTATCTATATAAACATGGAAATAACTACAACGCTATCTGTATAAACATGGAAATATTTACACCGCCATCTACATATCCATAGAAATATCTGCGCCGCTATTTGTATAAACATGGAAATATCTACACGGTCATCTGTGTATAGATGGAAATATCAACACCGCCATCTGTACAAACATGGAAATATCTGCAACGCTATCTGTATAAACATGGAAATATTTACACCGCGGTCTGTATAAACATGGAAATATCTACACCGCTATCTGTATAAACATGGAAATATCTACACCGCTATCACTATAAACATGGAAATATCTACACCGTGATCTGTATAAACATGGAAAAATCTACACCGCTATCTGTATAAACATGGAAATATCTACACCGTTATCTGTATAAATATGGAAATATCTACACCGCTATCTCTATAAACATGGAAATATCTACACCGCCATCTGTATAAACATGGAAATATCTACACTGCTATCTCTATAAACATGGAAATATCTTCAATGCCATCTGTAAAAACATGGAAATACCTATACCGTCATCTGTATAAACATGGAAATATCTACACTGCTATCTCTATAAACATGGAAATATCTACAATGCCATCTGTAAAAACATGGAAATACCTATACCGTCATCTGTATAAACATGGAAATATCTACACCACCATCTGTATAAACATGGAAATATCTACAATGCCATCTGTGTACACATGGAAATAACTACACGGCAATCTGTGTATACATGGAAACATCAACACCACCATCTGTACAAACATGGAAATATCTACACTGCTATCTCTATAAACACGGAAATATCTACACCGATATCTGTATAAACATGGAAATAACTACACCGCTATTTGTATAAACAAGGAAATATCTACACCGCCATCTGTTTAAACATGGAAATATATACACAGACATCTGTTTATACATGGAAATATCTACACCGCTATCTGTATAAACACGATAATAACTAAACGCTATCTGTATAAATATGGAAATATTTGCACCTCTATCCCTATAAACATGGTAATATCAACACCGCGATCTGTATAAACATGGAAATATCTACACCATGATATGTATAAACATGGAAATATCTACACCGTGATCTGTATAAGCATGGAAATATCTACACCGCCATCTCTATAAACATGGGAATATCTACACCCCTATCTGCATAAACTTGGAAATATCCACAGCGCTATCTCTATAAACATGGAAAAATCAGCACCGCTATCTCTATGAACATGGAAATATCTACAACGCCATCTCTATAAACATGGAAATATCTACACCGCGATCAGTATAAACATGGAAATATCTACACTGCTATCTGTATAAACATGGAAATATCTCCACTGCTATCTCTATAAACATCGAAATATCTACACTGCCATCTGTATAAACATGGAAATACTTACAAAGTTATCTGTATAAACATGGAAATATCTACACCGCCATCTGTATAAACCTGGAAATATCTACACAGCCATGTGTATCTACATGGAAATATCTACACCGCTATCTATATAAACATGGAAATAACTACAACGCTATCTGTATAAACATGGAAATATTTACACCGCCAACTACATATCCATAGAAATATCTGTGCCGCCATCTGTATTAACATGGAAATATCTACACGGTCATCTGTGTATAGAAGGAAATATCAACACCGCCATCTGTACAAACATGGAAATATCTGCAACGCTATCTGTATAATCATGGAAATATTTACACCGCGGTCTGTATAAACATGGAAAAATCTACACCGCTATCTGTATAAACATGGAAATATCTACACCGCTATATCTATAAACATGGAAATATCTACACCGTGATCTGTATAAACATGGAAATATTTAAACGGCTATCTGTATAAACATGGAAATATCTACACCGTTATCTGTATAAATATGGAAATATCTACAACGCTATTTCTATAAACATGGAAATATCTACACCGCCATCTGTATAAACATGGAAATATCTACACTGCTATCTCTATAAACATGGAAATATCTACAATGCCATCTGTAAAAACATGGAAATACCTATACCATCATCTGTGTAAACATGGAAATATCTACACCACCATCTGTATAAACATGGAAATATCTACATTGCCTTCTGTATACACATGGAAATAACCACACGGCAATCTGTGTATACATGGAAACATCAACACCACCGTCTGTACAAACATGGAAATATCTACACTGCTATCTCTATAAACATGGAAATATCTACACCGATATCTGTATAAACATGGAAATAACTACACCGCTATTTGTATAAACAAGGAAATATCCACACCGCCATCTGTTTAAACATGGAAATATATACACAGACATCTGTTTATACATGGAAATATCTACACCGCTATCTGTATAAACACGACAATAACTAAACGCTATCTGTATAAATATGGAAATATTTGCACCGCTATCCCTATAAACATGGTAATATCAACACCGCGATCTGTATAAACATGGAAATATCTACACCATGATCTGTATAAACATGGAAATATCTACACCGTGATCTGTATAAGCATGGAAATATCTACACCGCCATCTCTATAAACATGGAAATATCTACACCCCTATCTGCATAAACATGGAAATATCCACAGCGCTATCTCTATAAACATGGAAAAATCAAAGCCGCTATTTCTATGAACATGGAAATATCTACAACGCCATCTCTATAAACATGGAAATATCTACACCGCGATCAGTATAAACATGGAAATATCTACACTGCTATCTGTATAAACATGGAAATATCTCCACTGCTATCTCTATAAACATCGAAATATCTACACTGCCATCTGTATAAAAATGGAAATACTTACAAAGTTATCTGTATAAACATGGAAATATCTACACCGCCATCTGTATAAACATGGAAATATCTACACAGCCATGTGTATCTGCATGGAAATATCTACACCGCTATCTATATAAACATGGAAATAACTACAACGCTATCTGTATAAACATGGAAATATTTACACCGCCATCTACATATCCATAGAAATATCTGCGCCGCTATTTGTATAAACATGGAAATATCTACACGGTCATCTGTGTATAGATGGAAATATCAACACCGTCATCTGTACAAACATGGAAATATCTGCAACGCTATCTGTATAAACATGGAAATATTTACACCGCGGTCTGTATAAACATGGAAATATCTACACCGCTATCTGTATAAACATGGAAATATCTACACCGCTATCACTATAAACATGGAAATATCTACACCGTGATCTGTATAAACATGGAAAAATCTACACCGCTATCTGTATAAACATGGAAATATCTACACCGTTATCTGTATAAATATGGAAATATCTACACCGCTATCTCTATAAACATGGAAATATCTACACCGCCATCTGTATAAACATGGAAATATCTACACTGCTATCTCTATAAACATGGAAATATCTTCAATGCCATCTGTAAAAACATGGAAATACCTATACCGTCATCTGTATAAACATGGAAATATCTACACTGCTATCTCTATAAACATGGAAATATCTACAATGCCATCTGTAAAAACATGGAAATACCTATACCGTCATCTGTATAAACATGGAAATATCTACACCACCATCTGTATAAACATGGAAATATCTACAATGCCATCTGTGTACACATGGAAATAACTACACGGCAATCTGTGTATACATGGAAACATCAACACCACCATCTGTACAAACATGGAAATATCTACACTGCTATCTCTATAAACACGGAAATATCTACACCGATATCTGTATAAACATGGAAATAACTACACCGCTATTTGTATAAACAAGGAAATATCTACACCGCCATCTGTTTAAACATGGAAATATATACACAGACATCTGTTTATACATGGAAATATCTACACCGCTATCTGTATAAACACGATAATAACTAAACGCTATCTGTATAAATATGGAAATATTTGCACCTCTATCCCTATAAACATGGTAATATCAACACCGCGATCTGTATAAACATGGAAATATCTACACCATGATATGTATAAACATGGAAATATCTACACCGTGATCTGTATAAGCATGGAAATATCTACACCGCCATCTCTATAAACATGGGAATATCTACACCCCTATCTGCATAAACTTGGAAATATCCACAGCGCTATCTCTATAAACATGGAAAAATCAGCACCGCTATCTCTATGAACATGGAAATATCTACAACGCCATCTCTATAAACATGGAAATATCTACACCGCGATCAGTATAAACATGGAAATATCTACACTGCTATCTGTATAAACATGGAAATATCTCCACTGCTATCTCTATAAACATCGAAATATCTACACTGCCATCTGTATAAACATGGAAATACTTACAAAGTTATCTGTATAAACATGGAAATATCTACACCGCCATCTGTATAAACCTGGAAATATCTACACAGCCATGTGTATCTACATGGAAATATCTACACCGCTATCTATATAAACATGGAAATAACTACAACGCTATCTGTATAAACATGGAAATATTTACACCGCCATCTACATATCCATAGAAATATCTGCGCCGCCATTTGTATAAACATGTTAATATCTACACGGTCATCTGTTTATAGATGGAAATATCAACACCGCCATCTGTACAAACATGGAAATATCTGCAACGCTATCTGTATAAACATGGAAATATTTACACCGCGGTCTGTATAAACATGGAAAAATCTACACCGCTATCTGTATAAACATGGAAATTTCTACACCGCTATCTCTATAAACATGGAAATATCTACACCGTGATCTGTATAAACATGGAAATATTTAAACGGCTATCTGTATAAACATGGAAATATCTACACCGTTATCTGTATAAATATGGAAATATCTACAACGCTATTTCTATAAACATGGAAATATCTACACCGCCATCTGTATAAACATGGAAATATCTACACTGCTATCTCTATAAACATGGAAATATCTACAATGCCATCTGTAAAAACATGGAAATACCTATACCATCATCTGTATAAACATGGAAATATCTACACCACCATCTGTATAAACATGGAAATATCTACATTGCCTTCTGTATACACATGGAAATAACTACACGGCAATCTGTGTATACATGGAAACATCAACACCACCGTCTGTACAAACATGGAAATATCTACACTGCTATCTCTATAAACATGGAAATATCTACACCGATATCTGTATAAACATGGAAATAACTACACCGCTATTTGTATAAACAAGGAAATATCCACACCGCCATCTGTTTAAACATGGAAATATATACACAGACATCTGTTTATACATGGAAATATCTACACCGCTATCTGTATAAACACGATAATAACTAAACGCTATCTGTATAAATATGGAAATATTTGCACCGCTATCCCTATAAACATGGTAATATCAACACCGCGATCTGTATAAACATGGAAATATCTACACCATGATCTGTATAAACATGGAAATATCTACACCGTGATCTGTATAAGCATGGAAATATCTACACCGCCATCTCTATAAACATGGAAATATCTACACCCCTATCTGCATAAACATGGAAATATCCACAGCGCTATCTCTATAAACATGGAAAAATCAAAACCGCTATCTTTATGAACATGGAAATATCTACACCGCCATCTCTATAAACATGGAAATATCTACACCGCGATCAGTATAAACATGGAAATATCTACACTGCTATCTGTATAAACATGGAAATATCTCCACTGCTATCTCTATAAACATCGAAATATCTACACTGCCATCTGTATAAAAATGGAAATACTTACAAAGTTATCTGTATAAACATGGAAATATCTACACCGCCATCTGTATAAACATGGAAATATCTACACAGCCATGTGTATCTGCATGGAAATATCTACACCGCTATCTATATAAACATGGAAATAACTACAACGCTATCTGTATAAACATGGAAATATTTACACCGCCATCTACATATCCATAGAAATATCTGCGCCGCTATCTGTATAAACATGGAAATATCTACACGGTCATCTGTGTATAGATGGAAATATCAACACCGCCATCTGTACAAACATGGAAATATCTGCAACGCTATCTGTATAAACATGGAAATATTTACACCGCGGTCTGTATAAACATGGAAATATCTACACCGCTATCTGTATAAACATGGAAATATCTACACCGCTATCACTATAAATATGGAAATATCTACACCGTGATCTGTATAAACATGGAAATATTTAAACGGCTATCTGTATAAACATGGAAATATCTACACCGTTATCTGTATAAATATGGAAATATCTACACCGCTATCTCTATAAACATGGAAATATCTACACCGCCATCTGTATAAACATGGAAATATCTACACTGCTATCTCTATAAACATGGAAATATCTTCAATGCCATCTGTAAAAACATGGAAATATCTATACCGTCATCTGTATAAACATGGAAATATCTACACTGCTATCTCTATAAACATGGAAATATCTACAATGCCATCTGTAAAAACATGGAAATACCTATACCGTCATCTGTATAAACATGGAAATATCTACACCACCATCTGTATAAACATGGAAATATCTACAATGCCATCTGTGTACACATGGAAATAACTACACGGCAATCTGTGTATACATGGAAACATCAACACCACCATCTGTACAAACATGGAAATATCTACACTGCTATCTCTATAAACACGGAAATATCTACACCGATATCTGTATAAACATGGAAATAACTACACCGCTATTTGTATAAACAAGGAAATATCTACACCGCCATCTGTTTAAACATGGAAATATATACACAGACATCTGTTTATACATGGAAATATCTACACCGCTATCTGTATAAACACGATAATAACTAAACGCTATCTGTATAAATATGGAAATATTTGCACCTCTATCCCTATAAACATGGTAATATCAACACCGCGATCTGTATAAACATGGAAATATCTACACCATGATATGTATAAACATGGAAATATCTACACCGTGATCTGTATAAGCATGGAAATATCTACACCGCCATCTCTATAAACATGGGAATATCTACACCCCTATCTGCATAAACTTGGAAATATCCACAGCGCTATCTCTATAAACATGGAAAAATCAGCACCGCTATCTCTATGAACATGGAAATATCTACAACGCCATCTCTATAAACATGGAAATATCTACACCGCGATCAGTATAAACATGGAAATATCTACACTGCTATCTGTATAAACATGGAAATATCTCCACTGCTATCTCTATAAACATCGAAATATCTACACTGCCATCTGTATAAACATGGAAATACTTACAAAGTTATCTGTATAAACATGGAAATATCTACACCGCCATCTGTATAAACATGGAAATATCTACACAGCCATGTGTATCTACATGGAAATATTTACACCGCTATCTATATAAACATGGAAATAACTACACCGCTATCTGTATAAACATGGAAATATTTACAAAGTTATCTGTATAAACATGGAAACATCTACACCGCCATCTGTATAAACATGGAAATAACTACACAGCCATGTGTATCTACATGGAAATATTTACACCGCTATCTATATAAACATGGAAATAACTACGCCGCTATCTGTATAAACCTGGAAATATTTACACCGCCATCTACATATCCATAGAAATATCTGTGCCGCCATCTGTATAAACATGGAAATATCTACACGGTCATCTGTGTATAGAAGGAAATATCAACACCGCCATCTGTACAAACCTGGAAATATCTGCAACGCTATCTGTATAAACATGGAAATATTTACACCGCGGTCTGTATAAACATGGAAAAATCTACACCGCTATCTGTATAAACATGGAAATATCTACACCGCTATCTCTATAAACATGGAAATATCTACACTTTGATCTGTATAAACATGGAAATATTTAAACGGCTATCTGTATAAACATGGAAATATCTACACCGTTATCTGTATAAATATGGAAATATCTACAACGCTATTTCTATAAACATGGAAATATCTACACCGCCATCTGTATAAACATGGAAATATCTACACTGCTATCTCTATAAACATGGAAATATCTACAATGCCATCTGTAAAAACATGGAAATACCTATACCATCATCTGTATAAACATGGAAATATCTACACCACCATCTGTATAAACATGGAAATATCTCCAATGCCTTCTGTATACACATGGAAATAACTACACGGCAATCTGTGTATAGATGGAAACATCAACACCGCCATCTGTACAAACATGTATATATCTACACTGCTATCTCTATAAACATGGAAATATCTACACCGATATCTGTATAAACATGGAAATAACTACACCGCTATTTGTATAAACAAGGAAATATCTACACCGCCATCTGTTTAAACATGGAAATATATACACAGACATCTGTTTATACATGGAAATATCTACACCGCTATCTGTATAAACATGATAATAACTACAACGCTATATGTATAAATATGGAAATATTTGCACCTCTATCCCTATAAACATGGTAATATCAACACCGCGATCTGTATAAACATGGAAATATCTACACCATGATCTGTATAAACATGGAAATATCTACACCGTGATCTGTATAAGCACGGAAATATCTACACCGCCATCTATATAAACATGGAAATATCTACACCCCTATCTGCATAAACATGGAAATATCCACAGCGCTATCTCTATAAACATGGAAAAATCAACACCGCTATCTCTATGAACATGGAAATATCTACACCGCCATCTCTATAAACATGGAAATATCTACACCGCGATCAGTATAAACATGGAAATATCTACACTGCTATCTGTATAAACATGGAAATATCTCCACTGCTATCTCTATAAACATGGAAATATCTACACTGCCATCTGTATAAACATGGAAATACTTACAAAGTTATCTGTATAAACATGGAAATATCTACACCGCCATCTGTATGAACATGGAAATATCTACACAGCCATGTGTATCTACATGGAAATATCTACACCGCTATTTATATAAACATGGAAATAACTACACCGCTATCTGTATAAACATGGAAATATTTACACCGCCATCTACATATCCATAGAAATATCTGCACCGTCATCTGTATAAACATGGAAATATCTACACGGTCATCTGTGTATAGAAGGAAATATCAACACCGCCATCTGTACAAACAAGGAAATATCTGCAACGCTATCTGTATAAACATGGAAATATTTTCACCGCGGTCTGCATAAACATGGAAATATCTACACCGCTATCTGTATAAACATGGAAATATCTACACCGCTATCTCTATAAACATGGAAATATCTACACCGTGATCTGTATAAACATGGAAATATTTAAACGGCTATCTGTATAAACATGGAAATATCTACACCGTTATCTGTATAAATATGGAAATATCTACACTGCTATCTCTATAAACATGGAAATATCTACAATGCCATCTGTAAAAACATGGAAATACCTATACCATCATCTGTATAAACATGGAAATATCTACACCACCATCTGTATAAACATGGAAATATCTCCAATGCCTTCTGTATACACATGGAAATAACTACACGGCAATCTGTGTATAGATGGAAACATCAACACCGCCATCTGTACAAACATGGATATATCTACACTGCTATCTCTATAAACATGGAAATATCTACACCGATATCTGTATAAACATGGAAATAACTACACCGCTATTTGTATAAACAAGGAAATATCTACACCGCCATCTGTTTAAACATGGAAATATATACACAGACATCTGTTTATACATGGAAATATCTACACCGCTATCTGTATAAACATGATAATAACTACAACGCTATATGTATAAATATGGAAATATTTGCACCTCTATCCCTATAAACATGGTAATAACACCGCGATCTGTATAAACATGGAAATATCTACACCATGATCTGTATAAACATGGAAATATCTACACCGTGATCTGTATAAGCACGGAAATATCTACACCGCCATCTATATAAACATGGAAATATCTACACCCCTATCTGCATAAACATGGAAATATCCACAGCGCTATCTCTATAAACATGGAAAAATCAACACCGCTATCTCTATGAACATGGAAATATCTACACCGCCATCTCTATAAACATGGAAATATCTACACCGCGATCAGTATAAACATGGAAATATCTACACTGCTATCTGTATAAACATGGAAATATCTCCACTGCTATCTCTATAAACATCGAAATATCTACACTGCCATCTGTATAAACATGGAAATACTTACAAAGTTATCTGTATAAACATGGAAATATCTACACCGCCATCTGTATGAACATGGAAATATCTACACAGCCATGTGTATCTACATGGAAATATCTACACCGCTATTTATATAAACATGGAAATAACTACACCGCTATCTGTATAAACATGGAAATATTTACACCGCCATCTACATATCCATAGAAATATCTGCGCCGCCATCTGTATAAGCATGGAAATATCTACACGGTCATCTGTGTATAGAAGGAAATATCAACACCGCCATCTGTACAAACAAGGAAATATCTGCAACGCTATCTGTATAAACATGGAAATATTTTCACCGCGGTCTGCATAAACATGGAAATATCTACACCGCTATCTGTATAAACATGGAAATATCTACACCGCTATCTCTATAAACATGGAAATATCTACACCGTGATCTGTATAAACATGGAAATATTTAAACGGCTATCTGTATAAACATGGAAATATCTACACCGTTATCTGTATAAATATGGAAATATCTACACCGCCATCTCTATAAACATGGAAATATCTACACCCCTATCTGCATAAACATGGAAATATCCACAGCGCTATCTCTATAAACATGGAAAAATCAACACCGCTATCTCTATGAACATGGAAATATCTACACCGCCATCTCTATAAACTTGGAAATATCTACACCGCGATCAGTATAAACATGGAAATATCTACACTGCTATCTGTATAAACATGGAAATATCTCCACTGCTATCTCTATAAACATCGAAATATCTACACTGCCATCTGTATGAAAATGGAAATACTTACAAAGTTATCTGTATAAACATGGAAATATCTACACCGCCATCTGTATAAACATGGAAATATCTACACAGCCATATGTATCTACATGGAAATATATACACCGCTATTTATATAAACATGGAAATAACTACACCGCTATCTGTATAAACATAGAAATATTTACACCGCCATCTACATATCCATAGAAATATCTGCGCCGCCATCTGTATAAACATGGAAATATCTACACGGTCATCTTTGTATAGATGGAAATACCAACACCGCCATCGGTACAAACATGGAAATATCTGCAACGCTATCTGTATAAACATGGAAATATTTACACCGCGGTCTGTATAAACATGGAAATATCTACACCGCTATCTGTATAAACATGGAAATATCTACACCGCTATCTCTTTAAACATGGAAATATATACACCGTGATCTGTATAAACATGGAAATATTTAAACGGCTATCTGTATAAACATGGAAATGTCTACACCGTTATCTGTATAAATATGGAAATATCTACACCGCTATCTCTATAAACATGGAAATATCTACACCGCCATCTGTATAAACATGGAAATATCTACACTGCTATCTCTATAAACATGGAAATATCTACAATGCCATCTGTAAAAACATGGAAATACCTATACCGTCATCTGTATAAACATGGAAATATCTACACCACCATCTGTATAAACATGGAAATATCTACAATGCCATCTGTGTACACATGGAAATAACTACACGGCAATCTGTGTATACATGGAAACATCAACACCACCATCTGTACAAACATGGAAATATCTACACTGCTATCTCTATAAAGATGGAAATATCTACACCGATATCTGTATAAACATGGAAATAACTACACCACTATTTGTATAAACAAGGAAATATCTACACCGCCATCTGTTTAAACATGGAAATATATACACAGACATCTGTTTATACATGGAAATATCTACACCGCTATCTGTATAAACACGATAATAACTAAACGCTATCTGTATAAATATGGAAATATTTGCACCGCTATCCCTATAAACATGGTAATATCAACACCGCGATCTGTATAAACATGGAAATATCTACACCATGATCTGTATAAACATGGAAATATCTACACCGTGATCTGTATAAGCATGGAAATATCTACACCGCCATCTCTATAAACATGGAAATATCTACACCCCTATCTGCATAAACATGGAAATATCCACAGCGCTATCTCTATAAACATGGAAAAATCAACACCGCTATCTCTATGAACATGGAAATATCTACACCGCCATCTCAATAAACATGGAAATATCTACACCGCGATCAGTATAAACATGGAAATATCTACACTGCTATCTGTATAAACATGGAAATATCTCCACTGCTATCTCTATAAACATCGAAATATCTACACTGCCATCTGTATAAACATGGAAATACTTACAAAGTTATCTGTATAAACATGGAAATACCTACACCGCCATCTGTATAAACATGGAAATACTTACAAAGTTATCTGTATAAACATGGAAATATCTACACCGCCATCTGTATAAACATGGAAATATCTACACAGCCATGTGTATCTACATGGAAATATTTACACCGCTATCTATATAAACATGGAAATAACTACACCGCTATCTGTATAAACATGGAAATATTTACAAAGTTATCTGTATAAACATGGAAATATCTACACCGCCATCTGTATAAACATGGAAATATCTACACAGCCATGTGTATCTATATGGAAATACTTACACCGCTATCTATATAAATATGGAAATAACTACGCCGCTATCTGTATAAACATGGAAATATTTACACCGCCATCTACATATCCATAGAAATATCTGTGCCGTCATCTGTATTAACATGGAAATATCTACACGGTCATCTGTGTATAGAAGGAAATATCAACACCGCCATCTGTACAAACATGGAAATATCTGCAACGCTATCTGTATAAACATGGAAATATTTACACCGCGGTCTGTATAAACATGGAAAAATCTACACCGCTATCTGTATAAACATGGAAATATCTACACCGCTATATCTATAAACATGGAAATATCTACACCGTGATCTGTATAAACATGGAAATATTTAAACGGCTATCTGTATAAACATGGAAATATCTACACCGTTATCTGTATAAATATGGAAATATCTACAACGCTATTTCTATAAACATGGAAATATCTACAACGCCATCTGTATAAACATGGAAATATCTACACTGCTATCTCTGTAAACATGGAAATATCTACAATGCCATCTGTAAAAACATGGAAATACCTATACCATCATCTGTATAAACATGGAAATATCTACAACACCATCTGTATAAACATGGAAATATCTACATTGCCTTCTGTATACACATGGAAATAACTACACGGCAATCTGTGTATACATGGAAACATCAACACCACCGTCTGTACAAACATGGAAATATCTACACTGCTATCTCTATAAACATGGAAATATCTACACCGATATCTGTATAAACATGGAAATAACTACACCGCTATTTGTATAAACAAGGAAATATCCACACCGCCATCTGTTTAAACATGGAAATATATACACAGACATCTGTTTATACATGGAAATATCTACACCGCTATCTGTATAAACACGACAATAACTAAACGCTATCTGTATAAATATGGAAATATTTGCACCGCTATCCCTATAAACATGGTAATATCAACACCGTGATCTGTATAAACATGGAAATATCTACACCATGATCTGTATAAACATGGAAATATCTGCACCGTGATCTGTATAAGCATGGAAATATCTACACCGCCATCTCTATAAACATGGAAATATCTACACCCCTATCTGCATAAACATGGAAATATCCACAGCGCTATCTCTATAAACATGGAAAAATCAAAGCCGCTATCTCTATGAACATGGAAATATCTACAACGCCATCTCTATAAACATGGAAATATCTACACCGCGATCAGTATAAACATGGAAATATCTACACTGCTACCTGTATAAACATGGAAATATCTCCACTGCTATCTCTATAAACATCGAAATATCTACACTGCCATCTGTATAAAAATGGAAATACTTACAAAGTTATCTGTATAAACATGGAAATATCTACACCGCCATCTGTATAAACATGGAAATATCTACACAGCCATGTGTATCTGCATGGAAATATCTACACCGCTATCTATATAAACATGGAAATAACTACAACGCTATCTGTATAAACATGGAAATATTTACACCGCCATCTACATATCCATAGAAATATCTGCGCCGCTATTTGTATAAACATGGAAATATCTACACGGTCATCTGTGTATAGATGGAAATATCAACACCGCCATCTGTACAAACATGGAAATATCTGCAACGCTATCTGTATAAACATGGAAATATTTACACCGCGGTCTGTATAAACATGGAAATATCTACACCGCTATCTGTATAAACATGGAAATATCTACACCGCTATCACTATAAACATGGAAATATCTACACCGTGATCTGTATAAACATGGAAATATTTAAACGGCTATCTGTATAAACATGGAAATATCTACACCGTTATCTGTATAAATATGGAAATATCTACACCGCTATCTCTATAAACATGGAAATATCTACACCGCCATCTGTATAAACATGGAAATATCTACACTGCTATCTCTATAAACATGGAAATATCTTCAATGCCATCTGTAAAAACATGGAAATACCTATACCGTCATCTGTATAAACATGGAAATATCTACACTGCTATCTCTATAAACATGGAAATATCTACAATGCCATCTGTAAAAACATGGAAATACCTATACCGTCATCTGTATATACATGGAAATATCTACACCACCATCTGTATAAACATGGAAATATCTACAATGCCATCTGTGTACACATGGAAATAACTACACGGCAATCTGTGTATACATGGAAACATCAACACCACCATCTGTACAAACATGGAAATATCTACACTGCTATCTCTATAAACACGGAAATATCTACACCGATATCTGTATAAACATGGAAATAACTACACCGCTATTTGTATAAACAAGGAAATAACTACACCGCCATCTGTTTAAACATGGAAATATATACACAGACATCTGTTTATACATGGAAATATCTACACCGCTATCTGTATAAACACGATAATAACTAAACGCTATCTGTATAAATATGGAAATATTTGCACCTCTATCCCTATAAACATGGTAATATCAACACCGCGATCTGTATAAACATGGAAATATCTACACCATGATATGTATAAACATGGAAATATCTACACCGTGATCTGTATAAGCATGGAAATATCTACACCGCCATCTCTATAAACATGGGAATATCTACACCCCTATCTGCATAAACTTGGAAATATCCACAGCGCTATCTCTATAAACATGGAAAAATCAGCACCGCTATCTCTATGAACATGGAAATATCTACAACGCCATCTCTATAAACATGGAAATATCTACACCGCGATCAGTATAAACATGGAAATATCTACACTGCTATCTGTATAAACATGGAAATATCTCCACTGCTATCTCTATAAACATCGAAATATCTACACTGCCATCTGTATAAACATGGAAATACTTACAAAGTTATCTGTATAAACATGGAAATATCTACACCGCCATCTGTATAAACATGGAAATATCTACACAGCCATGTGTATCTACATGGAAATATTTACACCGCTATCTATATAAACATGGAAATAACTACACCGCTATCTGTATAAACATGGAAGTATTTACAAAGTTATCTGTATAAACATGGAAACATCTACACCGCCATCTGTATAAACATGGAAATAACTACACAGCCATGTGTATCTACATGGAAATATTTACACCGCTATCTATATAAACATGGAAATAACTACGCCGCTATCTGTATAAACATGGAAATATTTACACCGCCATCTACATATCCATAGAAATATCTGTGCCGCCATCTGTATAAACATGGAAATATCTACACGGTCATCTGTGTATAGAAGGAAATATCAACACCGCCATCTGTACAAACATGGAAATATCTGCAACGCTATCTGTATAAACATGGAAATATTTACACCGTGGTCTGTATAAACATGGAAAAATCTACACCGCTATCTGTATAAACATGGAAATATCTACACCGCTATCTCTATAAACATGGAAATATCTACACTTTGATCTGTATAAACATGGAAATATTTAAACGGCTATCTGTATAAACATGGAAATATCTACACCGTTATCTGTATAAATATGGAAATATCTACAACGCTATTTCTATAAACATGGAAATATCTACACCGCCATCTGTATAAACATGGAAATATCTACACTGCTATCTCTATAAACATGGAAATATCTACAATGCCATCTGTAAAAACATGGAAATACCTATACCATCATCTGTATAAACATGGAAATATCTACACCACCATCTGTATAAACATGGAAATATCTCCAATGCCTTCTGTATACACATGGAAATAACTACACGGCAATCTGTGTATAGATGGAAACATCAACACTGCCATCTGTACAAACATGGAAATATCTACACTGCTATCTCTATAAACATGGAAATATCTACACCGATATCTGTATAAACATGGAAATAACTACACCGCTATTTGTATAAACAAGGAAATATCTACACCGCCATCTGTTTAAACATGGAAATATATACACAGACATCTGTTTATACATGGAAATATCTACACCGCTATCTGTATAAACATGATAATAACTACAACGCTATCTGTATAAATATGGAAATATTTGCTCCGCTATCCCTACAAACATGGTAATATCAACACCGCGATCTGTATAAACATGGAAATATCTACACCATGATCTGTATAAACATGGAAATATCTACACCGTGATCTGTATAAGCACGGAAATATCTACACCGCCATCTATATAGACATGGAAATATCTACACCCCTATCTGCATAAACATGGAAATATCCACAGCACTATCTCTATAAACATGGAAAAATCAAAGCCGCTATCTCTATGAACATGGAAATATCTACACCGCCATCTCTATAAACATGGAAATATCTACACCACGATCAGTATAAACATGGAAATATCTACACTGCTATCTGTATAAACATGGAAATATCTCCACTGCTATCTCTATAAACATCGAAATATCTACACTGCCATCTGTATAAACATGGAAATACTTACAAAGTTATCTGTATAAACATGGAAATATCTACACCGCCATCTGTATAAACATGGAAATATCTACACAGCCATGTGTATCTGCATGGAAATATCTACACCGCTATCTATATAAACATGGAAATAACTACAACGCTATCTGTATAAACATGGAAATATTTACACCGCCATCTACATATCCATAGAAATATCTGCGCCGCCATCTGTATAAACATGGAAATATCTACACGGTCATATGTGTATAGAAGGAAATATCAACACCGCCATCTGTACAAACAAGGAAATATCTGCAACGCTATCTGTATAAACATGGAAATATTTTCACCGCGGTCTGCATAAACATGGAAATATCTACACCGCTATCTGTATAAACATGGAAATATCTACACCGCTATCTCTATAAACATGGAAATATCTACACCGTGATCTGTATAAACATGGAAATATTTAAACGGCTATCTGTATAAACATGGAAATATCTACACCGTTATCTGTATAAATATGGAAATATCTACAACGCTATTTCTATAAACATGGAAATATCTACACCGCCATCTCTATAAACATGGAAATATCTACACCGCGATCAGTATAAACATGGAAATATCTACACTGCTATCTCTATAAACGTGAAAATATCTCCACTGCTATCTCTATAAACATCGAAATATCTACACTGCCATCTGTATAAACATGGAAATACTTACAAAGTTATCTGTATAAACATGGAAATATCTACACCGCCATCTGTATAAACCTGGAAATATCTACACAGCCATGTGTATCTACATGGAAATATCTACACCACTATCTATATAAACATGGAAATAACTACAACGCTATCTGTATAAACATGGAAATATTTACACCGCCATCTACATATCCATAGAAATATCTGCGCCGCCATTTGTATAAACATGTTAATATCTACACGGTCATCTGTTTATAGATGGAAATATCAACACCGCCATCTGTACAAACATGGAAATATCTGCAACGCTATCTGTATAAACATGGAAATATTTACACCGCGGTCTGTATAAACATGGATATATCTACACCGTTATCTGTATAAATATGGAAATATCTACACCGCTATCTCTATAAACATGGAAATATCTACACCGCCATCTGTATAAACATGGAAATATCTACACTGCTATCTCTATGAACATGGAAATATCTTCAATGCCATCTGTTAAAACATGGAAATACCTATACCGTCATCTGTATAAACATGGAAATATCTACACCACCATCTGTATAAACATGGAAATATCTACAATGCCATCTGTGTACACATGGAAATAACTACACGGGAATCTGTGTATACATGGAAACATCAACACCACCATCTGTACAAACATGGAAATATCTACACTGCTATCTCTATAAACACGGAAATATCTACACCGATATCTGTATAAACATGGAAATAACTACACCGCTATTTGTATAAACAAGGAAATATCTACACCGCCATCTGTTTAAACATGGAAATATATACACAGACATCTGTTTATACATGGAAATATCTACACCGCTATCTGTATAAACACGATAATAACTAAACGCTATCTGTATAAATATGGAAATATTTGCACCGCTATCCCTATAAACATGGTAATATCAAAACCGCGATCTGTATAAACATGGAAATATCTACACTGCTATCTGTATAAACATGGAAATATCTCCACTGCTATCTCTATAAACATCGAAATATCTACACTGCCATCTGTATAAACATGGAAATACTTACAAAGTTATCTGTATAAACATGGAAATACCTACACCGCCATCTGTATAAACATGGAAATACTTACAAAGTTATCTGTATAAACATGGAAATATCTACACCGCCATCTGTATAAACATGGAAATATCTACACAGCCATGTGTATCTACATGGAAATATTTACACCGCTATCTATATAAACATGGAAATAACTACACCGTTATCTGTATAAACATGGAAATATTTACAAAGTTATCTGTATAAACATGGAAATATCTACACCGCCATCTGTATAAACATGGAAATATCTACACAGCCATGTGTATCTATATGGAAATACTTACACCGCTATCTATATAAATATGGAAATAACTACGCCGCTATCTGTATAAACATGGAAATATTTACACCGCCATCTACATATCCATAGAAATATCTGTGCCGCCATCTGTATTAACATGGAAATATCTACACGGTCATCTGTGTATAGAAGGAAATATCAACACTGCCATCTGTACAAACATGGAAATATCTGCAACGCTATCTGTATAAACATGGAAATATTTACACCGCGGTCTGTATAAACATGGAAAAATCTACACCGCTATCTGTATAAACATGGAAATATCTACACCGCTATATCTATAAACATGGAAATATCTACACCGTGATCTGTATAAACATGGAAATATTTAAACGGCTATCTGTATAAACATGGAAATATCTACACCGTTATCTGTATAAATACGGAAATATCTACAACGCTATTTCTATAAACATGGAAATACCTACACCGCCATCTGTATAAACATGGAAATATCTACACTGCTATCTCTATAAACATGGAAATATCTACAATGCCATCTGTAAAAACATGGAAATACCTGTACCGTCATCTGTATAAACATGGAAATATCTACACCACCATCTGTATAAACATGGAAATATCTACAATGCCATCTGTGTACACATGGAAATAACTACACGGCAATCTGTGTATACATGGAAACATCAACACCACCATCTGTACAAACATGGAAATATCTACACTGCTATCTCTATAAACACGGAAATATCTACACCGGTATCTGTATAAACATGGAAATAACTACACCGCTATTTGTATAAACAAGGAAATATCTACACCGCCATCTGTTTAAACATGGAAATATATACACAGACATCTGTTTATACATGGAAATATCTACACCGCTATCTGTATAAACACGATAATAACTAAACGCTATCTGTATAAATATGGAAATATTTGCACCTCTATCCCTATAAACATGGTAATATCAACACCGCGATCTGTATAAACATGGAAATATCTACACCATGATATGTATAAACATGGAAATATCTACACCGTGATCTGTATAAGCATGGAAATATCTACACCGCCATCTCTATAAACATGGGAATATCTACACCCCTATCTGCATAAACTTGGAAATATCCACAGCGCTATCTCTATAAACATGGAAAAATCAGCACCGCTATCTCTATGAACATGGAAATATCTACAACGCCATCTCTATAAACATGGAAATATCTACACCGCGATCAGTATAAACATGGAAATATCTACACTGCTATCTGTATAAACATGGAAATATCTCCACTGCTATCTCTATAAACATCGAAATAACTACACTGTCATCTGTATAAACATGGAAATACTTACAAAGTTATCTGTATAAACATGGAAATATCTACACCGCCATCTGTATAAACATGGAAATATCTACACAGCCATGTGTATCTACATGGAAATATTTACACCGCTATCTATATAAACATGGAAATAACTACACCGCTATCTGTATAAACATGGAAATATTTACAAAGTTATCTGTATAAACATGGAAACATCTACACCGCCATCTGTATAAACATGGAAATAACTACACAGCCATGTGTATCTACATGGAAATATTTACACCGCTATCTATATAAACATGGAAATAACTACGCCGCTATCTGTATAAACATGGAAATATTTACACCGCCATCTACATATCCATAGAAATATCTGTGCCGCCATCTGTGTAAACATGGAAATATCTACACGGTCATCTGTGTATAGAAGGAAATATCAACACCGCCATCTGTACAAACATGGAAATATCTGCAACGCTATCTGTATAAACATGGAAATATTTACACCGCGGTCTGTATAAACATGGAAAAATCTACACCGCTATCTGTATAAACATGGAAATATCTACACCGCTATCTCTATAAACATGGAAATATCTACACTTTGATCTGTATAAACATGGAAATATTTAAACGGCTATCTGTATAAACATGGAAATATCTACACCGTTATCTGTATAAATATGGAAATATCTACAACGCTATTTCTATAAACATGGAAATATCTACACCGCCATCTGTATAAACATGGAAATATCTACACTGCTATCTCTATAAACATGGAAATATCTACAATGCCATCTGTAAAAACATGGAAATACCTATACCATCATCTGTATAAACATGGAAATATCTACACCACCATCTGTATAAACATGGAAATATCTACAATGCCATCTGTGTACACATGGAAATAACTACACGGCAATCTGTGTATACATGGAAACATCAACACCACCATCTGTACAAACATGGAAATATCTACACTGCTATCTCTATAAACACGGAAATATCTACACCGGTATCTGTATAAACATGGAAATAACTACACCGCTATTTGTATAAACAAGGAAATATCTACACCGCCATCTGTTTAAACATGGAAATATATACACAGACATCTGTTTATACATGGAAATATCTACACCGCTATCTGTATAAACACGATAATAACTAAACGCTATCTGTATAAATATGGAAATATTTGCACCTCTATCCCTATAAACATGGTAATATCAACACCGCGATCTGTATAAACATGGAAATATCTACACCATGATATGTATAAACATGGAAATATCTACACCGTGATCTGTATAAGCATGGAAATATCTACACCGCCATCTCTATAAACATGGGAATATCTACACCCCTATCTGCATAAACTTGGAAATATCCACAGCGCTATCTCTATAAACATGGAAAAATCAGCACCGCTATCTCTATGAACATGGAAATATCTACAACGCCATCTCTATAAACATGGAAATATCTACACCGCGATCAGTATAAACATGGAAATATCTACACTGCTATCTGTATAAACATGGAAATATCTCCACTGCTATCTCTATAAACATCGAAATATCTACACTGTCATCTGTATAAACATGGAAATACTTACAAAGTTATCTGTATAAACATGGAAATATCTACACCGCCATGTGTATAAACATGGAAATATCTACACAGCCATGTGTATCTACATGGAAATATTTACACCGCTATCTATATAAACATGGAAATAACTACACCGCTATCTGTATAAACATGGAAATATTTACAAAGTTATCTGTATAAACATGGAAACATCTACACCGCCATCTGTATAAACATGGAAATAACTACACAGCCATGTGTATCTACATGGAAATATTTACACCGCTGTCTATATAAACATGGAAATAACTACGCCACTATCTGTATAAACATGGAAATATTTACACCGCCATCTACATATCCATAGAAATATCTGTGCCGCCATCTGTATAAACATGGAAATATCTACACGGTCATCTGTGTATAGAAGGAAATATCAACACCGCCATCTGTACAAACATGGAAATATCTGCAACGCTATCTGTATAAACATGGAAATATTTACACCGCGGTCTGTATAAACATGGAAAAATCTACACCGCTATCTGTATAAACATGGAAATATCTACACCGCTATCTCTATAAACATGGAAATATCTACACTTTGATCTGTATAAACATGGAAATATTTAAACGGCTATCTGTATAAACATGGAAATATCTACACCGTTATCTGTATAAATATGGAAATATCTACAACGCTATTTCTATAAACATGGAAATATCTACACCGCCATCTGTATAAACATGGAAATATCTACACTGCTATCTCTATAAACATGGAAATATCTACAATGCCATCTGTAAAAACATGGAAATACCTATACCATCATCTGTATAAACATGGAAATATCTACACCACCATCTGTATAAACATGGAAATATCTCCAATGCCTTCTGTATACACATGGAAATAACTACACGGCAATCTGTGTATAGATGGAAACATCAACACCGCCATCTGTACAAACATGGAAATATCTACACTGCTATCTCTATAAACATGGAAATATCTACACCGATATCTGTATAAACATGGAAATAACTACACCGCTATTTGTATAAACAAGGAAATATCTACACCGCCATCTGTTTAAACATGGAAATATATACACAGACATCTGTTTATACATGGAAATATCTACACCGCTATCTGTATAAACATGATAATAACTACAACGCTATATGTATAAATATGGAAATATTTGCACCTCTATCCCTATAAACATGGTAATATCAACACCGCGATCTGTATAAACATGGAAATATCTACACCATGATCTGTATAAACATGGAAATATCTACACCGTGATCTGTATAAGCACGGAAATATCTACACCGCCATCTATATAAACATGGAAATATCTACACCCCTATCTGCATAAACATGGAAATATCCACAGCGCTATCTCTATAAACATGGAAAAATCAACACCGCTATCTCTATGAACATGGAAATATCTACACCGCTATCTCTATAAACATGGAAATATCTACACCGCGATCAGTATAAACATGGAAATATCTACACTGCTATCTGTATAAACATGGAAATATCTCCACTGCTATCTCTATAAACATCGAAATATCTACACTGCCATCTGTATAAACATGGAAATACTTACAAAGTTATCTGTATAAACATGGAAATATCTACACCGCCATCTGTATAAACATGGAAATATCTACACAGCCATGTGTATCTACATGGAAATATCTACACCGTTATTTATATAAACATGGAAATAACTACACCGCTATCTGTATAAACATGGAAATATTTACACCGCCATCTACATATCCATAGAAATATCTGCGCCGCCATCTGTATAAACATGGAAATATCTACACGGTCATCTGTGTATAGAAGGAAATATCAACACCGCCATCTGTACAAACAAGGAAATATCTGCAACGCTATCTGTATAAACATGGAAATATTTTCACCGCGGTCTGCATAAACATGGAAATATCTACACCGCTATCTGTATAAACATGGAAATATCTACACCGCTATCTCTATAAACATGGAAATATCTACACCGTGATCTGTATAAACATGGAAATATTTAAACGGCTATCTGTATAAACATGGAAATATCTACACCTTTATCTGTATAAATATGGAAATATCTACACTGCTATCTCTATAAACATGGAAATATCTACAATGCCATCTGTAAAAACATGGAAATACCTATACCGTCATCTGTATAAACATTGAAATATCTACACCACCATCTGTATAAACATGGAAATATCTACAATGCCATCTGTGTACACATGGAAATAACTACACGGCAATCTGTGTATACATGGAAACATCAACACCACCATCTGTACAAACATGGAAATATCTACACTGCTATCTCTATAAACATGGAAATATCTACACCGATATCTGTATAAACATGGAAATAACTACACCGCTATTTGTATAAAGAAGGAAATATCTACACCGCCATCTGTTTAAACATGGAAATATATACACAGACATCTGTTTATACATGGAAATATCTACACCGCTATCTGTATAAACATGATAATAACTAAACGCTATCTGTATAAATATGGAAATATTTGCACCGCTATCCCTATAAACATGGTAATATCAACACCGCGATCTGTATAAACATGGAAATATCTACACCATGATCTGTATAAACATGGAAATATCTACACCGTGATCTGTATAAGCATGGAAATATCTACACCGCCATCTCTATAAACATGGAAATATCTACACCCCTATCTGCATAAACATGGAAATATCCACAGCGCTATCTCTATAAACATGGAAAAATCAACACCGCTATCTCTATGAACATGGAAATATCTACACCGCCATCTCTATAAACTTGGAAATATCTACACCGCGATCAGTATAAACATGGAAATATCTACACTGCTATCTGTATAAACATGGAAATATCTCCACTGCTATCTCTATAAACATCGAAATATCTACACTGCCATCCGTATAAACATGGAAATACTTACAAAGTTATCTGTATAAACATGGAAATATCTACACCGCCATCTGTATAAACATGGAAATATCTACACAGCCATATGTATCTACATGGTAATATATACACCGCTATTTATATAAACATGGAAATAACTACACCGCTATCTGTATAAACATAGAAATATTTACACGGCCATCTACATATCCATAGAAATATCTGCGCCGCCATCTGTATAAACATGGAAATATCTACACGGTCATCGTTGTATAGATGGAAATACCAACACCGCCATCGGTACAAACATGGAAATATCTGCAACGCTATCTGTATAAACATGGAAATATTTACACTGCGGTCTGTATAAACATGGAAATATCTACACCGCTATCTGTATAAACATGGAAATATCTACACTGCTATCTCTTTAAACATGGAAATATATACACCGTGATCTGTATAAACATGGAAATATTTAAACGGCTATCTGTATAAACATGGAAATATCTACACCGTTATCTGTATAAATATGGAAATATCTACACCGCTATCTCTATAAACATGGAAATATCTACACCGCCATCTGTATAAACATGGAAATATCTACACTGCTATCTCTATAAACATGGAAATATCTACAATGCCATCTGTAAAAACATGGAAATACCTATACCGTCATCTGTATAAACATGGAAATATCTACACCACCATCTGTATAAACATGGAAATATCTACAATGCCATCTGTGTACACATGGAAATAACTACACGGCAATCTGTGTATACATGGAAACATCAACACCACCATTTGTACAAACATGGAAATATCTACACTGCTATCTCTATAAAGATGGAAATATCTACACCGATATCTGTATAAACATGGAAATAACTACACCACTATTTGTATAAACAAGGAAATATCTACACCGCCATCTGTTTAAACATGGAAATATATACACAGACATCTGTTTATACATGGAAATATCTACACCGCTATCTGTATAAACACGATAATAACTAAACGCTATCTGTATAAATATGGAAATATTTGCACCGCTATCCCTATAAACATGGTAATATCAACACCGCGATCTGTATAAACATGGAAATATCTACACCATGATCTGTATAAACATGGAAATATCTACACCGTGATCTGTATAAGCATGGAAATATCTACACCGCCATCTCTATAAACATGGAAATATCTACACCCCTATCTGCATAAACATGGAAATATCCACAGCGCTATCTCTATAAACATGGAAAAATCAACACCGCTATCTCTATGAACATGGAAATATCTACACCGCCATCTCTATAAACATGGAAATATCTACACCGCGATCAGTATAAACATGGAAATATCTACACTGCTATCTGTATAAACATGGAAATATCTCCACTGCTATCTCTATAAACATCGAAATATCTACACTGCCATCTGTATAAACATGGAAATACTTACAAAGTTATCTGTATAAACATGGAAATATCTACACCGCCATCTGTATAAACCTGGAAATATCTACACAGCCATGTGTATCTACATGGAAATATCTACACCGCTATCTATATAAACATGGAAATAACTACAACGTTATCTGTATAAACATGGAAATATTTACACCGCCATCTACATATCCATAGAAATATCTGCGCCGCCATTTGTATAAACATGTTAATATCTACACGGTCATCTGTTTATAGATGGAAATATCAACACCGCCATCTGTACAAACATGGAAATATCTGCAACGCTATCTGTATAAACATGGAAATATTTACACCGCGGTCTGTATAAACATGGATATATCTACACCGTTATCTGTATAAATATGGAAATATCTACACCGCTATCTCTATAAACATGGAAATATCTACACCGCCATCTGTATAAACATGGAAATATCTACACTGCTATCTCTATAAACATGGAAATATCTTCAATGCCATCTGTTAAAACATGGAAATACCTATACCGTCATCTGTATAAACATGGAAATATCTACACCACCATCTGTATAAACATGGAAATATCTACAATGCCATCTGTGTACACATGGAAATAACTACACGGGAATCTGTGTATACATGGAAACATCAACACCACCATCTGTACAAACATGGAAATATCTACACTGCTATCTCTATAAACACGGAAATATCTACACCGATATCTGTATAAACATGGAAATAAATACACCGCTATTTGTATAAACAAGGAAATATCTACACCGCCATCTGTTTAAACATGGAAATATATACACAGACATCTGTTTATACATGAAAATATCTACACCGCTATCTGTATAAACACGATAATAACTAAACGCTATCTGTATAAATATGGAAATATTTGCACCGCTATCCCTATAAACATGGTAATATCAAATCCGCGATCTGTATAAACATGGAAATATCTACACTGCTATCTGTATCAACATGGAAATATCTCCACTGCTATCTCTATAAACATCAAAATATCTACACTGCCATCTGTATAAACATGGAAATACTTACAAAGTTATCTGTATAAACATGGAAATACCTACACCGCCATCTGTATAAACATGGAAATACTTACAAAGTTATCTGTATAAACATGGAAATATCTACACCGCCATCTGTATAAACATGGAAATATCTACACAGCCATGTGTATCTACATGGAAATATTTACACCGCTATCTATATAAACATGGAAATAACTACACCGCTATCTGTATAAACATGGAAATATTTACAAAGTTATCTGTATAAACATGGAAATATCTACACCGCCATCTGTATAAACATGGAAATATCTACACAGCCATGTGTATCTATATGGAAATACTTACACCGCTATCTATATAAATATGGAAATAACTACGCCGCTATCTGTATAAACATGGAAATATTTACACCGCCATCTACATATCCATAGAAATATCTGTGCCGCCATCTGTATTAACATGGAAATATCTACACGGTCATCTGTGTATAGAAGGAAATATCAACACCGCCATCTGTACAAACATGGAAATATCTGCAACGCTATCTGTATAAACATGGAAATATTTACACCGCGGTCTGTATAAACATGGAAAAATCTACACCGCTATCTGTATAAACATGGAAATATCTACACCGCTATATCTATAAACATGGAAATATCTACACCGTGATCTGTATAAACATGGAAATATTTAAACGGCTATCTGTATAAACATGGAAATATCTACACCTTTATCTGTATAAATATGGAAATATCTACAACGCTATTTCTATAAACATGGAAATATCTACACCGCCATCTGTATAAACATGGAAATATCTACACTGCTATCTCTATAAACATGGAAATATCTACAATGCCATCTGTAAAAACATGGAAATACCTATACCATCATCTGTATAAACATGGAAATATCTACACCACCATCTGTATAAACATGGAAATATCTACATTGCCTTCTGTATACACATGGAAATAACTACACGGCAATCTGTGTATACATGGAAACATCAACACCACCGTCTGTACAAACATGGAAATATCTACACTGCTATCTCTATAAACATGGAAATATCTACACCGATATCTGTATAATCATGGAAATAACTACACCGCTATTTGTATAAACAAGGAAATATCCACACCGCCATCTGTTTAAACATGGAAATATATACACAGACATCTGTTTATACATGGAAATATCTACACCGCTATCTGTATAAACACGACAATAACTAAACGCTATCTGTATAAATATGGAAATATTTGCACCGCTATCCCTATAAACATGGTAATATCAACACCGCGATCTGTATAAACATGGAAATATCTACACCATGATCTGTATAAACATGGAAATATCTACACCGTGATCTGTATAAGCATGGAAATATCTACACCGCCATCTCTATAAACATGGAAATATCTACACCCCTATCTGCATAAACATGGAAATATCCACAGCGCTATCTCTATAAACATGGAAAAATCAAAGCCGCTATCTCTATGAACATGGAAATATCTACAACGCCATCTCTATAAACATGGAAATATCTACACCGCGATCAGTATAAACATGGAAATATCTACACTGCTATCTGTATAAACATGGAAATATCTCCACTGCTATCTCTATAAACATCGAAATATCTACACTGCCATCTGTATAAAAATGGAAATACTTACAAAGTTATCTGTATAAACATGGAAATATCTACACCGCCATCTGTATAAACATGGAAATATCTACACAGCCATGTGTATCTGCATGGAAATATCTACACCGCTATCTATATAAACATGGAAATAACTACAACGCTATCTGTATAAACATGGAAATATTTACACCGCCATCTACATATCCATAGAAATATCTGCGCCGCTATTTGTATAAACATGGAAATATCTACACGGTCATCTGTGTATAGATGGAAATATCAACACCGCCATCTGTACAAACATGGAAATATCTGCAACGCTATCTGTATAAACATGGAAATATTTACACCGCGGTCTGTATAAACATGGAAATATCTACACCGCTATCTGTATAAACATGGAAATATCTACACCGCTATCACTATAAACATGGAAATATCTACACCGTGATCTGTATAAACATGGAAAAATCTACACCGCTATCTGTATAAACATGGAAATATCTACACCGTTATCTGTATAAATATGGAAATATCTACACCGCTATCTCTATAAACATGGAAATATCTACACCGCCATCTGTATAAACATGGAAATATCTACACTGCTATCTCTATAAACATGGAAATATCTTCAATGCCATCTGTAAAAACATGGAAATACCTATACCGTCATCTGTATAAACATGGAAATATCTACACTGCTATCTCTATAAACATGGAAATATCTACAATGCCATCTGTAAAAACATGGAAATACCTATACCGTCATCTGTATAAACATGGAAATATCTACACCACCATCTGTATAAACATGGAAATATCTACAATGCCATCTGTGTACACATGGAAATAACTACACGGCAATCTGTGTATACATGGAAACATCAACACCACCATCTGTACAAACATGGAAATATCTACACTGCTATCTCTATAAACACGGAAATATCTACACCGATATCTGTATAAACATGGAAATAACTACACCGCTATTTGTATAAACAAGGAAATATCTACACCGCCATCTGTTTAAACATGGAAATATATACACAGACATCTGTTTATACATGGAAATATCTACACCGCTATCTGTATAAACACGATAATAACTAAACGCTATCTGTATAAATATGGAAATATTTGCACCTCTATCCCTATAAACATGGTAATATCAACACCGCGATCTGTATAAACATGGAAATATCTACACCATGATATGTATAAACATGGAAATATCTACACCGTGATCTGTATAAGCATGGAAATATCTACACCGCCATCTCTATAAACATGGGAATATCTACACCCCTATCTGCATAAACTTGGAAATATCCACAGCGCTATCTCTATAAACATGGAAAATCAGCACCGCTATCTCTATGAACATGGAAATATCTACAACGCCATCTCTATAAACATGGAAATATCTACACCGCGATCAGTATAAACATGGAAATATCTACACTGCTATCTGTATAAACATGGAAATATCTCCACTGCTATCTCTATAAACATCGAAATATCTACACTGCCATCTGTATAAAAATGGAAATACTTACAAAGTTATCTGTATAAACATGGAAATATCTACACCGCCATCTGTATAAACATGGAAATATCTACACAGCCATGTGTATCTGCATGGAAATATCTACACCGCTATCTATATAAACATGGAAATAACTACAACGCTATCTGTATAAACATGGAAATATTTACACCGCCATCTACATATCCATAGAAATATCTGCGCCGCTATTTGTATAAACATGGAAATATCTACACGGTCATCTGTGTATAGATGGAAATATCAACACCGCCATCTGTACAAACATGGAAATATCTGCAACGCTATCTGTATAAACATGGAAATATTTACACCGCGGTCTGTATAAACATGGAAATATCTACACCGCTATCTGTATAAACATGGAAATATCTACACCGCTATCACTATAAACATGGAAATATCTACACCGTGATCTGTATAAACATGGAAAAATCTACACCGCTATCTGTATAAACATGGAAATATCTACACCGTTATCTGTATAAATATGGAAATATCTACACCGCTATCTCTATAAACATGGAAATATCTACACCGCCATCTGTATAAACATGGAAATATCTACACTGCTATCTCTATAAACATGGAAATATCTTCAATGCCATCTGTAAAAACATGGAAATACCTATACCGTCATCTGTATAAACATGGAAATATCTACACTGCTATCTCTATAAACATGGAAATATCTACAATGCCATCTGTAAAAACATGGAAATACCTATACCGTCATCTGTATATACATGGAAATATCTACACCACCATCTGTATAAACATGGAAATATCTACAATGCCATCTGTGTACACATGGAAATAACTACACGGCAATCTGTGTATACATGGAAACATCAACACCACCATCTGTACAAACATGGAAATATCTACACTGCTATCTCTATAAACACGGAAATATCTACACCGATATCTGTATAAACATGGAAATAACTACACCGCTATTTGTATAAACAAGGAAATATCTACACCGCCATCTGTTTAAACATGGAAATATATACACAGACATCTGTTTATACATGGAAATATCTACACCGCTATCTGTATAAACACGATAATAACTAAACGCTATCTGTATAAATATGGAAATATTTGCACCTCTATCCCTATAAACATGGTAATATCAACACCGCGATCTGTATAAACATGGAAATATCTACACCATGATATGTATAAACATGGAAATATCTACACCGTGATCTGTATAAGCATGGAAATATCTACACCGCCATCTCTATAAACATGGGAATATCTACACCCCTATCTGCATAAACTTGGAAATATCCACAGCGCTATCTCTATAAACATGGAAAAATCAGCACCGCTATCTCTATGAACATGGAAATATCTACAACGCCATCTCTATAAACATGGAAATATCTACACCGCGATCAGTATAAACATGGAAATATCTACACTGCTATCTGTATAAACATGGAAATATCTCCACTGCTATCTCTATAAACATCGAAATATCTACACTGCCATCTGTATAAACATGGAAATACTTACAAAGTTATCTGTATAAACATGGAAATATCTACACCGCCATCTGTATAAACCTGGAAATATCTACACAGCCATGTGTATCTACATGGAAATATCTACACCGCTATCTATATAAACATGGAAATAACTACAACGCTATCTGTATAAACATGGAAATATTTACACCGCCAACTACATATCCATAGAAATATCTGTGCCGCCATCTGTATTAACATGGAAATATCTACACGGTCATCTGTGTATAGAAGGAAATATCAACACCGCCATCTGTACAAACATGGAAATATCTGCAACGCTATCTGTATAATCATGGAAATATTTACACCGCGGTCTGTATAAACATGGAAAAATCTACACCGCTATCTGTATAAACATGGAAATATCTACACCGCTATATCTATAAACATGGAAATATCTACACCGTGATCTGTATAAACATGGAAATATTTAAACGGCTATCTGTATAAACATGGAAATATCTACACCGTTATCTGTATAAATATGGAAATATCTACAACGCTATTTCTATAAACATGGAAATATCTACACCGCCATCTGTATAAACATGGAAATATCTACACTGCTATCTCTATAAACATGGAAATATCTACAATGCCATCTGTAAAAACATGGAAATACCTATACCATCATCTGTATAAACATGGAAATATCTACACCACCATCTGTATAAACATGGAAATATCTACATTGCCTTCTGTATACACATGGAAATAACCACACGGCAATCTGTGTATACATGGAAACATCAACACCACCGTCTGTACAAACATGGAAATATCTACACTGCTATCTCTATAAACATGGAAATATCTACACCGATATCTGTATAAACATGGAAATAACTACACCGCTATTTGTATAAACAAGGAAATATCCACACCGCCATCTGTTTAAACATGGAAATATATACACAGACATCTGTTTATACATGGAAATATCTACACCGCTATCTGTATAAACACGACAATAACTAAACGCTATCTGTATAAATATGGAAATATTTGCACCGCTATCCCTATAAACATGGTAATATCAACACCGCGATCTGTATAAACATGGAAATATCTACACCATGATCTGTATAAACATGGAAATATCTACACCGTGATCTGTATAAGCATGGAAATATCTACACCGCCATCTCTATAAACATGGAAATATCTACACCCCTATCTGCATAAACATGGAAATATCCACAGCGCTATCTCTATAAACATGGAAAAATCAAAGCCGCTATTTCTATGAACATGGAAATATCTACAACGCCATCTCTATAAACATGGAAATATCTACACCGCGATCAGTATAAACATGGAAATATCTACACTGCTATCTGTATAAACATGGAAATATCTCCACTGCTATCTCTATAAACATCGAAATATCTACACTGCCATCTGTATAAAAATGGAAATACTTACAAAGTTATCTGTATAAACATGGAAATATCTACACCGCCATCTGTATAAACATGGAAATATCTACACAGCCATGTGTATCTGCATGGAAATATCTACACCGCTATCTATATAAACATGGAAATAACTACAACGCTATCTGTATAAACATGGAAATATTTACACCGCCATCTACATATCCATAGAAATATCTGCGCCGCTATTTGTATAAACATGGAAATATCTACACGGTCATCTGTGTATAGATGGAAATATCAACACCGTCATCTGTACAAACATGGAAATATCTGCAACGCTATCTGTATAAACATGGAAATATTTACACCGCGGTCTGTATAAACATGGAAATATCTACACCGCTATCTGTATAAACATGGAAATATCTACACCGCTATCACTATAAACATGGAAATATCTACACCGTGATCTGTATAAACATGGAAAAATCTACACCGCTATCTGTATAAACATGGAAATATCTACACCGTTATCTGTATAAATATGGAAATATCTACACCGCTATCTCTATAAACATGGAAATATCTACACCGCCATCTGTATAAACATGGAAATATCTACACTGCTATCTCTATAAACATGGAAATATCTTCAATGCCATCTGTAAAAACATGGAAATACCTATACCGTCATCTGTATAAACATGCAAATATCTACACTGCTATCTCTATAAACATGGAAATATCTACAATGCCATCTGTAAAAACATGGAAATACCTATACCGTCATCTGTATAAACATGGAAATATCTACACCACCATCTGTATAAACATGGAAATATCTACAATGCCATCTGTGTACACATGGAAATAACTACACGGCAATCTGTGTATACATGGAAACATCAACACCACCATCTGTACAAACATGGAAATATCTACACTGCTATCTCTATAAACACGGAAATATCTACACCGATATCTGTATAAACATGGAAATAACTACACCGCTATTTGTATAAACAAGGAAATATCTACACCGCCATCTGTTTAAACATGGAAATATATACACAGACATCTGTTTATACATGGAAATATCTACACCGCTATCTGTATAAACACGATAATAACTAAACGCTATCTGTATAAATATGGAAATATTTGCACCTCTATCCCTATAAACATGGTAATATCAACACCGCGATCTGTATAAACATGGAAATATCTACACCATGATATGTATAAACATGGAAATATCTACACCGTGATCTGTATAAGCATGGAAATATCTACACCGCCATCTCTATAAACATGGGAATATCTACACCCCTATCTGCATAAACTTGGAAATATCCACAGCGCTATCTCTATAAACATGGAAAAATCAGCACCGCTATCTCTATGAACATGGAAATATCTACAACGCCATCTCTATAAACATGGAAATATCTACACCGCGATCAGTATAAACATGGAAATATCTACACTGCTATCTGTATAAACATGGAAATATCTCCACTGCTATCTCTATAAACATCGAAATATCTACACTGCCATCTGTATAAACATGGAAATACTTACAAAGTTATCTGTATAAACATGGAAATATCTCCACCGCCATCTGTATAAACCTGGAAATATCTACACAGCCATGTGTATCTACATGGAAATATCTACACCGCTATCTATATAAACATGGAAATAACTACAACGCTATCTGTATAAACATGGAAATATTTACACCGCCATCTACATATCCATAGAAATATCTGCGCCGCCATTTGTATAAACATGTTAATATCTACACGGTCATCTGTTTATAGATGGAAATATCAACACCGCCATCTGTACAAACATGGAAATATCTGCAACGCTATCTGTATAAACATGGAAATATTTACACCGCGGTCTGTATAAACATGGAAAAATCTACACCGCTATCTGTATAAACATGGAAATTTCTACACCGCTATCTCTATAAACATGGAAATATCTACACCGTGATCTGTATAAACATGGAAATATTTAAACGGCTATCTGTATAAACATGGAAATATCTACACCGTTATCTGTATAAATATGGAAATATCTACAACGCTATTTCTATAAACATGGAAATATCTACACCGCCATCTGTATAAACATGGAAATATCTACACTGCTATCTCTATAAACATGGAAATATCTACAATGCCATCTGTAAAAACATGGAAATACCTATACCATCATCTGTATAAACATGGAAATATCTACACCACCATCTGTATAAACATGGAAATATCTACATTGCCTTCTGTATACACATGGAAATAACTACACGGCAATCTGTGTATACATGGAAACATCAACACCACCGTCTGTACAAACATGGAAATATCTACACTGCTATCTCTATAAACATGGAAATATCTACACCGATATCTGTATAAACATGGAAATAACTACACCGCTATTTGTATAAACAAGGAAATATCCACACCGCCATCTGTTTAAACATGGAAATATATACACAGACATCTGTTTATACATGGAAATATCTACACCGCTATCTGTATAAACACGATAATAACTAAACGCTATCTGTATAAATATGGAAATATTTGCACCGCTATCCCTATAAACATGGTAATATCAACACCGCGATCTGTATAAACATGGAAATATCTACACCATGATCTGTATAAACATGGAAATATCTACACCGTGATCTGTATAAGCATGGAAATATCTACACCGCCATCTCTATAAACATGGAAATATCTACACCCCTATCTGCATAAACATGGAAATATCCACAGCGCTATCTCTATAAACATGGAAAAATCAAAACCGCTATCTTTATGAACATGGAAATATCTACACCGCCATCTCTATAAACATGGAAATATCTACACCGCGATCAGTATAAACATGGAAATATCTACACTGCTATCTGTATAAACATGGAAATATCTCCACTGCTATCTCTATAAACATCGAAATATCTACACTGCCATCTGTATAAAAATGGAAATACTTACAAAGTTATCTGTATAAACATGGAAATATCTACACCGCCATCTGTATAAACATGGAAATATCTACACAGCCATGTGTATCTGCATGGAAATATCTACACCGCTATCTATATAAACATGGAAATAACTACAACGCTATCTGTATAAACATGGAAATATTTACACCGCCATCTACATATCCATAGAAATATCTGCGCCGCTATCTGTATAAACATGGAAATATCTACACGGTCATCTGTGTATAGATGGAAATATCAACACCGCCATCTGTACAAACATGGAAATATCTGCAACGCTATCTGTATAAACATGGAAATATTTACACCGCGGTCTGTATAAACATGGAAATATCTACACCGCTATCTGTATAAACATGGAAATATCTACACCGCTATCACTATAAATATGGAAATATCTACACCGTGATCTGTATAAACATGGAAATATTTAAACGGCTATCTGTATAAACATGGAAATATCTACACCGTTATCTGTATAAATATGGAAATATCTACACCGCTATCTCTATAAACATGGAAATATCTACACCGCCATCTGTATAAACATGGAAATATCTACACTGCTATCTCTATAAACATGGAAATATCTTCAATGCCATCTGTAAAAACATGGAAATATCTATACCGTCATCTGTATAAACATGGAAATATCTACACTGCTATCTCTATAAACATGGAAATATCTACAATGCCATCTGTAAAAACATGGAAATACCTATACCGTCATCTGTATAAACATGGAAATATCTACACCACCATCTGTATAAACATGGAAATATCTACAATGCCATCTGTGTACACATGGAAATAACTACACGGCAATCTGTGTATACATGGAAACATCAACACCACCATCTGTACAAACATGGAAATATCTACACTGCTATCTCTATAAACACGGAAATATCTACACCGATATCTGTATAAACATGGAAATAACTACACCGCTATTTGTATAAACAAGGAAATATCTACACCGCCATCTGTTTAACATGGAAATATATACACAGACATCTGTTTATACATGGAAATATCTACACCGCTATCTGTATAAACACGATAATAACTAAACGCTATCTGTATAAATATGGAAATATTTGCACCTCTATCCCTATAAACATGGTAATATCAACACCGCGATCTGTATAAACATGGAAATATCTACACCATGATATGTATAAACATGGAAATATCTACACCGTGATCTGTATAAGCATGGAAATATCTACACCGCCATCTCTATAAACATGGGAATATCTACACCCCTATCTGCATAAACTTGGAAATATCCACAGCGCTATCTCTATAAACATGGAAAAATCAGCACCGCTATCTCTATGAACATGGAAATATCTACAACGCCATCTCTATAAACATGGAAATATCTACACCGCGATCAGTATAAACATGGAAATATCTACACTGCTATCTGTATAAACATGGAAATATCTCCACTGCTATCTCTATAAACATCGAAATATCTACACTGCCATCTGTATAAACATGGAAATACTTACAAAGTTATCTGTATAAACATGGAAATATCTACACCGCCATCTGTATAAACATGGAAATATCTACACAGCCATGTGTATCTACATGGAAATATTTACACCGCTATCTATATAAACATGGAAATAACTACACCGCTATCTGTATAAACATGGAAATATTTACAAAGTTATCTGTATAAACATGGAAACATCTACACCGCCATCTGTATAAACATGGAAATAACTACACAGCCATGTGTATCTACATGGAAATATTTACACCGCTATCTATATAAACATGGAAATAACTACGCCGCTATCTGTATAAACCTGGAAATATTTACACCGCCATCTACATATCCATAGAAATATCTGTGCCGCCATCTGTATAAACATGGAAATATCTACACGGTCATCTGTGTATAGAAGGAAATATCAACACCGCCATCTGTACAAACATGGAAATATCTGCAACGCTATCTGTATAAACATGGAAATATTTACACCGCGGTCTGTATAAACATGGAAAAATCTACACCGCTATCTGTATAAACATGGAAATATCTACACCGCTATCTCTATAAACATGGAAATATCTACACTTTGATCTGTATAAACATGGAAATATTTAAACGGCTATCTGTATAAACATGGAAATATCTACACCGTTATCTGTATAAATATGGAAATATCTACAACGCTATTTCTATAAACATGGAAATATCTACACCGCCATCTGTATAAACATGGAAATATCTACACTGCTATCTCTATAAACATGGAAATATCTACAATGCCATCTGTAAAAACATGGAAATACCTATACCATCATCTGTATAAACATGGAAATATCTACACCACCATCTGTATAAACATGGAAATATCTCCAATGCCTTCTGTATACACATGGAAATAACTACACGGCAATCTGTGTATAGATGGAAACATCAACACCGCCATCTGTACAAACATGTATATATCTACACTGCTATCTCTATAAACATGGAAATATCTACACCGATATCTGTATAAACATGGAAATAACTACACCGCTATTTGTATAAACAAGGAAATATCTACACCGCCATCTGTTTAAACATGGAAATATATACACAGACATCTGTTTATACATGGAAATATCTACACCGCTATCTGTATAAACATGATAATAACTACAACGCTATATGTATAAATATGGAAATATTTGCACCTCTATCCCTATAAACATGGTAATATCAACACCGCGATCTGTATAAACATGGAAATATCTACACCATGATCTGTATAAACATGGAAATATCTACACCGTGATCTGTATAAGCACGGAAATATCTACACCGCCATCTATATAAACATGGAAATATCTACACCCCTATCTGCATAAACATGGAAATATCCACAGCGCTATCTCTATAAACATGGAAAAATCAACACCGCTATCTCTATGAACATGGAAATATCTACACCGCCATCTCTATAAACATGGAAATATCTACACCGCGATCAGTATAAACATGGAAATATCTACACTGCTATCTGTATAAACATGGAAATATCTCCACTGCTATCTCTATAAACATGGAAATATCTACACTGCCATCTGTATAAACATGGAAATACTTACAAAGTTATCTGTATAAACATGGAAATATCTACACCGCCATCTGTATGAACATGGAAATATCTACACAGCCATGTGTATCTACATGGAAATATCTACACCGCTATTTATATAAACATGGAAATAACTACACCGCTATCTGTATAAACATGGAAATATTTACACCGCCATCTACATATCCATAGAAATATCTGCACCGTCATCTGTATAAACATGGAAATATCTACACGGTCATCTGTGTATAGAAGGAAATATCAACACCGCCATCTGTACAAACAAGGAAATATCTGCAACGCTATCTGTATAAACATGGAAATATTTTCACCGCGGTCTGCATAAACATGGAAATATCTACACCGCTATCTGTATAAACATGGAAATATCTACACCGCTATCTCTATAAACATGGAAATATCTACACCGTGATCTGTATAAACATGGAAATATTTAAACGGCTATCTGTATAAACATGGAAATATCTACACCGTTATCTGTATAAATATGGAAATATCTACACTGCTATCTCTATAAACATGGAAATATCTACAATGCCATCTGTAAAAACATGGAAATACCTATACCATCATCTGTATAAACATGGAAATATCTACACCACCATCTGTATAAACATGGAAATATCTCCAATGCCTTCTGTATACACATGGAAATAACTACACGGCAATCTGTGTATAGATGGAAACATCAACACCGCCATCTGTACAAACATGGATATATCTACACTGCTATCTCTATAAACATGGAAATATCTACACCGATATCTGTATAAACATGGAAATAACTACACCGCTATTTGTATAAACAAGGAAATATCTACACCGCCATCTGTTTAAACATGGAAATATATACACAGACATCTGTTTATACATGGAAATATCTACACCGCTATCTGTATAAACATGATAATAACTACAACGCTATATGTATAAATATGGAAATATTTGCACCTCTATCCCTATAAACATGGTAATAACACCGCGATCTGTATAAACATGGAAATATCTACACCATGATCTGTATAAACATGGAAATATCTACACCGTGATCTGTATAAGCACGGAAATATCTACACCGCCATCTATATAAACATGGAAATATCTACACCCCTATCTGCATAAACATGGAAATATCCACAGCGCTATCTCTATAAACATGGAAAAATCAACACCGCTATCTCTATGAACATGGAAATATCTACACCGCCATCTCTATAAACATGGAAATATCTACACCGCGATCAGTATAAACATGGAAATATCTACACTGCTATCTGTATAAACATGGAAATATCTCCACTGCTATCTCTATAAACATCGAAATATCTACACTGCCATCTGTATAAACATGGAAATACTTACAAAGTTATCTGTATAAACATGGAAATATCTACACCGCCATCTGTATGAACATGGAAATATCTACACAGCCATGTGTATCTACATGGAAATATCTACACCGCTATTTATATAAACATGGAAATAACTACACCGCTATCTGTATAAACATGGAAATATTTACACCGCCATCTACATATCCATAGAAATATCTGCGCCGCCATCTGTATAAACATGGAAATATCTACACGGTCATCTGTGTATAGAAGGAAATATCAACACCGCCATCTGTACAAACAAGGAAATATCTGCAACGCTATCTGTATAAACATGGAAATATTTTCACCGCGGTCTGCATAAACATGGAAATATCTACACCGCTATCTGTATAAACATGGAAATATCTACACCGCTATCTCTATAAACATGGAAATATCTACACCGTGATCTGTATAAACATGGAAATATTTAAACGGCTATCTGTATAAACATGGAAATATCTACACCGTTATCTGTATAAATATGGAAATATCTACACCGCCATCTCTATAAACATGGAAATATCTACACCCCTATCTGCATAAACATGGAAATATCCACAGCGCTATCTCTATAAACATGGAAAAATCAACACCGCTATCTCTATGAACATGGAAATATCTACACCGCCATCTCTATAAACTTGGAAATATCTACACCGCGATCAGTATAAACATGGAAATATCTACACTGCTATCTGTATAAACATGGAAATATCTCCACTGCTATCTCTATAAACATCGAAATATCTACACTGCCATCTGTATAAAAATGGAAATACTTACAAAGTTATCTGTATAAACATGGAAATATCTACACCGCCATCTGTATAAACATGGAAATATCTACACAGCCATATGTATCTACATGGAAATATATACACCGCTATTTATATAAACATGGAAATAACTACACCGCTATCTGTATAAACATAGAAATATTTACACCGCCATCTACATATCCATAGAAATATCTGCGCCGCCATCTGTATAAACATGGAAATATCTACACGGTCATCTTTGTATAGATGGAAATACCAACACCGCCATCGGTACAAACATGGAAATATCTGCAACGCTATCTGTATAAACATGGAAATATTTACACCGCGGTCTGTATAAACATGGAAATATCTACACCGCTATCTGTATAAACATGGAAATATCTACACCGCTATCTCTTTAAACATGGAAATATATACACCGTGATCTGTATAAACATGGAAATATTTAAACGGCTATCTGTATAAACATGGAAATGTCTACACCGTTATCTGTATAAATATGGAAATATCTACACCGCTATCTCTATAAACATGGAAATATCTACACCGCCATCTGTATAAACATGGAAATATCTACACTGCTATCTCTATAAACATGGAAATATCTACAATGCCATCTGTAAAAACATGGAAATACCTATACCGTCATCTGTATAAACATGGAAATATCTACACCACCATCTGTATAAACATGGAAATATCTACAATGCCATCTGTGTACACATGGAAATAACTACACGGCAATCTGTGTATACATGGAAACATCAACACCACCATCTGTACAAACATGGAAATATCTACACTGCTATCTCTATAAAGATGGAAATATCTACACCGATATCTGTATAAACATGGAAATAACTACACCACTATTTGTATAAACAAGGAAATATCTACACCGCCATCTGTTTAAACATGGAAATATATACACAGACATCTGTTTATACATGGAAATATCTACACCGCTATCTGTATAAACACGATAATAACTAAACGCTATCTGTATAAATATGGAAATATTTGCACCGCTATCCCTATAAACATGGTAATATCAACACCGCGATCTGTATAAACATGGAAATATCTACACCATGATCTGTATAAACATGGAAATATCTACACCGTGATCTGTATAAGCATGGAAATATCTAAACCGCCATCTCTATAAACATGGAAATATCTACACCCCTATCTGCATAAACATGGAAATATCCACAGCGCTATCTCTATAAACATGGAAAAATCAACACCGCTATCTCTATGAACATGGAAATATCTACACCGCCATCTCAATAAACATGGAAATATCTACACCGCGATCAGTATAAACATGGAAATATCTACACTGCTATCTGTATAAACATGGAAATATCTCCACTGCTATCTCTATAAACATCGAAATATCTACACTGCCATCTGTATAAACATGGAAATACTTACAAAGTTATCTGTATAAACATGGAAATACCTACACCGCCATCTGTATAAACATGGAAATACTTACAAAGTTATCTGTATAAACATGGAAATATCTACACCGCCATCTGTATAAACATGGAAATATCTACACAGCCATGTGTATCTACATGGAAATATTTACACCGCTATCTATATAAACATGGAAATAACTACACCGCTATCTGTATAAACATGGAAATATTTACAAAGTTATCTGTATAAACATGGAAATATCTACACCGCCATCTGTATAAACATGGAAATATCTACACAGCCATGTGTATCTATATGGAAATACTTACACCGCTATCTATATAAATATGGAAATAACTACGCCGCTATCTGTATAAACATGGAAATATTTACACCGCCATCTACATATCCATAGAAATATCTGTGCCGTCATCTGTATTAACATGGAAATATCTACACGGTCATCTGTGTATAGAAGGAAATATCAACACCGCCATCTGTACAAACATGGAAATATCTGCAACGCTATCTGTATAAACATGGAAATATTTACACCGCGGTCTGTATAAACATGGAAAAATCTACACCGCTATCTGTATAAACATGGAAATATCTACACCGCTATATCTATAAACATGGAAATATCTACACCGTGATCTGTATAAACATGGAAATATTTAAACGGCTATCTGTATAAACATGGAAATATCTACACCGTTATCTGTATAAATATGGAAATATCTACAACGCTATTTCTATAAACATGGAAATATCTACAACGCCATCTGTATAAACATGGAAATATCTACACTGCTATCTCTGTAAACATGGAAATATCTACAATGCCATCTGTAAAAACATGGAAATACCTATACCATCATCTGTATAAACATGGAAATATCTACAACACCATCTGTATAAACATGGAAATATCTACATTGCCTTCTGTATACACATGGAAATAACTACACGGCAATCTGTGTATACATGGAAACATCAACACCACCGTCTGTACAAACATGGAAATATCTACACTGCTATCTCTATAAACATGGAAATATCTACACCGATATCTGTATAAACATGGAAATAACTACACCGCTATTTGTATAAACAAGGAAATATCCACACCGCCATCTGTTTAAACATGGAAATATATACACAGACATCTGTTTATACATGGAAATATCTACACCGCTATCTGTATAAACACGACAATAACTAAACGCTATCTCTATAAATATGGAAATATTTGCACCGCTATCCCTATAAACATGGTAATATCAACACCGTGATCTGTATAAACATGGAAATATCTACACCATGATCTGTATAAACATGGAAATATCTGCACCGTGATCTGTATAAGCATGGAAATATCTACACCGCCATCTCTATAAACATGGAAATATCTACACCCCTATCTGCATAAACATGGAAATATCCACAGCGCTATCTCTATAAACATGGAAAAATCAAAGCCGCTATCTCTATGAACATGGAAATATCTACAACGCCATCTCTATAAACATGGAAATATCTACACCGCGATCAGTATAAACATGGAAATATCTACACTGCTACCTGTATAAACATGGAAATATCTCCACTGCTATCTCTATAAACATCGAAATATCTACACTGCCATCTGTATAAAAATGGAAATACTTACAAAGTTATCTGTATAAACATGGAAATATCTACACCGCCATCTGTATAAACATGGAAATATCTACACAGCCATGTGTATCTGCATGGAAATATCTACACCGCTATCTATATAAACATGGAAATAACTACAACGCTATCTGTATAAACATGGAAATATTTACACCGCCATCTACATATCCATAGAAATATCTGCGCCGCTATTTGTATAAACATGGAAATATCTACACGGTCATCTGTGTATAGATGGAAATATCAACACCGCCATCTGTACAAACATGGAAATATCTGCAACGCTATCTGTATAAACATGGAAATATTTACACCGCGGTCTGTATAAACATGGAAATATCTACACCGCTATCTGTATAAACATGGAAATATCTACACCGCTATCACTATAAACATGGAAATATCTACACCGTGATCTGTATAAACATGGAAATATTTAAACGGCTATCTGTATAAACATGGAAATATCTACACCGTTATCTGTATAAATATGGAAATATCTACACCGCTATCTCTATAAACATGGAAATATCTACACCGCCATCTGTATAAACATGGAAATATCTACACTGCTATCTCTATAAACATGGAAATATCTTCAATGCCATCTGTAAAAACATGGAAATACCTATACCGTCATCTGTATAAACATGGAAATATCTACACTGCTATCTCTATAAACATGGAAATATCTACAATGCCATCTGTAAAAACATGGAAATACCTATACCGTCATCTGTATATACATGGAAATATCTACACCACCATCTGTATAAACATGGAAATATCTACAATGCCATCTGTGTACACATGGAAATAACTACACGGCAATCTGTGTATACATGGAAACATCAACACCACCATCTGTACAAACATGGAAATATCTACACTGCTATCTCTATAAACACGGAAATATCTACACCGATATCTGTATAAACATGGAAATAACTACACCGCTATTTGTATAAACAAGGAAATAACTACACCGCCATCTGTTTAAACATGGAAATATATACACAGACATCTGTTTATACATGGAAATATCTACACCGCTATCTGTATAAACACGATAATAACTAAACGCTATCTGTATAAATATGGAAATATTTGCACCTCTATCCCTATAAACATGGTAATATCAACACCGCGATCTGTATAAACATGGAAATATCTACACCATGATATGTATAAACATGGAAATATCTACACCGTGATCTGTATAAGCATGGAAATATCTACACCGCCATCTCTATAAACATGGGAATATCTACACCCCTATCTGCATAAACTTGGAAATATCCACAGCGCTATCTCTATAAACATGGAAAAATCAGCACCGCTATCTCTATGAACATGGAAATATCTACAACGCCATCTCTATAAACATGGAAATATCTACACCGCGATCAGTATAAACATGGAAATATCTACACTGCTATCTGTATAAACATGGAAATATCTCCACTGCTATCTCTATAAACATCGAAATATCTACACTGCCATCTGTATAAACATGGAAATACTTACAAAGTTATCTGTATAAACATGGAAATATCTACACCGCCATCTGTATAAACATGGAAATATCTACACAGCCATGTGTATCTACATGGAAATATTTACACCGCTATCTATATAAACATGGAAATAACTACACCGCTATCTGTATAAACATGGAAGTATTTACAAAGTTATCTGTATAAACATGGAAACATCTACACCGCCATCTGTATAAACATGGAAATAACTACACAGCCATGTGTATCTACATGGAAATATTTACACCGCTATCTATATAAACATGGAAATAACTACGCCGCTATCTGTATAAACATGGAAATATTTACACCGCCATCTACATATCCATAGAAATATCTGTGCCGCCATCTGTATAAACATGGAAATATCTACACGGTCATCTGTGTATAGAAGGAAATATCAACACCGCCATCTGTACAAACATGGAAATATCTGCAACGCTATCTGTATAAACATGGAAATATTTACACCGTGGTCTGTATAAACATGGAAAAATCTACACCGCTATCTGTATAAACATGGAAATATCTACACCGCTATCTCTATAAACATGGAAATATCTACACTTTGATCTGTATAAACATGGAAATATTTAAACGGCTATCTGTATAAACATGGAAATATCTACACCGTTATCTGTATAAATATGGAAATATCTACAACGCTATTTCTATAAACATGGAAATATCTACACCGCCATCTGTATAAACATGGAAATATCTACACTGCTATCTCTATAAACATGGAAATATCTACAATGCCATCTGTAAAAACATGGAAATACCTATACCATCATCTGTATAAACATGGAAATATCTACACCACCATCTGTATAAACATGGAAATATCTCCAATGCCTTCTGTATACACATGGAAATAACTACACGGCAATCTGTGTATAGATGGAAACATCAACACTGCCATCTGTACAAACATGGAAATATCTACACTGCTATCTCTATAAACATGGAAATATCTACACCGATATCTGTATAAACATGGAAATAACTACACCGCTATTTGTATAAACAAGGAAATATCTACACCGCCATCTGTTTAAACATGGAAATATATACACAGACATCTGTTTATACATGGAAATATCTACACCGCTATCTGTATAAACATGATAATAACTACAACGCTATCTGTATAAATATGGAAATATTTGCACCGCTATCCCTACAAACATGGTAATATCAACACCGCGATCTGTATAAACATGGAAATATCTACACCATGATCTGTATAAACATGGAAATATCTACACCGTGATCTGTATAAGCACGGAAATATCTACACCGCCATCTATATAGACATGGAAATATCTACACCCCTATCTGCATAAACATGGAAATATCCACAGCACTATCTCTATAAACATGGAAAAATCAAAGCCGCTATCTCTATGAACATGGAAATATCTACACCGCCATCTCTATAAACATGGAAATATCTACACCACGATCAGTATAAACATGGAAATATCTACACTGCTATCTGTATAAACATGGAAATATCTCCACTGCTATCTCTATAAACATCGAAATATCTACACTGCCATCTGTATAAACATGGAAATACTTACAAAGTTATCTGTATAAACATGGAAATATCTACACCGCCATCTGTATAAACATGGAAATATCTACACAGCCATGTGTATCTGCATGGAAATATCTACACCGCTATCTATATAAACATGGAAATAACTACAACGCTATCTGTATAAACATGGAAATATTTACACCGCCATCTACATATCCATAGAAATATCTGCGCCGCCATCTGTATAAACATGGAAATATCTACACGGTCATATGTGTATAGAAGGAAATATCAACACCGCCATCTGTACAAACAAGGAAATATCTGCAACGCTATCTGTATAAACATGGAAATATTTTCACCGCGGTCTGCATAAACATGGAAATATCTACACCGCTATCTGTATAAACATGGAAATATCTACACCGCTATCTCTATAAACATGGAAATATCTACACCGTGATCTGTATAAACATGGAAATATTTAAACGGCTATCTGTATAAACATGGAAATATCTACACCGTTATCTGTATAAATATGGAAATATCTACAACGCTATTTCTATAAACATGGAAATATCTACACCGCCATCTCTATAAACATGGAAATATCTACACCGCGATCAGTATAAACATGGAAATATCTACACTGCTATCTCTATAAACGTGAAAATATCTCCACTGCTATCTCTATAAACATCGAAATATCTACACTGCCATCTGTATAAACATGGAAATACTTACAAAGTTATCTGTATAAACATGGAAATATCTACACCGCCATCTGTATAAACCTGGAAATATCTACACAGCCATGTGTATCTACATGGAAATATCTACACCACTATCTATATAAACATGGAAATAACTACAACGCTATCTGTATAAACATGGAAATATTTACACCGCCATCTACATATCCATAGAAATATCTGCGCCGCCATTTGTATAAACATGTTAATATCTACACGGTCATCTGTTTATAGATGGAAATATCAACACCGCCATCTGTACAAACATGGAAATATCTGCAACGCTATCTGTATAAACATGGAAATATTTACACCGCGGTCTGTATAAACATGGATATATCTACACCGTTATCTGTATAAATATGGAAATATCTACACCGCTATCTCTATAAACATGGAAATATCTACACCGCCATCTGTATAAACATGGAAATATCTACACTGCTATCTCTATGAACATGGAAATATCTTCAATGCCATCTGTTAAAACATGGAAATACCTATACCGTCATCTGTATAAACATGGAAATATCTACACCACCATCTGTATAAACATGGAAATATCTACAATGCCATCTGTGTACACATGGAAATAACTACACGGGAATCTGTGTATACATGGAAACATCAACACCACCATCTGTACAAACATGGAAATATCTACACTGCTATCTCTATAAACACGGAAATATCTACACCGATATCTGTATAAACATGGAAATAACTACACCGCTATTTGTATAAACAAGGAAATATCTACACCGCCATCTGTTTAAACATGGAAATATATACACAGACATCTGTTTATACATGGAAATATCTACACCGCTATCTGTATAAACACGATAATAACTAAACGCTATCTGTATAAATATGGAAATATTTGCACCGCTATCCCTATAAACATGGTAATATCAAAACCGCGATCTGTATAAACATGGAAATATCTACACTGCTATCTGTATAAACATGGAAATATCTCCACTGCTATCTCTATAAACATCGAAATATCTACACTGCCATCTGTATAAACATGGAAATACTTACAAAGTTATCTGTATAAACATGGAAATACCTACACCGCCATCTGTATAAACATGGAAATACTTACAAAGTTATCTGTATAAACATGGAAATATCTACACCGCCATCTGTATAAACATGGAAATATCTACACAGCCATGTGTATCTACATGGAAATATTTACACCGCTATCTATATAAACATGGAAATAACTACACCGTTATCTGTATAAACATGGAAATATTTACAAAGTTATCTGTATAAACATGGAAATATCTACACCGCCATCTGTATAAACATGGAAATATCTACACAGCCATGTGTATCTATATGGAAATACTTACACCGCTATCTATATAAATATGGAAATAACTACGCCGCTATCTGTATAAACATGGAAATATTTACACCGCCATCTACATATCCATAGAAATATCTGTGCCGCCATCTGTATTAACATGGAAATATCTACACGGTCATCTGTGTATAGAAGGAAATATCAACACCGCCATCTGTACAAACATGGAAATATCTGCAACGCTATCTGTATAAACATGGAAATATTTACACCGCGGTCTGTATAAACATGGAAAAATCTACACCGCTATCTGTATAAACATGGAAATATCTACACCGCTATATCTATAAACATGGAAATATCTACACCGTGATCTGTATAAACATGGAAATATTTAAACGGCTATCTGTATAAACATGGAAATATCTACACCGTTATCTGTATAAATACGGAAATATCTACAACGCTATTTCTATAAACATGGAAATACCTACACCGCCATCTGTATAAACATGGAAATATCTACACTGCTATCTCTATAAACATGGAAATATCTACAATGCCATCTGTAAAAACATGGAAATACCTGTACCGTCATCTGTATAAACATGGAAATATCTACACCACCATCTGTATAAACATGGAAATATCTACAATGCCATCTGTGTACACATGGAAATAACTACACGGCAATCTGTGTATACATGGAAACATCAACACCACCATCTGTACAAACATGGAAATATCTACACTGCTATCTCTATAAACACGGAAATATCTACACCGGTATCTGTATAAACATGGAAATAACTACACCGCTATTTGTATAAACAAGGAAATATCTACACCGCCATCTGTTTAAACATGGAAATATATACACAGACATCTGTTTATACATGGAAATATCTACACCGCTATCTGTATAAACACGATAATAACTAAACGCTATCTGTATAAATATGGAAATATTTGCACCTCTATCCCTATAAACATGGTAATATCAACACCGCGATCTGTATAAACATGGAAATATCTACACCATGATATGTATAAACATGGAAATATCTACACCGTGATCTGTATAAGCATGGAAATATCTACACCGCCATCTCTATAAACATGGGAATATCTACACCCCTATCTGCATAAACTTGGAAATATCCACAGCGCTATCTCTATAAACATGGAAAAATCAGCACCGCTATCTCTATGAACATGGAAATATCTACAACGCCATCTCTATAAACATGGAAATATCTACACCGCGATCAGTATAAACATGGAAATATCTACACTGCTATCTGTATAAACATGGAAATATCTCCACTGCTATCTCTATAAACATCGAAATAACTACACTGTCATCTGTATAAACATGGAAATACTTACAAAGTTATCTGTATAAACATGGAAATATCTACACCGCCATCTGTATAAACATGGAAATATCTACACAGCCATGTGTATCTACATGGAAATATTTACACCGCTATCTATATAAACATGGAAATAACTACACCGCTATCTGTATAAACATGGAAATATTTACAAAGTTATCTGTATAAACATGGAAACATCTACACCGCCATCTGTATAAACATGGAAATAACTACACAGCCATGTGTATCTACATGGAAATATTTACACCGCTATCTATATAAACATGGAAATAACTACGCCGCTATCTGTATAAACATGGAAATATTTACACCGCCATCTACATATCCATAGAAATATCTGTGCCGCCATCTGTGTAAACATGGAAATATCTACACGGTCATCTGTGTATAGAAGGAAATATCAACACCGCCATCTGTACAAACATGGAAATATCTGCAACGCTATCTGTATAAACATGGAAATATTTACACCGCGGTCTGTATAAACATGGAAAAATCTACACCGCTATCTGTATAAACATGGAAATATCTACACCGCTATCTCTATAAACATGGAAATATCTACACTTTGATCTGTATAAACATGGAAATATTTAAACGGCTATCTGTATAAACATGGAAATATCTACACCGTTATCTGTATAAATATGGAAATATCTACAACGCTATTTCTATAAACATGGAAATATCTACACCGCCATCTGTATAAACATGGAAATATCTACACTGCTATCTCTATAAACATGGAAATATCTACAATGCCATCTGTAAAAACATGGAAATACCTATACCATCATCTGTATAAACATGGAAATATCTACACCACCATCTGTATAAACATGGAAATATCTACAATGCCATCTGTGTACACATGGAAATAACTACACGGCAATCTGTGTATACATGGAAACATCAACACCACCATCTGTACAAACATGGAAATATCTACACTGCTATCTCTATAAACACGGAAATATCTACACCGGTATCTGTATAAACATGGAAATAACTACACCGCTATTTGTATAAACAAGGAAATATCTACACCGCCATCTGTTTAAACATGGAAATATATACACAGACATCTGTTTATACATGGAAATATCTACACCGCTATCTGTATAAACACGATAATAACTAAACGCTATCTGTATAAATATGGAAATATTTGCACCTCTATCCCTATAAACATGGTAATATCAACACCGCGATCTGTATAAACATGGAAATATCTACACCATGATATGTATAAACATGGAAATATCTACACCGTGATCTGTATAAGCATGGAAATATCTACACCGCCATCTCTATAAACATGGGAATATCTACACCCCTATCTGCATAAACTTGGAAATATCCACAGCGCTATCTCTATAAACATGGAAAAATCAGCACCGCTATCTCTATGAACATGGAAATATCTACAACGCCATCTCTATAAACATGGAAATATCTACACCGCGATCAGTATAAACATGGAAATATCTACACTGCTATCTGTATAAACATGGAAATATCTCCACTGCTATCTCTATAAACATCGAAATATCTACACTGTCATCTGTATAAACATGGAAATACTTACAAAGTTATCTGTATAAACATGGAAATATCTACACCGCCATCTGTATAAACATGGAAATATCTACACAGCCATGTGTATCTACATGGAAATATTTACACCGCTATCTATATAAACATGGAAATAACTACACCGTTATCTGTATAAACATGGAAATATTTACAAAGTTATCTGTATAAACATGGAAATATCTACACCGCCATCTGTATAAACATGGAAATATCTACACAGCCATGTGTATCTATATGGAAATACTTACACCGCTATCTATATAAATATGGAAATAACTACGCCGCTATCTGTATAAACATGGAAATATTTACACCGCCATCTACATATCCATAGAAATATCTGTGCCGCCATCTGTATTAACATGGAAATATCTACACGGTCATCTGTGTATAGAAGGAAATATCAACACCGCCATCTGTACAAACATGGAAATATCTGCAACGCTATCTGTATAAACATGGAAATATTTACACCGCGGTCTGTATAAACATGGAAAAATCTACACCGCTATCTGTATAAACATGGAAATATCTACACCGCTATATCTATAAACATGGAAATATCTACACCGTGATCTGTATAAACATGGAAATATTTAAACGGCTATCTGTATAAACATGGAAATATCTACACCGTTATCTGTATAAATACGGAAATATCTACAACGCTATTTCTATAAACATGGAAATACCTACACCGCCATCTGTATAAACATGGAAATATCTACACTGCTATCTCTATAAACATGGAAATATCTACAATGCCATCTGTAAAAACATGGAAATACCTGTACCGTCATCTGTATAAACATGGAAATATCTACACCACCATCTGTATAAACATGGAAATATCTACAATGCCATCTGTGTACACATGGAAATAACTACACGGCAATCTGTGTATACATGGAAACATCAACACCACCATCTGTACAAACATGGAAATATCTACACTGCTATCTCTATAAACACGGAAATATCTACACCGGTATCTGTATAAACATGGAAATAACTACACCGCTATTTGTATAAACAAGGAAATATCTACACCGCCATCTGTTTAAACATGGAAATATATACACAGACATCTGTTTATACATGGAAATATCTACACCGCTATCTGTATAAACACGATAATAACTAAACGCTATCTGTATAAATATGGAAATATTTGCACCTCTATCCCTATAAACATGGTAATATCAACACCGCGATCTGTATAAACATGGAAATATCTACACCATGATATGTATAAACATGGAAATATCTACACCGTGATCTGTATAAGCATGGAAATATCTACACCGCCATCTCTATAAACATGGGAATATCTACACCCCTATCTGCATAAACTTGGAAATATCCACAGCGCTATCTCTATAAACATGGAAAAATCAGCACCGCTATCTCTATGAACATGGAAATATCTACAACGCCATCTCTATAAACATGGAAATATCTACACCGCGATCAGTATAAACATGGAAATATCTACACTGCTATCTGTATAAACATGGAAATATCTCCACTGCTATCTCTATAAACATCGAAATAACTACACTGTCATCTGTATAAACATGGAAATACTTACAAAGTTATCTGTATAAACATGGAAATATCTACACCGCCATCTGTATAAACATGGAAATATCTACACAGCCATGTGTATCTACATGGAAATATTTACACCGCTATCTATATAAACATGGAAATAACTACACCGCTATCTGTATAAACATGGAAATATTTACAAAGTTATCTGTATAAACATGGAAACATCTACACCGCCATCTGTATAAACATGGAAATAACTACACAGCCATGTGTATCTACATGGAAATATTTACACCGCTATCTATATAAACATGGAAATAACTACGCCGCTATCTGTATAAACATGGAAATATTTACACCGCCATCTACATATCCATAGAAATATCTGTGCCGCCATCTGTGTAAACATGGAAATATCTACACGGTCATCTGTGTATAGAAGGAAATATCAACACCGCCATCTGTACAAACATGGAAATATCTGCAACGCTATCTGTATAAACATGGAAATATTTACACCGCGGTCTGTATAAACATGGAAAAATCTACACCGCTATCTGTATAAACATGGAAATATCTACACCGCTATCTCTATAAACATGGAAATATCTACACTTTGATCTGTATAAACATGGAAATATTTAAACGGCTATCTGTATAAACATGGAAATATCTACACCGTTATCTGTATAAATATGGAAATATCTACAACGCTATTTCTATAAACATGGAAATATCTACACCGCCATCTGTATAAACATGGAAATATCTACACTGCTATCTCTATAAACATGGAAATATCTACAATGCCATCTGTAAAAACATGGAAATACCTATACCATCATCTGTATAAACATGGAAATATCTACACCACCATCTGTATAAACATGGAAATATCTACAATGCCATCTGTGTACACATGGAAATAACTACACGGCAATCTGTGTATACATGGAAACATCAACACCACCATCTGTACAAACATGGAAATATCTACACTGCTATCTCTATAAACACGGAAATATCTACACCGGTATCTGTATAAACATGGAAATAACTACACCGCTATTTGTATAAACAAGGAAATATCTACACCGCCATCTGTTTAAACATGGAAATATATACACAGACATCTGTTTATACATGGAAATATCTACACCGCTATCTGTATAAACACGATAATAACTAAACGCTATCTGTATAAATATGGAAATATTTGCACCTCTATCCCTATAAACATGGTAATATCAACACCGCGATCTGTATAAACATGGAAATATCTACACCATGATATGTATAAACATGGAAATATCTACACCGTGATCTGTATAAGCATGGAAATATCTACACCGCCATCTCTATAAACATGGGAATATCTACACCCCTATCTGCATAAACTTGGAAATATCCACAGCGCTATCTCTATAAACATGGAAAAATCAGCACCGCTATCTCTATGAACATGGAAATATCTACAACGCCATCTCTATAAACATGGAAATATCTACACCGCGATCAGTATAAACATGGAAATATCTACACTGCTATCTGTATAAACATGGAAATATCTCCACTGCTATCTCTATAAACATCGAAATATCTACACTGTCATCTGTATAAACATGGAAATACTTACAAAGTTATCTGTATAAACATGGAAATATCTACACCGCCATCTGTATAAACATGGAAATATCTACACAGCCATGTGTATCTACATGGAAATATTTACACCGCTATCTATATAAACATGGAAATAACTACACCGCTATCTGTATAAACATGGAAATATTTACAAAGTTATCTGTATAAACATGGAAACATCTACACCGCCATCTGTATAAACATGGAAATAACTACACAGCCATGTGTATCTACATGGAAATATTTACACCGCTGTCTATATAAACATGGAAATAACTACGCCACTATCTGTATAAACATGGAAATATTTACACCGCCATCTACATATCCATAGAAATATCTGTGCCGCCATCTGTATAAACATGGAAATATCTACACGGTCATCTGTGTATAGAAGGAAATATCAACACCGCCATCTGTACAAACATGGAAATATCTGCAACGCTATCTGTATAAACTTGGAAATATTTACACCGCGGTCTGTATAAACATGGAAAAATCTACACCGCTATCTGTATAAACATGGAAATATCTACACCGCTATCTCTATAAACATGGAAATATCTACACTTTGATCTGTATAAACATGGAAATATTTAAACGGCTATCTGTATAAACATGGAAATATCTACACCGTTATCTGTATAAATATGGAAATATCTACAACGCTATTTCTATAAACATGGAAATATCTACACCGCCATCTGTATAAACATGGAAATATCTACACTGCTATCTCTATAAACATGGAAATATCTACAATGCCATCTGTAAAAACATGGAAATACCTATACCATCATCTGTATAAACATGGAAATATCTACACCACCATCTGTATAAACATGGAAATATCTCCAATGCCTTCTGTATACACATGGAAATAACTACACGGCAATCTGTGTATAGATGGAAACATCAACACCGCCATCTGTACAAACATGGAAATATCTACACTGCTATCTCTATAAACATGGAAATATCTACACCGATATCTGTATAAACATGGAAATAACTACACCGCTATTTGTATAAACAAGGAAATATCTACACCGCCATCTGTTTAAACATGGAAATATATACACAGACATCTGTTTATACATGGAAATATCTACACCGCTATCTGTATAAACATGATAATAACTACAACGCTATATGTATAAATATGGAAATATTTGCACCTCTATCCCTATAAACATGGTAATATCAACACCGCGATCTGTATAAACATGGAAATATCTACACCATGATCTGTATAAACATGGAAATATCTACACCGTGATCTGTATAAGCACGGAAATATCTACACCGCCATCTATATAAACATGGAAATATCTACACCCCTATCTGCATAAACATGGAAATATCCACAGCGCTATCTCTATAAACATGGAAAAATCAACACCGCTATCTCTATGAACATGGAAATATCTACACCGCTATCTCTATAAACATGGAAATATCTACACCGCGATCAGTATAAACATGGAAATATCTACACTGCTATCTGTATAAACATGGAAATATCTCCACTGCTATCTCTATAAACATCGAAATATCTACACTGCCATCTGTATAAACATGGAAATACTTACAAAGTTATCTGTATAAACATGGAAATATCTACACCGCCATCTGTATAAACATGGAAATATCTACACAGCCATGTGTATCTACATGGAAATATCTACACCGTTATTTATATAAACATGGAAATAACTACACCGCTATCTGTATAAACATGGAAATATTTACACCGCCATCTACATATCCATAGAAATATCTGCGCCGCCATCTGTATAAACATGGAAATATCTACACGGTCATCTGTGTATAGAAGGAAATATCAACACCGCCATCTGTACAAACAAGGAAATATCTGCAACGCTATCTGTATAAACATGGAAATATTTTCACCGCGGTCTGCATAAACATGGAAATATCTACACCGCTATCTGTATAAACATGGAAATATCTACACCGCTATCTCTATAAACATGGAAATATCTACACCGTGATCTGTATAAACATGGAAATATTTAAACGGCTATCTGTATAAACATGGAAATATCTACACCTTTATCTGTATAAATATGGAAATATCTACACTGCTATCTCTATAAACATGGAAATATCTACAATGCCATCTGTAAAAACATGGAAATACCTATACCGTCATCTGTATAAACATTGAAATATCTACACCACCATCTGTATAAACATGGAAATATCTACAATGCCATCTGTGTACACATGGAAATAACTACACGGCAATCTGTGTATACATGGAAACATCAACACCACCATCTGTACAAACATGGAAATATCTACACTGCTATCTCTATAAACATGGAAATATCTACACCGATATCTGTATAAACATGGAAATAACTACACCGCTATTTGTATAAAGAAGGAAATATCTACACCGCCATCTGTTTAAACATGGAAATATATACACAGACATCTGTTTATACATGGAAATATCTACACCGCTATCTGTATAAACATGATAATAACTAAACGCTATCTGTATAAATATGGAAATATTTGCACCGCTATCCCTATAAACATGGTAATATCAACACCGCGATCTGTATAAACATGGAAATATCTACACCATGATCTGTATAAACATGGAAATATCTACACCGTGATCTGTATAAGCATGGAAATATCTACACCGCCATCTCTATAAACATGGAAATATCTACACCCCTATCTGCATAAACATGGAAATATCCACAGCGCTATCTCTATAAACATGGAAAAATCAACACCGCTATCTCTATGAACATGGAAATATCTACACCGCCATCTCTATAAACTTGGAAATATCTACACCGCGATCAGTATAAACATGGAAATATCTACACTGCTATCTGTATAAACATGGAAATATCTCCACTGCTATCTCTATAAACATCGAAATATCTACACTGCCATCCGTATAAACATGGAAATACTTACAAAGTTATCTGTATAAACATGGAAATATCTACACCGCCATCTGTATAAACATGGAAATATCTACACAGCCATATGTATCTACATGGTAATATATACACCGCTATTTATATAAACATGGAAATAACTACACCGCTATCTGTATAAACATAGAAATATTTACACGGCCATCTACATATCCATAGAAATATCTGCGCCGCCATCTGTATAAACATGGAAATATCTACACGGTCATCGTTGTATAGATGGAAATACCAACACCGCCATCGGTACAAACATGGAAATATCTGCAACGCTATCTGTATAAACATGGAAATATTTACACTGCGGTCTGTATAAACATGGAAATATCTACACCGCTATCTGTATAAACATGGAAATATCTACACTGCTATCTCTTTAAACATGGAAATATATACACCGTGATCTGTATAAACATGGAAATATTTAAACGGCTATCTGTATAAACATGGAAATATCTACACCGTTATCTGTATAAATATGGAAATATCTACACCGCTATCTCTATAAACATGGAAATATCTACACCGCCATCTGTATAAACATGGAAATATCTACACTGCTATCTCTATAAACATGGAAATATCTACAATGCCATCTGTAAAAACATGGAAATACCTATACCGTCATCTGTATAAACATGGAAATATCTACACCACCATCTGTATAAACATGGAAATATCTACAATGCCATCTGTGTACACATGGAAATAACTACACGGCAATCTGTGTATACATGGAAACATCAACACCACCATTTGTACAAACATGGAAATATCTACACTGCTATCTCTATAAAGATGGAAATATCTACACCGATATCTGTATAAACATGGAAATAACTACACCACTATTTGTATAAACAAGGAAATATCTACACCGCCATCTGTTTAAACATGGAAATATATACACAGACATCTGTTTATACATGGAAATATCTACACCGCTATCTGTATAAACACGATAATAACTAAACGCTATCTGTATAAATATGGAAATATTTGCACCGCTATCCCTATAAACATGGTAATATCAACACCGCGATCTGTATAAACATGGAAATATCTACACCATGATCTGTATAAACATGGAAATATCTACACCGTGATCTGTATAAGCATGGAAATATCTACACCGCCATCTCTATAAACATGGAAATATCTACACCCCTATCTGCATAAACATGGAAATATCCACAGCGCTATCTCTATAAACATGGAAAAATCAACACCGCTATCTCTATGAACATGGAAATATCTACACCGCCATCTCTATAAACATGGAAATATCTACACCGCGATCAGTATAAACATGGAAATATCTACACTGCTATCTGTATAAACATGGAAATATCTCCACTGCTATCTCTATAAACATCGAAATATCTACACTGCCATCTGTATAAACATGGAAATACTTACAAAGTTATCTGTATAAACATGGAAATATCTACACCGCCATCTGTATAAACCTGGAAATATCTACACAGCCATGTGTATCTACATGGAAATATCTACACCGCTATCTATATAAACATGGAAATAACTACAACGTTATCTGTATAAACATGGAAATATTTACACCGCCATCTACATATCCATAGAAATATCTGCGCCGCCATTTGTATAAACATGTTAATATCTACACGGTCATCTGTTTATAGATGGAAATATCAACACCGCCATCTGTACAAACATGGAAATATCTGCAACGCTATCTGTATAAACATGGAAATATTTACACCGCGGTCTGTATAAACATGGATATATCTACACCGTTATCTGTATAAATATGGAAATATCTACACCGCTATCTCTATAAACATGGAAATATCTACACCGCCATCTGTATAAACATGGAAATATCTACACTGCTATCTCTATAAACATGGAAATATCTTCAATGCCATCTGTTAAAACATGGAAATACCTATACCGTCATCTGTATAAACATGGAAATATCTACACCACCATCTGTATAAACATGGAAATATCTACAATGCCATCTGTGTACACATGGAAATAACTACACGGGAATCTGTGTATACATGGAAACATCAACACCACCATCTGTACAAACATGGAAATATCTACACTGCTATCTCTATAAACACGGAAATATCTACACCGATATCTGTATAAACATGGAAATAAATACACCGCTATTTGTATAAACAAGGAAATATCTACACCGCCATCTGTTTAAACATGGAAATATATACACAGACATCTGTTTATACATGAAAATATCTACACCGCTATCTGTATAAACACGATAATAACTAAACGCTATCTGTATAAATATGGAAATATTTGCACCGCTATCCCTATAAACATGGTAATATCAAATCCGCGATCTGTATAAACATGGAAATATCTACACTGCTATCTGTATCAACATGGAAATATCTCCACTGCTATCTCTATAAACATCAAAATATCTACACTGCCATCTGTATAAACATGGAAATACTTACAAAGTTATCTGTATAAACATGGAAATACCTACACCGCCATCTGTATAAACATGGAAATACTTACAAAGTTATCTGTATAAACATGGAAATATCTACACCGCCATCTGTATAAACATGGAAATATCTACACAGCCATGTGTATCTACATGGAAATATTTACACCGCTATCTATATAAACATGGAAATAACTACACCGCTATCTGTATAAACATGGAAATATTTACAAAGTTATCTGTATAAACATGGAAATATCTACACCGCCATCTGTATAAACATGGAAATATCTACACAGCCATGTGTATCTATATGGAAATACTTACACCGCTATCTATATAAATATGGAAATAACTACGCCGCTATCTGTATAAACATGGAAATATTTACACCGCCATCTACATATCCATAGAAATATCTGTGCCGCCATCTGTATTAACATGGAAATATCTACACGGTCATCTGTGTATAGAAGGAAATATCAACACCGCCATCTGTACAAACATGGAAATATCTGCAACGCTATCTGTATAAACATGGAAATATTTACACCGCGGTCTGTATAAACATGGAAAAATCTACACCGCTATCTGTATAAACATGGAAATATCTACACCGCTATATCTATAAACATGGAAATATCTACACCGTGATCTGTATAAACATGGAAATATTTAAACGGCTATCTGTATAAACATGGAAATATCTACACCTTTATCTGTATAAATATGGAAATATCTACAACGCTATTTCTATAAACATCGAAATATCTACACCGCCATCTGTATAAACATGGAAATATCTACACTGCTATCTCTATAAACATGGAAATATCTACAATGCCATCTGTAAAAACATGGAAATACCTATACCATCATCTGTATAAACATGGAAATATCTACACCACCATCTGTATAAACATGGAAATATCTACATTGCCTTCTGTATACACATGGAAATAACTACACGGCAATCTGTGTATACATGGAAACATCAACACCACCGTCTGTACAAACATGGAAATATCTACACTGCTATCTCTATAAACATGGAAATATCTACACCGATATCTGTATAATCATGGAAATAACTACACCGCTATTTGTATAAACAAGGAAATATCCACACCGCCATCTGTTTAAACATGGAAATATATACACAGACATCTGTTTATACATGGAAATATCTACACCGCTATCTGTATAAACACGACAATAACTAAACGCTATCTGTATAAATATGGAAATATTTGCACCGCTATCCCTATAAACATGGTAATATCAACACCGCGATCTGTATAAACATGGAAATATCTACATCATGATCTGTATAAACATGGAAATATCTACACCGTGATCTGTATAAGCATGGAAATATCTACACCGCCATCTCTATAAACATGGAAATATCTACACCCCTATCTGCATAAACATGGAAATATCCACAGCGCTATCTCTATAAACATGGAAAAATCAAAGCCGCTTTCTCTATGAACATGGAAATATCTACAACGCCATCTCTATAAACATGGAAATATCTACACCGCGATCAGTATAAACATGGAAATATCTACACTGCTATCTGTATAAACATGGAAATATCTCCACTGCTATCTCTATAAACATCGAAATATCTACACTGCCATCTGTATAAAAATGGAAATACTTACAAAGTTATCTGTATAAACATGGAAATATCTACACCGCCATCTGTATAAACATGGAAATATCTACACAGCCATGTGTATCTGCATGGAAATATCTACACCGCTATCTATATAAACATGGAAATAACTACAACGCTATCTGTATAAACATGGAAATATTTACACCGCCATCTACATATCCATAGAAATATCTGCGCCGCTATTTGTATAAACATGGAAATATCTACACGGTCATCTGTGTATAGATGGAAATATCAACACCGCCATCTGTACAAACATGGAAATATCTGCAACGCTATCTGTATAAACATGGAAATATTTACACCGCGGTCTGTATAAACATGGAAATATCTACACCGCTATCTGTATAAACATGGAAATATCTACACCGCTATCACTATAAACATGGAAATATCTACACCGTGATCTGTATAAACATGGAAAAATCTACACCGCTATCTGTATAAACATGGAAATATCTACACCGTTATCTGTATAAATATGGAAATATCTACACCGCTATCTCTATAAACATGGAAATATCTACACCGCCATCTGTATAAACATGGAAATATCTACACTGCTATCTCTATAAACATGGAAATATCTTCAATGCCATCTGTAAAAACATGGAAATACCTATACCGTCATCTGTATAAACATGGAAATATCTACACTGCTATCTCTATAAACATGGAAATATCTACAATGCCATCTGTAAAAACATGGAAATACCTATACCGTCATCTGTATAAACATGGAAATATCTACACCACCATCTGTATAAACATGGAAATATCTACAATGCCATCTGTGTACACATGGAAATAACTACACGGCAATCTGTGTATACATGGAAACATCAACACCACCATCTGTACAAACATGGAAATATCTACACTGCTATCTCTATAAACACGGAAATATCTACACCGATATCTGTATAAACATGGAAATAACTACACCGCTATTTGTATAAACAAGGAAATATCTACACCGCCATCTGTTTAAACATGGAAATATATACACAGACATCTGTTTATACATGGAAATATCTACACCGCTATCTGTATAAACACGATAATAACTAAACGCTATCTGTATAAATATGGAAATATTTGCACCTCTATCCCTATAAACATGGTAATATCAACACCGCGATCTGTATAAACATGGAAATATCTACACCATGATATGTATAAACATGGAAATATCTACACCGTGATCTGTATAAGCATGGAAATATCTACACCGCCATCTCTATAAACATGGGAATATCTACACCCCTATCTGCATAAACTTGGAAATATCCACAGCGCTATCTCTATAAACATGGAAAATCAGCACCGCTATCTCTATGAACATGGAAATATCTACAACGCCATCTCTATAAACATGGAAATATCTACACCGCGATCAGTATAAACATGGAAATATCTACACTGCTATCTGTATAAACATGGAAATATCTCCACTGCTATCTCTATAAACATCGAAATATCTACACTGCCATCTGTATAAACATGGAAATACTTACAAAGTTATCTGTATAAACATGGAAATATCTACACCGCCATCTGTATAAACCTGGAAATATCTACACAGCCATGTGTATCTACATGGAAATATCTACACCGCTATCTATATAAACATGGAAATAACTACAACGCTATCTGTATAAACATGGAAATATTTACACCGCCATCTACATATCCATAGAAATATCTGCGCCGCCATTTGTATAAACATGTTAATATCTACACGGTCATCTGTTTATAGATGGAAATATCAACACCGCCATCTGTACAAACATGGAAATATCTGCAACGCTATCTGTATAAACATGGAAATATTTACACCGCGGTCTGTATAAACATGGAAAAATCTACACCGCTATCTGTATAAACATGGAAATATCTACACCGCTATCTCTATAAACATGGAAATATCTACACCGTGATCTGTATAAACATGGAAATATTTAAACGGCTATCTGTATAAACATGGAAATATCTACACCGTTATCTGTATAAATATGGAAATATCTACAACGCTATTTCTATAAACATGGAAATATCTACACCGCCATCTGTATAAACATGGAAATATCTACACTGCTATCTCTATAAACAAGGAAATATCTACAATGCCATCTGTAAAAACATGGAAATACCTATACCATCATCTGTATAAACATGGAAATATCTACACCACAATCTGTATAAACATGGGAATATCTACATTGCCTTCTGTATACACATGGAAATAACTACACGGCAATCTGTGTATACATGGAAACATCAACACCACCGTCTGTACAAACATGGAAATATCTACACTGCTATCTCTATAAACATGGAAATATCTACACCGATATCTGCATAAACATGGAAATAACTACACCGCTATTTGTATAAACAAGGAAATATCCACACCGCCATCTGTTTAAACATGGAAATATATACACAGACATCTGTTTATACATGGAAATATCTACACCGCTATCTGTATAAACACGATAATAACTAAACGCTATCTGTATAAATATGGAAATATTTGCACCGCTATCCCTATAAACATGGTAATATCAACACCGCGATCTGTATAAACATGGAAATATCTACACCATGATCTGTATAAACATGGAAATATCTACACCGTGATCTGTATAAGCATGGAAATATCTACACCGCCATCTCTATAAACATGGAAATATCTACACCCCTATCTGCATAAACATGGAAATATCCACAGCGCTATCTCTATAAACATGGAAAAATCAAAACCGCTATCTCTATGAACATGGAAATATCTACACCACCATCTCTATAAACATGGAAATATCTACACCGCGATCAGTATAAACATGGAAATATCTCCACTGCTATCTCTATAAACATCGAAATATCTACACTGCCATCTGTATAAAAATGGAAATACTTACAAAGTTATCTGTATAAACATGGAAATATCTACACCGCCATCTGTATAAACATGGAAATATCTACACAGCCATGTGTATCTGCATGGAAATATCTACACCGCTATCTATATAAACATGGAAATACCTACAACGCTATCTGTATAAACATGGAAATATTTACACCGCCATCTACATATCCATAGAAATATCTGCGCCGCTATCTGTATAAACATGGAAATATCTACACGGTCATCTGTGTATAGATGGAAATATCAACACCGCCATCTGTACAAACATGGAAATATCTGCAACGCTATCTGTATAAACATGGAAATATTTACACCGCGGTCTGTATAAACATGGAAATATCTACACCGCTATCTGTATAAACATGGAAATATCTACACCGCTATCACTATAAATATGGAAATATCTACACCGTGATCTGTATAAACATGGAAATATTTAAACGGCTATCTGTATAAACATGGAAATATCTACACCGTTATCTGTATAAATATGGAAATATCTACACCGCTATCTCTATAAACATGGAAATATCTACACCGCCATCTGTATAAACATGGAAATATCTACACTGCTATCTCTATAAACATGGAAATATCTTCAATGCCATCTGTAAAAACATGGAAATATCTATACCGTCATCTGTATAAACATGGAAATATCTACACTGCTATCTCTATAAACATGGAAATATCTACAATGCCATCTGTAAAAACATGGAAATACCTATACCGTCATCTGTATAAACATGGAAATATCTACACCACCATCTGTATAAACATGGAAATATCTACAATGCCATCTGTGTACACATGGAAATAACTACACGGCAATCTGTGTATACATGGAAACATCAACACCACCATCTGTACAAACATGGAAATATCTACACTGCTATCTCTATAAACACGGAAATATCTACACCGATATCTGTATAAACATGGAAATAACTACACCGCTATTTGTATAAACAAGGAAATATCTACACCGCCATCTGTTTAAACATGGAAATATATACACAGACATCTGTTTATACATGGAAATATCTACACCGCTATCTGTATAAACACGATAATAACTAAACGCTATCTGTATAAATATGGAAATATTTGCACCTCTATCCCTATAAACATGGAAATATCAACACCGCGATCTGTATAAACATGGAAATATCTACACCATGATATGTATAAACATGGAAATATCTACACCGTGATCTGTATAAGCATGGAAATATCTACACCGCCATCTCTATAAACATGGGAATATCTACACCCCTATCTGCATAAACTTGGAAATATCCACAGCGCTATCTCTATAAACATGGAAAAATCAGCACCGCTATCTCTATGAACATGGAAATATCTACAACGCCATCTCTATAAACATGGAAATATCTACACCGCGATCAGTATAAACATGGAAATATCTACACTGCTATCTGTATAAACATGGAAATATCTCCACTGCTATCTCTATAAACATCGAAATATCTACACTGCCATCTGTATAAACATGGAAATACTTACAAAGTTATCTGTATAAACATGGAAATATCTACACCGCCATCTGTATAAACATGGAAATATCTACACAGCCATGTGTATCTACATGGAAATATTTACACCGCTATCTATATAAACATGGAAATAACTACACCGCTATCTGTATAAACATGGAAATATTTACAAAGTTATCTGTATAAACATGGAAACATCTACACCGCCATCTGTATAAACATGGAAATAACTACACAGCCATGTGTATCTACATGGAAATATTTACACCGCTATCTATATAAACATGGAAATAACTACGCCGCTATCTGTATAAACATGGAAATATTTACACCGCCATCTACATATCCATAGAAATATCTGTGCCGCCATCTGTATAAACATGGAAATATCTACACGGTCATCTGTGTATAGAAGGAAATATCAACACCGCCATCTGTACAAACATGGAAATATCTGCAACGCTATCTGTATAAACATGGAAATATTTACACCGCGGTCTGTATAAACATGGAAAAATCTACACCGCTATCTGTATAAACATGGAAATATCTACACCGCTATCTCTATAAACATGGAAATATCTACACTTTGATCTGTATAAACATGGAAATATTTAAACGGCTATCTGTATAAACATGGAAATATCTACACCGTTATCTGTATAAATATGGAAATATCTACAACGCTATTTCTATAAACATGGAAATATCTACACCGCCATCTGTATAAACATGGAAATATCTACACTGCTATCTCTATAAACATGGAAATATCTACAATGCCATCTGTAAAAACATGGAAATACCTATACCATCATCTGTATAAACATGGAAATATCTACACCACCATCTGTATAAACATGGAAATATCTCCAATGCCTTCTGTATACACATGGAAATAACTACACGGCAATCTGTGTATAGATGGAAACATCAACACCGCCATCTGTACAAACATGGATATATCTACACTGCTACCTCTATAAACATGGAAATATCTACACCGATATCTGTATAAACATGGAAATAACTACACCGCTATTTGTATAAAGAAGGAAATATCTACACCGCCATCTGTTTAAACATGGAAATATATACACAGACATCTGTTTATACATGGATATATCTACACCGCTATCTGTATAAACATGATAATAACTACAACGCTATATGTATAAATATGCAAATATTTGCACCTCTATCCCTATAAACATGGTAATATCAACACCGCGATCTGTATAAACATGGAAATATCTACACCATGATCTGTATAAACATGGAAATATCTACACCGTGATCTGTATAAGCATGGAAATATCTACACCGCCATCTCTATAAACATGGAAATATCTACACCCCTATCTGCATAAACATGGAAATATCCACAGCGCTATCTCTATAAACATGGAAAAATCAACACCGCTATCTCTATCAACATGGAAATATCTACACCGCCATCTCTATAAACATGGAAATATCTACACCGCGATCAGTATAAACATGGAAATATCTACACTGCTATCTGTATAAACATGGAAATATCTCCACTGCTATCTCTATAAACATCGAAATATCTACACTGCCATCTGTATAAACATGGAAATACTTACAAAGTTATCTGTATAAACATGGAAATATCTACACCGCCATCTGTATGAACATGGAAATATCTACACAGCCATGTGTATCTACATGGAAATATCTACACCGCTATTTATATAAACATGGAAATAACTACACCGCTATCTGTATAAACATGGAAATATTTACACCGCCATCTACATATCCATAGAAATATCTGCACCGCCATCTGTATACACATGGAAATATCTACACGGTCATCTGTGTATAGAAGGAAATATCAACACCGCCATCTGTACAAACAAGGAAATATCTGCAACGCTATCTGTATAAACATGGAAATATTTTCACCGCGGTCTGCATAAACATGGAAATATCTACACCGCTATCTGTATAAACATGGAAATATCTACACCGCTATCTCTATAAACATGGAAATATCTACACCGTGATCTGTATAAACATGGAAATATTTAAACGGCTATCTGTATAAACATGGAAATATCTACACCGTTATCTGTATAAATATGGAAATATCTACACTGCTATCTCTATAAACATGGAAATATCTACAATGCCATCTGTAAAAACATGGAAATACCTATACCGTCATCTGTATAAACATTGAAATATCTACACCACCATCTGTATAAACATGGAAATATCTACAATGCCATCTGTGTACACATGGAAATAACTACACGGCAATCTGTGTATACATGGAAACATCAACACCACCATCTGTACAAACATGGAAATATCTACACTGCTATCTCTATAAACATGGAAATATCTACACCGATATCTGTATAAACATGGAAATAACTACACCGCTATTTGTATAAAGAAGGAAATATCTACACCGCCATCTGTTTAAACATGGAAATATATACACAGACATCTGTTTATACATGGAAATATCTACACCGCTATCTGTATAAACATGATAATAACTAAACGCTATCTGTATAAATATGGAAATATTTGCACCGCTATCCCTATAAACATGGTAATATCAACACCGCGATCTGTATAAACATGGAAATATCTACACCATGATCTGTATAAACATGGAAATATCTACACCGTGATCTGTATAAGCATGGAAATATCTACACCGCCATCTCTATAAACATGGAAATATCTACACCCCTATCTGCATAAACATGGAAATATCCACAGCGCTATCTCTATAAACATGGAAAAATCAACACCGCTATCTCTATGAACATGGAAATATCTACACCGCCATCTCTATAAACTTGGAAATATCTACACCGCGATCAGTATAAACATGGAAATATCTACACTGCTATCTGTATAAACATGGAAATATCTCCACTGCTATCTCTATAAACATGGAAATATCTACACTGCCATCTGTATAAACATGGAAATACTTACAAAGTTTTCTGTATAAACATGGAAATATCTACACCGCCATCTGTATAAACATGGAAATATCTACACAGCCATATGTATCTACATGGAAATATATACACCGCTATTTATATAAACATGGAAATAACTACACCGCTATCTGTATAAACATAGAAATATTTACACCGCCATCTACATATCCATAGAAATATCTGCGCCGCCATCTGTATAAACATGGAAATATCTACACGGTCATCTTTGTATAGATGGAAATACCAACACCGCCATCGGTACAAACATGGAAATATCTGCAACGCTATCTGTATAAACATGGAAATATTTACAGCGCGGTCTGTATAAACATGGAAATATCTACACCGCTATCTGTATATACATGGAAATATCTCCACTGCTATCTCTATAAACATCGAAATATCTACACTGCCATCTGTATAAACATGGAAATACTTACAAAGTTATCTGTATAAACATGGAAATATCTACACCGCCATCTGTATAAACCTGGAAATATCTACACAGCCATGTGTATCTACATGGAAATATCTACACCGCTATCTATATAAACATGGAAATAACTACAACGCTATCTGTATAAACATGGAAATATTTACACCGCCATCTACATATCCATAGAAATATCTGCGCCGCCATTTGTATAAACATGTTAATATCTACACGGTCATCTTTTTATAGATGGAAATATCAACACCGTCATCTGTACAAACATGGAAATATCTGCAACGCTATCTGTATAAACATGGAAATATTTACACCGCGGTCTGTATAAACATGGAAAAATCTACACCGCTATCTGTATAAACATGGAAATATCTACACCGCTATCTCTATAAACATGGAAATATCTACACCGTGATCTGTATAAACATGGAAATATTTAAACGGCTATCTGTATAAACATGGAAATATCTACACCGTTATCTGTATAAATATGGAAATATCTACAAGGCTATTTCTATAAACATGGAAATATCTACACCGCCATCTGTATAAACATGGAAATATCTACACTGCTATCTCTATAAACATGGAAATATCTACAATGCCATCTGTAAAAACATGGAAATACCTATACCATCATCTGTATAAACATGGAAATATCTACACCACCATCTGTATAAACATGGAAATATCTACATTGCCTTCTGTATACACATGGAAATAACTACACGGCAATCTGTGTATACATGGAAACATCAACACCACCGTCTGTACAAACATGGAAATATCTACACTGCTATCTCTATAAACATGGAAATATCTACACCGATATCTGTATAAACATGGAAATAACTACACCGCTATTTGTATAAACAAGGAAATATCCACACCGCCATCTGTTTAAACATGGAAATATATACACAGACATCTGTTTATACATGGAAATATCTACACCGCTATCTGTATAAACACGATAATAACTAAACGCTATCTGTATAAATATGGAAATATTTGCACCGCTATCCCTATAAACATGGTAATATCAACACCGCGATCTGTATAAACATGGAAATATCTACACCATGATCTGTATAAACATGGAAATATCTACACCGTGATCTGTATAAGCATGGAAATATCTACACCGCCATCTCTATAAACATGGAAATATCTACACCCCTATCTGCATAAACATGGAAATATCCACAGCGCTATCTCTATAAACATGGAAAAATCAAAACCGCTATCTCTATGAACATGGAAATATCTACACCGCCATCTCTATAAACATGGAAATATCTACACCGCGATCAGTATAAACATGGAAATATCTACACTGCTATCTGTATAAACATGGAAATATCTCCACTGCTATCTCTATAAACATCGAAATATCTACACTGCCATCTGTATAAAAATGGAAATACTTACAAAGTTATCTGTATAAACATGGAAATATCTACACCGCCATCTGTATAAACATGGAAATATCTACACAGCCATGTGTATCTGCATGGAAATATCTACACCGCTATCTATATAAACATGGAAATAACTACAACGCTATCTGTATAAACATGGAAATATTTACACCGTCATCTACATATCCATAGAAATATCTGCGCCGCTATCTGTATAAACATGGAAATATCTACACGGTCATCTGTGTATAGATGGAAATATCAACACCGCCATCTGTACAAACATGGAAATATCTGCAACGCTATCTGTATAAACATGGAAATATTTACACCGCGGTCTGTATAAACATAGAAATATCTACACCGCTATCTGTATAAACATGGAAATATCTACACCGCTATCTGTATAAACATGGAAATATCTACACCGCTATCACTATAAATATGGAAATATCTACACCGTGATCTGTATAAACATGGAAATATTTAAACGGCTATCTGTATAAACATGGAAATATCTACACCGTTATCTGTATAAATATGGAAATATCTACACCGCTATCTCTATAAACATGGAAATATCTACACCGCCATCTGTATAAACATATAAATATCTACACTGCTATCTCTATAAACATGGAAATATCTTCAATGCCATCTGTAAAAACATGGAAATATCTATACCGTCATCTGTATAAACATGGAAATATCTACACTGCTATCTCTATAAACATGGAAATATCTACAATGCCATCTGTAAAAACATGGAAATACCTATACCGTCATCTGTATAAACATGGAAATATCTACACCTCCATCTGTATAAACATGGAAATATCTACAATGCCATCTGTGTACACATGGAAATAACTACACGGCAATCTGTGTATACATGGAAACATCAACACCACCATCTGTACAAACATGGAAATATCTACACTGCTATCTCTATAAACACGGAAATATCTACACCGATATCTGTATAAACATGGAAATAACTACACCGCTATTTGTATAAACAAGGAAATATCTACACCGCCATCTGTTTAAACATGGAAATATATACACAGACATCTGTTTATACATGGAAATATCTACACCGCTATCTGTATGAACATGATAATAACTACAACGCTATATGTATAAATATGGAAATATTTGCACCTCTATCCCTATAAACATGGTAATATCAACACCGCGATCTGTATAAACATGGAAATATCTACACCATGATCTGTATAAACATGGAAATATCTACACCGTGATCTGTATAAGCACGGAAATATCTACACCGCCATCTATATAAACATGGAAATATCTACACCCCTATCTGCATAAACATGGAAATATCCACAGCGCTATCTCTATAAACATGGAAAAATCAACACCGCTATCTCTATGAACATGGAAATATCTACACCGCCATCTCTATAAACATGGAAATATCTACACCGCGATCAGTATAAACATGGAAATATCTACACTGCTATCTGTATAAACATGGAAATATCTCCACTGCTATCTCTATAAACATCGAAATATCTACACTGCCATCTGTATAAACATGGAAATACTTACAAAGTTATCTGTATAAACATGGAAATATCTACACCGCCATCTGTATGAACATGGAAATATCTACACAGCCATGTGTATCTACATGGAAATATCTACACCGCTATTTATATAAACATGGAAATAACTACACCGCTATCTGTATAAACATGGAAATATTTACACCGCCATCTACATATCCATAGAAATATCTGCGCCGCCATCTGTATAAACATGGAAATATCTACACGGTCATCTGTGTATAGAAGGAAATATCAACACCGCCATCTGTACAAACAAGGAAATATCTGCAACGCTATCTGTATAAACATGGAAATATTTTCACCGCGGTCTGCATAAACATGGAAATATCTACACCGCTATCTGTATAAACATGGAAATATCTACACCGCTATCTCTATAAACATGGAAATATCTACACCGTGATCTGTATAAACATGGAAATATTTAAACGGCTATCTGTATAAACATGGAAATATCTACACCGTTATCTGTATAAATATGGAAATATCTACACCGCCATCTCTATAAACATGGAAATATCTACACCCCTATCTGCATAAACATGGAAATATCCACAGCGCTATCTCTATAAACATGGAAAAATCAACACCGCTATCTCTATGAACATGGAAATATCTACACCGCCATCTCTATAAACTTGGAAATATCTACACCGCGATCAGTATAAACATGGAAATATCTACACTGCTATCTGTATAAACATGGAAATATCTCCACTGCTATCTCTATAAACATCGAAATATCTACACTGCCATCTGTATAAAAATGGAAATACTTACAAAGTTATCTGTATAAACATGGAAATATCTACACCGCCATCTGTATAAACATGGAAATATCTACACAGCCATATGTATCTACATGGAAATATATACACCGCTATTTATATAAACATGGAAATAACTACACCGCTATCTGTATAAACATAGAAATATTTACACCGCCATCTACATATCCATAGAAATATCTGCGCCGCCATTTGTATAAACATGGAAATATCTACACGGTCATCTTTGTATAGATGGAAATACCAACACCGCCATCGGTACAAACATGGAAATATCTGCAACGCTATCTGTATAAACATGGAAATATTTACACCGCGGTCTGTATAAACATGGAAATATCTACACCGCTATCTGTATAAACATGGAAATATCTACACCGCTATCTCTTTAAACATGGAAATATATACACCGTGATCTGTATAAACATGGAAATATTTAAACGGCTATCTGTATAAACATGGAAATGTCTACACCGTTATCTGTATAAATATGGAAATATCTACACCGCTATCTCTATAAACATGGAAATATCTACACCGCCATCTGTATAAACATGGAAATATCTACACTGCTATCTCTATAAACATGGAAATATCTACAATGCCATCTGTAAAAACATGGAAATACCTATACCGTCATCTGTATAAACATGGAAATATCTACACCACCATCTGTATAAACATGGAAATATCTACAATGCCATCTGTGTACACATGGAAATAACTACACGGCAATCTGTGTATACATGGAAACATCAACACCACCATCTGTACAAACATGGAAATATCTACACTGCTATCTCTATAAAGATGGAAATATCTACACCGATATCTGTATAAACATGGAAATAACTACACCACTATTTGTATAAACAAGGAAATATCTACACCGCCATCTGTTTAAACATGGAAATATATACACAGACATCTGTTTATACATGGAAATATCTACACCGCTATCTGTATAAACACGATAATAACTAAACGCTATCTGTATAAATATGGAAATATTTGCACCGCTATCCCTATAAACATGGTAATATCAACACCGCGATCTGTATAAACATGGAAATATCTACACCATGATCTGTATAAACATGGAAATATCTACACCGTGATCTGTATAAGCATGGAAATATCTACACCGCCATCTCTATAAACATGGAAATATCTACACCCCTATCTGCATAAACATGGAAATATCCACAGCGCTATCTCTATAAACATGGAAAAATCAACACCGCTATCTCTATGAACATGGAAATATCTACACCGCCATCTCAATAAACATGGAAATATCTACACCGCGATCAGTATAAACATGGAAATATCTACACTGCTATCTGTATAAACATGGAAATATCTCCACTGCTATCTCTATAAACATCGAAATATCTACACTGCCATCTGTATAAACATGGAAATACTTACAAAGTTATCTGTATAAACATGGAAATACCTACACCGCCATCTGTATAAACATGGAAATACTTACAAAGTTATCTGTATAAACATGGAAATATCTACACCGCCATCTGTATAAACATGGAAATATCTACACAGCCATGTGTATCTACATGGAAATATTTACACCGCTATCTATATAAACATGGAAATAACTACACCGCTATCTGTATAAACATGGAAATATTTACAAAGTTATCTGTATAAACATGGAAATATCTACACCGCCATCTGTATAAACATGGAAATATCTACACAGCCATGTGTATCTATATGGAAATACTTACACCGCTATCTATATAAATATGGAAATAACTACGCCGCTATCTGTATAAACATGGAAATATTTACACCGCCATCTACATATCCATAGAAATATCTGTGCCGTCATCTGTATTAACATGGAAATATCTACACGGTCATCTGTGTATAAATGGAAATATCAACACCGCCATCTGTACAAACATGGAAATATCTGCAACGCTATCTGTATAAACATGGAAATATTTACACCGCGGTCTGTATAAACATGGAAATATCTACACCGCTATCTGTATAAACATGGAAATATCTACACCGTGATCTCTATAAGCATGGAAATATCTACACCGCCATCTCTATAAACATGGAAATATCTACACCCCTATCTGCATAAACATGGAAATATCCACAGCGCTATCTCTATAAACATGGAAAAATCAACACCGCTATCTCTATGAACATGGAAATATCTACAACGCCATCTCTATAAACATGGAAATATCTACACCGCGATCAGTATAAACATGGAAATATCTACACTGCTATCTGTATAAACATGGAAATATCTCCACTGTTATCTCTATAAACATCGAAATATCTACACTGCCATCTGTATAAACATGGAAATACTTACAAAGTTATCTGTATAAACATGGAAATATCTACACCGCCATCTGTATAAACATGGAAATATCTACACAGCCATGTGTATCTACATGGAAATATTTACACCGCTATCTATATAAACATGGAAATAACTACACCGCTATCTGTATAAACATGGAAATATTTACAAAGTTATCTGTATAAACATGGAAACATCTACACCGCCATCTGTATAAACATGGAAATATCTACACAGCCATGTGTATCTACATGGAAATATTTACACCGCTATCTATATAAACATGGAAATAACTACGCCGCTATCTGTATAAACATGGAAATATTTACACCGCCATCTACATATCCATAGAAATACCTGTGCCGCCCTCTGTATAAACATGGAAATATCTACACGGTCATCTGTGTATAAAAGGAAATATCAACACCGCCATCTGTACAAACATGGAAATATCTGCAACGCTATCTCTATAAACATGGAAATATCTACACTTTGATCTGTATAAACATGGAAATATTTAAACGGCTATCTGTATAAACATGGAAATATCTACACCGTTATCTGTATAAATATGGAAATATCTACAACGCTATTTTTATAAACATGGAAATATCTACACCGCCATCTGTATAAACATGGAAATATCTACACTGCTATCTCTATAAACATGAAAATATCTACAATGCCATCTGTAAAAACATGGAAATACCTATACCATCATCTGTATAAACATGGAAATATCTACACCACCATCTGTATAAACATGGAAATATCTACAATGCCATATGTGTTCACATGGAAATAACTACACGGCCATCTGTGTATACATGGAAACATCAACACCACCATCTGTACAAACATGGAAATATCTACACTGCTATCTCTATAAACATGGAAATATCTACACCGATATCTGTATAAACATGGAAATATCTACACCGCTATTTGTATAAAGAAGGAAATATCTACACCGCCATCTGTTTAAACATGGAAATATATACACAGACATCTGTTTATAAATGGAAATACCTACACCGCTATCTGTATAAACACGATAATAACTAAACGCTATCTGTATAAATATGCAAATATTTGCACCGCTATCCCTATAAACATGGTAATATCAACACCGCGATCTGTATAAACATGGAAATATCTACACCGTGATCTGTATAAGCATGGAAATATCTACACCGCCATCTCTATAAACATGGAAATATCTACACCCCTATCTGCATAAACATGGAAATATCCACAGCGCTATCTCTATAAACATGGAAAAATCAACACCGCTATCTCTATGAACATGGAAATATCTACACCGCCATCTCTATAAACATGGAAATATCTACACCGCGATCAGTATAAACATGGAAATATCTACACTGCTATCTGTATAAACATGGAAATATCTCCACTGCTATCTCTATAAACATCGAAATATGTACACTGCCATATGTATACACATGGAAATACTTACAAAGTTATCATCTGTATAAACATGGAAATATCTACACAGCCATCTGTATAAACATGGAAATATCTACACAGCCATATGTATCTACATGGAAATATCTACACCGCTATTTATATAAACATGGAAATAACTACACCGCTATCTGTATAAACATGGAAATATTTACACCGCCATCTACATATCCATAGAAATATCTGCGCCGCCATCTGTATAAACATGGAAATATCTACACGGTCATCTGTGTATAGATGGAAATATCAACACCGCCATCTGTACAAACATGGAAATATCTGCAACGCTATCTGTATAAACATGGAAATATTTACACCGCGGTCTGTATAAACATGGAAAAATCTACACCGCTATCTGTATAAACATGGAAATATCTACACCGCTATCTCTATAAACATGGAAATATCTACACCGTGATCTGTATAAACATGGAAATATTTAAACGGCTATCTGTATAAACATGGAAATATCTACACCGTTATCTGTATAAATATGGAAATATCTACACCACCATCTCTATAAACATGGAAATACCTACACCGCCATCTGTATAAACATGGAAATATCTACACTGCTATCTCTATAAACATGGAAATATCTACAATGCCATCTGTAAAAACATGGAAATACCTATACCGTCATCTGTATAAACATGGAAATATCTACACCACCATCTGTATAAACATGGAAATATCTACAATGCCATCTGTGTACACATGGAAATAAATACACGGCAATCTGTGTATACATGGAAACATCAACACCACCATCTGTACAAACATGGAAATATCTACACTTCTATCTCTATAAACATGGAAATATCTACACCGATATCTGTATAAACATGGAAATAACTACACCACTATTTGTATAAACAAGGAAATATCTACACCGCCATCTGTTTAAACATGGAAATATATACACAGACATCTGTTTATACATGGAAATATCTACACCGCTATCTGTATAAACATGATAATAACTACAACGCTATCTGTATAAATATGGAAATATTTGCACCGCTATCCCTATAAACATGGTAATATCAACACCGCGGTCTGTATAAACATGGAAATATCTACACCATGATCTGTATAAACATGGAAATATCTACACCGTGATCTGTATAAACATGGAAATATTTAAACGGCTATCTGTATAAACATGGAAATATCTACACCGTTATCTGTATTAATATGGAAATATCTACAACGCTATTTCTATAAATATGGAAATATCTACACCGCCATCTGTATAAACATGGAAATATCTACACTGCTATCTCTATAAACATGGAAATATCTACAATGCCATCTGTAAAAACATGGAAATACCTATACCATCATCTGTATAAACATGGAAATATCTACAATGCCATCTGTATAAACATGGAAATATCTACAATGCCTTCTGTATACACATGGAAATAACTACACGGAAATCTGTTTATAGATGGAAACATCAACACCGCCATCTGTACAAACATGGAAATATCTACACCGATATCTGTATAAACATGGAAATAACTACACCGCTATTTGTATAAACAAGGAAATATCTACACGGCCATCTGTTTAAACATGGAAATATATACACAGACATCTGTTTATACATGGAAATATCTACACCGCTATCTGTATAAACATGATAATAACTACAACGCTATCTGTATAAATATGGAAATATTTGCACCGCTATCCCTATAAACATGGTAATATCTACACCGCGATCTGTATAAACATGGAAATATCTACACCATGATCTGTATAAACATGGAAATATCTACACCGTGATCTGTATAAGCATGGAAATATCTACACCGCCATCTCTATAAACATGGAAATATCTACACCCCTATCTGCATAAACATGGAAATATCCACAGCGCTATCTCTATAAACATGGAAAAATCAACACCGCTATCTCTATGAACATGGAAATATCTACACCGCCATCTCTATAAACATGGAAATATCTACACCGCGATCAGTATAAACATGGAAATATCTACACTGCTATCTGTATAAACATGGAAATATCTCCACTGCTATCTCTATAGACATCGAAATATCTACACTGCCATCTGTATAAACGTGGAAATACTTACAAAGTTATCTGTATAAACATGGAAATATCTACACCGCCATCTGTATAAACATGGAAATATCTACACAGCCATGTGTATCTACATGGAAATATTTACACCGCTATCTATATAAACATGGAAATAACTACACCGCTATGTGTATAAACATGGAAATATTTACAAAGTTATCTGTATAAACATGGAAACATCTACACCGCCATCTGTATAGACATGGAAATATCTACACAGCCATGTGTATCTACATGGAAATATTTACACCGCTATCTATATAAACATGGAAATAACTACGCCGCTATCTGTATAAACATGGAAATATTTACACCGCCATCTACATATCCATAGAAATATCTGTGCCGCCATCTGTATAAACATGGAAATATCTACACGGTCATCTGTGTATAAAAGGAAATATCAACACCGCCATCTGTACAAACATGGAAATATCTGCAACGCTATCTGTATAAACATGGAAATATTTACACCGCGGTCTGTATAAACATGGAAAAATCTACACCGCTATCTGTATAAACATGGAAATATCTACACCGCTATCTCTATAAACATGGAAATATCTACACTTTGATCTGTATAAACATGGAAATATTTAAACGGCTATCTGTATAAACATGGAAATATCTACACCGTTATCTGTATAAATATGGAAATATCTACAACGCTATTTCTATAAACATGGAAATATCTACACCGCCATCTGTATAAACATGGAAATATCTACACTGCTATCTCTATAAACATGGAAATATCTACAATGCCATCTGTAAAAACATGGAAATACCTATACCATCATCTGTATAAACATGGAAATATCTACACCACCATCTGTATAAACATGGAAATATCTCCAATGCCTTCTGTATACACATGGAAATAACTACACGGCAATCTGTGTATAGATGGAAACATCAACACCGCCATCTGTACAAACATGGAAATATCTACACTGCTATCTCTATAAACATCGAAATATCTACACTGCCATCCGTATAAACATGGAAATACTTACAAAGTTATCTGTATAAACATGGAAATATCTACACCGCCATCTGTATAAACATGGAAATATCTACACAGCCATATGTATCTACATGGAAATATATACACCGCTATTTATATAAACATGGAAATAACTACACCGCTATCTGTATAAACATAGAAATATTTACACGGCCATCTACATATCCATAGAAATATCTGCGCCGCCATCTGTATAAACATGGAAATATCTACACGGTCATCGTTGTATAGATGGAAATACCAACACCGCCATCGGTACAAACATGGAAATATCTGCAACGCTATCTGTATAAACATGGAAATATTTACACCGCGGTCTGTATAAACATGGAAATATCTACACCGCTATCTGTATAAACATGGAAATATCTACACCGCTATCTCTTTAAACATGGAAATATATACACCGTGATCTGTATAAACATGGAAATATTTAAACGGCTATCTGTATAAACATGGAAATATCTACACCGTTATCTGTATAAATATGGAAATATCTACACCGCTATCTCTATAAACATGGAAATATCTACACCGCCATCTGTATAAACATGGAAATATCTACACTGCTATCTCTATAAACATGGAAATATCTACAATGCCATCTGTAAAAACATGGAAATACCTATACCGTCATCTGTATAAACATGGAAATATCTACACCACCATCTGTATAAACATGGAAATATCTACAATGCCATCTGTGTACACATGGAAATAACTACACGGCAATCTGTGTATACATGGAAACATCAACACCACCATTTGTACAAACATGGAAATATCTACACTGCTATCTCTATAAAGATGGAAATATCTACACCGATATCTGTATAAACATGGAAATAACTACACCACTATTTGTATAAACAAGGAAATATCTACACCGCCATCTGTTTAAACATGGAAATATATACACAGACATCTGTTTATACATGGAAATATCTACACCGCTATCTGTATAAACACGATAATAACTAAACGCTATCTGTATAAATATGGAAATATTTGCACCGCTATCCCTATAAACATGGTAATATCAACACCGCGATCTGTATAAACATGGAAATATCTACACCATGATCTGTATAAACATGGAAATATCTACACCGTGATCTGTATAAGCATGGAAATATCTACACCGCCATCTCTATAAACATGGAAATATCTACACCCCTATCTGCATAAACATGGAAATATCCACAGCGCTATCTCTATAAACATGGAAAAATCAACACCGCTATCTCTATGAACATGGAAATATCTACACCGCCATCTCTATAAACATGGAAATATCTACACCGCGATCAGTATAAACATGGAAATATCTACACTGCTATCTGTATAAACATGGAAATATCTCCACTGCTATCTCTATAAACATCGAAATATCTACACTGCCATCTGTATAAACATGGAAATACTTACAAAGTTATCTGTATAAACATGGAAATATCTACACCGCCATCTGTATAAACCTGGAAATATCTACACAGCCATGTGTATCTACATGGAAATATCTACACCGCTATCTATATAAACATGGAAATAACTACAACGCTATCTGTATAAACATGGAAATATTTACACCGCCATCTACATATCCATAGAAATATCTGCGCCGCCATTTGTATAAACATGTTAATATCTACACGGTCATCTGTTTATAGATGGAAATATCAACACCGCCATCTGTACAAACATGGAAATATCTGCAACGCTATCTGTATAAACATGGAAATATTTACACCGCGGTCTGTATAAACATGGATATATCTACACCGTTATCTGTATAAATATGGAAATATCTACACCGCTATCTCTATAAACATGGAAATATCTACACCGCCATCTGTATAAACATGGAAATATCTACACTGCTATCTCTATAAACATGGAAATATCTTCAATGCCATCTGTTAAAACATGGAAATACCTATACCGTCATCTGTATAAACATGGAAATATCTACACCACCATCTGTATAAACATGGAAATATCTACAATGCCATCTGTGTACACATGGAAATAACTACACGGGAATCTGTGTATACATGGAAACATCAACACCACCATCTGTACAAACATGGAAATATCTACACTGCTATCTCTATAAACACGGAAATATCTACACCGATATCTGTATAAACATGGAAATAAATACACCGCTATTTGTATAAACAAGGAAATATCTACACCGCCATCTGTTTAAACATGGAAATATATACACAGACATCTGTTTATACATGAAAATATCTACACCGCTATCTGTATAAACACGATAATAACTAAACGCTATCTGTATAAATATGGAAATATTTGCACCGCTATCCCTATAAACATGGTAATATCAAATCCGCGATCTGTATAAACATGGAAATATCTACACTGCTATCTGTATCAACATGGAAATATCTCCACTGCTATCTCTATAAACATCAAAATATCTACACTGCCATCTGTATAAACATGGAAATACTTACAAAGTTATCTGTATAAACATGGAAATACCTACACCGCCATCTGTATAAACATGGAAATACTTACAAAGTTATCTGTATAAACATGGAAATATCTACACCGCCATCTGTATAAACATGGAAATATCTACACAGCCATGTGTATCTACATGGAAATATTTACACCGCTATCTATATAAACATGGAAATAACTACACCGCTATCTGTATAAACATGGAAATATTTACAAAGTTATCTGTATAAACATGGAAATATCTACACCGCCATCTGTATAAACATGGAAATATCTACACAGCCATGTGTATCTATATGGAAATACTTACACCGCTATCTATATAAATATGGAAATAACTACGCCGCTATCTGTATAAACATGGAAATATTTACACCGCCATCTACATATCCATAGAAATATCTGTGCCGCCATCTGTATTAACATGGAAATATCTACACGGTCATCTGTGTATAGAAGGAAATATCAACACCGCCATCTGTACAAACATGGAAATATCTGCAACGCTATCTGTATAAACATGGAAATATTTACACCGCGGTCTGTATAAACATGGAAAAATCTACACCGCTATCTGTATAAACATGGAAATATCTACACCGCTATATCTATAAACATGGAAATATCTACACCGTGATCTGTATAAACATGGAAATATTTAAACGGCTATCTGTATAAACATGGAAATATCTACACCTTTATCTGTATAAATATGGAAATATCTACAACGCTATTTCTATAAACATGGAAATATCTACACCGCCATCTGTATAAACATGGAAATATCTACACTGCTATCTCTATAAACATGGAAATATCTACAATGCCATCTGTAAAAACATGGAAATACCTATACCATCATCTGTATAAACATGGAAATATCTACACCACCATCTGTATAAACATGGAAATATCTACATTGCCTTCTGTATACACATGGAAATAACTACACGGCAATCTGTGTATACATGGAAACATCAACACCACCGTCTGTACAAACATGGAAATATCTACACTGCTATCTCTATAAACATGGAAATATCTACACCGATATCTGTATAATCATGGAAATAACTACACCGCTATTTGTATAAACAAGGAAATATCCACACCGCCATCTGTTTAAACATGGAAATATATACACAGACATCTGTTTATACATGGAAATATCTACACCGCTATCTGTATAAACACGACAATAACTAAACGCTATCTGTATAAATATGGAAATATTTGCACCGCTATCCCTATAAACATGGTAATATCAACACCGCGATCTGTATAAACATGGAAATATCTACACCATGATCTGTATAAACATGGAAATATCTACACCGTGATCTGTATAAGCATGGAAATATCTACACCGCCATCTCTATAAACATGGAAATATCTACACCCCTATCTGCATAAACATGGAAATATCCACAGCGCTATCTCTATAAACATGGAAAAATCAAAGCCGCTATCTCTATGAACATGGAAATATCTACAACGCCATCTCTATAAACATGGAAATATCTACACCGCGATCAGTATAAACATGGAAATATCTACACTGCTATCTGTATAAACATGGAAATATCTCCACTGCTATCTCTATAAACATCGAAATATCTACACTGCCATCTGTATAAAAATGGAAATACTTACAAAGTTATCTGTATAAACATGGAAATATCTACACAGCCATGTGTATCTGCATGGAAATATCTACACCGCTATCTATATAAACATGGAAATAACTACAACGCTATCTGTATAAACATGGAAATATTTACACCGCCATCTACATATCCATAGAAATATCTGCGCCGCTATTTGTATAAACATGGAAATATCTACACGGTCATCTGTGTATAGATGGAAATATCAACACCGCCATCTGTACAAACATGGAAATATCTGCAACGCTATCTGTATAAACATGGAAATATTTACACCGCGGTCTGTATAAACATGGAAATATCTACACCGCTATCTGTATAAACATGGAAATATCTACACCGCTATCACTATAAACATGGAAATATCTACACCGTGATCTGTATAAACATGGAAAAATCTACACCGCTATCTGTATAAACATGGAAATATCTACACCGTTATCTGTATAAATATGGAAATATCTACACCGCTATCTCTATAAACATGGAAATATCTACACCGCCATCTGTATAAACATGGAAATATCTACACTGCTATCTCTATAAACATGGAAATATCTTCAATGCCATCTGTAAAAACATGGAAATACCTATACCGTCATCTGTATAAACATGGAAATATCTACACTGCTATCTCTATAAACATGGAAATATCTACAATGCCATCTGTAAAAACATGGAAATACCTATACCGTCATCTGTATAAACATGGAAATATCTACACCACCATCTGTATAAACATGGAAATATCTACAATGCCATCTGTGTACACATGGAAATAACTACACGGCAATCTGTGTATACATGGAAACATCAACACCACCATCTGTACAAACATGGAAATATCTACACTGCTATCTCTATAAAGATGGAAATATCTACACCGATATCTGTATAAACATGGAAATAACTACACCACTATTTGTATAAACAAGGAAATATCTACACCGCCATCTGTTTAAACATGGAAATATATACACAGACATCTGTTTATACATGGAAATATCTACACCGCTATCTGTATAAACACGATAATAACTAAACGATATCTGTATAAATATGGAAATATTTGCACCGCTATCCCTATAAACATGGTAATATCAACACCGCGATCTGTATAAACATGGAAATATCTACACCATGATCTGTATAAACATGGAAATATCTACACCGTGATCTGTATAAGCATGGAAATATCTACACCGCCATCTCTATAAACATGGAAATATCTACACCCCTATCTGCATAAACATGGAAATATCCACAGCGCTATCTCTATAAACATGGAAAAATCAACACCGCTATCTCTATGAACATGGAAATATCTACACCGCCATCTCAATAAACATGGAAATATCTACACCGCGATCAGTATAAACATGGAAATATCTACACTGCTATCTGTATAAACATGGAAATATCTCCACTGCTATCTCTATAAACATCGAAATATCTACACTGCCATCTGTATAAACATGGAAATACTTACAAAGTTATCTGTATAAACATGGAAATATCTACACCGCCATCTGTATAAACCTGGAAATATCTACACAGCCATGTGTATCTACATGGAAATATCTACACCGCTATCTATATAAACATGGAAATAACTACAACGCTATCTGTATAAACATGGAAATATTTACACCGCCATCTACATATCCATAGAAATATCTGCGCCGCCATTTGTATAAACATGTTAATATCTACACGGTCATCTGTTTATAGATGGAAATATCAACACCGCCATCTGTACAAACATGGAAATATCTGCAACGCTATCTGTATAAACATGGAAATATTTACACCGCGGTCTGTATAAACATGGATATATCTACACCGTTATCTGTATAAATATGGAAATATCTACACCGCTATCTCTATAAACATGGAAATATCTACACCGCCATCTGTATAAACATGGAAATATCTACACTGCTATCTCTATAAACATGGAAATATCTTCAATGCCATCTGTTAAAACATGGAAATACCTATACCGTCATCTGTATAAACATGGAAATATCTACACCACCATCTGTATAAACATGGAAATATCTACAATGCCATCTGTGTACACATGGAAATAACTACACGGGAATCTGTGTATACATGGAAACATCAACACCACCATCTGTACAAACATGGAAATATCTACACTGCTATCTCTATAAACACGGAAATATCTACACCGATATCTGTATAAACATGGAAATAACTACACCGCTATTTGTATAAACAAGGAAATATCTACACCGCCATCTGTTTAAACATGGAAATATATACACAGACATCTGTTTATACATGGAAATATCTACACCGCTATCTGTATAAACACGATAATAACTAAACGCTATCTGTATAAATATGGAAATATTTTCACCGCTATCCCTATAAACATGGTAATATCAAAACCGCGATCTGTATAAACATGGAAATATCAACACTGCTATCTGTATAAACATGGAAATATCTCCACTGCTATCTCTATAAACATCGAAATATCTACACTGCCATCTGTATAAACATGGAAATACTTACAAAGTTATCTGTATAAACATGGAAATACCTACACCGCCATCTGTATAAACATGGAAATACTTACAAAGTTATCTGTATAAACATGGAAATATCTACACCGCCATCTGTATAAACATGGAAATATCTACACAGCCATGTGTATCTACATGGAAATATTTACACCGCTATCTATATAAACATGGAAATAACTACACCGCTATCTGTATAAACATGGAAATATTTACAAAGTTATCTGTATAAACATGGAAATATCTACACCGCCATCTGTATAAACATGGAAATATCTACACAGCCATGTGTATCTATATGGAAATACTTACCCCGCTATCTATATAAATATGGAAATAACTACACCGCTATCTGTATAAACATGGAAATATTTACACCGCCATCTACATATCCATAGAAATATCTGTGCCGTCATCTGTATTAACATGGAAATATCTACACGGTCATCTGTGTATAGAAGGAAATATCAACACCGCCATCTGTACAAACATGGAAATATCTGCAACGCTATCTGTATAAACATGGAAATATTTACACCGCGGTCTGTATAAACATGGAAAAATCTACACCGCTATCTGTATAAACATGGAAATATCTACATCGCTATATCTATAAACATGGAAATATCTACACCGTGATCTGTATAAACATGGAAATATTTAAACGGCTATCTGTATAAACATGGAAATATCTACACCGTTATCTGTATAAATATGGAAATATCTACAACGCTATTTCTATAAACATGGAAATATCTACACCGCCATCTGTATAAACATGGAAATATCTACACTGCTATCTCTATAAACATGGAAATATCTACAATGCCATCTGTAAAAACATGGAAATACCTATACCATCATCTGTATAAACATGGAAATATCTACACCACCATCTGTATAAACATGGAAATATCTACATTGCCTTCTGTATACACATGGAAATAACTACACGGCAATCTGTGTATACATCGAAACATCAACACCACCGTCTGTACAAACATGGAAATATCTACACTGCTATCTCTATAAACATGGAAATATCTACACCGATATCTGTATAAACATGGAAATAACTACACCGCTATTTGTATAAACAAGGAAATATCCACACCGCCATCTGTTTAAACATGGAAATATATACACAGACATCTGTTTATACATGGAAATATCTACACCGCTATCTGTATAAACACGACAATAACTAAACGCTATCTGTATAAATATGGAAATATTTGCACCGCTATCCCTATAAACATGGTAATATCAACACCGCGATCTGTATAAACATGGAAATATCTACACCATGATCTGTATAAACATGGAAATATCTACACCGTGATCTGTATAAGCATGGAAATATCTACACCGCCATCTCTATAAAGATGGAAATATCTACACCCCTATCTGCATAAACATGGAAATATCCACAGCGCTATCTCTATAAACATGGAAAAATCAAAGCCGCTATCTCTATGAACATGGAAATATCTACAACGCCATCTCTATAAACATGGAAATATCTACAACGCCATCTCTATAAACATGGAAATATCTACACCGCGATCAGTATAAACATGGAAATATCTACACTGCTATCTGTATAAACATGGAAATATCTCCACTGCTATCTCTATAAACATCGAAATATCTACACTGCCATCTGTATAAAAATGGAAATACTTACAAAGTTATCTGTATAAACATGGAAATATCTACACCGCCATCTGTATAAACATGGAAATATCTACACAGCCATGTGTATCTGCATGGAAATATCTACACCGCTATCTATATAAACATGGAAATAACTACAACGCTATCTGTATAAACATGGAAATATTTACACCGCCATCTACATATCCATAGAAATATCTGCGCCGCTATTTGTATAAACATGGAAATATCTACACGGTCATCTGTGTATAGATGGAAATATCAACACCGCCATCTGTACAAACATGGAAATATCTGCAACGCTATCTGTATAAACATGGAAATATTTTCACCGCGGTCTGCATAAACATGGAAATATCTACACCGCTATCTGTATAAACATGGAAATATCTACACCGCTATCTCTATAAACATGTAAATATCTACACCGTGATCTGTATAAACATGGAAATATTTAAACGGCTATCTGTATAAACATGGAAATATCTACACCACCATCTGTATAAACATGGAAATATCTACAATGCCATCTGTGTACACATGGAAATAACTACACGGGAATCTGTGTATACATGGAAACATCAACACCACCATCTGTACAAACATGGAAATATCTACACTGCTATCTCTATAAACACGGAAATATCTACACCGATATCTGTATAAACATGGAAATAACTACACCGCTATTTGTATAAACAAGGAAATATCTACACCGCCATCTGTTTAAACATGGAAATATATACACAGACATCTGTTTATACATGGAAATATCTACACCGCTATCTCTATAAACATGGAAATATCTACAAAGCCATCTGTATAAACATGGAAATACCAACACAGTCATGTGTAGGAACATGGAAATATCTACACCGCGATCTGTATAAACATGGAAATATCTACACCGCGATCTGTATAAACATGGAAATATCTACACCGCTATCTCTATAAACATGGGAATATCTACACTGCCATCTGTAAAAATATGGAAACACCTATACAGTCATCTGTATAAACATGGTTATATCTCCACCGCCATCTTTATAAACATGGAAACATCTAAGCCATTATCTGTATAAACATGGAAATATCTACACCGCTATCTGTATAAACATGGAAATATCTACACCGCGATCTGTATAAACATGGAAATATCTACACCGCGATCTGCATAAACGTGGAAATATCTTCACTACGATCTGTATAAACATGGAAATATCTACCCCGCGATCTGTATAAACATGGAAATATCTTCACCACGATCTGTATAAACATGGAAATATCTACTCCGCTGTCTGTATAAACATGGTAATATCTACACCACCATCTATATAAACATGGAAATATCTACACCACCATCTGTATAAACATGGAAATATCTACAATGCTATCTGTAGAAAGATGGAAATATTTACACCGCAATCTGTGTAAACATGGAAATATCTACACCAATATCTGTAAAAACATGGAAATATCTGCACCGCGATCTGTATAAACATGGAAATATCTACACCATGATCTGTATAAACATGGAAATATCTACACCGCGATCTGTATAAACATGGAAATGTCTACACCGCTACCTGTATAAACATGGAAATATCTTCACAGCTATCTCTATAAACATGGAAATATCCTCACCGCTATCTGTATATACATGGAAATATCTACAAAGTCATCTGTATAAACATGGAAATATCTAAACAGACATCTGTATAAACATGGAAATATCTACACAGCCATCTGTATATACATGGAAATATCTACCCCACTATCTGTATAAACATGGAAATAACTACACCGCTATTTGTATAAACAAGGAAATATCTAAACCGTGATCTGTATAAACATGGAAATATCTACACCGCTCTTTGTATAAACAAGGAAATATCTACACCGTGATCAGCATAAACATGGAAATAACTACACCGCTATTTGTGTAAACAAGGAAATATCTACACCGCCATCTATTTAAACATGGAAATATATACACAGACATCTGTTTATACACGGAAATATCTACACCGCTATCTGTATAAACATGCTAATAACTACACCGCTATCTGCATAAATGTGGAAATATTTGCACCGCTATCCCTATTAACATGGTAATACCAACACCGCGATCTGTATAAACATGGAAATATCTACACCATGATCTCTATAAACATGGAAATATCTACACCGCGATCTGTATAAACATGGAAATACCTACACCGTGATCTGTATAAACAGGGAAATAACTACACCGCTATCTGTATAAACATGGATATATCTACTCTGCTATCTGTATAAACATGGAAATATTTACATCGCTATCTGTATAAAGATGGAAATATTTCCACTGCAATCTGTGTAAACATAAAAATATCTACAACGCCATCTGTATTAACATGGAAATATCTACACTGCTATCTCTATAAACATGGATATATCTACAATGCCATCTGTAAAAACATGGAAATACCTATACAGTCATCTGTATAAACATGGAAATATCTACACCACCATCTGTATAAACATGGAAATATCTACAATGCCATCTGTATAAACATGGAAATACCTACACGGCAATATGTGTATAGATGGAAACATCAACACCGCCATCTGTACAAACATGGAAATATCTACACCGCTATCTATATAAACACGGAAATATCTACACTGCCGTCTGTATACACATGGAAATTTCTGCACCGGTATCTGTATATAGATGGAACTATCTACACCACGATCTGTATAAACATGGAAATATTTACACCGCTATCTGTATAAACATGGAACTATCTACACCGCTATCTCTATAAACATGGAAATATCTACAAAGCAATCTGTATAAACATGGAAATTCCAACACAGTCATGTGTAGGAACATGGAAATATCTACACCGCGATCTGTATAAACATGGAAATATCTACACCGCGATCTGTATCAACATGGAAATATCTACACCGCTATCTCTATAAACATGGAAATATCTACAATGCCATCTGTAAAAACATTGAAATACCTATACAGTCATCTGTATAAACATGGTTATATCTACACCGCCATCTGTATAAACATGGAAACATCTAAGCCATTACCTGTATAAACATGGAAATATCTACACCGCGATCTGTATAAACATGGAAATATCTACACCATGATCTGTATAAACATGGAAATATCTACACCACGATCTGTATAAACATGAAAATACCTACACCGTGATCTGTATAAACAGGGAAATAACTACACCGCTATATGAATAAACATGGATATATCTTTTCCGCTATCTGTATAAACATGGAAATATTTACATCGCTATCTGTATAAACATGGAAATATTTCCACCGCAATCTGTGTAAACATAGAAATATCTACAACGCCATCTGTATAAACATGGAAATATCTACACTGCTATCTCTATAAACATGGAAATATCTACAATGCCATCTGTAAAAACATGGAAATACCTATAGAGTCATCTGTATAAACATGGTTATATCTACACCGCCATCTGTATAAACATGGAAACATCTATGCCATTATCTGTATAAACATGGAAATATCTACTCCGCTATCTGTATAAACATGGTAATATCTACACCACCATCTATATAAACCTGGAAATATCTACACCGCCATCTATATAAAGATGGAAATATCTACAATGCCATCTGTAGAAAGACGGAAATATTTACACTGCAATCTGTGTAAACATGGAAATATCTACACCAATATCTGTAAAAACATGGAAATATCTACACCGCTATCTGTATAAACATGGAAATATCTACACCGCGATCTATATAAACATGGAAATACCTACACCGCGATCTGTATAAACATGGAAATATCTACACCACTATCTGTATAAACATGGAAATATCTACACAGCTATCTCAATAAACATGGAAATATCTACACCGCTATCTGTATATACATGGAAATACCTACAAAGTCATCTGTATAAACATGGAAATATCTACACAGACATCTGTATAAACATGGAAATATCTACACAGCCATCTGTATATACATGGAAATATCTACACCGCTATGTGTATAAACATGGAAATAACTACACCGCTATTTGTATAAACAAGGAAATATCTACACCGTGATCTGTATAAACATGGAAATATCTACACCGCTATTTGTATAAACAAGGAAATATCTACACCGCTATCTCTATAAACATGGAAATAACTACACCGCTGTTTGTATAAACAAGGAAATATCTACACCGTGATCTGTATAAACATGGAAATAACTACACGGCTATTTGTATAAACAAGGAAATATCTACACCGCCATCTGTTTAAACATGGAAATGTATACACAGACATCTGTTTATACATGGAAATATCTACACCGATATCTGTATAAACATGCTAATAACTACACCGCTATCTGCATAAATATGGAAATATTTGCACCGCTATCCCTATAAACATGGTAATATCAACACCGCGATCTGTATAAACATGGAAATATCTACACCATGATCTGTATAAACATGGAAATCTCTACACCGCGATCTGTATAAACATGGAAATATCTACACCGTGATCTGTATAAACAGGGAAATATCTACACCGCCATCTCTATAAACATGGAAATATCTACACCCCTATCTGTATAAACATGGAAATATCCACTCCGCTATCTCTATAAACATGGAAAAATCAACACCGCTATCTCTATGAACATGGAAAAATCAACACCGCTATCTCTATGTACATGGAAATATCTACACCGACATCTCTACAAACATGAAAATATCTACACCGTGATCAATTTAAATGTGGAAATATATACACCGCTATCTCCATAAACATGGAAATATCTCCATTGCTATCTCTATAAACATCGAAATATCTACACCGCCATCTGTATAAACAAGGAAATACATACAAGGTTATCGGTATAAACATGGAAATATCAACACCGCCATCTGTATAAACATGGAAATATCTACACAGCCATGTGTATATACATGGAAATATCTACACCGAATCTATATAAACATGGAAATAACTACACTGCTATCTGTATAAACATGGAAATATCTACACCGCCATCTACACATTCATGGAAATATCTGCACTGCCGTCTGTATAAACATGGAAACATCTACACGGTCATCTGTGTATAGATGGAAATATCAACACCGCCATCTGCACAAACATGGAAATATCTACACCGCTATCTGTATAAATATGGAAATATCTACACCGCGGTCTGTATAAACATGGAAATACCTAAACCGCTATCTGTATAAACATGGAAATATATACACCGCTATCTCTATAAACATGGAAATATCTACACCTTGATCTGTATAAACATGGAAATATTTACACTGCTATCTGTATAAACATGGAAATATCTACACCATTATCTGTATAAATATGGAAATACCTACATGGCTATCTCTATAAACATGGTAATATCTACACCGCCATCTGTATAAACATGGAAATATCTACACTGCTATCTCTATAAACATGGAAATATCTACAATGCCATCTGTAAAAACATGGAAAGAACTATACAGTCATCTGTATAAACATGGAAATATCTACACCACCATCTGTATAAACGTGGAAATATCTACAATGCCATCTGTAAAAACATGGAAATACCTACACGGCAATATGTGTATAGATGGAAACATCAACACTGCCATCTGTACAAACATGGAAATATCTACACTGCGGTCTGTATAAACATGGAAATTTCTACACCGGTATCTGTATAAAGATGGAAATATCTACACCACGATCTGTATAAACATGGAAATATTTACACCGCTATCTGTATAAACATGGAAATAATTCCACCGCAATCTGTGTAAACATAGAAATATCTACAACGCCATCTGTATAAACATGGAAGTATCTACACTGCTATCTTTATAAACATGGAAATATCTACAATGCCATCTGTAAAAACATGGAAATACCTATAGAGTCATCTGTATAAACATGGTTATATCTACAACGCCATCTGTATAAACATGGAAACATCTATGCCATTATCTGTATAAACATGGAAATATCTACTCCGCTATCTGTATAAACATGGTAATATCTACACCACCATCTATATAAACCTGGAAATATCTACACCGCCATCTATATAAAGATGGAAATATCTACAATGCCATCTGTAGAAAGACGGAAATATTTACACTGCAATCTGTGTAAACATGGAAATATCTACACCAATATCTGTAAAAACATGGAAATATCTACACCGCTATCTGTATAAACATGGAAATATCTACACCGCGATCTATATAAACATGGAAATACCTACACCACGATCTGTATAAACATGGAAATATCTACACCACTATCTGTATAAACATGGAAATATCTACACAGCTATCTCAATAAACATGGAAATATCTACACCGCTATCTGTATATACATGGAAATACCTACAAAGTCATCTGTATAAACATGGAAATATCTACACAGACATCTGTATAAACATGGAAATATCTACACAGCCATCTGTATATACATGGAAATATCTACACCGCTATGTGTATAAACATGGAAATAACTACACCGCTATTTGTATAAACAAGGAAATATCTACACCGTGATCTGTATAAACATGGAAATATCTACACCGCTATTTGTATAAACAAGGAAATATCTACACTGCTATCTCTATAAACATGGAAATATCTACAATGCCATCTGTAAAAACATGGAAAGAACTATACAGTCATCTGTATAAACATGGAAATATCTACACCACCATCTGTATAAACGTGGAAATATCTACAATGCCATCTGTAAAAACATGGAAATACCTACAAGGCAATATGTGTATAGATGGAAACATCAACACTGTCATCTGTACAAACATGGAAATATCTACACTGCGGTCTGTATAAACATGGAAATAAATACACCGCTATTTGTATAAACAAGGAAATATCTACACCACCATCTGTTTAAACATGGAAATATCTATACAGACATCTGTATATACATGGAAATATCTACAACGCTATCTGTATAATCATGCTAATAACTACACCGCTATCTGTATAAATATGGAAATATTTGCACCGCTATCATTATAAACATGGTAATATCAACACCGCGATCTGTATAAACATGGAAATATCTACACCATGATCTGTATAAACATGGAAATATCTACACCGCAATCTGTATAAACATGGAAATATCTATACCGCAATCTGCATAAACATGGAAATATCTCCACTGCTATCTCTATAAACATGGAAATATCTACACCGCCATCTGTATAAACTTGGAAAAACTTACAAAGTTATCTGTATAAACATGGAAATATCTACACCGCCGTCTGTATTCACATGGAAATATCTACACACCATGTGTATATACATGGAAGTATCTACACCGCTATCTATATAAACATGGAAATAACTACACCGCTATCTGTATAAACATGGAAACATCTACACCGCCATCTACATATCCATGGAAATATCTGCGCCACCATGTGTATAAACATGGAAATATCTACATGGTCATCAGTGTGTAGATGGAAATATAAACACCGCCATCTGTACAAACCTGGAAATATCTGCACCGCTATCTGTATAAACATGGAAATATCTAAACCGCAGTCTGTATAAACATGGAAATATCTAAACTGCTATCTGTATAAACATGGATATAACTACACCGCTATCTATATAAACATGGAAATAACTACACCGTGAGCAGTATAAACATGGAAATATCTGCACCGCGATCTATATAAACATGGAAATATCTGCACCGTGATCTGTATAAACATGGAAATATCTACACCGCCATCTCTATAAACATGGAAATATCTACACCCCTATCTGTATAAACATGGAAATATCCACACCGCCATCTCTATAAACATGGAAAAATGAACACCGCTATCTCTATGAACATGGAAATATCTACACCGCCATCTCTATAAACATGGAAATATCTACACCGCGATCAGTATAAACGTGGAAATATCTACAATGCTATCTCTATAAACATGGAAATATCTCCACTGCTATCTCTATAAACATCGAAATATCTACACCGCCATTTGTATAAACATGGAAATACTTACAAAGTTATCGGTATAAACATGGAAATATCTACACCGCCATCTGTATAAACCTGGAAATATCTGCACATCCATGGGTATATACATGGAAATATCTACACCGCTATCTATATAAACATGGACATAACTACACCGCTATCTGTATAAACATGGAAATATCTACACGGTCATCTGTGTATAGATGGAAATATCAACACCGCCATCTGTACAAACATGGAAATATCTGCACCGCTATCTGTATAAACATGGAAATATCTACACCGCGGTCTGTATAAACATGGAAATAGCTAAACCGCTATCTGTATAAACATGGAAATATCTACACCGCTATCTCTATAAACATGGAAATATCTACAGCGTGATCTGTATAAACATGGAAATATTTACACTGCTATCTGTATAAACATGGAAATATCTACACCGTTACCTGTATAAATATGGAAATATCTACACCGCTATCTCTATAAACATGGAAATATCTACACCGCCATCTGTATAAACATGGAAATATCTACACTGCTATCTCTATAAACATGGAAATATCTACAATGCCATCTGTAAAACATGGAAATACCTATAAAGTCATCTGTATAAACATGGAAATATCTACACCACCATCCGTATAAACATGGAAATATCTGCAATGCCATCTGTATACACATGGAAATACCTACACAGCAATCTGTGTATAGATGGAAACATCAACACCGCCATCTGTACAAACATGGAAATATCTACACATCTATCTGTATAAACATGGAAATATCTACACTGCGGTCTGTATAAACATGGAAATTTCTACACCGGTATCTGTATAAACATGGAAATATCTACACCACGATCTGTATAAACATGGAAATATTTACACCGCTATCTGTATAAACATGGCAATATGTACACCGCTATCTCTGTAAACATGGAAATATCTACAAAGCCATCTGTATAAACATGGAAATACCAACACAGTCATGTGTAGGAACACGGAAATATCTACATCGCGATTTGTATAAACATGGAAATATCTACACCGCGATCTGTATGAACATTGAAATATCTACACCGCTATCTGTATAAACATGGAAATATCTACACAGCTATCTCTATAAACATGGAAATATCTACACCGCAATCTGTATAAACATGGAAATAACTACAAAGTCATCTGTATAAACATGGAAATATCTACACAGCCATCTGTATAAACATGGAAATATCTACACAGCCGTCTGTATATACATGGAAATATCTACACCGCTATCTGTATAAACTTGGAAATAAATACACCGCTATTTGTATAAACAAGGAAATATCTACACCACCATCTGTTTAAACATGGAAATATGTACACAGACATCTGTTTATACATGGAAATATCTGCAACGCTATCTGTATAAACATGCTAATAACTACACCGCTATCTGTACAAATGTGGAAATATTTGCTCCGCTATCCCTATAAACATGGTAATATCAACACCGCGATCTGTATAAACATGGAAATATCTACACCATGATCTGTATAAACATGGAAATATCTACACCGCGATCTGTATAAACATGGAAATATCTCCACTGCTATCTCTATAAACATGGAAATATCTACACCGCCATCTGTATAAACTTGGAAAAACTTACAAAGTTTTCTGTATAAACATGGAAATATCTACACCGCCGTCTGTATTCACATGGAAATATCTACACACCATGTGTATATACATGGAAGTATCTACACCGCTATCTATATAAACATGGAAATAACTACACCGCTATCTGTATAAACATGGAAACATCTACACCACCATCTACATATCCATGGAAATATCTGCGCCACCATGTGTATAAACATGGAAATATCTACATGGTCATCAGTGTATAGATGGAAATATAAACACCGCCATCTGTACAAACCTGGAAATATCTGCACCGCTATCAGTATAAACATGGAAATATCTACACCGCAGTCTGTATAAACATGGAAATATCTAAATTGCTATCTGTATAAACATGGATATATCTACACCGCTATCTATATAAACATGGTAATAACTACACCGTGAGCAGTATAAACATGGAAATATCTACACCGCGATCTGTATAAACATGGAAATATCTACACCGTGATCTGTATAAACATGGAAATATCTACACCGCCATCTCTATAAACATGGAAATATCTACACCCCTATCTGTATAAACATGGAAATATCCACACCGCCATCTCTATAAACATGGAAAAATCAACACCGCTATCTCTATGAACATGGAAATATCTACACCGCCATCTCTATAAACATGGAAATATCTACACCGCGATCAGTATAAACGTGGAAATATCTACACTGCTATCTCTATAAACATGGAAATATCTCCACTGCTGTCTCTATAAACATCGAAATATCTACACCACCGTCTGTATAAACATGGAAATACTTACAAAGTTATCGGTATAAACATGGAAATATCTACACCGCCATCTGTATAAACCTGGAAATATCTACACATCCATGGGTATATACATGGAAATATCTACACCGCTATCTATATAAACATGGAAATAACTACACCGCTATCTGTATAAACATGGAAATATCTACACGGTCATCTGTGTATAGATGGAAATATCAACACCGCCATCTGTACAAACATGGAAATATCTGCACCGCTATCTGTATAAACATGGAAATATCTACACCGCGGTCTGTATAAACATGGAAATAGCTAAACCGCTATCTGTATAAACATGGAAATATCTACACCGCTATCTCTATAAACATGGAAATATCTACAGCGTGATCTGTATAAACATGGAAATATTTACACTGCTATCTGTATAAACATGGAAATATCTACACCGTTATCTGTAAAAATATGGAAATATCTACACTGCTATCTCTATAAACATGGAAATATCTACACCGCCATCTGTATAAAAATGGAAATATCTACACTACTATCTCTATAAACATGGAAATATCTACAATGCCATCTGTAAAACATGGAAATACCTATACAGTCATCTGTATAAACATGGAAATATCTACACCACCATCCGTATAAACATGGAAATATCTGCAATGCCATCTGTATACACATGGAAATACCTACACGGCAATCTGTGTATAGATGGAAACATCAACACCACCATCTGTACAAACATGGAAATATCTACACATCTATCTGTATAAACATGGAAATATCTACACTGCGGTCTGTATAAACATGGAAATTTCTACACCGGTATCTGTATAAACATGGAAATATCTACACCACGATCTGTATAAACATGGAAATATTTACACCGCTATCTGTATAAACATGGAAATATGTACACCGCTATCTCTGTAAACATGGAAATATCTACAAAGCCATCTGTATAAACATGGAAATACCAACACAGTCATCTGTAGGAACATGGAAATATCTACACCGCACTTTGTAAAAACATGGAAATATCTACACCGCGATCTGTATAAACATTGAAATATCTACACCGCTATCTGTATAAACATGGAAATATCTACACAGCTATCTCTATAAACATGGAAATATCTACACCGCAATCTGTATAAACATGGAAATACCTACAAAGTCATCTGTATAAACATGGAAATATCTACACAGCCATCTGTATAAACATGGAAATATCTACACCGCCATCTCTATAAACATGGAAATATCTACACCCCTATCTGTATAAACATGGAATTATCCACACCGCCATCTCTATAAACATGGAAAAATCAACAATGCTATCTCTATGAACATGGAAATATCTACACCGCCATCTTTATAAACATGGAAATATCTACACCGCGATCAGTATAAACGTGGAAATATCTACACTGCTATCTCTATAAACATGGAAATATCTCCACTGCTATCTCTATAAACATCAAAATATCTACACCGCCATCTGTATAAACATGGAAATACTTACAAAGTTATCGGTATAAACATGGAAATATCTACACCGCCATCTGTATAAACCTGGAAATATCTACACAGCCATGTGTATATACATGGAAATATCTACACCGCTATCTATATAAACATGGAAATAACTACACCGCTATCTGTATAAACATGGAAATATCTACACGGCCATCTGTGTATAGATGGAAATATCAACACCGCCATCTGTACGAACATGGAAATATCTGCACCGCTATCTGTATAAACATGGAAATATCTACACCGCGGTCTGTATAAACATGGAAACAGCTAAACCGCTATCTGTATAAACATGGAAATATCTACACTGCTATCTCTATAAACATGGAAATATCTACACCGTGATCTGTATAAACATGGAAATATTTACACTGCTATCTGTATAAACATGGAAATACCTACACCGTTATCTGTATAAATATGGAAATATCTACACCGCTATCTATATAAACATGGAAATATCTACACCGCCATCTGTATAAACATGGAAATATCTACACTGCTATCTCTATAAACATGGAAATATCTACAATGCCATCTGTAAAACATGGAAATACCTATACAGTCATCTGTATAAACATGGAAATATCTACACCACCGTCCGTATAAACATGGAAATATCTGCAATGCCATCTGTATACACATGGAAATACCTTCACGGCAATCTGTGTATAGATGGAAACATCAACACCACCATCTGTACAAAGATGGAAATATCTACACATCTATCTGTATAAACATGGAAATATCTACACTGCGGTCTGTATAAACATGGAAATTTCTACACCGGTATGTGTATAAACATGGAAATATCTACAACACGATATGTATAAACATGGAAATATTTACACCGCTATCTGTATAAACATGGAAATATGTACACCGTTATCTCTTTAAACATGGAAATATCTACAAAGCCATCTGTATAAACATGCAAATACCAACACAGTCATGTGTAGGAACATGGAAATATCTACACCGCGATTTGTATAAACATGGAAATATCTACACCGCGATCTGTATAAACATTGTAATATCTACACCGCTATCTGTATAAACATGGAAATATCTACACAGCTATCTCTATAAACATGGAAATATCTACACCGCAATCTGTATAAACATGGAAATATCTACAAAGTCATCTGTATAAACATGGAAATATCTACACAGCCATCTGTATAAACATGGAAATATCTACACAACCGTCTGTATATACATGGAAATATCTACACCGCTATCTGTATAAACATGGAAATAAATACACCGCTATTTGTATAAACAAGGAAATATCTACACCACCGTCTGTTTAAACATGGAAATATCTACACAGACATCTGTATATACATGGAAATATCTACAACGCTATCTGTATAAACATGCTAATAACTACACTGCTATCTCTATAAATGTGGAAATATTTGCACCGCTATCATTATAAACATGGTAATATCAACATCGCGATCTGTATAAACATGGAAATATCTACACCAAGATCTGTATAAACATGGAAATATCTACACCGCGATCTGTATAAACATGGAAATATCTACACCGCCGTCTGTATTCACATGGAAATATCTACACACCATGTGTATATACATGGAAGTATCTACACCGCTATCTATATAAACATGGAAATAACTACACCGCTATCTGTATAAACATGGAAACATCTACACCGCCATCCACATATCCATGGAAATATCTGTGCCACCATGTCTATAAACATGGAAATATCTACATTGTCATCAGTGTATAGATGGAAATATAAACACCGCCATCTGTACAAACCTGGAAATATCTGCACCGCTATCTGTATAAACATGGAAATATCTACACCGCAGTCTGTATAAACATGGAAATATCTAAACTGCTATCTGTATAAACATGGATATATCTACACCGCTATCTATAAAAACATGGAAATAACTACACCGTGAGCAGTATAAACATGGAAATATCTACACCGCGATCTGTATAAACATGGAAATATCTACACCGTGATCTGTATAAACATGGAAATATCTACACCGCCATCTCTATAAACATGGAAATATCTACACCCCTATCTGTATAAACATGGAAATATCCACACCGCCATCTCTATAAACATGGAAAAACCAACACCGCTATCTCTATGAACATGGAAATATCTACACCGCCATCTCTATAAACATGGAAATATCTACACCGCGATCAGTATAAACGTGGAAATATCTACACTGCTATCTGTATAAACATGGAAATATCCTCACTGCTATCTCTATGAACATTGATATATCTACACCGCTATCTCTATAAACATGGAAATATCTACACCGCCATCTCTATAAACATGGAAATATCTACACCGTCATCTGTATAAACATGGAAATATCTACACCGCTATCTGTATAAACATGGAAATATCTACACCGCGATTTGTATAAACATGGAAATATCTACACCGCGATCTGTATAAACATGGAAATATCTAAACCGCTATCTGTGTAAACATGGAAATATCTACACAGCTATCTCTATAAACTTGGAAATAACTACACCGCCATCTGTATAAACATGGAAATACCTACAAAGTCATCTGTATAAACATGGAAATATCTACACAGCCATCTGTATAAACATGGAAATATCTACACAGCCATCTGTATAAACCTGGAAATATCTGCACTGTCATCTATATAAACATGGAAATATCTACAGAGAACTCTGTAAAACATGGAAATATCGGCACAGCCATCTGTATAAACATGGAAATATCTACAACGCTATCTGTATAAACATGGAAATATCTCCACCGCTATGTGTATTAACGTGGAAATGTCTCCATTGCTATCTGTATAAACATGGACAAATCTCCACCGCAATATGTATAAACATGAAAATATCTACACTTCTATCTCTAAAAACATGGAAATATCTACACTGCCATCTGTATAAACATGGAAATATCTACACAGTCATCTGTTGAAACATGGAATTATCTACACCGCTATCTCTATAAACATGGAAATAACTACACCGCTATCTCTATAAACATGGAAATATTTACACCGCTATCTCCATCAACATGGAAATATACACACCGCCATCTCTTTAAACATGGAGGTATCTACAACGCCATCTACATAAACAAGAAAATATCTACACTGCCATCTATATAAACATGGAAATATCTACACCGCCATCTCTATAAACATGGAAATATCTACATTGCCATTTGTAGAAAGATGGAAATATCTACACCGCCATCTGTATAAACCTGGAAATACCAACACCGCTACCTGTATAAACATGGAAATATCTGCACCGCAATCTTTATAAACATGGAAATATCTACACTGCTCTCTGTATAAATATGAAATATCTAAACCGCTATCTCTATAAAAGTGGAAATATCTACACTGCTATCTGTATAAACATGGAAATATCCTCACTGCTGTCTCTATGAACATTGATATATCTACACCGCTATCTCTATAAACATGGAAATATCTACACCGCCATCTCTATAAACATGGAAATATCTACACCGTCATCTGTATAAACATGGAAATATCTACACCGCTATCTGTATAAACATGGAAATATCTACACCGCTATCTGTATAAACATGGAAATATCTACACCGCGATCTGTATAAACATGGAAATATCTACACCGCGATCTGTATAAACATGGAAATATCTAAACCGCTATCTGTGTAAACATGGAAATATCTACACAGCTATCTCTATAAACTTGGAAATATCTACACCGCCATCTGTATAAACATGGAAATACCTACAAAGTCATCTGTATAAACATGGAAATATCTACACAGCCATCTGTATAAACATGGAAATATCTACACAGCCATCTGTATAAACCTGGAAATATCTGCACTGTCATCTATATAAACATGGAAATATCTACAGAGAACTCTGTAAAACATGGAAATATCGGCACAGCCATCTGTATAAACATGGAAATATCTACAACGCTATCTGTATAAACATGGAAATATCTACACCGCTATGTGTATTAACGTGGAAATGTCTCCATTGCTATCTGTATAAACATGGACAAATCTCCACCGCAATATGTATAAACATGAAAATATCTACACTTCTATCTCTAAAAACATGGAAATATCTACACTGCCATCTGTACAAACATGGAAATATCTACACAGTCATCTGTAGAAACATGGAAATATCTACACCGCTATCTCTATAAACATGGAAATAACTACACCGCTATCTCTATAAACATGGAAATATTTACACCGCTATCTCCATCAACATGGAAATATACACACCGCCATCTCTTTAAACATGGAGGTATCTACAACGCCATCTACATAAACAAGAAAATATCTACACTGCCATCTATCTAAACATGGAAATAACTACACCGCCATCTCTATAAACATGGAAATATCTACACTGCCATTTGTAGAAAGATGGAAATATCTACACCGCCATCTGTATAAACGTGGAAATATCTACACCGCTATCTGTATAAACATGGAAATATCTACACCGCAATCTCTATAAACATGGAAATATCTACACCGCTCTGTGTATAAATATGAAATACCTAAACAGCTATCTCTATAAAAGTGGAAATATCTACACTGCTCTCTGTATAAACATGGAAATATCCTCACTACTATCTCTATGAACATTGATATATCTACACCGCTATCTCTATAAACATGGAAATATCTACACCGCCATCTCTATAAACATGGAAATATCTACACCGTCATCTGTATAAACATGGAAATATCTACACCGCTATCTGTATAAACATGGAAATATCTGCACTGCGATCTGTATAAACATGGAAATATCTACACCGCTATCTGTATAAACATGGAAATATCTAAACCGCTATCTGTGTAAACATGGAAATATCTACACAGCTATCTCTATAAACATGGAAATATCTACACCGCCATCTGTATAAATATGGAAATACCTATAAAGTCATCTGTATAAACATGGAAATATCTACACAGCCATCTGTATAAACATGGAAATATCTACACAGCCATCTGTATAAACCTGGAAATATCTGCACTGTCATCTATATAAACATGGAAATATCTACAGAGAACTCTGTATAAACATGGAAATATCGGCACAGCCATCTGTATAAACATGGAAATATCTACAACGCTATCTGTATAAACATGGAAATATATACACCGCTATGTGTATTAACGTGGAAATATCTCCATTGCTATCTGCATAAACATGGACAAATCTCCACCGCAATATGTATAAACATGAAAATATCTACACTTCTATCTCTATAAACATGGAAATATCTACACTGCCATCTGTACAAACATAGAAATATCTACACAGTCATCTGTAGAAACATGGAAATATCTACACCGCTATCTCTATAAACATGGAAATAACTACAACGCTATCTCTATAAACATGGAAATATCTACACCGCTATCTCCATCAACATGGAAATATACACACCGCCATCTCTTTAAACATGGAGGTATCTACAACGCCATCTACATAAACAAGAAAATATCTACACTGCCATCTATATAAACATGGAAATATCTACACCGCCATCTCTATAAACATGGAAATATCTACACTGCCATTTGTAGAAAGATGGAAAATCTACACCGCCATCTGTATAAATCTGGAAATACCTACACCGCTATCTGTATAAACATGGAAATATCTACACCGCAATCTCTATAAACATGGAAATATCTCCACTGCTCTCTGTATAAATATGAAATATCTAAACCTCTATCTCTATAAAAGTGGAAATATCTACACTGCTATCTGTATAAACATGGAAATATCCTCACTGCTATCTCTATGAACATTGATATATCTACACCGCTATCTCTATAAACATGGAAATATCCACACCGCCATCTCTATAAACATGGAAATATCTACACTGCCATTTGTAGAAAGATGGAAATATCTACACCGCCATCTGTATAAACGTGGAAATATCTACACCGCTATCTGTATAAACATGGAAATATCTACAACGCAATCTCTATAAACATGGAAATATCTACACCGCTCTGTGTATAAATATGAAATACCTAAACAGCTATCTCTATAAAAGTGGAAATATCTACACTGCTCTCTGTATAAACATGGAAATATCCTCACTACTATCTCTATTAACATTGATATATCCACACCGCTATCTCTATAAACATGGAAATATCTACACCGCCATCTCTATAAACATGGAAATATCTACACCGTCATCTGTATAAACATGGAAATATCTACACCGCTATCTGTATAAACATGGAAATATCTGCACTGCGATCTGTATAAACATGGAAATATCTACACCGCGATCTGTATAAACAGGGAAATATCTAAACCGCTATCTGTGTAAACATGGAAATATGTACACAGCTATCTCTATAAACATGGAAATATCTACACCGCCATCTGTATAAACATGGAAATACCTACAAAGTCATCTGTATAAACATGGAAATATCTACAACGCTATGTGTATAAACATGGAAATATCTACACCGCTATGTGTATTAACGTGGAAATATCTCCATTGCTATCTGCATAAACATGGACAAATCCCCACCGCAATATGTATAAACATGAAAATATCTACACTTCTATCTCTATAAACATGGAAATATCTACACTGCCATCTGTACAAACATGGAAATATCTACACAGTCATCTGTTGAAACATGGAAATATCTACACCGCTATCTCTATAAACATGGAAATAACTACACCGCTATCTCTATAAACATGGAAATATCTACACCGCTATCTCCATCAACATGGAAATATACACACCGTCATCTCTTTAAACATGGAGGTATCTACAACGCCATCTACATAAACAAGAAAATATCTACACTGCCATCTATATAAACATGGAAATATCTACACCGCCATCTCTATAAACATGGAAATATCTACACTGCCATTTGTAGAAAGATGGAAATATCTACACCGCCATCTGTATAAACCTGGAAATACCTACACCGCTATCTGTATAAACATGGAAATATCTACACCGCAATCTCTATAAACATGGAAATATCTCCACTGCTCTCTGTATAAATATGAAATATCTAAACCGCTATCTCTATAAAAGTGGAAATATCTACACTGCTATCTGTATAAACATGGAAATATCCTCACTGCTATCTCTATGAACATTGATATATCTACACCGCTATCTCTATAAACATGGAAATATCTACACCGCCATCTCTATAAACATGGAAATATCTACACTGTCATCTGTATAAACATGGAAATATCTACACCGCTATCTGTATAAACATGGAAATATCTACACCGCGATCTGTATAAACATGGAAATATCTACACCGCGATCTGTATAAACATGGAAATATCTAAACCGCTATCTGTGTAAACATGGAAATATCTACACAGCCATCTCTATAAACATGGAAATATCTACACCGCCATCTGTATAAACATGGAAATACCTACAAAGCCATCTGTATAAACATGGAAATATCTACACAGCCATCTGTATAAACCTGGAAATATCTGCACTGTCATCTATATAAACATGGAAATATCTTCAGAGAGCTCTGTATAAACATGGAAATATCGGCACAGCCATCTGTATAAACATGGAAATATCTACAACGCTATCTGTATAAACATGGAAATATCTACACCGCTATGTGTATTAACGTGGAAATATCTCCATTGCTATCTGTATAAACATGGACAAATCTCCACCGAAATATATATAAACATGAAAATATCTACACTTCTATCTCTATAAACATGGAAATATCTACACTGCCATCTGTACATACATGGAAATATCTACACAGTCATCTGTAGAAACATGGAAATATCTACACCGCTATCTCTATAAACATGGAAATAACTACACCGCTATCTCTATAAACATGGAAATATCTAAACCGCTATCTCCATCAACATGGAAATATACACACCGCCATCTCTTTAAACATGGAGGTATCTACAACGCCATCTACATAAACAAGAAAATATCTACACTGCCATCTATATAAACATGGAAATATCTACACCGCCATCTCTATAAACATGGAAATATCTACACTGCCATTTGTAGAAAGATGGAAAATCTACACCGCCATCTGTATAAACCTGGAAATACCTACACCGCTATCTGTATAAACATGGAAATATCTACACCGCAATCTGTATAAACATGGAAATATCTCCACTGCTCTCTGTATAAATATGAAATATCTAAACCTCTATCTCTATAAAAGTGGAAATATCTACACTGCTATCTGTATAAACATGGAAATATCCTCACTGCTATCTCTATGAACATTGATATATCTACACCGCTATCTCTACAAACATGGAAATATCTACACCGCCATCTGTATAAACATGGAAATACCTACAAAGTCATCTGTATAAACATGGAAATATCTACACAGCCATCTGTATAAACATGGAAATATCTACACAGCCATCTGTATAAACATGGAAATATCTACACCGCGATCTGTATAAACATGGAAATATCTAAACCGCTATCAGTGTAAACATGGAAATATCTACACAGCTATCTCTATAAACTTGGAAATATCTACACCGCCATCTGTATAAACATGGAAATACCTACAAAGTCATCTGTATAAACATGGAAATATCTACACAGCCATCTGTATAAACATGGAAATATCTACACAGCCATCTGTATAAACCTGGAAATATCTGCACTGTCATCTATATAAACATGGAAATATCTACAGAGAACTCTGTAAAACATGGAAATATCGGCACAGCCATCTGTATAAACATGGAAATATCTACAACGCTATCTGTATAAACATGGAAATATCTACACCGCTATGTGTATTAACGTGGAAATGTCTCCATTGCTATCTGTATAAACATGGACAAATCTCCACCGCAATATGTATAAACATGAAAATATCTACACTTCTATCTCTAAAAACATGGAAATATCTACACTGCCATCTGTATAAACATGGAAATATCTACACAGTCATCTGTTGAAACATGGAAATATCTACACCGCTATCTCTATAAACATGGAAATAACTACACCGCTATCTCTATAAACATGGAAATATTTACACCGCTATCTCCATCAACATGGAAATATACACACCGCCATCTCTTTAAACATGGAGGTATCTACAACGCCATCTACATAAACAAGAAAATATCTACACTGCCATCTATATAAACATGGAAATATCTACACCGCCATCTCTATAAACATGGAAATATCTACATTGCCATTTGTAGAAAGATGGAAATATCTACACCGCCATCTGTATAAACCTGGAAATACCAACACCGCTATCTGTATAAACATGGAAATATCTACACCGCAATCTTTATAAACATGGAAATATCTACACTGCTCTCTGTATAAATATGAAATATCTAAACCGCTATCTCTATAAAAGTGGAAATATCTACACTGCTATCTGTATAAACATGGAAATATCCTCACTGCTATCTCTATGAACATTGATATATCTACACCGCTATCTCTATAAACATGGAAATATCTACACCGCCATCTCTATAAACATGGAAATATCTACACCGTCATCTGTATAAACATGGAAATATCTACACCGCTATCTGTATAAACATGGAAATATCTACACCGCGATCTGTATAAACTTGGAAATATCTACACCGCGATCTGTATAAACATGGAAATATCTAAACCGCTATCTGTGTAAACATGGAAATATCTACACAGCTATCTCTATAAACTTGGAAATATCTACACCGCCATCTGTATAAACATGGAAATACCTACAAAGTCATCTGTATAAACATGGAAATATCTACACAGCCATCTGTATAAACATGGAAATATCTACACAGCCATCTGTATAAACCTGGAAATATCTGCACTGTCATCTATATAAACATGGAAATATCTACAGAGAACTCTGTAAAACATGGAAATATCGGCACAGCCATCTGTATAAACATGGAAATATCTACAACGCTATCTGTATAAACATGGAAATATCTACACCGCTATGTGTATTAACGTGGAAATGTCTCCATTGCTATCTGTATAAACATGGACAAATCTCCACCGCAATATGTATAAACATGAAAATATCTACACTTCTATCTCTAAAAACATGGAAATATCTACACTGCCATCTGTACAAACATGGAAATATCTACACAGTCATCTGTAGAAACATGGAAATATCTACACCGCTATCTCTATAAACATGGAAATAACTACACCGCTATCTCTATAAACATGGAAATATTTACACCGCTATCTCCATCAACATGGGAATATACACACCGCCATCTCTTTAAACATGGAGGTATCTACAACGCCATCTACATAAACAAGAAAATATCTACACTGCCATCTATCTAAACATGGAAATAACTACACCGCCATCTCTATAAACATGGAAATATCTACACTGCCATTTGTAGAAAGATGGAAATATCTACACCGCCATCTGTATAAACGTGGAAATATCTACACCGCTATCTGTATAAACATGGAAATATCTACACCGCAATCTCTATAAACATGGAAATATCTACACCGCTCTGTGTATAAATATGAAATACCTAAACAGCTATCTCTATAAAAGTGAAAATATCTACACTGCTCTCTGTATAAACATGGAAATATCCTCACTACTATCTCTATGAACATTGATATATCTACACCGCTATCTCTATAAACATGGAAATATCTACACCGCCATCTCTATAAACATGGAAATATCTACACCGTCATCTGTATAAACATGGAAATATCTACACCGCTATCTGTATAAACATGGAAATATCTGCACTGCGATCTGTATAAACATGGAAATATCTACACCTCTATCTGTATAAACATGGAAATATCTAAACCGCTATCTGTGTAAACATGGAAATATCTACACAGCTATCTCTATAAACATGGAAATATCTACACCGCCATCTGTATAAACATGGAAATACCTACAAAGTCATCTGTATAAACATGGAAATATCTACACAGCCATCTGTATAAACATGGAAATATCTACACAGCCATCTGTATAAACCTGGAAATATCTGCACTGTCATCTATATAAACATGGAAATATCTACAGAGAACTCTGTATAAACATGGAAATATCGGCACAGCCATCTGTATAAACATGGAAATATCTACAACGCTATCTGTATAAACATGGAAATATATACACCGCTATGTGTATTAATGTGGAAATATCTCCATTGCTATCTGCATAAACATGGACAAATCTCCACCGCAATATGTATAAACATGAAAATATCTACACTTCTATCTCTATAAACATGGAAATATCTACACTGCCATCTGTACAAACATGGAAATATCTACACAGTCATCTGTAGAAACATGGAAATATCTACACCGCTATCTCTATAAACATGGAAATAACTACAACGCTATCTCTATAAACATGGAAATATCTACACCGCTATCTCCATCAACATGGAAATATACACACCGCCATCTCTTTAAACATGGAGGTATCTACAACGCCATCTACATAAACAAGAATATATCTACACTGCCATCTATATAAACATGGAAATATCTACACCGCCATCTCTATAAACATGGAAATATCTACACTGCCATTTGTAGAAAGATGGAATATCTACACCGCCATCTGTATAAATCTGGAAATACCTACACCGCTATCTGTATAAACATGGAAATATCTACACCGCAATCTCTATAAACATGGAAATATCTCCACTGCTCTCTGTATAAATATGAAATATCTAAACCTCTATCTCTATAAAAGTGGAAATATCTACACTGCTATCTGTATAAACATGGAAATATCCTCACTGCTATCTCTATGAACATTGATATATCTACACCGCTATCTCTATAAACATGGAAATATCTACACCGCCATCTCTATAAACATGGAAATATCTACACTGCCATTTGTAGAAAGATGGAAATATCTACAACGCCATCTGTATAAACGTGGAAATATCTACACCGCTATCTGTATAAACATGGAAATATCTACACCACAATCTCTATAAACATGGAAATATCTACACCGCTCTGTGTATAAATATGAAATACCTAAACAGCTATCTCTATAAAAGTGGAAATATCTACACTGCTCTCTGTATAAACATGGAAATATCCTCACTACTATCTCTATTAACATTGATATATCTACACCGCTATCTCTATAAACATGGAAATATCTACACCGCCATCTCTATAAACATGGAAATATCTACACCGTCATCTGTATAAACATGGAAATATCTACACCGCTATCTGTATAAACATGGAAATATCTGCACTGCGATCTGTATAAACATGGAAATATCTACACCGCGATCTGTATAAACATGGAAATATCTACACCGCCATCTGTATAAACATGGAAATACCTACATAGTCATCTGTATAAACATGGAAATATCTACACAGCCATCTGTATAAACATGGAAATATCTACACAGCCATCTGTATAAACCTGGAAATATCTGCACTGTCATCTATATAAACATGGAAATATCTACAGAGAACTCTCTATAAACATGGAAATATCGGCACAGCCATCTGTATAAACATGGAAATATCTACAACGCTATCTGTATAAACATGGAAATATCTACACCGCTATGTGTATTAACATGGAAATATCTCCATTGCTATCTGTATAAACATGGACAAATCTCCACCGCAATATGTATAAACATGAAAATATCTACACTTCTATCTCTATAAACATGGAAATATCTACACTGCCATCTGTACAAACATGGAAATATCTACACAGCCATCTGTTGAAACATGGAAATATCTACACCTCTATCTCTATAAACATGGAAATAACTACACCGCTATCTCTATAAACATGGAAATATCTACACCGCTATCTCCATCAACATGGAAATATACACACCATCATCTCTTTAAACATGGAGGTATCTACAACGCCATCTACATAAACAAGAAAATAACTACACTGCCATCTATATAAACATGGAAATATCTACACCGCCATCTCTATAAACATGGAAATATCTACACTGCCATTTGTAGAAAGATGGAAATATCTACACCGCCATCTGTATAAACCTGGAAATACCTACACCGCTATCTGTATAAACATGGAAATATCTACACCACAGTCTGTATAAACATGGAAATATCTCCACTGCTCTCTGTATAAATATGAAATGTCTAAATCGATATCTCTATAAAAGTGGAAATATCTACACTGCTATCTGTATAAACATGGAAATATCCTCACTGCTATCTCTATGAACATTGATATATCTACACCGCTATCTCTATAAACATGGAAATATCTACACCGCAATCTCTATAAACATGGAAATATCTACACTGTAATCTGTATAAACATGGAAATATCTACACCGCTATCTGTATAAACATGTAAATATCTACACCGCGATCTGTATAAACATGGGAATATCTACACCGCGATCTGTATAAACATGGAAATATCTAAACCGCTATCTGTGTAAACATGGAAATATCTACACAGCCATCTCTATAAACATGGAAATATCTACACCGCCATCTGTATAAACATGGAAATACCTACAAAGCCATGTGTATAAACATGGAAATATCTACACAGCCATCTGTATAAACATGGAATTATCTACACAGCCATCTGTATAAACCTGGAAATATCTGCACTGTCATCTATATAAATATGGAAATATCTACAGAGAGCTCTGTATAAACATGGAAATATCGGCACAGCCATCTGTATAAACATGGAAATATCTACAACGCTATCTGTATAAACATGGAAATATCTACACCGCTATGTGTATTAACGTGGAAATATCTCCATTGCTATCTGTATAAACATGGACAAATCTCCACCGCAATATGTATAAACATGAAAATATCTACACTTCTATCTCTATAAACATGGAAATATCTACACTGCCATCTGTACAAACATGGAAATATCTACACAGTCATCTGTAGAAACATGGAAATATCTACACCGCTATCTCTATAAACATGGAAATAACTACACCGCTATCTCTATAAACATGGAAATATCTACACCGCTATCTCCATCAACATGGAAATATACACACCGCCATCTCTTTAAACATGGAGGTATCTACAACGCCATCTACATAAACAAGAAAATATCTACACTGCCATCTATATAAACATGGAAATATCTACACCGCCATCTCTATAAACATGGAAATATCTACACTGCCATTTGTAGAAAGATGGAAAATCTACACCGCCATCTGTATAAACCTGGAAATACCTACACCGCTATCTGTATAAACATGGAAATATCTACACCGCAATCTGTATAAACATGGAAATATCTCCACTGCTCTCTGTATAAATATGAAATATCTAAACCTCTATCTCTATAAAAGTGGAAATATCTACACTGCTATCTGTATAAACATGGAAATATCCTCACTGCTATCTCTATGAACATTGATATATCTACACCGCTATCTCTATAAACATGGAAATATCTACACCGCCATCTCTATAAACATGGAAATATCTACACTGCCATTTGTAGAAAGATGGAAATATCTACACCGCCATCTGTATAAACCTGGAAATACCTACACCGCTATCTGTATAAACATGGAAATATCTACACCGCAATCTGTATAAACATGGAAATATCTCCACTGCTCTCTGTATAAATATGAAATACCTAAACCGCTATCTCTATAAAAGTGGAAATATCTACACTGCTATCTGTATAAACATGGAAATTTCCTCACTGCTATCTCTATGAACATTGATATATCTACACCGCTATCTCTATAAACATGGAAATATCTACACCGCCATCTCTATAAACATGGAAATATCTACACCGTCATCTGTATAAACATGGAAATATCTACACCGCTATCTGTATAAACATGGAAATATCTGCACCGCGATCTGTATAAACATGGAAATATCTACACCGCGATCTGTATAAACATGGAAATATCTAAACCGCTATCTGTGCAAACATGGAAATATCTACACAGCTATCTCTATAAACATGGAAATATCTACACCGCCATCTGTATAAACATGGAAATACCTACAAAGTCATCTGTATAAACATGGAAATATCTACACAGCCATCTGTATAAACATGGAAATATCTACACAGCCATCTGTATAAACCTGGAAATATCTGCACTGTCATCTATATAAACATGGAAATATCTACAGAGAACTCTGTATAAACATGGAAATATCGGCACAGCCATCTGTATAAACATGGAAATAGCTACAACGCTATCTGTATAAACATGGAAATATCTACACCGCTATATGTATTAACGTGGAAATATCTCCATTGCTATCTGCATAAACATGGACAAATCTCCACCGCAATATGTATAAACATGAAAATATCTACACTTCTATCTCTATAAACATGGAAATATCTACACTGCCATCTGTACAAACATGGAAATACCTACACAGTCATCTGTAGAAACATGGAAATATCTACACCGCTATCTCTATAAACATGGAAATAACTACACCGCTATCTCTATAAACATGGAAATATCTACACCGCTATCTCCATCAACATGGAAATATACACACCGCCATCTCTTTAAACATGGAGGTATCTACAACGCCATCTACATAAACAAGAAAATATCTACACTGCCATCTATATAAACATGGAAATATCTACACCGCCATCTCTATAAACATGGAAATATCTACACTGCCATTTGTAGAAAGATGGAAATATCTACACCGCCATCTGTATAAACCTGGAAATATCTACACCGCTATCTGTATAAACATGGAAATATCTACACCGCAATCTGTATAAACATGGAAATATCTCCACTGCTCTCTGTATAAATATGAAATATCTAAATCGCTATCTCTATAAAAGTGGAAATATCTACACTGCTATCTGTATAAACATGGAAATATCCTCACTGCTATCTCTATCAACATTGATATATCTACACCGCTATCTCTATAAACATGGAAATATCTACACCGCCATCTCTATAAACATGGAAATATCTACACTGTCATCTGTATAAACACGGAAATATCTACACCGCTATCTGTATAAACATGGAAATATCTACACCGCGATCTGTATAAACATGGAAATATCTACACCGCGATCTGTATAAACATGGAAATATCTAAACCGCTATCTGTGTAAACATGGAAATATCTACACAGCCATCTCTATAAACATGGAAATATCTACACCGCCATCTGTCTAAACATGGAAATACCTACAAAGCCATCTGTATAAACATGGAAATATCTACACAGCCATCTGTATAAACATGGAATTATCTACACAGCCATCTGTATAAACCTGGAAATATCTGCACTGTCATCTATATAAACATGGAAATATCTACAGAGAGCTCTGTATAAACATGGAAATATCGGCACAGCCATCTGTATAAACATGGAAATATCTACAACGCTATCTGTATAAACATGGAAATATCTACACCGCTATATGTATTAACGTGGAAATATCTCCATTGCTATGTGTATAAACATGGACAAATCTCCACCGCAATATGTATAAACATGAAAATATCTACACTTCTATCTCTATAAACATGGAAATATCTACACTGCCATCTGAACAAACATGGAAATATCTACACAGTCATCTGTAGAAACATGGAAATATCTACACCGCTATCTCTATAAACATGGAAATAACTACACCGCTATCTCTATAAACATGGAAATATCTACACCGCTATCTCCATCAACATGGAAATATACACACCGCCATCTCTTTAAACATGGAGGTATCTACAACGCCATCTACATAAACAAGAAAATATCTACACTGCCATCTATATAAACATGGAAATATCTACACCGCCATCTCTATAAACATGGAAATATCTACACTGCCATTTATAGAAAGTTGGAAATATCTACACCGCCATCTGTATAAACGTGGAAATATCTACACCGCTATCTATATAAACATGGAAATATCTACACCGCAATCTGAATAAACATGGAAATATCTACACCGCTCTCTGTATAAATATGAAATACCTAAACCGCTATCTCTATAAAAGTGGAAATATCTACACTGCTATCTGTATAAACATGGAAATATCCTCACTGCTATCTCTATGAACATTGATATATCTACACCGCTATCTCTATAAACATGGAAATATCTACACCGCCATCTCTATAAACATGGAAATATCTACACCGTCATCTGTATAAACATGGAAATATCTACACCGCTATCTGTATAAACATGGAAATATCTGCACCGCGATCTGTATAAACATGGAAATATCTACACCGCGATCTGTATAAACATGGAAATATCTAAACCGCTATCTGTGTAAACATGGAAATATCTACACAGCCATCTGTATAAACATGGAAATATCTACACAGCCATCTGTATAAACCTGGAAATATCTGCACTGTCATCTATATAAACATGGAAATATCTACAGAGAACTCTGTATAAACATGGAAATATCGGCACAGCCATCTGTATAAACATGGAAATATCTACAACGCTATCTGTATAAACATGGAAATATCTACACCGCTATGTGTATTAACATGGAAATATCTCCCATGCTATCTGTATAAACATGGACAAATCTCCACCGCAATATGTATAAACATGAAAATATCTACACTTCTATCTCTATAAACATGGAAATATCTACACTGCCATCTGTACAAACATGGAAATATCTACACAGTCATCTGTAGAAACATGGAAATATCTACACCGGTATCTCTATAAACATGGAAATAACTACACCGCTATCTCTATAAACATGGAAATATCTACACCGCTATCTCCATCAACATGGAAATATACACACCGCCATCTCTTTAAACATGGAGGTATCTACAACGCCATCTACATAAACAAGAAAATATCTACACTGCCATCTATATAAACATGGAAATATCTACACTGCCATCTCTATAAACATGGCAATATCTACACTGCCATTTGTAGAAAGATGGAAATAACTACACCGCCATCTGTATAAACGTGGAAATATCTACACCGCTATCTGTATAAACATGGAAATATCTACACCGCAATCTGAATAAACATGGAAATATCTACACCGCTCTCTGTATAAATATGAAATACCTAAATCGCTATCTCTATAAAAGTGGAAATATCTACACTGCTATGTGTATAAACATGGAAATATCCTCACTGCTATCTCTATGAACATTGATATATCTACACCGCTATCTCTATAAACATGGAAATATCTACACCGCCATCTCTATAAACATGGAAATATCTACACCGTCATCTGTATAAACATGGAAATATCTACACCGCTATCTGTATAAACATGGAAATATCTGCACCGCGATCTGTATAAACATGGAAATATCTACACCGCGATCTGTATAAACATGGAAATATCTAAACCGCTATCTGTGCAAACATGGAAATATCTACACAGCTATCTCTATAAACATGGAAATATCTACACCGCCATCTGTATAAACATGGAAATACCTACAAAGTCATCTGTATAAACATGGAAATATCTACACAGCCATCTGTATAAACATGGAAATATCTACACAGCCATCTGTATAAACCTGGAAATATCTGCACTGTCATCTATATAAACATGGAAATATCTACAGAGAACTCTGTATAAACATGGAAATATCGGCACAGCCATCTGTATAAACATGGAAATAGCTACAACGCTATCTGTATAAACATGGAAATATCTACACCGCTATATGTATTAACGTGGAAATATCTCCATTGCTATCTGCATAAACATGGACAAATCTCCACCGCAATATGTATAAACATGAAAATATCTACACTTCTATCTCTATAAACATGGAAATATCTACACTGCCATCTGTACAAACATGGAAATACCTACACAGTCATCTGTAGAAACATGGAAATATCTACACCGCTATCTCTATAAACATGGAAATAACTACACCGCTATCTCTATAAACATGGAAATATCTACACCGCTATCTCCATCAACATGGAAATATACACACCGCCATCTCTTTAAACATGGAGGTATCTACAACGCCATCTACATAAACAAGAAAATATCTACACTGCCATCTATATAAACATGGAAATATCTACACCGCCATCTCTATAAACATGGAAATATCTACACTGCCATTTGTAGAAAGATGGAAATATCTACACCGCCATCTGTATAAACCTGGAAATACCTACACCGCTATCTATATAAACATGGAAATATCTCCACTGCTCTCTGTATAAATATGAAATATCTAAACCGCTATCTCCATAAAAGTGGAAATATCTACACTGCTATCTGTATAAACATGGAAATATCCTCACTGCTATCTCTATGAACATTGATATATCTACACCGCTATCTCTATAAACATGGAAATATCTACACCGCCATCTCTATAAACATGGAAAAATCTACACCGTCATCTGTATAAACATGGAAATATCTACATCGCTATCTGTATAAACATGGAAATATCTGCACTGCGATCTGTATAAACATGGAAATATCTACACCGCTATCTGTATAAACATGGAAATATCTAAACCGCTATCTGTGTAAACATGGAAATATCTACACAGCTATCTCTATAAACATGGAAATATCTACACCGCCATCTGTATAAACATGGAAATACCTACAAAGTCATCTGTATAAACATGGAAATATCTACACAGCCATCTGTATAAACATGGAAATATCTACACAGCCATCTGTATAAACCTGGAAATATCTGCACTGTCATCTATATAAACATGGAAATATCTACAGAGAACTCTGTATAAACATGGAAATATCGGCACAGCCATCTGTATAAACATGGAAATATCTCCAACGCTATCTGTATAAACATGGAAATATATACACCGCTATGTGTATTAACGTGGAAATATCTCCATTGCTATCTGCATAAACATGGACAAATCTCCACCGCAATATGTATAAACATGAAAATATATACACTTCTATCTCTATAAACATGGAAATATCTACACTGCCATCTGTACAAACATGGAAATATCTACACAGTCATCTGTTGAAACATGGAAATATCTACACCGCTATCTCTATAAACATGGAAATAACTACACCGCTATCTCTATAAACATGGAAATATCTACACCGCTATCTCCATCAACATGGAAATATACACACCGTCATCTCTTTAAACATGGAGGTATCTACAACGCCATCAACATAAACAAGAAAATATCTACACTGCCATCTATATAAACATGGAAATATCTACACCGCCATCTCTATAAACATGGAAATATCTACACTGCCATTTGTAGAAAGATGGAAATATCTACACCGCCATCTGTATAAACCTGGAAATATCTACACCGCTATCTGTATAAACATGGAAATATCTACACCGCAATCTGTATAAACATGGAAATATCTCCACTGCTCTCTGTATAAATATGAAATATCTAAACCGCTATCTCTATAAAAGTGGAAATATCTACACTGCTATCTGTATAAACATGGAAATATCCTCACTGCTATCTCTATGAACATTGATATATCTACACCGCTATCTCTATAAACATGGAAATATCTACACCGCCATCTCTATAAACATGGAAATATCTACACTGTCATCTGTATAAACATGGAAATATCTACACCGCTATCTGTATAAACATGGAAATATCTACACCGCGATCTGTATAAACATGGAAATATCTACACCGCGATCTGTATAAACATGGAAATATCTAAACCGCTATCTGTGTAAACATGGAAATATCTACACAGCTATCTCTATAAACATGGAAATATCTACACCGCCATCTGTATAAACATGGAAATACCTACAAAGTCATTCTGTATAAACATTGAAATATCTACACAGCCATCTGTATAAACATGGAAATATCTACACAGCCATCTGTATAAACCTGGAAATATCTGCACTGTCATCTATATAAACATGGAAATATCTACAGAGAACTCTGTATAAACATGGAAATATCGGCACAGCCATCTGTATAATCATGGAAATATCTACAACGCTATCTGTATAAACATGGAAATATCTACACCGCTATGTGTATTAACGTGGAAATATCTCCATTGCTATCTGTATAAACATGGACAAATCTCCACCGCAATATGTATAAACATGAAAATATCTACACTTCTATCTCTATAAACATGGAAATATCTACACTGCCATCTGAACAAACATGGAAATATCTACACAGTCATCTGTAGAAACATGGAAATATCTACACCGCTATCTCTATAAAGATGGAAATAACTACACCGCTATCTCTATAAACATGGAAATATCTACACCGCTATCTCCATCAACATGGAAATATACACACCGCCATCTCTTTAAACATGGAGGTATCTACAACGCCATCTACATAAACAAGAAAATATCTACACTGCCATCTATATAAACATGGAAATATCTACACCGCCATCTCTATAAACATGGAAATATCTACACTGCCATTTGTAGAAACTTGGAAATATCTACACCGCCATCTGTATAAACGTGGAAATATCTACACCGCCATCTGTATAAACATGGAAATATCTACACCGTCATCTGTATAAACATGGAAATATCTACACCGCTATCTGTATAAACATGGAAATATCTACACCGCGATCTGTATAAACATGGAAATATCTACACCGCGATCTGTATAAACATGGAAATATCTAAACCGCTATCTGTGTAAACATGGAAATATCTACACAGCTATCTCTATAAACATGGAAATATCTACACCGCCATCTGTATAAACATGGAAATACCTACAAAGTCATCTGTATAAACATGGAAATATCTACACAGCCATCTGTATAAACATGGAAATATCTACAGAGCCATCTGTATAAACCTGGAAATATCTGCACTGTCATCTATATAAACATGGAAATATCTACAGAGAACTCTGTATAAACATGGAAATATCGGCACAGCCATCTGCATAAACATGGAAATATCTACAACGCTATCTGTATAAACATGGAAATATCTACACCGCTATGTGTATTAACGTGGAAATATCTCCATTGCTATCTGCATAAACATGGACAAATCTCCACCGCAATATGTATAAACATGAAAATATCTACACTTCTATCTCTATAAACATGGAAATATCTACACTGCCATCTGTACAAACATGGAAATATCTACACAGTCATCTGTATAAACATGGATATATCTACACAGCCATCTGTATAAACATGGAAATATCTACACAGCCATCTGTATAAACCTGGAAATATCTGCACTGTCATCTATATAAACATGGAAATATCTACAGAGAACTCTGTAAAACATGGAAATATCGGCACAGCCATCTGTATAAACATGGAAATATCTACAACGCTATCTGTATAAACATGGAAATATCTACACCGCTATGTGTATTAACGTGGAAATGTCTCCATTGCTATCTGTATAAACATGGACAAATCTCCACCGCAATATGTATAAACATGAAAATATCTACACTTCTATCTCTAAAAACATGGAAATATCTACACTGCCATCTGTACAAACATGGAAATATCTACACAGTCATCTGTAGAAACATGGAAATATCTACACCGCTATCTCTATAAACATGGAAATAACTACACCGCTATCTCTATAAACATGGAAATATTTACACCGCTATCTCAATCAACATGGAAATATACACACCGCCATCTCTTTAAACATGGAGGTATCTACAACGCCATCTACATAAACAAGAAAATATCTACACTGCCATCTATCTAAACATGGAAATAACTACACCGCCATCTCTATAAACATGGAAATATCTACACTGCCATTTGTAGAAAGATGGAAATATCTACACCGCCATCTGTATAAACCTGGAAATATCTACACCGCTATCTGTATAAACATGGAAATATCTACACCGCAATCTCTATAAACATGGAAATATCTCCACTGCTCTCTGTATAAATATGAAATACCTAAACAGCTATCTCTATAAAAGTGGAAATATCTACACTGCTATCTGTATAAACATGGAAATATCCTCACTGCTATCTCTATGAACATTGATATATCTACACCGCTATCTCTATAAACATGGAAATATCTACACCGCCATCTCTATAAACATGGAAATATCTACACTGTCATCTGTATAAACATGGAAATATCTACACCGCTATCTGTATAAACATGGAAATATCTACACCGCGATCTGTATAAACATGGAAATATCTACACCGCGATCTGTATAAACATGGAAATATCTAAACCGCTATCTGTGTAAACATGGAAATATCTACACAGCCATCTCTATAAACATGGAAATATCTACACCGCCATCTGTATAAACATGGAAATACCTACAAAATCATCTGTATAAACATGGAAATATCTACACAGCCATCTGTATAAACATAGAAATATCTACACAGCCATCTGTATAAATCTGGAAATATCTGCACTGTCATCTATATAAACATGGAAATATCTACAGAGAGCTCTGTATAAACATGGAAATATCGGCACAGCCATCTGTATAAACATGGAAATATCTACAACGCTATCTGTATAAACATGGAAATATCTACACCGCTATGTGTATTAACGTGGAAATATCTCCATTGCTATCTGTATAAACATGGACAAATCTCCACCGCAATATGTATAAACATGAAAATATCTACAGTTCTATCTCTATAAACATGGAAATATCTACACTGCCATCTGTACAAACATGGAAATATCTACACAGTCATCTGTAGAAACATGGAAATATCTACACCGCTATCTCTATAAACATGGAAATAACTACAACGCTATCTCTATAAACATGGAAATATCTACACCGCTATCTCCATCAACATGGAAATATACACACCGCCATCTCTTTAAACATGGAGGTATCTACAACGCCATCTACATAAAGAAGAAAATATCTACACTGCCATCTATATAAACATGGAAATATCTACACCGCCATCTCTATAAACATGGAAATATCTACACTGCCATTTGTAGAAAGATGGAAAATCTACACCGCCATCTGTATAAACCTGGAAATACCTACACCGCTATCTGTATAAACATGGAAATATCTACACCGCAATCTCTATAAACATGGAAATATCTACACCGCTCTGTGTATAAATATGAAATACCTAAACAGCTATCTCTATAAAAGTGGAAATATCTACACTGCTCTCTGTATAAACATGGAAATATCCTCACTACTATCTCTATGAACATTGATATATCTACACCGCTATCTCTATAAACATGGAAATATCTACACCGCCATCTCTATAAACATGGAAATATCTACACCGTCATCTGTATAAACATGGAAATATCTACACCGCTATCTGTATAAACATGGAAATATCTGCACTGCGATCTGTATAAACATGGAAATATCTTCACCGCTATCTGTATAAACATGGAACTATCTAAACCGCTATCTGTGTAAACATGGAAATATCTACACAGCTATCTCTATAAACATGGGAATATCTACACCGCCATCTGTATAAACATGGAAATACCTACAAAGTCATCTGTATAAACATGGAAATATCTACACAGCCATCTGTATAAACATGGAAATATCTACACCGCTATGTGTATTAACGTGGAAATATCTCCATTGCTATCTGCATAAACATGGACAAATCCCCACCGCAATATGTATAAACATGAAAATATCTACACTTCTATCTCTATAAACATGGAAATATCTACACTGCCATCTGTACAAACATGGAAATATCTACACAGTCATCTGTTGAAACATGGAAATATCTACACCGCTATCTCTATAAACATGGAAATAACTACACCGCTATCTCTATAAACATGGAAATATCTACACCGCCATCTCCATCAACATGGAAATATACACACCGTCATCTCTTTAAAAATGGAGGTATCTACAACGCCATCTACATAAACAAGAAAATATCTACACTGCCATCTATATAAACATGGAAATATCTACACCGCCATCTCTATAAACATGGAAATATCTACACTGCCATTTGTAGAAAGATGGAAATATCTACACCGCCATCTGTATAAACCTGGAAATATCTACACCGCTATCTGTATAAACATGGAAATATCTACACCGCAATCTGTATAAACATGGAAATATCTCCACTGCTCTCTGTATAAATATGAAATATCTAAACCGCTATCTCTATAAAAGTGGAAATATCTACACTGCTATCTGTATAAACATGGAAATATCCTCACTGCTATCTCTATGAACATTGATATATCTACACCGCTATCTCTATAAACATGGAAATATCTACACCGCCATCTCTATAAACATGGAAATATCTACACTGTCATCTGTATAAACATGGAAATATCTACACCGCTATCTGTATAAACATGGAAATATCTACACCGCGATCTGTATAAACATGGAAATATCTACACCGCGATCTGTATAAACATGGAAATATCTAAACCGCTATCTGTGTAAACATGGAAATATCTACACAGCCATCTCTATAAACATGGAAATATCTACACCGCCATCTGTATAAACATGGAAATACCTACAAAGTCATCTGTATAAACATGGAAATATCTACACAGCCATCTGTATAAACATGGAAATATCTACACAGCCATCTGTATAAACCTGGAAATATCTGCACTGTCATCTATATAAACATGGAAATATCTACAGAGAACTCTGTATAAACATGGAAATATCGGCACAGCCATCTGTATAAACATGGAAATATCTACAACGCTATCTGTATAAACATGGAAATATCTACACCGCTATGTGTATTAACGTGGAAATATCTCCATTGCTATCTGCATAAACATGGACAAATCTCCACCGCAATATGTATAAACATGAAAATATCTACACTTCTATCTCTATAAACATGGAAATATCTACACGGCCATCTGTACAAACATGGAAATATCTACACAGTCATCTGTTGAAACATGGAAATATCTACACCGCTATCTCTATAAACATGGAAATAACTACACCGCTATCTCTATAAACATGGAAATATCTACACCACTATCTCCATCAACATGGAAATATACACACCGCCATCTCTTTAAACATGGAGGTATCTACAACGCCATCTACATAAACAAGAAAATATCTACACTGCCATCTATATAAACATGGAAATATCTACACCGCCATCTCTATAAACATGGAAATATCTACACTGCCATTTGTAGAAAGATGGAAATATCTACACCGCCATCTGTATAAACCTGGAAATACCTACACCGCTATCTGTATGAACATGGAAATATCTACACCGCAATCTGTATAAACATGGAAATATCTCCACTGCTCTCTGTATAAATATGAAATATCTAAACCGCTATCTCTATAAAAGTGGAAATATCTACACTGCTATCTGTATAAACATGGAAATATCCTCACTGCTATCTCTATGAACATTGATATATCTACACCGCTATCTCTATAAACATGGAAATATCTACACCGCCATCTCTATAAACATGGAAATATCTACACCGTCATCTGTATAAACATGGAAATATCTACACCGCTATCTGTATAAACATGGAAATATCTACACCGCGATCTGTATAAACATGGAAATATCTACATCGCAATCTCTATAAACATGGAAATTTCTACACCGTCATCTGTATAAACATGGAAATATCTACACCGCTCTCTGTATAAACATGGAAATATCCACACCGCGATCTGTATAAACATGGAAATATCTACACCGCGATCTGTATAAACATGGAAATATCTAAACCGCTATCTGTGTAAACATGGAAATATCTACACAGCTATCTCTATAAACATGGAAATATCTACACCGCCATCTGTATAAACATGGAAATACCTACAAAGTCATCTGTATAAACATGGAAATATCTACACAGCCATCTGTATAAACATGGAAATATCTACACAGCCATCTGTATAAACCTGGAAATATCTGCACTGTCATCTATATAAACATGGAAATATCTACAGAGAACTCTGTATAAACATGGAAATATCGGCACAGCCATCTGTATAAACATGGAAATATCTCCAATGCTATCTGTATAAACATGGAAATATATACACCGCTATGTGTATTAACGTGGAAATATCTCCATTGCTATCTGCATAAACATGGACAAATCTCCACTGCAATATGTATAAACATGAAAATATATACACTTCTATCTCTATAAACATGGAAATATCTACACTGCCATCTGTACAAACATGGAAATATCTACACAGTCATCTGTTGAAACATGGAAATATCTACACCGCTATCTCTATAAACATGGAAATAACTACACCGCTATCTCTATAAACATGGAAATATCTACACCGCTATCTCCATCAACATGGAAATATACACACCGTCATCTCTTTAAACATGGAGGTATCTACAACGCCATCAACATAAACAAGAAAATATCTACACTGCCATCTATATAAACATGGAAATATCTACACCGCCATCTCTATAAACATGGAAATATCTACACTGCCATTTGTAGAAAGATGGAAATATCTACACCGCCATCTGTATAAACCTGGAAATATCTACACCGCTATCTGTATAAACATGGAAATATCTACACCGCAATCTGTATAAACATGGAAATATCTCCACTGCTCTCTGTATAAATATGAAATATCTAAACCGCTATCTCTATAAAAGTGGAAATATCTACACTGCTATCTGTATAAACATGGAAATATCCTCACTGCTATCTCTATGAACATTGATATATCTACACCGCTATCTCTATAAACATGGAAATATCTACACCGCCATCTCTATAAACATGGAAATATCTACACTGTCATCTGTATAAACATGGAAATATCTACACCGCTATCTGTATAAACATGGAAATATCTACACCGCGATCTGTATAAACATGGAAATATCTACACCGCGATCTGTATAAACATGGAAATATCTAAACCGCTATCTGTGTAAACATGGAAATATCTACACAGCCATCTCTATAAACATGGAAATATCTACACCGCCATCTGTATAAACATGGAAATACCTACAAAGTCATCTGTATAAACATGGAAATATCTACACAGCCATCTGTATAAACATAGAAATATCTACACAGCCATCTGTATAAATCTGGAAATATCTGCACTGTCATCTATATAAACATGGAAATATCTACAGAGAGCTCTGTATAAACATGGAAATATCGGCACAGCCATCTGTATAAACATGGAAATATCTACAACGCTATCTGTATAAACATGGAAATATCTACACCGCTATGTGTATTAACGTGGAAATATCTCCATTGCTATCTGTATAAACATGGACAAATCTCCACCGCAATATGTATAAACATGAAAATATCTACAGTTCTATCTCTATAAACATGGAAATATCTACACTGCCATCTGTACAAACATGGAAATATCTACACAGTCATCTGTAGAAACATGGAAATATCTACACCGCTATCTCTATAAACATGGAAATAACTACAACGCTATCTCTATAAACATGGAAATATCTACACCGCTATCTCCATCAACATGGAAATATACACACCGCCATCTCTTTAAACATGGAGGTATCTACAACGCCATCTACATAAAGAAGAAAATATCTACACTGCCATCTATATAAACATGGAAATATCTACACCGCCATCTCTATAAACATGGAAATATCTACACTGCCATTTGTAGAAAGATGGAAAATCTACACCGCCATCTGTATAAACCTGGAAATACCTACACCGCTATCTGTATAAACATGGAAATATCTACACCGCAATCTCTATAAACATGGAAATATCTACACCGCTCTGTGTATAAATATGAAATACCTAAACAGCTATCTCTATAAAAGTGGAAATATCTACACTGCTCTCTGTATAAACATGGAAATATCCTCACTACTATCTCTATGAACATTGATATATCTACACCGCTATCTCTATAAACATGGAAATATCTACACCGCCATCTCTATAAACATGGAAATATCTACACCGTCATCTGTATAAACATGGAAATATCTACACCGCTATCTGTATAAACATGGAAATATCTGCACTGCGATCTGTATAAACATGGAAATATCTTCACCGCTATCTGTATAAACATGGAACTATCTAAACCGCTATCTGTGTAAACATGGAAATATCTACACAGCTATCTCTATAAACATGGGAATATCTACACCGCCATCTGTATAAACATGGAAATACCTACAAAGTCATCTGTATAAACATGGAAATATCTACACAGCCATCTGTATAAACATGGAAATATCTACACCGCTATGTGTATTAACGTGGAAATATCTCCATTGCTATCTGCATAAACATGGACAAATCCCCACCGCAATATGTATAAACATGAAAATATCTACACTTCTATCTCTATAAACATGGAAATATCTACACTGCCATCTGTACAAACATGGAAATATCTACACAGTCATCTGTTGAAACATGGAAATATCTACACCGCTATCTCTATAAACATGGAAATAACTACACCGCTATCTCTATAAACATGGAAATATCTACACCGCCATCTCCATCAACATGGAAATATACACACCGTCATCTCTTTAAAAATGGAGGTATCTACAACGCCATCTACATAAACAAGAAAATATCTACACTGCCATCTATATAAACATGGAAATATCTACACCGCCATCTCTATAAACATGGAAATATCTACACTGCCATTTGTAGAAAGATGGAAATATCTACACCGCCATCTGTATAAACCTGGAAATATCTACACCGCTATCTGTATAAACATGGAAATATCTACACCGCAATCTGTATAAACATGGAAATATCTCCACTGCTCTCTGTATAAATATGAAATATCTAAACCGCTATCTCTATAAAAGTGGAAATATCTACACTGCTATCTGTATAAACATGGAAATATCCTCACTGCTATCTCTATGAACATTGATATATCTACACCGCTATCTCTATAAACATGGAAATATCTACACCGCCATCTCTATAAACATGGAAATATCTACACTGTCATCTGTATAAACATGGAAATATCTACACCGCTATCTGTATAAACATGGAAATATCTACACCGCGATCTGTATAAACATGGAAATATCTACACCGCGATCTGTATAAACATGGAAATATCTAAACCGCTATCTGTGTAAACATGGAAATATCTACACAGCCATCTCTATAAACATGGAAATATCTACACCGCCATCTGTATAAACATGGAAATACCTACAAAGTCATCTGTATAAACATGGAAATATCTACACAGCCATCTGTATAAACATGGAAATATCTACACAGCCATCTGTATAAACCTGGAAATATCTGCACTGTCATCTATATAAACATGGAAATATCTACAGAGAACTCTGTATAAACATGGAAATATCGGCACAGCCATCTGTATAAACATGGAAATATCTACAACGCTATCTGTATAAACATGGAAATATCTACACCGCTATGTGTATTAACGTGGAAATATCTCCATTGCTATCTGCATAAACATGGACAAATCTCCACCGCAATATGTATAAACATGAAAATATCTACACTTCTATCTCTATAAACATGGAAATATCTACACGGCCATCTGTACAAACATGGAAATATCTACACAGTCATCTGTTGAAACATGGAAATATCTACACCGCTATCTCTATAAACATGGAAATAACTACACCGCTATCTCTATAAACATGGAAATATCTACACCGCTATCTCCATCAACATGGAAATATACACACCGCCATCTCTTTAAACATGGAGGTATCTACAACGCCATCTACATAAACAAGAAAATATCTACACTGCCATCTATATAAACATGGAAATATCTACACCGCCATCTCTATAAACATGGAAATATCTACACTGCCATTTGTAGAAAGATGGAAATATCTACACCGCCATCTGTATAAACCTGGAAATACCTACACCGCTATCTGTATGAACATGGAAATATCTACACCGCAATCTGTATAAACATGGAAATATCTCCACTGCTCTCTGTATAAATATGAAATATCTAAACCGCTATCTCTATAAAAGTGGAAATATCTACACTGCTATCTGTATAAACATGGAAATATCCTCACTGCTATCTCTATGAACATTGATATATCTACACCGCTATCTCTATAAACATGGAAATATCTACACCGCCATCTCTATAAACATGGAAATATCTACACCGTCATCTGTATAAACATGGAAATATCTACACCGCTATCTGTATAAACATGGAAATATCTACACCGCGATCTGTATAAACATGGAAATATCTACATCGCAATCTCTATAAACATGGAAATTTCTACACCGTCATCTGTATAAACATGGAAATATCTACACCGCTCTCTGTATAAACATGGAAATATCCACACCGCGATCTGTATAAACATGGAAATATCTACACCGCGATCTGTATAAACATGGAAATATCTAAACCGCTATCTGTGTAAACATGGAAATATCTACACAGCTATCTCTATAAACATGGAAATATCTACACCGCCATCTGTATAAACATGGAAATACCTACAAAGTCATCTGTATAAACTTGGAAATATCTACACAGCCATCTGTATAAACATGGAAATATCTACACAGCCATCTGTATAAACCTGGAAATATCTGCACTGTCATCTATATAAACATGGAAATATCTACAGAGAACTCTGTATAAACATGGAAATATCGGCACAGCCATCTGTATAAACATGGAAATATCTACAACGCTATCTGTATAAACATGGAAATATCTACACCGCTATGTGTATTAACGTGGAAATGTCTCCATTGCTATCTGTATAAACATGGACAAATCTCCACCGCAATATGTATAAACATGAAAATATCTACACTTCTATCTCTAAAAACATGGAAATATCTACACTGCCATCTGTACAAACATGGAAATATCTACACAGTCATCTGTAGAAACATGGAAATATCTTCACCGCTATCTCTATAAACATGGAAATAACTACACCGCTATCTCTATAAACATGGAAATATTTACACCGCTATCTCCATCAACATGGAAATATACACACCGCCATCTCTTTAAACATGGAGGTATCTACAACGCCATCTACATAAACAAGAAAATATCTACACTGCCATCTATCTAAACATGGAAATAACTACACCGCCATCTCTATAAACATGGAAATATCTACACTGCCATTTGTAGAAAGATGGAAATATCTACACCGCCATCTGTATAAACCTGGAAATATCTACACCGCTATCTGTATAAACATGGAAATATCTACACCGCAATCTGTATAAACATGGAAATATCTCCACTGCTCTCTGTATAAATATGAAATATCTAAACCGCTATCTCTATAAAAGTGGAAATATCTACACTGCTATCTGTATAAACATGGAAATATCCTCACTGCTATCTCTATGAACATTGATATATCTACACCGCTATCTCTATAAACATGGAAATATCTACACCGCCATCTCTATAAACATGGAAATATCTACACTGTCATCTGTATAAACATGGAAATATCTACACCGCTATCTGTATAAACATGGAAATATCTACACCGCGATCTGTATAAACATGGAAATATCTACACCGCGATCTGTATAAACATGGAAATATCTAAACCGCTATCTGTGTAAACATGGAAATATCTACACAGCCATCTCTATAAACATGGAAATATCTACACCGCCATCTGTATAAACATGGAAATACCTACAAAGTCATCTGTATAAACATGGAAATATCTACACAGCCATCTGTATAAACATGGAAATATCTACACAGCCATCTGTATAAACCTGGAAATATCTGCACTGTCATCTATATAAACATGGAAATATCTACAGAGAACTCTGTATAAACATGGAAATATCGGCACAGCCATCTGTATAAACATGGAAATATCTACAACGCTATCTGTATAAACATGGAAATATCTACACCGCTATGTGTATTAACGTGGAAATATCTCCATTGCTATCTGCATAAACATGGACAAATCTCCACCGCAATATGTATAAACATGAAAATATCTACACTTCTATCTCTATAAACATGGAAATATCTACACGGCCATCTGTACAAACATGGAAATATCTACACAGTCATCTGTTGAAACATGGAAATATCTACACCGCTATCTCTATAAACATGGAAATAACTACACCGCTATCTCTATAAACATGGAAATATCTACACCGCTATCTCCATCAACATGGAAATATACACACCGCCATCTCTTTAAACATGGAGGTATCTACAACGCCATCTACATAAACAAGAAAATATCTACACTGCCATCTATATAAACATGGAAATATCTACACCGCCATCTCTATAAACATGGAAATATCTACACTGCCATTTGTAGAAAGATGGAAATATCTACACCGCCATCTGTATAAACCTGGAAATACCTACACCGCTATCTGTATGAACATGGAAATATCTACACCGCAATCTGTATAAACATGGAAATATCTCCACTGCTCTCTGTATAAATATGAAATATCTAAACCGCTATCTCTATAAAAGTGGAAATATCTACACTGCTATCTGTATAAACATGGAAATATCCTCACTGCTATCTCTATGAACATTGATATATCTACACCGCTATCTCTATAAACATGGAAATATCTACACCGCCATCTCTATAAACATGGAAATATCTACACCGTCATCTGTATAAACATGGAAATATCTACACCGCTATCTGTATAAACATGGAAATATCTACACCGCGATCTGTATAAACATGGAAATATCTACATCGCAATCTCTATAAACATGGAAATTTCTACACCGTCATCTGTATAAACATGGAAATATCTACACCGCTCTCTGTATAAACATGGAAATATCCACACCGCGATCTGTATAAACATGGAAATATCTACACCGCGATCTGTATAAACATGGAAATATCTAAACCGCTATCTGTGTAAACATGGAAATATCTACACAGCTATCTCTATAAACATGGAAATATCTACACCGCCATCTGTATAAACATGGAAATACCTACAAAGTCATCTGTATAAACATGGAAATATCTACACAGCCATCTGTATAAACATGGAAATATCTACACAGCCATCTGTATAAACCTGGAAATATCTGCACTGTCATCTATATAAACATGGAAATATCTACAGAGAACTCTGTATAAACATGGAAATATCGGCACAGCCATCTGTATAAACATGGAAATATCTACAACGCTATCTGTATAAACATGGAAATATCTACACCGCTATGTGTATTAACGTGGAAATGTCTCCATTGCTATCTGTATAAACATGGACAAATCTCCACCGCAATATGTATAAACATGAAAATATCTACACTTCTATCTCTAAAAACATGGAAATATCTACACTGCCATCTGTACAAACATGGAAATATCTACACAGTCATCTGTAGAAACATGGAAATATCTTCACCGCTATCTCTATAAACATGGAAATAACTACACCGCTATCTCTATAAACATGGAAATATTTACACCGCTATCTCCATCAACATGGAAATATACACACCGCCATCTCTTTAAACATGGAGGTATCTACAACGCCATCTACATAAACAAGAAAATATCTACACTGCCATCTATCTAAACATGGAAATAACTACACCGCCATCTCTATAAACATGGAAATATCTACACTGCCATTTGTAGAAAGATGGAAATATCTACACCGCCATCTGTATAAACGTGGAAATATCTACACCGCTATCTGTATAAACATGGAAATATCTACACCGCAATCTGTATAAACATGGAAATATCTCCACTGCTCTCTGTATAAATATGAAATATCTAAACCGCTATCTCTATAAAAGTGGAAATATCTACACTGCTATCTGTATAAACATGGAAATATCCTCACTGCTATCTCTATGAACATTGATATATCTACACCGCTATCTCTATAAACATGGAAATATCTACACCGCCATCTCTATAAACATGGAAATATCTACACCGTCATCTGTATAAACATGGAAATATCTACACCGCTATCTGTATAAACATGGAAATATCTACACCGCGATGTGTATAAACATGGAAATATCTACACCGCGATCTGTATAAACATGGAAATATCTAAACCGCTATCTGTGTAAACATGGAAATATCTACACAGCTATCTCTATAAACATGGAAATATCTACACCGCCATCTGTATAAACATGGAAATACCTACAAAGTCATCTGTATAAACATGGAAATATCTACACAGCCATCTGTATAAACATGGAAATATCTACACAGCCATCTGTATAAACCTGGAAATATCTGCACTGTCATCTATATAAACATGGAAATATCTACAGAGAACTCTGTATAAACATGGAAATATCGGCACAGCCATCTGTATAAACATGGAAATATCTACAACGCTATCTGTATAAACATGGAAATATCTACACCGCTATGTGTATTAACGTGGAAATATCTCCATTGCTATCTGTATAAACATGGACAAATCTCCACCGCAATATGTATAAACATGAAAATATCTACACTTCTATCTCTATAAACATGGAAATATCTACACTGCCATCTGAACAAACATGGAAATATCTACACAGTCATCTGTAGAAACATGGAAATATCTACACCGCTATCTCTATAAACATGGAAATAACTACACCGCTATCTCTATAAACATGGAAATATCTACACCGCTATCTCCATCAACATGGAAATATACACACCGCCATCTCTTTAAACATGGAGGTATCTACAACGCCATCTACATAAACAAGAAAATATCTACACTGCCATCTATATAAACATGGAAATATCTACACCGCCATCTCTATAAACATGGAAATATCTACACTGCCATTTATAGAAAGTGGGAAATATCTACACCGCCATCTGCATAAACGTGGAAATATCTACACCGCTAGCTATATAAACATGGAAATATCTACACCGCTATCTGTATAAACATGGAAATATCTACACCGCAATCTGTATAAACATGGAAATATCTCCACTGCTCTCTGTATAAATATGAAATATCTAAACCGCTATCTCTATAAAAGTGGAAATATCTACACTGCTATCTGTATAAACATGGAAATATCCTCACTGCTATCTCTATGAACATTGATATATCTACACCGCTATCTCTATAAACATGGAAATATCTACACCGCCATCTCTATAAACATGGAAATATCTACACCGTCATCTGTATAAACATGGAAATATCTACACCGCTATCTGTATAAACATGGAAATATCTACACCGCGATCTGTATAAACATGGAAATATCTACACCGCGATCTGTATAAACATGGAAATATCTAAACTGCTATCTGTGTAAACATGGAAATATCTACACAGCTATCTCTATAAACTTGGAAATATCTACACCGCCATCTGTATAAACATGGAAATACCTACAAAGTCATCTGTATAAACATGGAAATATCTACACAGCCATCTGTATAAACATGGAAATATCCACACAGCCATCTGTATAAACCTGGAAATATCTGCACTGTCATCTATATAAACATGGAAATATCTACAGAGAACTCTGTAAAACATGGAAATATCGGCACAGCCATCTGTATAAACATGGAAATATCTACAACGCTATCTGTATAAACATGGAAATATCTACACCGCTATGTGTATTAACGTGGAAATGTCTCCATTGCTATCTGTATAAACATGGACAAATCTCCACCGCAATATGTATAAACATGAAAATATCTACACTTCTATCTCTAAAAACATGGAAATATCTACACTGCCATCTGTACAAACATGGAAATATCTACACAGTCATCTGTAGAAACATGGAAATATCTACACCGCTATCTCTATAAACATGGAAATAACTACACCGCTATCTCTATAAACATGGAAATATTTACACCGCTATCTCCATCAACATGGAAATATACACACCGCCATCTCTTTAAACATGGAGGTATCTACAACGCCATCTACATAAACAAGAAAATATCTACACTGCCATCTATCTAAACATGGAAATAACTACACCGCCATCTCTATAAACATGGAAATATCTACACTGCCATTTGTAGAAAGATGGAAATATCTACACCGCCATCTGTATAAACGTGGAAATATCTACACCGCTATCTGTATAAACATGGAAATATCTACACCGCAATCTCTATAAACATGGAAATATCTACACCGCTCTGTGTATAAATATGAAATACCTAAACAGCTATCTCTATAAAAGTGGAAATATCTACACTGCTCTCTGTATAAACATGGAAATATCCTCACTACTATCTCTATGAACATTGATATATCTACACCGCTATCTCTATAAACATGGAAATATCTACACCGCCATCTCTATAAACATGGAAATATCTACACCGTCATCTGTATAAACATGGAAATATCTACACCGCTATCTGTATAAACATGGAACTATCTGCACTGCGATCTGTATAAACATGGAAATATCTACACCGCTATCTGTATAAACATGGAAATATCTAAACCGCTATCTGTGTAAACATGGAAATATCTACACAGCTATCTCTATAAACATGGAAATATCTACACCGCCATCTGTATAAACATGGAAATACCTACAAAGTCATCTGTATAAACATGGAAATATCTACACAGCCATCTGTATAAACATGGAAATATCTACACAGCCATCTGTATAAACCTGGAAATATCTGCACTGTCATCTATATAAACATGGAAATATCTACAGAGAACTCTGTATAAACATGGAAATATCGGCACAGCCATCTGTATAAACATGGAAATATCTACAACGCTATCTGTATAAACATGGAAATATATACACCGCTATGTGTATTAACGTGGAAATATCTCCATTGCTATCTGCATAAACATGGACAAATCTCCACCGCAATATATATAAACATGAAAATATCCACACTTCTATCTCTATCAACATGGAAATATCTACACTGCCATCTGTACAAACATGGAAATATCTACACAGTCATCTGTTGAAACATGGAAATATCTACACCGCTATCTCTATAAACATGGAAATAACTACACCGCTATCTCTATAAACATGGAAATATCTACACCGCTATCTCCATCAACATGGAAATATACACACCGTCATCTCTTTAAACATGGAGGTATCTACAACGCCATCTACATAAACAAGAAAATATCTACACTGCCATCTATATAAACATGGAAATATCTACACCGCCATCTCTATAAACATGGAAATATCTACACTGCCATTTGTAGAAAGATGGAAATATCTACACCGCCATCTGTATAAACCTGGAAATACCTACACCGCTATCTGTATAAACATGGAAATATCTACACCGCAATCTGTATAAACATGGAAATATCTCCACTGCTCTCTGTATAAATATGAAATATCTAAACCGCTATCTCTATAAAAGTGGAAATATCTACACTGCTATCTGTATAAACATGGAAATATCCTCACTGCTATCTCTATGAACATTGATATATCTACACCGCTATCTCTATAAACATGGAAATATCTACACCGCCATCTCTATAAACATGGAAATATCTACACTGTCATCTGTATAAACATGGAAATATCTACACCGCTATCTGTATAAACATGGAAATATCTACACCGCGATCTGTATAAACATGGAAATATCTACACCGCGATCTGTATAAACATGGAAATATCTAAACCGCGATCTGTGTAAACATGGAAATATCTACACAGCCATCTCTATAAACATGGAAATATCTACACCGCCATCTGTATAAACATGGAAATACCTACAAAGTCATCTGTATAAACATGGAAATATCTACACAGCCATCTGTATAAACATGGAAATATCTACACAGCCATCTGTATAAACCTGGAAATATCTGCACTGTCATCTATATAAACATGGAAATATCTTCAGAGAGCTCTGTATAAACATGGAAATATCGGCACAGCCATCTGTATAAACATGGAAATATCTACAACGCTATCTGTATAAACATGGAAATATCTACACCGCTATGTGTATTAACGTGGAAATATCTCCATTGCTATCTGTATAAACATGGACAAATCTCCACCGCAATATGTATAAACATGAAAATATCTACACTTCTATCTCTATAAACATGGAAATATCTACACTGCCATCTGTACAAACATGGAAATATCTACACAGTCATCTGTAGAAACATGGAAATATCTACACCGCTATCTCTATAAACATGGAAATAACTACACCGCTATCTCTATAAACATGGAAATATCTACACCGCTATCTCCATCAACATGGAAATATACACACCGCCATCTCTTTAAACATGGAGGTATCTACAACGCCATCTACAAAAACAAGAAAATATCTACACTGCCATCTATATAAACATGGAAATATCTACACCGCCATCTCTATAAACATGGAAATATCTACACTGCCATTTGTAGAAAGATGGAAAATCTACACCGCCATCTGTATAAACCTGGAAATACCTACACCGCTATCTGTATAAACATGGATATATCTACACCGCAATCTGTATAAACATGGAAATATCTCCACTGCTCTCTGTATAAATATGAAATATCTAAACCTCTATCTCTATAAAAGTGGAAATATCTACACTGCTATCTGTATAAACATGGAAATATCCTCACTGCTATATCTATGAACATTGATATATCTACACCGCTATCTCTATAAACATGGAAATATCTACACCGCCATCTCTATAAACATGGAAATATCTACACTGCCATTTGTAGAAAGATGGAAATATCTACACCGCCATCTGTATAAACGTGGAAATACCTACACCGCTATCTGTATAAACATGGAAATATCTACACCGCAATCTCTATAAACATGGAAATATCTACACCGCTCTGTGTATAAATATGAAATACCTAAACAGCTATCTCTATAAAAGTGGAAATATCTACCCTGCTCTCTGTATAAACATGGAAATATCCTCACTACTATCTCTATTAACATTGATATATCTACACCGCTATCTCTATAAACATGGAAATATCTACACCGCCATCTCTATAAACATGGAAATATCTACACCGTCATCTGTATAAACATGGAAATATCTACACCGCTATCTGTATAAACATGGAAATATCTGCACTGCGATCTGTATAAACATGGAAATATCTACACCACGATCTGTATAAACATGGAAATATCTAAACCGCTATCTGTGTAAACATGGAAATATGTACACAGCTATCTCTATAAACATGGGAATATCTACACCGCCATCTGTATAAACATGGAAATACCTACAAAGTCATCTGTATAAACATGGAAATATCTACACAGCCATCTGTATAAACATGGAAATATCTACACAGCCATCTGTATAAACCTGGAAATATCTGCACTGTCATCTATATAAACATGGAAATATCTACAGAGAACTCTGTATAAACATGGAAATATCGGCACAGCCATCTGTATAAACATGGAAATATCTACAACGCTATCTGTATAAACATGGAAATATCTACACCGCTATGTGTATTAACGTGGAAATATCTCCATTGCTATCTGCATAAACATGGACAAATCCCCACCGCAATATGTATAAACATGAAAATATCTACACTTCTATCTCTATAAACATGGAAATATCTACACTGCCATCTGTACAAACATGGAAATATCTACACAGTCATCTGTTGAAACATGGAAATATCTACACCGCTATCTCTATAAACATGGAAATAACTACACCGCTATCTCTATAAACATGGAAATATCTACACCGCTATCTCCATCAACATGGAAATATACACACCGTCATCTCTTTAAACATGGAGGTATCTACAACGCCATCTACATAAACAAGAAAATATCTACACTGCCATCTATATAAACATGGAAATATCTACACCGCCATCTCTATAAACATGGAAATATCTACACTGCCATTTGTAGAAAGATGGAAATATCTACACCGCCATCTGTATAAACCTGGAAATACCTACACCGCTATCTGTATAAACATGGAAATATCTACACCGCAATCTGTATAAACATGGAAATATCTCCACTGCTCTCTGTATAAATATGAAATATCTAAACCGCTATCTCTATAAAAGTGGAAATATCTACACTGCTATCTGTATAAACATGGAAATATCCTCACTGCTATCTCTATGAACATTGATATATCTACACCGCTATCTCTATAAACATGGAAATATCTACACCGCCATCTCTATAAACATGGAAATATCTACACTGTCATCTGTATAAACATGGAAATATCTACACCGCTATCTGTATAAACATGGAAATATCTACACCGCGATCTGTATAAACATGGAAATATCTACACCGCGATCTGTATAAACATGGAAATATCTAAACCGCTATCTGTGTAAACATGGAAATATCTACACAGCCATCTCTATAAACATGGAAATATCTACACCGCCATCTGTATAAACATGGAAATATCTACACAGCCATCTGTATAAACATGGAATTATCTACACAGCCATCTGTATAAACCTGGAAATATCTGCACTGTCATCTATATAAACATGGAAATATCTACAGAGAGCTCTGTATAAACATGGAAATATCGGCACAGCCATCTGTATAAACATGGAAATATCTACAACGCTATCTGTATAAACATGGAAATATCTACACCACTATGTGTATTAACGTGGAAATATCTCCATTGCTATCTGTATAAACATGGACAAATCTCCACCGCAATATGTATAAACATGAAAATATCTACACTTCTATCTCTATAAACATGGAAATATCTACACTGCCATCTGTACAAACATGGAAATATCTACACAGTCATCTGTAGAAACATGGAAATATCTACACCGCTATCTCTATAAACATGGAAATAACTACACCGCTATCTCTATAAACATGGAAATATCTACACCGCTATCTCCATCAACATGGAAATATACACACCGCCATCTCTTTAAACATGGAGGTATCTACAACGCCATCTACATAAACAAGAAAATATCTACACTGCCATCTATATAAACATGGAAATATCTACACCGCCATCTCTATAAACATGGAAATATCTACACCGCCATCTGTATAAACATGGAAATACCTACAAAGTCATCTGTATAAACATGGAAATATCTACACAGCCATCTGTATAAACATGGAAATATCTACACAGCCATCTGTATAAATCTGGAAATATCTGCACTGTCATCTATATAAACATGGAAATATCTACAGAGAACTCTGTATAAACATGGAAATATCGGCACAGCCATCTGCATAAACATGGAAATATCTACAACGCTATCTGTATAAACATGGAAATATCTACACCGCTATGTGTATTAACGTGGAAATATCTCCATTGCTATCTGCATAAACATGGACAAATCTCCACCGCAATATGTATAAACATGAAAATATCTACACTTCTATCTCTATAAACATGGAAATATCTACACTGCCATCTGTACAAACATGGAAATATCTACACAGTCATCTGTATAAACATGGAAATATCTACACAGCCATCTGTATAAACATGGAAATATCTACACAGCCATCTGTATAAACCTGGAAATATCTGCACTGTCATCTATATAAACATGGAAATATCTACAGAGAACTCTGTAAAACATGGAAATATCGGCACAGCCATCTGTATAAACATGGAAATATCTACAACGCTATCTGTATAAACATGGAAATATCTACACCGCTATGTGTATTAACGTGGAAATGTCTCCATTGCTATCTGTATAAACATGGACAAATCTCCACCGCAATATCTATAAACATGAAAATATCTACACTTCTATCTCTATAAACATGGAAATATCTACACTGCCATCTGTACAAATATGGAAATATCTACACAGTCATCTGTTGAAACATGGAAATATCTACACCGCTATCTCTATAAACTTGGAAATAACTACACCGCTATCTCTATAAACATGGAAATATCTACACCGCTATCTCCATCAACATGGAAATATACACACCGTCATCTCTTTAAACATGGAGGTATCTACAACGCCATCTACATAAACAAGAAAATATCTACACTGCCATCTATATAAACATGGAAATATCTACACCGCCATCTCTATAAACATGGAAATATCTACACTGCCATTTGTAGAAAGATGGAAATATCTACACCGCCATCTGTATAAACCTGGAAATACCTACACCGCTATCTGTATAAACATGGAAATATCTACACCGCAATCTGTATAAACATGGAAATATCTCCACTGCACTCTGTATAAATATGAAATATCTAAACCGCTATCTCTATAAAAGTGGAAATATCTACACTGCTATCTGTATAAACATGGAAATATCCTCACTGCTATCTCTATGAACATTGATATATCTACACCGCTATCTCTATGAACATGGAAATATCTACACCGCCATCTCTATAAACATGGAAATATCTACACTGCCATTTGTAGAAAGATGGAAATATCTACACCGCCATCTGTATAAACGTGGAAATATCTACACCGCTATCTGTATAAACATGGAAATATCTACACCGCAATTTCTATAAACATGGAAATATCTACACCGCTCTGTGTATAAATATGAAATACCTAAACAGCTATCTCTATAAAAGTGGAAATATCTACACTGCTCTCTGTATAAACATGGAAATATCCTCACTACTATCTCTATTAACATTGATATATCTACACCGCTATCTCTATAAACATGGAAATATCTACACCGCCATCTCTATAAACATGGAAATATCTACACCGTCATCTGTATAAACATGGAAATATCTACACCGCTATCTGTATAAACATGGAAATATCTACACCGCGATCTGTATAAACATGGAAATATCTACACCGCGATCTGTATAAACATGGAAATATCTAAACCGCTATCTGTGTAAACATGGAAATATCTACACAGCTATCTCTATAAACATGGAAATATCTACACCGCCATCTGTATAAACATGGAAATACCTACAAAGTCATCTGTATAAACATGGAAATATCTACACAGCCATCTGTATAAACATGGAAATATCTACACAGCCATCTGTATAAACCTGGAAATATCTGCACTGTCATCTATATAAACATGGAAATATCTACAGAGAACTCTGTATAAACATGGAAATATCTACACCGCAATCTGTATAAACATGGAAATATCTCCACTGCTCTCTGTATAAATATGAAATATCTAAACCGCTATCTCTATAAAATTGGAAATATCTACACTGCTATCTGTATAAACATGGAAATATCCTCACTGCTATCTCTATGAACATTGATATATCTACACCGCTATCTCTATAAACATGGAAATATCTACACCGCCATCTCTATAAACATGGAAATATCTACACCGTCATCTGTATAAACATGGAAATATCTACACCGCTATCTGTATAAACGTGGAAATATCTACACCGCTATCTGTATAAACATGGAAATATCTACACCGCAATCTCTATAAACATGGAAATATCTACACCGCTCTGTGTATAAATATGAAATACCTAAACAGCTATCTCTATAAAAGTGGAAATGTCTACACTGCTCTCTGTATAAACATGGAAATATCCTCACTACTATCTCTATGAACATTGATATATCTACACCGCTATCTCTATAAACATGGAAATATCTACACCGCCATCTCTATAAACATGGAAATATCTACACCGTCATCTGTATAAACATGGAAATATCTACACCGCTATCTGTATAAACATGGAAATATCTGCACTGCGATCTGTATAAACATGGAAATATCTACACCGCTATCTGTATAAACATGGAAATATCTACACCGCGATCTGTATAAACATGGAAATATCTACACCGCAATCTGTATAAACATGGAAATATCTAAACCGCTATCTGTGTAAACATGGAAATATCTACACAGCTATCTCTATAAACATGGAAATATCTACACCGCCATCTGTATAAACATGGAAATACCTACAAAGTCATCTGTATAAACATGGAAATATCTACACAGCCATCTGTATAAACATGGAAATATCTACAAAGTCATCTGTATAAACATGGAAATATCTACACAGCCATCTGTATAAACATGGAAATATCTACACAGCCATCTGTATAAACCTGGAAATATCTGCACTGTCATCTATATAAACATGGAAATATCTACAGAGAACTCTGTATAAACATGGAAATATCTACACCGCAATCTGTATAAACATGGAAATATCTCCACTGCTCTCTGTATAAATATGAAATATCTAAACCGCTATCTCTATAAAAGTGGAAATATCTACACTGGTATCTGTATAAACATGGAAATATCCTCACTGCTATCTCTATGAACATTGATATATCTACACCGCTATCTCTATAAACATGGAAATATCTGCACCGCCATCTCTATAAACATGGAAATATCTACACCGTCATCTGTATAAACATGGAAATATCTACACCGCTATCTGTATAAACGTGGAAATATCTACACCGCTATCTGTATAAACATGGAAATATCTACACCGCAATCTCTATAAACATGGAAATATCTACACCGCTCTGTGTATAAATATGAAATACCTAAACAGCTATCTCTATAAAAGTGGAACTGTCTACACTGCTCTCTGTATAAACATGGAAATATCCTCACTACTATCTCTATGAACATTGATATATCTACACCGCTATCTCTATAAACATGGAAATATCTACACCGCCATCTCTATAAACATGGAAATATCTACACCGTCATCTGTATAAACATGGAAATATCTACACCGCTATCTGTATAAACATGGAAATATCTGCACTGCGATCTGTATAAACATGGAAATATCTACACCGCTATCTGTATAAACATGGAAATATCTACACCGCGATCTGTATAAACATGGAAATATCTACACCGCGATCTGTATAAACATGGAAATATCTAAACCGCTATCTGTGTAAACATGGAAATATCTACACAGCTATCTCTATAAACATGGAAATATCTACACCGCCATCTGTATAAACATGGAAATACCTACAAAGTCATCTGTATAAACATGGAAATATCTACACAGCCATCTGTATAAACATGGAAATATCTACACAGCCATCTGTATAAACCTGGAAATATCTGCACTGTCATCTATATAAACATGGAAATATCTACAGAGAACTCTGTATAAACATGGAAATATCGGCACAGCCATCTGTATAATCATGGAAATATCTACAACGCTATCTGTATAAACATGGAAATATCTACACCGCTATGTGTATTAACGTGGAAATATCTCCATTGCTATCTGTATAAACATGGACAAATCTCCACCGCAATATGTATAAACATGAAAATATCTACACTTCTATCTCTATAAACATGGAAATATCTACACTGCCATCTTAACAAACATGGAAATATCTACACAGTCATCTGTAGAAACATGGAAATATCTACACCGCTATCTCTATAAACATGGAAATAACTACACCGCTATCTCTATAAACATGGAACTATCTACACCGCTATCTCCATCAACATGGAAATATACACACCGCCATCTCTTTTAACATGGAGGTATCTACAACGCCATCTACATAAACAAGAAAATATCTACACTGCCATCTATATAAACATGGAAATATCTACACCGCCATCTCTATAAACATGGAAATATCTACACTGCCATTTGTAGAAAGTTGGAAATATCTACACCGCCATCTGTATAAACGTGGAAATATCTACAACGCTATCTGTATAAACATGGAAATATCTACACCGCAATCTGAATAAACATGGAAATATCTACACCGCTCTCTGTATAAATATGAAATACCTAAACCGCTATCTCTATAAAAGTGGAAATATCTACACTGCTATCTGTATAAACATGGAAATATCCTCACTGCTATCTCTATGAACATTGATATATCTACACCGCTATCTCTATAAACATGGAAATATCTACACCGCAATCTCTATAAACATGGAAATTTCTACACCGTCATCTGTATAAACATGGAAATATCTACACCGCTATCTGTATAAACATGGAAATATCTACACCGCGATCTGTATAAACATGGAAATATCTAAACCGCTATCTGTGTAAACATGGAAATATCTACACAGCTATCTCTATAAACATGGAAATATCTACACCGCCATCTGTATAAACATGGAAATACCTACAAAGTCATCTGTATAAACATGGAAATATCTACACAGCCATCTGTATAAACATGGAAATATCTACACAGCCATCTGTATAAACCTGGAAATATCTGCACTGTCATCTATATAAACATGGAAATATCTACAGAGAACTCTGTATAAACATGGAAATATCGGCACAGCCATCTGTATAAACATGGAAATATCTACACCGCTATGTATATTAACGTGGAAATATCTCCATTGCTATCTGCATAAACATGGACAAATCTCCACCGCAATATGTATAAACATGAAAATATCTACACTTCTATCTCTATCAACATGGAAATATCTACACTGCCATCTGTACAAACATGGAAATATCTACACAGTCATCTGTTGAAACATGGAAATATCTACACCACTATCTCTATAAACATGGAAATAACTACACCGCTATCTCTATAAACATGGAAATATCTACACCGCTATCTCCATCAACATGGAAATATACACACCGCCATCTCTTTAAACATGGAGGTATCTACAACGCCATCTACATAAACAAGAAAATATCTACACTGCCATCTATATAAACATGGAAATATCTACACCGCCATCTCTATAAACATGGAAATATCTACACTGCCATTTGTAGAAAGATGGAAATATCTACACCGCCATCTGTATAAACCTGGAAATACCTACACCGCTATCTGTATAAACATGGAAATATCTACACCGCAATCTGTATAAACATGGAAATATCTCCACTGCTCTCTGTATAAATATGAAATATCTAAACCGCTATCTCTATAAAAGTGGAAATATCTACACTGCTATCTGTATAAACATGGAAATATCCTCACTGCTATCTCTATGAACATTGATATATCTACACCGCTATCTCTATAAACATGGAAATATCTACACCGCCATCTCTATAAACATGGAAATATCTACACCGTCATCTGTATAAACATGGAAATATCTACACCGCTATCTGTATAAACATGGAAATATCTACACCGCGATCTGTATAAACATGGAAATATCTACACCGCGATCTGTATAAACATGGAAATATCTAAACCGCTATCTGTGTAAACATGGAAATATCTACACAGCTATCTCTATAAACATGGAAATATCTACACCGCCATCTGTATAAACATGGAAATACCTACAAAGTCATCTGTATAAACATGGAAATATCTACACAGCCATCTGTATAAACATGGAAATATCTACACAGCCATCTGTATAAACCTTGAAATATCTGCACTGTCATCTATATAAACATGGAAATATCTACAGAGAACTCTGTATAAACATGGAAATATCGGCACAGCCATCTGTATAAACATGGAAATATCTACAACGCTATCTGTATAAACATGGAAATATCTACACCGCTATGTGTATTAACGTGGAAATGTCTCCATTGCTATCTGTATCAACATGGACAAATCTCCACCGCAATATGTATAAACATGAAAATATCTACACTTCTATCTCTATAAACATGGAAATATCTACACTGCCATCTGAACAAACATGGAAATATCTACACAGTCATCTGTAGAAACATGGAAATATCTACACCGCTATCTCTATAAACATGGAAATAACTACACCGCTATCTCTATAAACATGGAAATATCTACACCGCTATCTCCATCAACATGGAAATATACACACCGCCATCTCTTTAAACATGGAGGTATCTACAACGCCATCTACATAAACAAGAAAATATCTACACTGCCATCTATATAAACATGGAAATATCTACACCGCCATCTCTATAAACATGGAAATATCTACACTGCCATTTGTAGAAAGTTGGAAATATCCACACCGCCATCTGTATAAACGTGGAAATATCTACACTGCTATCTGTATAAACATGGAAATATCTACACCGCAATCTGAATAAACATGGAAATATCTACACCGCTCTCTGTATAAATATGAAATACCTAAACCGCTATCTCTATAAAAGTGGAAATATCTACACTGCTATCTGTATAAACATGGAAATATCCTCACTGCTATCTCTATGAACATTGATATATCTACACCGCTATCTCTATAAACATGGAAATATCTACACCGCCATCTCTATAAACATGGAAATATCTACACCGTCATCTGTATAAACATGGAAATATCTACACTGCTATCTGTATAAACATGGAAATATCTGCACCGCGATCTGTATAAACATGGAAATATCTACACCGCGATCTGTATAAACATGGAAATATCTAAACCGCTATCTGTGTAAACATGGAAATATCTACACAGCTATCTCTATAAACATGGAAATATCTACACCGCCATCTGTATAAACATGGAAATACCTACAAAGTCATCTGTATAAACATGGAAATATCTACACAGCCATCTGTATAAAAATGGAAATATCTACACAGCCATCTGTATAAATCTGGAAATATCTGCACTGTCATCTATATAAACATGGAAATATCTACAGAGAACTCTGTATAAACATGGAAATATCGGCACAGCCATCTGCATAAACATGGAAATATCTACAACGCTATCTGTATAAACATGGAAATATCTACACCGCTATGTGTATTAACGTGGAAATATCTCCATTGCTATCTGCATAAACATGGACAAATCTCCACCGCAATATGTATAAACATGAAAATATCTACACTTCTATCTCTATAAACATGGAAATATCTACACTGCCATCTGTACAAACATGGAAATATCTACACAGTCATCTGTATAAACATGGAAATATCTACACAGCCATCTGTATAAACATGGAAATATCTACACAGCCATCTGTATAAACCTGGAAATATCTGCACTGTCATCTATATAAACATGGAAATATCTACAGAGAACTCTGTAAAACATGGAAATATCGGCACAGCCATCTGTATAAACATGGAAATATCTACAACGCTATCTGTATAAACATGGAAATATCTACAACGCTATGTGTATTAACGTGGAAATGTCTCCATTGCTATCTGTATAAACATGGACAAATCTCCACCGCAATATGTATAAACATGAAAATATCTACACTTCTATCTCTAAAAACATGGAAATATCTACACTGCCATCTGTACAAACATGGAAATATCTACACAGTCATCTGTAGAAACATGGAAATATCTACACCGCTATCTCTATAAACATGGAAATAACTACACCGCTATCTCTATAAACATGGAAATATCTACACCGCTATCTCCATCAACATGGAAATATACACACCGTCATCTCTTTAAACATGGAGGTATCTACAACGCCATCTACATAAACAAGAAAATATCTACACTGCCATCTATATAAACATGGAAATATCTACAACGCTATGTGTATTAACGTGGAAATGTCTCCATTGCTATCTGTATAAACATGGACAAATCTCCACCGCAATATGTATAAACATGAAAATATCTACACTTCTATCTCTAAAAACATGGAAATATCTACACTGCCATCTGTACAAACATGGAAATATCTACACATTCATCTGTAGAAACATGGAAATATCTACACCGCTATCTCTATAAACATGGAAATAACTACACCGCTATCTCTATAAACATGGAAATATCTACACCGCTATCTCCATCAACATGGAAATATACACACCGTCATCTCTTTAAACATGTAGGTATCTACAACGCCATCTACATAAACAAGAAAATATCTACACTGCCATCTATATAAACATGGAAATATCTACACCGCCATCTCTATAAACATGGAAATATCTACACTGCCATTTGTAGAAAGATGGAAATATCTACACCGCCATCTGTATAAACCTGGAAATACCTACACCGCTATCTGTATAAACATGGAAATATCTACACCGCAATCTGTATAAACATGGAAATATCTCCACTGCTCTCTGTATAAATATGAAATACCTAAACCGCTATCTCTATAAAAGTGGAAATATCTACACTGCTATCTGTATAAACATGGAAATATCCTCACTGCTATCTCTATGAACATTGATATATCTACACCGCTATCTCTATAAACACGGAAATATCTACACCGCCATCTCTATAAACATGGAAATATCTACACCGCTCTGTGTATAAATATGAAATACCTAAACAGCTATCTCTATAAAAGTGGAAATATCTATACTGCTCTCTGTATAAACATGGAAATATCCACACTAATATCTCTATGAACATTGATATATCTACACCGCTATCTCTATAAACATGGAAATATCTACACCGCCATCTCTATAAACATGGAAATATCTACACCGTCATCTGTATAAACATGGAAATATCTACACCGCTATCTGTATAAACATGGAAATATCTGCACTGCGATCTGTATAAACATGGAAATATCTACACCGCTATCTGTATAAACATGGAAATATCTAAACCGCTATCTGTGTAAACATGGAAATATGTACACAGCTATCTCTATAAACATGGAAATATCTACACCGCCATCTGTATAAACATGGAAATACCTACAAAGTCATCTGTATAAACATGGAAATATCTACACAGCCATGTGTATAAACATGGAAATATCTACACAGCCATCTGTATAAACCTGGAAATATCTGCACTGTCATCTATATAAACATGGAAATATCTACAGAGAACTCTGTATAAACATGGAAATATCGGCACAGCCATCTGTATAAACATGGAAATATCTACAACGCTATCTGTATAAACATGGAAATATCTACACCGCTATGTGTATTAACGTGGAAATATCTCCATTGCTATCTGTATAAACATGGACAAATCTCCACCGCAATATGTATAAACATGAAAATATCTACACTTCTATCTCTATAAACATGGAAATATATACACTTCTATCTGAACAAACATGGAAATATCTACACAGTCATCTGTAGAAACATGGAAATATCTACACCGCTATCTCTATAAACATGGAAATATCTACACCGCTATCTCCATCAACATGGAAATATACACACCGCCATCTCTTTAAACATGGAGGTATCTACAACGCCATCTACATAAACAAGAAAATATCTACACTGCCATCTATATAAACATGGAAATATCTACACCGCCATCTCTATAAACATGGAAATATCTACACTGCCATTTATAGAAAGTTGGAAATATCTACACCGCCATCTGTATAAACGTGGAAATATCTACACCGCTATCTATATAAACATGGAAATATCTACACCGCAATCTGAATAAACATGGAATTATCTACACCGCTCTCTGTATAAATATGAAATACCTAAACCGCTATCACTATAAAAGTGGAAATATCTACACTGCTATCTGTATAAACATGGAAATATCCTCACTGCTATCTCTATGAACATTGATATATCTACACCGCTATCTCTATAAACATGGAAATATCTACACCGCCATCTCTATAAACATGGAAATATCTACACCGTCATCTGTATAAACATGGAAATATCTACACCGCTATCTGTATAAACATGGAAATATCTGCACCGCGATCTGTATAAACATGGAAATATCTACACCGCGATCTGTATAAACATGGAAATATCTAAACCGCTATCTGTGTAAACATGGAAATATCTACACAGCTATCTCTATAAACATGGAAATATCTACACCGCCATCTGTATAAACATGGAAATACCTACAAAGTCATCTGTATAAACATGGAAATATCTACACAGCCATCTGTATAAACATGGAAATATCTACACAGCCATCTGTATAATCCTGGAAATATCTGCACTGTCATCTATATAAACATGGAAATATCTACAGAGAACTCTGTATAAACATGGAAATATCGGCACAGCCATCTGTATAAACATGGAAATATCTACACCGCTATGTGTATTAACGTGGAAATATCTCCATTGCTATCTGCATAAACATAGACAAATCTCCACCGCAATATGTATAAACATGAAAATATCTACACTTCTATCTCTATAAACATGGAAATATCTACACTGCCATCTGTACAAACATGGAAATATCTACACAGTTATCTGTATAAACATGGAAATATCTACACAGCCATCTGTATAAACATGGAAATATCTACACAGCCATCTGTATAAACCTGGAAATATCTGCCCTGTCATCTATATAAACATGGAAATATCTACAGAGAACTCTGTAAAACATGGAAATATCGGCACAGCCATCTGTATAAACATGGAAATATCTACAACGCTATCTGTATAAACATGGAAATATCTACACCGCTATGTGTATTAACGTGGAAATGTCTCCATTGCTATCTGTATAAACATGGACAAATCTCCACCGCAATATGTATAAACATGAAAATATCTACACTTCTATCTCTAAAAACATGGAAATATCTACACTGCCATCTGTACAAACATGGAAATATCTACACAGTCATCTGTAGAAACATGGAAATATCTACACCGCTATCTCTATAAACATGGAAATAACTACACCGCTATCTCTATAAACATGGAAATATTTACACCGCTATCTCCATCAACATGGAAATATACACACCGCCATCTCTTTAAACATGGAGGTATCTACAACGCCATCTACATAAACAAGAAAATATCTACACTGCCATCTATCTAAACATGGAAATAACTACACCGCCATCTCTATAAACATGGAAATATCTACACTGCCATTTGTAGAAAGATGGAAATATCTACACCGCCATCTGTATAAACGTGGAAATATCTACACCGCTATCTGTATAAACCTGGAAATATCTACACCGCAATCTCTATAAACATGGAAATATCTACACCGCTCTGTGTATAAATATGAAATACCTAAACAGCTATCTCTATAAAAGTGGAAATATCTACACTGCTCTCTGTATAAACATGGAAATATCCTCACTACTATCTCTATGAACATTGATATATCTACACCGCTATCTCTATAAACATGGAAATATCTACACCGCCATCTCTATAAACATGGAAAAATCTACACCGTCATCTGTATAAACATGGAAATATCTACATCGCTATCTGTATAAACATGGAAATATCTGCACTGCGATCTGTATAAACATGGAAATATCTACACCGCTATCTGTATAAACATGGAAATATCTAAACCGCTATCTGTGTAAACATGGAAATATCTACACAGCTATCTCTATAAACATGGAAATATCTACACCGCCATCTGTATAAACATGGAAATACCTACAAAGTCATCTGTATAAACATGGAAATATCTACACAGCCATCTGTATAAACATGGAAATATCTACACAGCCATCTGTATAAACCTGGAAATATCTGCACTGTCATCTATATAAACATGGAAATATCTACAGAGAACTCTGTATAAACATGGAAATATCGGCACAGCCATCTGTATAAACATGGAAATATCTCCAACGCTATCTGTATAAACATGGAAATATATACACCGCTATGTGTATTAACGTGGAAATATCTCCATTGCTATCTGCATAAACATGGACAAATCTCCACCGCAATATGTATAAACATGAAAATATATACACTTCTATCTCTATAAACATGGAAATATCTACACTGCCATCTGTACAAACATGGAAATATCTACACAGTCATCTGTTGAAACATGGAAATATCTACACCGCTATCTCTATAAACATGGAAATAACTACACCGCTATCTCTATAAACATGGAAATATCTACACCGCTATCTCCATCAACATGGAAATATACACACCGTCATCTCTTTAAACATGGAGGTATCTACAACGCCATCAACATAAACAAGAAAATATCTACACTGCCATCTATATAAACATGGAAATATCTACACCGCCATCTCTATAAACATGGAAATATCTACACTGCCATTTGTAGAAAGATGGAAATATCTACACCGCCATCTGTATAAACCTGGAAATATCTACACCGCTATCTGTATAAACATGGAAATATCTACACCGCAATCTGTATAAACATGGAAATATCTCCACTGCTCTCTGTAAAAATATGAAATATCTAAACCGCTATCTCTATAAAAGTGGAAATATCTACACTGCTATCTGTATAAACATGGAAATATCCTCACTGCTATCTCTATGAACATTGATATATCTACACCGCTATCTCTATAAACATGGAAATATCTACACCGCCATCTCTATAAACATGGAAATATCTACACTGTCATCTGTATAAACATGGAAATATCTACACCGCTATCTGTATAAACATGGAAATATCTACACCGCGATCTGTATAAACATGGAAATATCTACACCGCGATCTGTATAAACATGGAAATATCTAAACCGCTATCTGTGTAAACATGGAAATATCTACACAGCCATCTCTATAAACATGGAAATATCTACACCGCCATCTGTATAAACATGGAAATACCTACAAAGTCATCTGTATAAACATGGAAATATCTACACAGCCATCTGTATAAACATAGAAATATCTACACAGCCATCTGTATAAATCTGGAAATATCTGCACTGTCATCTATATAAACATGGAAATATCTACAGAGAGCTCTGTATAAACATGGAAATATCGGCACAGCCATCTGTATAAACATGGAAATATCTACAACGCTATCTGTATAAACATGGAAATATCTACACCGCTATGTGTATTAACGTGGAAATATCTCCATTGCTATCTGTATAAACATGGACAAATCTCCACCGCAATATGTATAAACATGAAAATATCTACACTTCTATCTCTATAAACATGGAAATATCTACACTGCCATCTGTACAAACATGGAAATATCTACACAGTCATCTGTAGAAACATGGAAATATCTACACCGCTATCTCTATAAACATGGAAATAACTACAACGCTATCTCTATAAACATGGAAATATCTACACCGCTATCTCCATCAACATGGAAATATACACACCGCCATCTCTTTAAACATGGAGGTATCTACAACGCCATCTACATAAAGAAGAAAATATCTACACTGCCATCTATATAAACATGGAAATATCTACACCGCCATCTCTATAAACATGGAAATATCTACACTGCCATTTGTAGAAAGATGGAAAATCTACACCGCCATCTGTATAAACCTGGAAATACCTACACCGCTATCTGTATAAACATGGAAATATCTACACCGCAATCTCTATAAACATGGAAATATCTACACCGCTCTGTGTATAAATATGAAATACCTAAACAGCTATCTCTATAAAAGTGGAAATATCTACCCTGCTCTCTGTATAAACATGGAAATATCCTCACTACTATCTCTATGAACATTGATATATCTACACCGCTATCTCTATAAACATGGAAATATCTACACCGCCATCTCTATAAACATGGAAATATCTACACCGTCATCTGTATAAACATGGAAATATCTACACCGCTATCTGTATAAACATGGAAATATCTGCACTGCGATCTGTATAAACATGGAAATATCTTCACCGCTATCTGTATAAACATGGAACTATCTAAACCGCTATCTGTGTAAACATGGAAATATCTACACAGCTATCTCTATAAACATGGGAATATCTACACCGCCATCTGTATAAACATGGAAATACCTACAAAGTCATCTGTATAAACATGGAAATATCTACACAGCCATCTGTATAAACATGGAAATATCTACACCGCTATGTGTATTAACGTGGAAATATCTCCATTGCTATCTGCATAAACATGGACAAATCCCCACCGCAATATGTATAAACATGAAAATATCTACACTTCTATCTCTATAAACATGGAAATATCTACACTGCCATCTGTACAAACATGGAAATATCTACACAGTCATCTGTTGAAACATGGAAATATCTACACCGCTATCTCTATAAACATGGAAATAACTACACCGCTATCTCTATAAACATGGAAATATCTACACCGCCATCTCCATCAACATGGAAATATACACACCGTCATCTCTTTAAACATGGAGGTATCTACAACGCCATCTACATAAACAAGAAAATATCTTCACTGCCATCTATATAAACATGGAAATATCTACACCGCCATCTCTATAAACATGGAAATATCTACACTGCCATTTGTAGAAAGATGGAAATATCTACACCGCCATCTGTATAAACCTGGAAATATCTACACCGCTATCTGTATAAACATGGAAATATCTACACCGCAATCTGTATAAACATGGAAATATCTCCACTGCTCTCTGTATAAATATGAAATATCTAAACCGCTATCTCTATAAAAGTGGAAATATCTACACTGCTATCTGTATAAACATGGAAATATCCTCACTGCTATCTCTATGAACATTGATATATCTACACCGCTATCTCTATAAACATGGAAATATCTACACCGCCATCTCTATAAACATGGAAATATCTACACTGTCATCTGTATAAACATGGAAATATCTACACCGCTATCTGTATAAACATGGAAATATCTACACCGCGATCTGTATAAACATGGAAATATCTACACCGCGATCTGTATAAACATGGAAATATCTAAACCGCTATCTGTGTAAACATGGAAATATCTACACAGCCATCTCTATAAACATGGAAATATCTACACCGCCATCTGTATAAACATGGAAATACCTACAAAGTCATCTGTATAAACATGGAAATATCTACACAGCCATCTGTATAAACATGGAAATATCTACACAGCCATCTGTATAAACCTGGAAATATCTGCACTGTCATCTATATAAACATGGAAATATCTACAGAGAACTCTGTATAAACATGGAAATATCGGCACAGCCAACTGTATAAACATGGAAATATCTACAACGCTATCTGTATAAACATGGAAATATCTACACCGCTATGTGTATTAACGTGGAAATATCTCCATTGCTATCTGCATAAACATGGACAAATCTCCACCGCAATATGTATAAACATGAAAATATCTACACTTCTATCTCTATAAACATGGAAATATCTACACTGCCATCTGTACAAACATGGAAATATCTACACAGTCATCTGTTGAAACATGGAAATATCTACACCGCTATCTCTATAAACATGGAAATAACTACACCGCTATCTCTATAAACATGGAAATATCTACACCGCTATCTCCATCAACATGGAAATATACACACCGCCATCTCTTTAAACATGGAGGTATCTACAACGCCATCTACATAAACAAGAAAATATCTACACTGCCATCTATATAAACATGGAAATATCTACACCGCCATCTCTATAAACATGGAAATATCTACACTGCCATTTGTAGAAAGATGGAAATATCTACACCGCCATCTGTATAAACCTGGAAATACCTACACCGCTATCTGTATGAACATGGAAATATCTACACCGCAATCTGTATAAACATGGAAATATCTCCACTGCTCTCTGTATAAATATGAAATATCTAAACCGCTATCTCTATAAAAGTGGAAATATCTACACTGCTATCTGTATAAACATGGAAATATCCTCACTGCTATCTCTATGAACATTGATATATCTACACCGCTATCTCTATAAACATGGAAATATCTACACCGCCATCTCTATAAACATGGAAATATCTACACCGTCATCTGTATAAACATGGAAATATCTACACCGCTATCTGTATAAACATGGAAATATCTACACCGCCATCTCTATAAACATGGAAATATCTACATCGCAATCTCTATAAACATGGAAATTTCTACACCGTCATCTGTATAAACATGGAAATATCTACACCGCTCTCTGTATAAACATGGAAATATCCACACCGCGATCTGTATAAACATGGAAATATCTACACCGCGATCTGTATAAACATGGAAATATCTAACCCGCTATCTGTGTAAACATGGAAATATCTACACAGCTATCTCTATAAACATGGAAATATCTACACCGCCATCTGTATAAACATGGAAATACCTACAAAGTCATCTGTATAAACATGGAAATATCTACACAGCCATCTGTATAAACATGGAAATATCTACACAGCCATCTGTATAAACCTGGAAATATCTGCACTGTCATCTATATAAACATGGAAATATCTACAGAGAACTCTGTATAAACATGGAAATATCGGCACAGCCATCTGTATAAACATGGAAATATCTACAACGCTATCTGTATAAACATGGAAATATCTACACCGCTATGTGTATTAACGTGGAAATGTCTCCATTGCTGTCTGTATAAACATGGACAAATCTCCACCGCAATATGTATAAACATGAAAATATCTACACTTCTATCTCTAAAAACATGGAAATATCTACACTGCCATCTGTACAAACATGGAAATATCTACACAGTCATCTGTAGAAACATGGAAATATCTTCACCGCTATCTCTATAAACATGGAAATAACTACACCGCTATCTCTATAAACATGGAAATATTTACACCGCTATCTCCATCAACATGGAAATATACACACCGCCATCTCTTTAAACATGGAGGTATCTACAACGCCATCTACATAAACAAGAAAATATCTACACTGCCATCTATCTAAACATGGAAATAACTACACCGCCATCTCTATAAACATGGAAATATCTACACTGCCATTTGTAGAAAGATGGAAATATCTACACCGCCATCTGTATAAACCTGGAAATATCTACACCGCTATCTGTATAAACATGGAAATATCTACACCGCAATCTGTATAAACATGGAAATATCTCCACTGCTCTCTGTATAAATATGAAATAACTAAACCGCTATCTCTATAAAAGTGGAAATATCTACACTGCTATCTGTATAAACATGGAAATATCCTCACTGCTATCTCTATGAACATTGATATATCTACACCGCTATCTCTATAAACATGGAAATATCTACACCGCCATCTCTATAAACATGGAAATATCTACACCGTCATCTGTATAAACATGGAAATATCTACACCGCTATCTGTATAAACATGGAAATATCTACACCGCGATGTGTATAAACATGGAAATATCTACACCGCGATCTGTATAAACATGGAAATATCTAAACCGCTATCTGTGTAAACATGGAAATATCTACACAGCTATCTCTATAAACATGGAAATATCTACACCGCCATCTGTATAAACATGGAAATACCTACAAAGTCATCTGTATAAACATGGAAATATCTACACAGCCATCTGTATAAACATGGAAATATCTACACAGCCATCTGTATAAACCTGGAAATATCTGCACTGTCATCTATATAAACATGGAAATATCTACAGAGAACTCTGTATAAACATGGAAATATCGGCACAGCCATCTGTATAAACATGGAAATATCTACAACGCTATCTGTATAAACATGGAAATATCTACACCGCTATGTGTATTAACGTGGAAATATCTCCATTGCTATCTGTATAAACATGGACAAATCTCCACTGCAATATGTATAAACATGAAAATATCTACACTTCTATCTCTATAAACATGGAAATATCTACACTGCCATCTGAACAAACATGGAAATATCTACACAGTCATCTGTAGAAACATGGAAATATCTACACCGCTATCTCTATAAACATGGAAATAACTACACCGCTATCTCTATAAACATGGAAATATCTACACCGCTATCTCCATCAACATGGAAATATACACACCGCCATCTCTTTAAACATGGAGGTATCTACAACGCCATCTACATAAACAAGAAAATATCTACACTGCCATCTATATAAACATGGAAATATCTACACCGCCATCTCTATAAACATGGAAATATCTACACTGCCATTTATAGAAAGTGGGAAATATCTACACCGCCATCTGCATAAACGTGGAAATATCTACACCGCTAGGTATATAAACATGGAAATATCTACACCGCTATCTGTATAAACATGGAAATATCTACACCGCAATCTGTATAAACATGGAAATATCTCCACTGCTCTCTGTATAAATATGAAATATCTAAACCGCTATCTCTATAAAAGTGGAAATATCTACACTGCTATCTGTATAAACATGGAAATATCCTCACTGCTATCTCTATGAACATTGATATATCTACACCGCTATCTCTATAAACACGGAAATATCTACACCGCCATCTCTATAAACATGGAAATATCTACACTGCCATTTGTAGAAAGATGGAAATATCTACACCGCCATCTGTATAAACGTGGAAATATCTACAACGCTATCTGTATAAACATGGAATATCTAAACCGCTATCTGTGTAAACATGGAAATATGTACACAGATATCTCTATAAACATGGAAATATCTACACCGCCATCTGTATAAACATGGAAATACCTACAAAGTCATCTGTATAAACATGGAAATATCTACACAGCCATCTGTATAAACATGGAAATATCTACACAGCCATCTGTATAAACCTGGAAATATCTGCACTGTCATCTATATAAACATGGAAATATCTACAGAGAACTCTGTATAAACATGGAAATATCGGCACAGCCATCTGTATAAACATGGAAATATCTACAACGCTATCTGTATAAACATGGAAATATCTACACCGCTATGTGTATTAACGTGGAAATATCCCCATTGCTATCTGCATAAACATGGACAAATCTCCACCGCAATATGTATAAACATGAAAATATCTACACTTCTATCTCTATAAACATGGAAATATCTACACTGCCATCTGTACAAACATGGAAATAACTACACAGTCATCAGTTGAAACATGGAAATATCTACACCGCTATCTCTACAAACATGGAAATAACTACACCGCTATCTCTATAAACATGGAAATATCTACACCGCTATCTCCATCAACATGGAAATATACACACCGCCATCTCTTTAAACATGGAGGTATCTACAACGCCATCTACATAAACAAGAAAATATCTACACTGCCATCTATATAAACATGGAAATATCTACACCGCCATCTCTATAAACATGGAAATATCTACATTGCCATTTGTAGAAAGATGGAAATATCTACACCGCCATCTGTATAAACCTGGAAATACCAACACCGCTATCTGTATAAACACGGAAATATCTACACCGCAATCTTTATAAACATGGAAATATCTACACTGCTCTCTGTATAAATATGAAATATCTAAACCGCTATCTCTATAAAAGTGGAAATATCTACACTGCTATCTGTATAAACATGGAAATATCCTCACTGCTATCTCTATGAACATTGATATATCTACACCGCTATCTCTATAAACATGGAAATATCTACACCGCCATCTCTATAAACATGGAAATATCTACACCGCCATCTGTATAAACATGGAAATATCTACACCGCTATCTGTATAAACATGGAAATATCTACACCGCGATCTGTATAAACATGGAAATATCTACACCGCGATCTGTATAAACATGGAAATATCTAAACCGCTATCTGTGTAAACATGGAAATATCTACACAGCTATCTCTATAAACTTGGAAATATCTACACCGCCATCTGTATAAACATGGAAATACCTACAAAGTCATCTGTATAAACATGGAAATATCTACACAGCCATCTGTATAAACATGGAAATATCTACACAGCCATCTGTATAAACCTGGAAATATCTGCACTGTCATCTATATAAACATGGAAATATCTACAGAGAACTCTGTAAAACATGGAAATATCGGCACAGCCATCTGTATAAACATGGAAATACCTACAAAGTCATCTGTATAAACATGGAAATATCTACACAGCCATCTGTATAAACATGGAAATATCTACACCGCTATGTGTATTAACGTGGAAATATCTCCATTGCTATCTGCATAAACATGGACAAATCCCCACCGCAATATGTATAAACATGAAAATATCTACACTTCTATCTCTATAAACATGGAAATATCTACACTGCCATCTGTACAAACATGGAAATATCTACACAGTCATCTGTTGAAACATGGAAATATCTACACCGCTATCTCTATAAACATGGAAATAACTACACCGCTATCTCTATAAACATGGAAATATCTACACCGCCATCTCCATCAACATGGAAATATACACACCGTCATCTCTTTAAACATGGAGGTATCTACAACGCCATCTACATAAACAAGAAAATATCTACACTGCCATCTATCTAAACATGGAAATAACTACACCGCCATCTCTATAAACATGGAAATATCTACACTGCCATTTGTAGAAAGATGGAAATATCTACACCGCCATCTGTATAAACCTGGAAATATCTACACCGCTATCTGTATAAACATGGAAATATCTACACCGCAATCTGTATAAACATGGAAATATCTCCACTGCTCTCTGTATAAATATGAAATAACTAAACCGCTATCTCTATAAAAGTGGAAATATCTACACTGCTATCTGTATAAACATGGAAATATCCTCACTGCTATCTCTATGAACATTGATATATCTACACCGCTATCTCTATAAACATGGAAATATCTACACCGCCATCTCTATAAACATGGAAATATCTACACCGTCATCTGTATAAACATGGAAATATCTACACCGCTATCTGTATAAACATGGAAATATCTACACCGCGATGTGTATAAACATGGAAATATCTACACCGCGATCTGTATAAACATGGAAATATCTAAACCGCTATCTGTGTAAACATGGAAATATCTACACAGCTATCTCTATAAACATGGAAATATCTACACCGCCATCTGTATAAACATGGAAATACCTACAAAGTCATCTGTATAAACATGGAAATATCTACACAGCCATCTGTATAAACATGGAAATATCTACACAGCCATCTGTATAAACCTGGAAATATCTGCACTGTCATCTATATAAACATGGAAATATCTACAGAGAACTCTGTATAAACATGGAAATATCGGCACAGCCATCTGTATAAACATGGAAATATCTACAACGCTATCTGTATAAACATGGAAATATCTACACCGCTATGTGTATTAACGTGGAAATATCTCCATTGCTATCTGTATAAACATGGACAAATCTCCACTGCAATATGTATAAACATGAAAATATCTACACTTCTATCTCTATAAACATGGAAATATCTACACTGCCATCTGAACAAACATGGAAATATCTACACAGTCATCTGTAGAAACATGGAAATATCTACACCGCTATCTCTATAAACATGGAAATAACTACACCGCTATCTCTATAAACATGGAAATATCTACACCGCTATCTCCATCAACATGGAAATATACACACCGCCATCTCTTTAAACATGGAGGTATCTACAACGCCATCTACATAAACAAGAAAATATCTACACTGCCATCTATATAAACATGGAAATATCTACACCGCCATCTCTATAAACATGGAAATATCTACACTGCCATTTATAGAAAGTGGGAAATATCTACACCGCCATCTGCATAAACGTGGAAATATCTACACCGCTAGGTATATAAACATGGAAATATCTACACCGCTATCTGTATAAACATGGAAATATCTACACCGCAATCTGTATAAACATGGAAATATCTCCACTGCTCTCTGTATAAATATGAAATATCTAAACCGCTATCTCTATAAAAGTGGAAATATCTACACTGCTATCTGTATAAACATGGAAATATCCTCACTGCTATCTCTATGAACATTGATATATCTACACCGCTATCTCTATAAACACGGAAATATCTACACCGCCATCTCTATAAACATGGAAATATCTACACTGCCATTTGTAGAAAGATGGAAATATCTACACCGCCATCTGTATAAACGTGGAAATATCTACAACGCTATCTGTATAAACATGGAATATCTAAACCGCTATCTGTGTAAACATGGAAATATGTACACAGATATCTCTATAAACATGGAAATATCTACACCGCCATCTGTATAAACATGGAAATACCTACAAAGTCATCTGTATAAACATGGAAATATCTACACAGCCATCTGTATAAACATGGAAATATCTACACAGCCATCTGTATAAACCTGGAAATATCTGCACTGTCATCTATATAAACATGGAAATATCTACAGAGAACTCTGTATAAACATGGAAATATCGGCACAGCCATCTGTATAAACATGGAAATATCTACAACGCTATCTGTATAAACATGGAAATATCTACACCGCTATGTGTATTAACGTGGAAATATCCCCATTGCTATCTGCATAAACATGGACAAATCTCCACCGCAATATGTATAAACATGAAAATATCTACACTTCTATCTCTATAAACATGGAAATATCTACACTGCCATCTGTACAAACATGGAAATAACTACACAGTCATCAGTTTAAACATGGAAATATCTACACCGCTATCTCTACAAACATGGAAATAACTACACCGCTATCTCTATAAACATGGAAATATCTACACCGCTATCTCCATCAACATGGAAATATACACACCGCCATCTCTTTAAACATGGAGGTATCTACAACGCCATCTACATAAACAAGAAAATATCTACACTGCCATCTATATAAACATGGAAATATCTACACCGCCATCTCTATAAACATGGAAATATCTACATTGCCATTTGTAGAAAGATGGAAATATCTACACCGCCATCTGTATAAACCTGGAAATACCAACACCGCTATCTGTATAAACACGGAAATATCTACACCGCAATCTTTATAAACATGGAAATATCTACACTGCTCTCTGTATAAATATGAAATATCTAAACCGCTATCTCTATAAAAGTGGAAATATCTACACTGCTATCTGTATAAACATGGAAATATCCTCACTGCTATCTCTATGAACATTGATATATCTACACCGCTATCTCTATAAACATGGAAATATCTACACCGCCATCTCTATAAACATGGAAATATCTACACCGTCATCTGTATAAACATGGAAATATCTACACCGCTATCTGTATAAACATGGAAATATCTACACCGCGATCTGTATAAACATGGAAATATCTACACCGCGATCTGTATAAACATGGAAATATCTAAACCGCTATCTGTGTAAACATGGAAATATCTACACAGCTATCTCTATAAACTTGGAAATATCTACACCGCCATCTGTATAAACATGGAAATACCTACAAAGTCATCTGTATAAACATGGAAATATCTACACAGCCATCTGTATAAACATGGAAATATCTACACAGCCATCTGTATAAACCTGGAAATATCTGCACTGTCATCTATATAAACATGGAAATATCTACAGAGAACTCTGTAAAACATGGAAATATCGGCACAGCCATCTGTATAAACATGGAAATACCTACAAAGTCATCTGTATAAACATGGAAATATCTACACAGCCATCTGTATAAACATGGAAATATCTACACCGCTATGTGTATTAACGTGGAAATATCTCCATTGCTATCTGCATAAACATGGACAAATCCCCACCGCAATATGTATAAACATGAAAATATCTACACTTCTATCTCTATAAACATGGAAATATCTACACTGCCATCTGTACAAACATGGAAATATCTACACAGTCATCTGTTGAAACATGGAAATATCTACACCGCTATCTCTATAAACATGGAAATAACTACACCGCTATCTCTATAAACATGGAAATATCTACACCGCCATCTCCATCAACATGGAAATATACACACCGTCATCTCTTTAAACATGGAGGTATCTACAACGCCATCTACATAAACAAGAAAATATCTTCACTGCCATCTATATAAACATGGAAATATCTACACCGCCATCTCTATAAACATGGAAATATCTACACTGCCATTTGTAGAAAGATGGAAATATCTACACCGCCATCTGTATAAACCTGGAAATATCTACACCGCTATCTGTATAAACATGGAAATATCTACACCGCAATCTGTATAAACATGGAAATATCTCCACTGCTCTCTGTATAAATATGAAATATCTAAACCGCTATCTCTATAAAAGTGGAAATATCTACACTGCTATCTGTATAAACATGGAAATATCCTCACTGCTATCTCTATGAACATTGATATATCTACACCGCTATCTCTATAAACATGGAAATATCTACACCGCCATCTCTATAAACATGGAAATATCTACACTGTCATCTGTATAAACATGGAAATATCTACACCGCTATCTGTATAAACATGGAAATATCTACACCGCGATCTGTATAAACATGGAAATATCTACACCGCGATCTGTATAAACATGGAAATATCTACACCGCGATCTGTATAAACATGGAAATATCTAAACCGCTATCTGTGTAAACATGGAAATATCTACACAGCCATCTCTATAAACATGGAAATATCTACACCGCCATCTGTATAAACATGGAAATACCTACAAAGTCATCTGTATAAACATGGAAATATCTACACAGCCATCTGTATAAACATGGAAATATCTACACAGCCATCTGTATAAACCTGGAAATATCTGCACTGTCATCTATATAAACATGGAAATATCTACAGAGAACTCTGTATAAACATGGAAATATCGGCACAGCCATCTGTATAAACATGGAAATATCTACAACGCTATCTGTATAAACATGGAAATATCTACACCGCTATGTGTATTAACGTGGAAATATCTCCATTGCTATCTGCATAAACATGGACAAATCTCCACCGCAATATGTATAAACATGAAAATATCTACACTTCTATCTCTATAAACATGGAAATATCTACACTGCCATCTGTACAAACATGGAAATATCTACACAGTCATCTGTTGAAACATGGAAATATCTACACCGCTATCTCTATAAACATGGAAATAACTACACCGCTATCTCTATAAACATGGAAATATCTACACCGCTATCTCCATCAACATGGAAATATACACACCGCCATCTCTTTAAACATGGAGGTATCTACAACGCCATCTACATAAACAAGAAAATATCTACACTGCCATCTATATAAACATGGAAATATCTACACCGCCATCTCTATAAACATGGAAATATCTACACTGCCATTTGTAGAAAGATGGAAATATCTACACCGCCATCTGTATAAACCTGGAAATACCTACACCGCTATCTGTATGAACATGGAAATATCTACACCGCAATCTGTATAAACATGGAAATATCTCCACTGCTCTCTGTATAAATATGAAATATCTAAACCGCTATCTCTATAAAAGTGGAAATATCTACACTGCTATCTGTATAAACATGGAAATATCCTCACTGCTATCTCTATGAACATTGATATATCTACACCGCTATCTCTATAAACATGGAAATATCTACACCGCCATCTCTATAAACATGGAAATATCTACACCGTCATCTGTATAAACATGGAAATATCTACACCGCTATCTGTATAAACATGGAAATATCTACACCGCGATCTGTATAAACATGGAAATATCTACATCGCAATCTCTATAAACATGGAAATTTCTACACCGTCATCTGTATAAACATGGAAATATCTACACCGCTCTCTGTATAAACATGGAAATATCCACACCGCGATCTGTATAAACATGGAAATATCTACACCGCGATCTGTATAAACATGGAAATATCTAACCCGCTATCTGTGTAAACATGGAAATATCTACACAGCTATCTCTATAAACATGGAAATATCTACACCGCCATCTGTATAAACATGGAAATACCTACAAAGTCATCTGTATAAACATGGAAATATCTACACAGCCATCTGTATAAACATGGAAATATCTACACAGCCATCTGTATAAACCTGGAAATATCTGCACTGTCATCTATATAAACATGGAAATATCTACAGAGAACTCTGTATAAACATGGAAATATCGGCACAGCCATCTGTATAAACATGGAAATATCTACAACGCTATCTGTATAAACATGGAAATATCTACACCGCTATGTGTATTAACGTGGAAATGTCTCCATTGCTATCTGTATAAACATGGACAAATCTCCACCGCAATATGTATAAACATGAAAATATCTACACTTCTATCTCTAAAAACATGGAAATATCTACACTGCCATCTGTACAAACATGGAAATATCTACACAGTCATCTGTAGAAACATGGAAATATCTTCACCGCTATCTCTATAAACATGGAAATAACTACACCGCTATCTCTATAAACATGGAAATATTTACACCGCTATCTCCATCAACATGGAAATATACACACCGCCATCTCTTTAAACATGGAGTTATCTACAACGCCATCTACATAAACAAGAAAATATCTACACTGCCATCTATCTAAACATGGAAATAACTACACCGCCATCTCTATAAACATGGAAATATCTACACTGCCATTTGTAGAAAGATGGAAATATCTACACCGCCATCTGTATAAACGTGGAAATATCTACACCGCTATCTGTATAAACATGGAAATATCTACACCGCAATCTGTATAAACATGGAAATATCTCCACTGCTCTCTGTATAAATATGAAATAACTAAACCGCTATCTCTATAAAAGTGGAAATATCTACACTGCTATCTGTATAAACATGGAAATATCCTCACTGCTATCTCTATGAACATTGATATATCTACACCGCTATCTCTATAAACATGGAAATATCTACACCGCCATCTCTATAAACATGGAAATATCTACACCGTCATCTGTATAAACATGGAAATATCTACACCGCTATCTGTATAAACATGGAAATATCTACACCGCGATGTGTATAAACATGGAAATATCTACACCGCGATCTGTATAAACATGGAAATATCTAAACCGCTATCTGTGTAAACATGGAAATATCTACACAGCTATCTCTATAAACATGGAAATATCTACACCGCCATCTGTATAAACATGGAAATACCTACAAAGTCATCTGTATAAACATGGAAATATCTACACAGCCATCTGTATAAACATGGAAATATCTACACAGCCATCTGTATAAACCTGGAAATATCTGCACTGTCATCTATATAAACATGGAAATATCTACAGAGAACTCTGTATAAACATGGAAATATCGGCACAGCCATCTGTATAAACATGGAAATATCTACAACGCTATCTGTATAAACATGGAAATATCTACACCGCTATGTGTATTAACGTGGAAATATCTCCATTGCTATCTGTATAAACATGGACAAATCTCCACTGCAATATGTATAAACATGAAAATATCTACACTTCTATCTCTATAAACATGGAAATATCTACACTGCCATCTGAACAAACATGGAAATATCTACACAGTCATCTGTAGAAACATGGAAATATCTACACCGCTATCTCTATAAACATGGAAATAACTACACCGCTATCTCTATAAACATGGAAATATCTACACCGCTATCTCCATCAACATGGAAATATACACACCGCCATCTCTTTAAACATGGAGGTATCTACAACGCCATCTACATAAACAAGAAAATATCTACACTGCCATCTATATAAACATGGAAATATCTACACCGCCATCTCTATAAACATGGAAATATCTACACTGCCATTTATAGAAAGTGGGAAATATCTACACCGCCATCTGCATAAACGTGGAAATATCTACACCGCTAGGTATATAAACATGGAAATATCTACACCGCTATCTGTATAAACATGGAAATATCTACACCGCAATCTGTATAAACATGGAAATATCTCCACTGCTCTCTGTATAAATATGAAATATCTAAACCGCTATCTCTATAAAAGTGGAAATATCTACACTGCTATCTGTATAAACATGGAAATATCCTCACTGCTATCTCTATGAACATTGATATATCTACACCGCTATCTCTATAAACACGGAAATATCTACACCGCCATCTCTATAAACATGGAAATATCTACACTGCCATTTGTAGAAAGATGGAAATATCTACACCGCCATCTGTATAAACGTGGAAATATCTACAACGCTATCTGTATAAACATGGAATATCTAAACCGCTATCTGTGTAAACATGGAAATATGTACACAGATATCTCTATAAACATGGAAATATCTACACCGCCATCTGTATAAACATGGAAATACCTACAAAGTCATCTGTATAAACATGGAAATATCTACACAGCCATCTGTATAAACATGGAAATATCTACACAGCCATCTGTATAAACCTGGAAATATCTGCACTGTCATCTATATAAACATGGAAATATCTACAGAGAACTCTGTATAAACATGGAAATATCGGCACAGCCATCTGTATAAACATGGAAATATCTACAACGCTATCTGTATAAACATGGAAATATCTACACCGCTATGTGTATTAACGTGGAAATATCCCCATTGCTATCTGCATAAACATGGACAAATCTCCACCGCAATATGTATAAACATGAAAATATCTACACTTCTATCTCTATAAACATGGAAATATCTACACTGCCATCTGTACAAACATGGAAATAACTACACAGTCATCTGTTGAAACATGGAAATATCTACACCGCTATCTCTACAAACATGGAAATAACTACACCGCTATCTCTATAAACATGGAAATATCTACACCGCTATCTCCATCAACATGGAAATATACACACCGCCATCTCTTTAAACATGGAGGTATCTACAACGCCATCTACATAAACAAGAAAATATCTACACTGCCATCTATATAAACATGGAAATATCTACACCGCCATCTCTATAAACATGGAAATATCTACATTGCCATTTGTAGAAAGATGGAAATATCTACACCGCCATCTGTATAAACCTGGAAATACCAACACCGCTATCTGTATAAACACGGAAATATCTACACCGCAATCTTTATAAACATGGAAATATCTACACTGCTCTCTGTATAAATATGAAATATCTAAACCGCTATCTCTATAAAAGTGGAAATATCTACACTGCTATCTGTATAAACATGGAAATATCCTCACTGCTATCTCTATGAACATTGATATATCTACACCGCTATCTCTATAAACATGGAAATATCTACACCGCCATCTCTATAAACATGGAAATATCTACACCGTCATCTGTATAAACATGGAAATATCTACACCGCTATCTGTATAAACATGGAAATATCTACAGCGCGATCTGTATAAACATGGAAATATCTACACCGCGATCTGTATAAACATGGAAATATCTAAACCGCTATCTGTGTAAACATGGAAATATCTACACAGCTATCTCTATAAACTTGGAAATATCTACACCGCCATCTGTATAAACATGGAAATACCTACAAAGTCATCTGTATAAACATGGAAATATCTACACAGCCATCTGTATAAACATGGAAATATCTACACAGCCATCTGTATAAACCTGGAAATATCTGCACTGTCATCTATATAAACATGGAAATATCTACAGAGAACTCTGTAAAACATGGAAATATCGGCACAGCCATCTGTATAAACATGGAAATATCTACAACGCTATCTGTATAAACATGGAAATATCTACACCGCTATGTGTATTAACGTGGAAATGTCTCCATTGCTATCTGTATAAACATGGACAAATCTCCACCGCAATATGTATAAACATGAAAATATCTACACTTCTATCTCTAAAAACATGGAAATATCTACACTGCCATCTGTACAAACATGGAAATATCTACACAGTCATCTGTAGAAACATGGAAATATCTACACCGCTATCTCTATAAACATGGAAATAACTACACCGCTATCTCTATAAACATGGAAATATTTACACCGCTATCTCCATCAACATGGAAATATACACACCGCCATCTCTTTAAACATGGAGGTATCTACAACGCCATCTACATAAACAAGAAAATATCTACACTGCCATCTATCTAAACATGGAAATAACTACACCGCCATCTCTATAAACATGGAAATATCTACACTGCCATTTGTAGAAAGATGGAAATATCTACACCGCCATCTGTATAAACGTGGAAATATCTACACCGCTATCTGTATAAACATGGAAATATCTACACCGCAATCTCTATAAACATGGAAATATCTACACCGCTCTGTGTGTAAATATGAAATACCTAAACAGCTATCTCTATAAAAGTGGAAATATCTACACTGCTCTCTGTATAAACATGGAAATATCCTCACTACTATCTCTATGAACATTGATATATCTACACCGCTATCTCTATAAACATGGAAATATCTACACCGCCATCTCTATAAACATGGAAATATCTACACCGTCATCTGTATAAACATGGAAATATCTACACCGCTATCTGTATAAACATGGAACTATCTGCACTGCGATCTGTATAAACATGGAAATATCTACACCGCTATCTGTATAAACATGGAAATATCTAAACCGCTATCTGTGTAAACATGGAAATATCTACACAGCTATCTCTATAAACATGGAAATATCTACACCGCCATCTGTATAAACATGGAAATACCTACAAAGTCATCTGTATAAACATGGAAATATCTACACAGCCATCTGTATAAACATGGAAATATCTACACAGCCATCTGTATAAACCTGGAAATATCTGCACTGTCATCTATATAAACATGGAAATATCTACAGAGAACTCTGTATAAACATGGAAATATCGGCACAGCCATCTGTATAAACATGGAAATATCTACAACGCTATCTGTATAAACATGGAAATATATACACCGCTATGTGTATTAACGTGGAAATATCTCCATTGCTATCTGCATAAACATGGACAAATCTCCACCGCAATATGTATAAACATGAAAATATCCACACTTCTATCTCTATCAACATGGAAATATCTACACTGCCATCTGTACAAACATGGAAATATCTACACCGTCATCTGTTGAAACATGGAAATATCTACACCGCTATCTCTATAAACATGGAAATAACTACACCGCTATCTCTATAAACATGGAAATATCTACACCGCTATCTCCATCAACATGGAAATATACACACCGTCATCTCTTTAAACATGGAGGTATCTACAACGCCATCTACATAAACAAGAAAATATCTACACTGCCATCTATATAAACATGGAAATATCTACACCGCCATCTCTATAAACATGGAAATATCTACACTGCCATTTGTAGAAAGATGGAAATATCTACACCGCCATCTGTATAAACCTGGAAATACCTACACCGCTATCTGTATAAACATGGAAATATCTACACCGCAATCTGTATAAATATGGAAATACCTCCACTGCTCTCTGTATAAATATGAAATATCTAAACCGCTATCTCTATAAAAGTGGAAATATCTACACTGCTATCTGTATAAACATGGAAATATCCTCACTGCTATCTCTATGAACATTGATATATCTACACCGCTATCTCTATAAACATGGAAATATCTACACCGCCATCTCTATAAACATGGAAATATCTACACTGTCATCTGTATAAACATGGAAATATCTACACCGCTATCTGTATAAACATGGAAATATCTACACCGCGATCTGTATAAACATGGAAATATCTACACCGCGATCTGTATAAACATGGAAATATCTAAACCGCTATCTGTGTAAACATGGAAATATCTACACAGCCATCTCTATAAACATGGAAATATCTACACCGTCATCTGTATAAACATGGAAATACCTACAAAGTCATCTGTATAAACATGGAAATATCTACACAGCCATCTGTATAAACATGGAAATATCTACACAGCCATCTGTATAAACCTGGAAATATCTGCACTGTCATCTATATAAACATGGAAATATCTACAGAGAGCTCTGTATAAACATGGAAATATCGGCACAGCCATCTGTATAAACATGGAAATATCTACAACGCTATCTGTATAAACATGGAAATATCTACACCGCTATGTGTATTAACGTGGAAATATCTCCATTGCTATCTGTATAAACATGGACAAATCTCCACCGCAATATGTATAAACATGAAAATATCTACACTTCTATCTCTATAAACATGGAAATATCTACACTGCCATCTGTACAAACATGGAAATATCTACACAGTCATCTGTAGAAACATGGAAATATCTACACCGCTATCTCTATAAACATGTAAATAACTACACCGCTATCTCTATAAACATGGAAATATCTACACCGCTATCTCCATCTACATGGAAATATACACACCGCCATCTCTTTAAACATGGAGGTATCTACAACGCCATCTACATAAACAAGAAAATATCTACACTGCCATCTATATAAACATGGAAATATCTACACCGCCATCTCTATAAACATGGAAATATCTACACTGCCATTTGTAGAAAGATGGAAAATCTACACCGCCATCTGTATAAATCTGGAAATACCTACACCGCTATCTGTATAAACATGGAAATATCTACACCGCAATCTGTATAAACATGGAAATATCTCCACTGCTCTCTGTATAAATATGAAATATCTAAACCTCTATCTCTATAAAAGTGGAAATATCTACACTGCTATCTGTATAAACATGGAAATATCCTCACTGCTATCTCTATGAACATTGATATATCTACACCGCTATCTCTATAAACATGGAAATATCTACACCGCCATCTCTATAAACATGGAAATATCTACACTGCCATTTGTAGAAAGATGGAAATATCTACACCGCCATCTGTATAAACGTGGAAATATCTACACCGCTATCTGAATAAACATGGAAATATCTACACCGCAATCTCTATAAACATGGAAATATCTACACCGCTCTGTGTATAAATATGAAATACCTAAACAGCTATCTCTATAAAAGTGGAAATATCTACACTGCTCTCTGTATAAACATGGAAATATCCTCACTGCTATCTCTATGAACATTGTTATATCTACACCGCTATCTCTATAAACATGGAAATATCTACACCGCCATCTCTATAAACATGGAAATATCTACACCGTCATTTGTATAAACATGGAAATATCTACACCGCTATCTGTATAAACATGGAAATATCTGCACCGCGATCTGTATAAACATGGAAATATCTACACCGCGATCTGTATAAACATGGAAATATCTAAACCGCTATCTGTGTAAACATGGAAATATGTACACAGCTATCTCTATAAACATGGGAATATCTACACCGCCATCTGTATAAACATGGAAATACCTACAAAGTCATCCGTATAAACATGGAAATATCTACACAGCCATCTGTATAAACATGGAAATATCTACACAGCCATCTGTATAAACGTGGAAATATCTGCACTGTCATCTATATAAACATGGAAATATCTACAGAGAACTCTGTATAAACATGGAAATATCGGCACAGCCATCTGTATAAACATGGAAATATCTACAACGCTATCTGTATAAACATGGAAATATCTACACCGCTATGTGTATTAACGTGGAAATATCTCCATTGCTATCTGCATAAACATGGACAAATCCCCACCGCAATATGTATAAACATGAAAATATCTACACTTCTATCTCTATAAAGATGGAAATATCTACACTGCCATCTGTACAAACATGGAAATATCTACACAGTCATCTGTTGAAACATGGAAATATCTACACCGCTATCTCTATAAACATGGAAATAACTACACCGCTATCTCTATAAACATGGAAATATCTACACCGCTATCTCCATCGACATGGAAATATACACACCGTCATCTCTTTAAACATGGAGGTATCTACAACGCCATCTACATAAACAAGAAAATATCTACACTGCCATCTATATAAACATGGAAATATCTACACCGCCATCTCTATAAACATGGAAATATCTACACTGCCATTTGTAGAAAGATGGAAATATCTACACCGCCATCTGTATAAACCTGGAAATACCTACACCGCTATCTGTATATACATGGAAATATCTACACCGCAATCTGTATAAACATGGAAATATCTCCACTGCTCTCTGTATAAATATGAAATATCTAAACCGCTATCTCTATAAAAGTGGAAATATCTACACTGCTATCTGTATAAACATGGAAATATCCTCACTGCTATCTCTATGAACATTGTTATATCTACACCGCTATCTCTATAAACATGGAAATATCTACACCGCCATCTCTATAAACATGGAAATATCTACACTGTCATCTGTATAAACATGGAAATATCTACAGCGCTATCTGTATAAACATGGAAATATCTACACCGCGATCTGTATAAACATGGAAATATCTACACCGCGATCTGTATAAACATGGAAATATCTAAACCGCGATCTGTGTAAACATGGAAATATCTACACAGCCATCTCTATAAACATGGAAATATCTACACCGCCATCTGTATAAACATGGAAATACCTACAAAGTCATCTGTATAAACATGGAAATATCTACACAGCCATCTGTATAAACATGGAAATATCTACACAGCCATCTGTATAAACCTGGAAATATCTGCACTGTCATCTATATAAACATGGAAATATCTTCAGAGAGCTCTGTATAAACATGGAAATATCGGCACAGCCATCTGTATAAACATGGAAATATCTACAACGCTATCTGTATAAACATGGAAATATCTACACCGCTATGTGTATTAACGTGGAAATATCTCCATTGCTATCTGTATAAACATGGACAAATCTCCACCGCAATATGTATAAACATGAAAATATCTACACTTCTATCTCTATAAACATGGAAATATCTACACTGCCATCTGTACAAACATGGAAATATCTACACAGTCATCTGTAGAAACATGGAAATATCTACACCGCTATCTCTATAAACATGGAAATAACTACACCGCTATCTCTATAAACATGGAAATATCTACACCGCTATCTCCATCAACATGGAAATATACACACCGCCATCTCTTTAAACATGGAGGTATCTACAACGCCATCTACATAAACAAGAAAATATCTACACTGCCATCTATATAAACATGGAAATATCTACACCGCCATCTCTATAAACATGGAAATATCTACACTGCCATTTGTAGAAAGATGGAAAATCTACACCGCCATCTGTATAAACCTGGTAATACCTACACCGCTATCTGTATAAACATGGATATATCTACACCGCAATCTGTATAAACATGGAAATATCTCCACTGCTCTCTGTATAAATATGAAATATCTAAACCTCTATCTCTATAAAAGTGGAAATATCTACACTGCTATCTGTATAAACATGGAAATATCCTCACTGCTATCTCTATGAACATTGATATATCTACACCGCTATCTCTATAAACATGGAAATATCTACACCGCCATCTCTATAAACATGGAAATATCTACACTGCCATTTGTAGAAAGATGGAAATATCTACACCGCCATCTGTATAAACGTGGAAATATCTACACCGCTATCTGTATAAACATGGAAATATCTACACCGCAATCTCTATAAACATGGAAATATCTACACCGCTCTGTGTATAAATATGAAATACCTAAACAGCTATCTCTATAAAAGTGGAAATATCTACCCTGCTCTCTGTATAAACATGGAAATATCCTCACTACTATCTCTATCAACATTGATATATCTACACCGCTATCTCTATAAACATGGAAATATCTACACCGCCATCTCTATAAACATGGAAATATCTACACCGTCATCTGTATAAACATGGAAATATCTACACCGCGATCTGTATAAACATGGAAATATCTACACCGCGATCTGTATAAACATGGAAATATCTAAACCGCGATCTGTGTAAACATGGAAATATCTACACAGCCATCTCTATAAACATGGAAATATCTACACCGCCATCTGTATAAACATGGAAATACCTACAAAGTCATCTGTATAAACATGGAAATATCTACACAGCCATCTGTATAAACATGGAAATATCTACACAGCCATCTGTATAAACCTGGAAATATCTGCACTGTCATCTATATAAACATGGAAATATCTTCAGAGAGCTCTGTATAAACATGGAAGTATCGGCACAGCCATCTGTATAAACATGGAAATATCTACAACGCTATCTGTATAAACATGGAAATATCTACACCGCTATGTGTATTAACGTGGAAATATCTCCATTGCTATCTGCATAAACATGGACAAATCTCCACCGCAATATGTATAAACATGAAAATATCTACACTTCTATCTCTATAAACATGGAAATATCTACACTGCCATCTGTACAAACATGGAAATATCTACACAGTCATCTGTAGAAACATGGAAATATCTACACCGCTATCTCTATAAACATGGAAATAACTACACCGCTATCTCTATAAACATGGAAATATCTACACCGCTATCTCCATCAACATGGAAATATACACACCGCCATCTCTTTAAACATGGAGGTATCTACAACGCCATCTACATAAACAAGAAAATATCTACACTGCCATCTATATAAACATGGAAATATCTACACCGCCATCTCTATAAACATGGAAATATCTACACTGCCATTTGTAGAAAGATGGAAAATCTACACCGCCATCTGTATAAACCTGGTAATACCTACACCGCTATCTGTATAAACATGGATATATCTACACCGCAATCTGTATAAACATGGAAATATCTCCACTGCTCTCTGTATAAATATGAAATATCTAAACCTCTATCTCTATAAAAGTGGAAATATCTACACTGCTATCTGTATAAACATGGAAATATCCTCACTGCTATCTCTATGAACATTGATATATCTACACCGCTATCTCTATAAACATGGAAATATCTACACCGCCATCTCTATAAACATGGAAATATCTACACTGCCATTTGTAGAAAGATGGAAATATCTACACCGCCATCTGTATAAACGTGGAAATATCTACACCGCTATCTGTATAAACATGGAAATATCTACACCGCAATCTCTATAAACATGGAAATATCTACACCGCTCTGTGTATAAATATGAAATACCTAAACAGCTATCTCTATAAAAGTGGAAATATCTACCCTGCTCTCTGTATAAACATGGAAATATCCTCACTACTATCTCTATCAACATTGATATATCTACACCGCTATCTCTATAAACATGGAAATATCTACACCGCCATCTCTATAAACATGGAAATATCTACACCGTCATCTGTATAAACATGGAAATATCTACACCGCGATCTGTATAAACATGGAAATATCTGCACTGCGATCTGTATAAACATGGAAATATCTACACCACGATCTGTATAAACATGGAAATATCTAAACCGCTATCTGTGTAAACATGGAAATATGTACACAGCTATCTCTATAAACATGGGAATATCTACACCGCCATCTGTATAAACATGGAAATACCTACAAAGTCATCTGTATAAACATGGAAATATCTACACAGCCATCTGTATAAACATGGAAATATCTACACAGCATCTGTATAAACCTGGAAATATCTGCACTGTCATCTATATAAACATGGAAATATCTACACCGCCATCTCTATAAACATGGAAATATCTACACTGCCATTTGTAGAAAGATGGAAAATCTACACCGCCATCTGTATAAACCTGGAAATACCTACACCGCTATCTGTATAAACATGGATATATCTACACCGCAATCTGTATAAACATGGAAATATCTCCACTGCTCTCTGTATAAATATGAAATATCTAAACCTCTATCTCTATAAAAGTGGAAATATCTACACTGCTATCTGTATAAACATGGAAATATCCTCACTGCTATCTCTATGAACATTGATATATCTACACCGCTATCTCTATAAACATGGAAATATCTGCACCGCCATCTCTATAAACATGGAAATATCTACACTGCCATTTGTAGAAAGATGGAAATATCTACACCGCCATCTGTATAAACGTGGAAATATCTACACCGCTATCTGTATAAACATGGAAATATCTACACCGCAATCTCTATAAACATGGAAATATCTACACCGCTCTGTGTATAAATATGAAATACCTAAACAGCTATCTCTATAAAAGTGGAAAATCTACCCTGCTCTCTGTATAAACATGGAAATATCCTCACTACTATCTCTATTAACATTGATATATCTACACCGCTATCTCTATAAACATGGAAATATCTGCACCGCCATCTCTATAAACATGGAAATATCTACACTGCCATTTGTAGAAAGATGGAAATATCTACACCGCCATCTGTATAAACGTGGAAATATCTACACCGCTATCTGTATAAACATGGAAATATCTACACCGCAATCTCTATAAACATGGAAATATCTACACCGCTCTGTGTATAAATATGAAATACCTAAACAGCTATCTCTATAAAAGTGGAAATATCTACCCTGCTCTCTGTATAAACATGGAAATATCCTCACTACTATCTCTATGAACATTGATATATCTACACCGCTATCTCTATAAACATGGAAATATCTACACCGCCATCTCTATAAACATGGAAATATCTACACCGTCATCTGTATAAACATGGAAATATCTACACCGCTATCTGTATAAACATGGAAATATCTACACCGCGATCTGTATAAACATGGAAATATCTACACCGCGATCTGTATAAACATGGAAATATCTAAACCGCTATCTGTGTAAACATGGAAATATCTACACAGCTATCTCTATAAACATGGAAATATCTACACCGCCATCTGTATAAACATGGAAATACCTACAAAGTCATCTGTATAAACATGGAAATATCTACACAGCCATCTGTATAAACATGGAAATATCTACACAGCCATCTGTATAAACCTGGAAATATCTGCACTGTCATCTATATAAACATGGAAATATCTACAGAGAACTCTGTATAAACATGGAAATATCGGCACAGCCATCTGTATAATCATGGAAATATCTACAACGCTATCTGTATAAACATGGAAATATCTACACCGCTATGTGTATTAACGTGGAAATATCTCCATTGCTATCTGTATAAACATGGACAAATCTCCACCGCAATATGTATAAACATGAAAATATCTACACTTCTATCTCTATAAACATGGAAATATCTACACTGCCATCTGAACAAACATGGAAATATCTACACAGTCATCTGTAGAAACATGGAAATATCTACACCGCTATCTCTATAAAGATGGAAATAACTACACCGCTATCTCTATAAACATGGAAATATCTACACCGCTAACTCCATCAACATGGAAATATACACACCGCCATCTCTTTTAACATGGAGGTATCTACAACGCCATCTACATAAACAAGAAAATATCTACACTGCCATCTATATAAACATGGAAATATCTACACCGCCATCTGTATAAACGTGGAAATATCTACACCGCTATCTGTATAAACATGGAAATATCTACACCGCAATCTGAATAAACATGGAAATATCTACACCGCTCTCTGTATAAATATGAAATACCTAAACCGCTATCTCTATAAAAGTGGAAATATCTACACTGCTATCTGTATAAACATGGAAATATCCTCACTGCTATCTCTATGAACATTGATATATCTACACCGCTATCTCTATAAACATGGAAATATCTACACCGCTATCTGTATAAACATGGAAATATCTACACCGCGATCTGTATAAACATGGAAATATCTACACCGCGATCTGTATAAACATGGAAATATCTAAACCGCTATCTGTGTAAACATGGAAATATCTACACAGCTATCTCTATAAACATGGAAATATCTACACCGCCATCTGTATAAACATGGAAATACCTACAAAGTCATCTGTATAAACATGGAAATATCTACACAGCCATCTGTATAAACATGGAAATATCTACACAGCCATCTGTATAAACCTGGAAATATCTGCACTATCATCTATATAAACATGGAAATATCTACAGAGAACTCTGTATAAACATGGAAATATTGGCACAGCCATCTGTATAAACATGGAAATATCTACAACGCTATCTGTATAAACATGGAAATATCTACACCGCTATGTGTATTAACATGGAAATATCTCCATTGCTATCTGTATAAACATGGACAAATCTCCACCGCAATATGTATAAACATGAAAATATCTACACTGCTATCTCTATAAACATGGAAATATCTACACTGCCATCTGTACAAACATGGAAATATCTACACCGTCATCTGTAGAAACATGGAAATATCTACACCGCTATCTCTATAAACATGGAAATAACTACACCGCTATCTCTATAAACATGGAAATATCTACACCGCTATCTCCATCAACATGGAAATATACACACCGCCATCTCTTTAAACATGGAGGTATCTACAACGCCATCTACATAAACAAGAAAATATCTACACTGCCATCTATATAAACATGGAAATATCTACACCGCCATCTCTATAAACATGGAAATATCTACACTGCCATTTGTAGAAAGATGGAAATATCTACACCGCCATCTGTATAAACCTGGAAATACCTACACCGCTATCTATATAAACATGGAAATATCTCCACTGCTCTCTGTATAAATATGAAATATCTAAACCGCTATCTCTATAAAAGTGGAAATATCTACACTGCTATCTGTATAAACATGGAAATATCCTCACTGCTATCTCTATGAACATTGATATATCTACACCGCTATCTCTATAAACATGGAAATATCTACACCGCCATCTCTATAAACATGGAAATATCTACACCGTCATTTGTATAAACATGGAAATATCTACACCGCTATCTGTATAAACATGGAAATATCTGCACCGCGATCTGTATAAACATGGAAATATCTACACCGCGATCTGTATAAACATGGAAATATCTAAACCGCTATCTGTGTAAACATGGAAATATGTACACAGCTATCTCTATAAACATGGGAATATCTACACCGCCATCTGTATAAACATGGAAATACCTACAAAGTCATCCGTATAAACATGGAAATATCTACACAGCCATCTGTATAAACATGGAAATATCTACACAGCCATCTGTATAAACGTGGAAATATCTGCACTGTCATCTATATAAACATGGAAATATCTACAGAGAATTCTGTATAAACATGGAAATATCGGCACAGCCATCTGTATAAACATGGAAATATCTACAACGCTATCTGTATAAACATGGAAATATCTACACCGCTATGTGTATTAACGTGGAAATATCTCCATTGCTATCTGCATAAACATGGACAAATCCCCACCGCAATATGTATAAACATGAAAATATCTACACTTCTATCTCTATAAAGATGGAAATATCTACACTGCCATCTGTACAAACATGGAAATATCTACACAGTCATCTGTTGAAACATGGAAATATCTACACCGCTATCTCTATAAACATGGAAATAACTACACCGCTATCTCTATAAACATGGAAATATCTACACCGCTATCTCCATCAACATGGAAATATACACACCGTCATCTCTTTAAACATGGAGGTATCTACAACGCCATCTACATAAACAAGAAAATATCTACACTGCCATCTATATAAACATGGAAATATCTACACCGCCATCTCTATAAACATGGAAATATCTACACTGCCATTTGTAGAAAGATGGAAATATCTACACCGCCATCTGTATAAACCTGGAAATACCTACACTGCTATCTGTATAAACATGGAAATATCTACACCGCAATCTGTATAAACATGGAAATATCTCCACTGCTCTCTGTATAAATATGAAATATCTAAACCGCTATCTCTATAAAAGTGGAAATATCTACACTGCTATCTGTATAAACATGGAAATATCCTCACTGCTATCTCTATGAACATTGTTATATCTACACCGCTATCTCTATAAACATGGAAATATCTACACCGCCATCTCTATAAACATGGAAATATCTACACTGTCATCTGTATAAACATGGAAATATCTACAGCGCTATCTGTATAAACATGGAAATATCTACACCGCGATCTGTATAAACATGGAAATATCTACACCGCGATCTGTATAAACATGGAAATATCTAAACCGCGATCTGTGTAAACATGGAAATATCTACACAGCCATCTCTATAAACATGGAAATATCTACACCGCCATCTGTATAAACATGGAAATACCTACAAAGTCATCTGTATAAACATGGAAATATCTACACAGCCATCTGTATAAACCTGGAAATATCTGCACTGTCATCTATATAAACATGGAAATATCTTCAGAGAGCTCTGTATAAACATGGAAATATCGGCACAGCCATCTGTATAAACATGGAAATATCTACAACGCTATCTGTATAAACATGGAAATATCTACACCGCTATGTGTATTAACGTGGAAATATCTCCATTGCTATCTGTATAAACATGGACAAATCTCCACCGCAATATGTATAAACATGAAAATATCTACACTTCTATCTCTATAAACATGGAAATATCTACACTGCCATCTGTACAAACATGGAAATATCTACACAGTCATCTGTAGAAACATGGAAATATCTACACCGCTATCTCTATAAACATGGAAATAACTACACCGCTATCTCTATAAACATGGAAATATCTACACCGCTATCTCCATCAACATGGAAATATACACACCGCCATCTCTTTAAACATGGAGGTATCTACAACGCCATCTACATAAACAAGAAAATATCTACACTGCCATCTATATAAACATGGAAATATCTACACCGCCATCTCTATAAACATGGAAATATCTACACTGCCATTTGTAGAAAGATGGAAAATCTACACCGCCATCTGTATAAACCTGGTAATACCTACACCGCTATCTGTATAAACATGGATATATCTACACCGCAATCTGTATAAACATGGAAATATCTCCACTGCTCTCTGTATAAATATGAAATATCTAAACCTCTATCTCTATAAAAGTGGAAATATCTACACTGCTATCTGTATAAACATGGAAATATCCTCACTGCTATCTCTATGAACATTGATATATCTACACCACTATCTCTATAAACATGGAAATATCTACACCGCCATCTCTATAAACATGGAAATATCTACACTGCCATTTGTAGAAAGATGGAAATATCTACACCGCCATCTGTATAAACGTGGAAATATCTACACCGCTATCTGTATAAACATGGAAATATCTACACCGCAATCTCTATAAACATGGAAATATCTACACCGCTCTGTGTATAAATATGAAATACCTAAACAGCTATCTCTATAAAAGTGGAAATATCTACCCTGCTCTCTGTATAAACATGGAAATATCCTCACTACTATCTCTATTAACATTGATATATCTACACCGCTATCTCTATAAACATGGAAATATCTACACCGCCATCTCTATAAACATGGAAATATCTACACCGTCATCTGTATAAACATGGAAATATCTACACCGCTATCTGTATAAACATGGAAATATCTGCACTGCGATCTGTATAAACATGGAAATATCTACACCACGATCTGTATAAACATGGAAATATCTAAACCGCTATCTGTGTAAACATGGAAATATGTACACAGCTATCTCTATAAACATGGGAATATCTACACCGCCATCTGTATAAACATGGAAATACCTACAAAGTCATCTGTATAAACATGGAAATATCTACACAGCCATCTGTATAAACATGGAAATATCTACACAGCATCTGTATAAACCTGGAAATATCTGCACTGTCATCTATATAAACATGGAAATATCTACACCGCCATCTCTATAAACATGGAAATATCTACACTGCCATTTGTAGAAAGATGGAAAATCTACACCGCCATCTGTATAAACCTGGAAATACCTACACCGCTATCTGTATAAACATGGATATATCTACACCGCAATCTGTATAAACATGGAAATATCTCCACTGCTCTCTGTATAAATATGAAATATCTAAACCTCTATCTCTATAAAAGTGGAAATATCTACACTGCTATCTGTATAAACATGGAAATATCCTCACTGCTATCTCTATGAACATTGATATATCTACACCGCTATCTCTATAAACATGGAAATATCTGCACCGCCATCTCTATAAACATGGAAATATCTACACTGCCATTTGTAGAAAGATGGAAATATCTACACCGCCATCTGTATAAACGTGGAAATATCTACACCGCTATCTGTATAAACATGGAAATATCTACACCGCAATCTCTATAAACATGGAAATATCTACACCGCTCTGTGTATAAATATGAAATACCTAAACAGCTATCTCTATAAAAGTGGAAATATCTACCCTGCTCTCTGTATAAACATGGAAATATCCTCACTACTATCTCTATTAACATTGATATATCTACACCGCTATCTCTATAAACATGGAAATATCTACACCGCCATCTCTATAAACATGGAAATATCTACACCGTCATCTGTATAAACATGGAAATATCTACACCGCTATCTGTATAAACATGGAAATATCTGCACTGCGATCTGTATAAACATGGAAATATCTACACCACGATCTGTATAAACATGGAAATATCTAAACCGCTATCTGTGTAAACATGGAAATATGTACACAGCTATCTCTATAAACATGGGAATATCTACACCGCCATCTGTATAAACATGGAAATACCTACAAAGTCATCTGTATAAACATGGAAATATCTACACAGCCATCTGTATAAACATGGAAATATCTACACAGCCATCTGTATAAACCTGGAAATATCTGCACTGTCATCTATATAAACATGGAAATATCTACAGAGAACTCTGTATAAACATGGAAATATCGGCACAGCCATCTGTATAAACATGGAAATATCTACAACGCTATCTGTATAAACATGGAAATATCTACACCGCTATGTGTATTAACGTGGAAATATCTCCATTGCTATCTGCATAAACATGGACAAATCCCCACCGCAATATGTATAAACATGAAAATATCTACACTTCTATCTCTATAAACATGGAAATATCTACACTGCCATCTGTACAAACATGGAAATATCTACACAGTCATCTGTTGAAACATGGAAATATCTACACCGCTATCTCTATAAACATGGAAATAACTACACCGCTATCTCTATAAACATGGAAATATCTACACCGCTATCTCCATCAACATGGAAATATACACACCGTCATCTCTTTAAACATGGAGGTATCTACAACGCCATCTACATAAACAAGAAAATATCTACACTGCCATCTATATAAACATGGAAATATCTACACCGCCATCTCTATAAACATGGAAATATCTACACTGCCATTTGTAGAAAGATGGAAATATCTACACCGCCATCTGTATAAACCTGGAAATACCTACACCGCTATCTGTATAAACATGGAAATATCTACACCGCAATCTGTATAAACATGGAAATATCTCCACTGCTCTCTGTATAAATATGAAATATCTAAACCGCTATCTCTATAAAAGTGGAAATATCTACACTGCTATCTGTATAAACATGGAAATATCCTCACTGCTATCTCTATGAACATTGATATATCTACACCGCTATCTCTATAAACATGGAAATATTTACACCGCCATCTCTATAAACATGGAAATATCTACACTGTCATCTGTATAAACATTGAAATATCTACACCGCTATCTGTATAAACATGGAAATATCTACACCGCGATCTGTATAAACATGGAAATATCTACACCGCGATCTGTATAAACATGGAAATATCTAAACCGCTATCTGTGTAAACATGGAAATATCTACACAGCCATCTCTATAAACATGGAAATATCTACACCGCCATCTGTATAAACATGGAAATACCTACAAAGCCATCTGTATAAACATGGAAATATCTACACAGCCATCTGTATAAACATGGAATTATCTACACAGCCATCTGTATAAACCTGGAAATATCTGCACTGTCATCTATATAAACATGGAAATATCTACAGAGAGCTCTGTATAAACATGGAAATATCGGCACAGCCATCTGTATAAACATGGAAATATCTACAACGCTATCTGTATAAACATGGAAATATCTACACCGCTATGTGTATTAACGTGGAAATATCTCCATTGCTATCTGTATAAACATGGACAAATCTCCACCGCAATATGTATAAACATGAAAATATCTACACTTCTATCTCTATAAACATGGAAATATCTACACTGCCATCTGTACAAACATGGAAATATCTACACAGTCATCTGTAGAAACATGGAAATATCTACACCGCTATCTCTATAAACATGGAAATAACTGCACCGCTATCTCTATAAACATGGAAATATCTACACCGCTATCTATATCAACATGGAAATATACACACCGCCATCTCTTTAAACATGGAGGTATCTACAACGCCATCTACATAAACAAGAAAATATCTACACTGCCATCTATATAAACATGGAAATATCTACACCGCCATCTCTATAAACATGGAAATATCTACACTGCCATTTGTAGAAAGATGGAAAATCTACACCGCCATCTGTATAAACCTGGAAATACCTACACCGCTATCTGTATAAACATGGAAATATCTACACCGCAATCTGTATAAACATGGATATATCTCCACTGCTCTCTGTATAAATATGAAATATCTAAACCTCTATCTCTATAAAAGTGGAAATATCTACACTGCTATCTGTATAAACATGGAAATATCCTCACTGCTATCTCTATGAACATTGATATATCTACACCGCTATCTCTATAAACATGGAAATATCCACACCGCCATCTCTATAAACATGGAAATATCTACACTGCCATTTGTAGAAAGATGGAAATATCTACACCGCCATCTGTATAAACGTGGAAATATCTACACCGCTATCTGTATAAACATGGAAATATCTACACCGCAATCTCTATAAACATGGAAATATCTACACCGCTCTGTGTATAAATATGAAATACCTAAACAGCTATCTCTATAAAAGTGGAAATATCTACACTGCTCTCTGTATAAACATGGAAATATCCTCACTACTATCTCTATTAACATTGATATATCCACACCGCTATCTCTATAAACATGGAAATATCTACACCGCCATCTCTATAAACATGGAAATATCTACACCGTCATCTGTATAAACATGGAAATATCTACACCGCTATCTGTATAAACATGGAAATATCTGCACTGCGATCTGTATAAACATGGAAATATCTACACCGCGATCTGTATAAACAGGGAAATATCTAAACCGCTATCTGTGTAAACATGGAAATATGTACACAGCTATCTCTATAAACATGGAAATATCTACACCGCCATCTGTATAAACATGGAAATACCTACAAAGTCATCTGTATAAACATGGAAATATCTACAACGCTATGTGTATAAACATGGAAATATCTACACCGCTATGTGTATTAACGTGGAAATATCTCCATTGCTATCTGCATAAACATGGACAAATCCCCACCGCAATATGTATAAACATGAAAATATCTACACTTCTATCTCTATAAACATGGAAATATCTACACTGCCATCTGTACAAACATGGAAATATCTACACAGTCATCTGTTGAAACATGGAAATATCTACACCGCTATCTCTATAAACATGGAAATAACTACACCGCTATCTCTATAAACATGGAAATATCTACACCGCTATCTCCATCAACATGGAAATATACACACCGTCATCTCTTTAAACATGGAGGTATCTACAACGCCATCTACATAAACAAGAAAATATCTACACTGCCATCTATATAAACATGGAAATATCTACACCGCCATCTCTATAAACATGGAAATATCTACACTGCCATTTGTAGAAAGATGGAAATATCTACACCGCCATCTGTATAAACCTGGAAATACCTACACCGCTATCTGTATAAACATGGAAATATCTACACCGCAATCTCTATAAACATGGAAATATCTCCACTGCTCTCTGTATAAATATGAAATATCTAAACCGCTATCTCTATAAAAGTGGAAATATCTACACTGCTATCTGTATAAACATGGAAATATCCTCACTGCTATCTCTATGAACATTGATATATCTACACCGCTATCTCTATAAACATGGAAATATCTACACCGCCATCTCTATAAACATGGAAATATCTACACTGTCATCTGTATAAACATGGAAATATCTACACCGCTATCTGTATAAACATGGAAATATCTACACCGCGATCTGTATAAACATGGAAATATCTACACCGCGATCTGTATAAACATGGAAATATCTAAACCGCTATCTGTGTAAACATGGAAATATCTACACAGCCATCTCTATAAACATGGAAATATCTACACCGCCATCTGTATAAACATGGAAATACCTACAAAGCCATCTGTATAAACATGGAAATATCTACACAGCCATCTGTATAAACATGGAAATATCTACACAGCCATCTGTATAAACCTGGAAATATCTGCACTGTCATCTATATAAACATGGAAATATCTTCAGAGAGCTCTGTATAAACATGGAAATATCGGCACAGCCATCTGTATAAACATGGAAATATCTACAACGCTATCTGTATAAACATGGAAATATCTACACCGCTATGTGTATTAACGTGGAAATATCTCCATTGCTATCTGTATAAACATGGACAAATCTCCACCGAAATATATATAAACATGAAAATATCTACACTTCTATCTCTATAAACATGGAAATATCTACACTGCCATCTGTACAAACATGGAAATATCTACACAGTCATCTGTAGAAACATGGAAATATCTACACCGCTATCTCTATAAACATGGAAATAACTACACCGCTATCTCTATAAACATGGAAATATCTAAACCGCTATCTCCATCAACATGGAAATATACACACCGCCATCTCTTTAAACATGGAGGTATCTACAACGCCATCTACATAAACAAGAAAATATCTACACTGCCATCTATATAAACATGGAAATATCTACACCGCCATCTCTATAAACATGGAAATATCTACACTGCCATTTGTAGAAAGATGGAAAATCTACACCGCCATCTGTATAAACCTGGAAATACCTACACCGCTATCTGTATAAACATGGAAATATCTACACCGCAATCTGTATAAACATGGAAATATCTCCACTGCTCTCTGTATAAATATGAAATATCTAAACCTCTATCTCTATAAAAGTGGAAATATCTACACTGCTATCTGTATAAACATGGAAATATCCTCACTGCTATCTCTATGAACATTGATATATCTACACCGCTATCTCTACAAACATGGAAATATCTACACCGCCATCTGTATAAACATGGAAATACCTACAAAGTCATCTGTATAAACATGGAAATATCTACACAGCCATCTGTATAAACATGGAAATATCTACACAGCCATCTGTATAAACATGGAAATATCTACACCGCGATCTGTATAAACATGGAAATATCTAAACCGCTATCAGTGTAAACATGGAAATATCTACACAGCTATCTCTATAAACTTGGAAATATCTACACCGCCATCTGTATAAACATGGAAATACCTACAAACTCATCTGTATAAACATGGAAATATCTACACAGCCATCTGTATAAACATGGAAATATCTACACAGCCATCTGTATAAACCTGGAAATATCTGCACTGTCATCTATATAAACATGGAAATATCTACAGAGAACTCTGTAAAACATGGAAATATCGGCACAGCCATCTGTATAAACATGGAAATATCTACACCGCCATCTCTATAAACATGGAAATATCTACACTGCCATTTATAGAAAGTTGGAAATATCTACACCGCCATCTGTATAAACGTGGAAATATCTACACCGCCATCTATATAAACATGGAAATATCTACACCGCAATCTGAATAAACATGGAAATATCTACACCGCTCTCTGTATAAATATGAAATACCTAAACCGCTATCTCTATAAAAGTGGAAATATCTACACTGCTATCTGTATAAACATGGAAATATCCTCACTGCTATCTCTATGAACATTGATATATCTACACCGCTATCTCTATAAACATGGAAATATCTACACCGCCATCTCTATAAACATGGAAATATCTACACCGTCATCTGTATAAACATGGAAATATCTACACAGCCATCTGTATAAACCTGGAAATATCTGCACTGTCATCTATATAAACATGGAAATATCTACAGAGAACTCTGTATAAACATGGAAATATCGGCACAGCCATCTGTATAAACATGGAAATATCTCCAACGCTATCTGTATAAACATGGAAATATATACACCGCTATGTGTATTAACGTGGAAATATCTCCATTGCTATCTGCATAAACATGGACAAATCTCCACCGCAATATGTATAAACATGAAAATATATACACTTCTATCTCTATAAACATGGAAATATCTACACTGCCATCTGTACAAACATGGAAATATCTACACAGTCATCTGTTGAAACATGGAAATATCTACACCGCTATCTCTATAAACATGGAAATAACTACACCGCTATCTCTATAAACATGGAAATATCTACACCGCTATCTCCATCAACATGGAAATATACACACCGTCATCTCTTTAAACATGGAGGTATCTACAACGCCATCAACATAAACAAGAAAATATCTACACTGCCATCTATATAAACATGGAAATATCTACACCGCCATCTCTATAAACATGGAAATATCTACACTGCCATTTGTAGAAAGATGGAAATATCTACACCGCCATCTGTATAAACCTGGAAATATCTACACCGCTATCTGTATAAACATGGAAATATCTACACCGCAATCTGTATAAACATGGAAATATCTCCACTGCTCTCTGTATAAATATGAAATATCTAAACCGCTATCTCTATAAAAGTGGAAATATCTACACTGCTATCTGTATAAACATGGAAATATCCTCACTGCTATCTCTATGAACATTGATATATCTACACCGCTATCTCTATAAACATGGAAATATCTACACCGCCATCTCTATAAACATGGAAATATCTACACTGTCATCTGTATAAACATGGAAATATCTACACCGCTATCTGTATAAACATGGAAATATCTACACCGCGATCTGTATAAACATGGAAATATCTACACCGCGATCTGTATAAACATGGAAATATCTAAACCGCTATCTGTGTAAACATGGAAATATCTACACAGCTATCTCTATAAACATGGAAATATCTACACCGCCATCTGTATAAACATGGAAATACCTACAAAGTCATTCTGTATAAACATTGAAATATCTACACAGCCATCTGTATAAACATGGAAATATCTACACAGCCATCTGTATAAACCTGGAAATATCTGCACTGTCATCTATATAAACATGGAAATATCTACAGAGAACTCTGTATAAACATGGAAATATCGGCACAGCCATCTGTATAATCATGGAAATATCTACAACGCTATCTGTATAAACATGGAAATATCTACACCGCTATGTGTATTAACGTGGAAATATCTCCATTGCTATCTGTATAAACATGGACAAATCTCCACCGCAATATGTATAAACATGAAAATATCTACACTTCTATCTCTATAAACATGGAAATATCTACACTGCCATCTGAACAAACATGGAAATATCTACACAGTCATCTGTAGAAACATGGAAATATCTACACCGCTATCTCTATAAAGATGGAAATAACTACACCGCTATCTCTATAAACATGGAAATATCTACACCGCTATCTCCATCAACATGGAAATATACACACCGCCATCTCTTTAAACATGGAGGTATCTACAACGCCATCTACATAAACAAGAAAATATCTACACTGCCATCTATATAAACATGGAAATATCTACACCGCCATCTCTATAAACATGGAAATATCTACACTGCCATTTGTAGAAACTTGGAAATATCTACACCGCCATCTGTATAAACGTGGAAATATCTACACCGCCATCTCTATAAACATGGAAATATCTACACTGCCATTTGTAGAAAGATGGAAATATCTACACCGCCATCTGTATAAACCTGGAAATAACTACACCGCTATCTGTATAAACATGGAAATATCTACACCGAAATCTGTATAAACATGGAAATATCTCCACTGCTCTCTTTATAAATATGAAATATCTAAACCGCTATCTCTATAAAAGTGGAAATATCTACACTGCTATCTGTATAAACATGGAAATATCCTCACTGCTATCTCTATGAACATTGATATATCTACACCGCTATCTCTATAAACATGGAAATATCTACACCGCCATCTCTATAAACATGGAAATATCTACACCGTCATCTGTATAAACATGGAAATATCTACACCGCTATCTGTATAAACATGGAAATATCTACACCGCGATCTGTATAAACATGGAAATATCTACACCGCGATCTGTATAAACATGGAAATATCTAAACCGCTATCTGTGTAAACATGGAAATATCTACACAGCTATCTCTATAAACATGGAAATATCTACACCGCCATCTGTATAAACATGGAAATACCTACAAAGTCATCTGTATAAACATGGAAATATCTACACAGCCATCTGTATAAACATGGAAATATCTACAGAGCCATCTGTATAAACCTGGAAATATCTGCACTGTCATCTATATAAACATGGAAATATCTACAGAGAACTCTGTATAAACATGGAAATATCGGCACAGCCATCTGCATAAACATGGAAATATCTACAACGCTATCTGTATAAACATGGAAATATCTACACCGCTATGTGTATTAACGTGGAAATATCTCCATTGCTATCTGCATAAACATGGACAAATCTCCACCGCAATATGTATAAACATGAAAATATCTACACTTCTATCTCTATAAACATGGAAATATCTACACTGCCATCTGTACAAACATGGAAATATCTACACAGTCATCTGTATAAACATGGATATATCTACACAGCCATCTGTATAAACATGGAAATATCTACACAGCCATCTGTATAAACCTGGAAATATCTGCACTGTCATCTATATAAACATGGAAATATCTACAGAGAACTCTGTAAAACATGGAAATATCGGCACAGCCATCTGTATAAACATGGAAATATCTACAACGCTATCTGTATAAACATGGAAATATCTACACCGCTATGTGTATTAACGTGGAAATGTCTCCATTGCTATCTGTATAAACATGGACAAATCTCCACCGCAATATGTATAAACATGAAAATATCTACACTTCTATCTCTAAAAACATGGAAATATCTACACTGCCATCTGTACAAACATGGAAATATCTACACAGTCATCTGTAGAAACATGGAAATATCTACACCGCTATCTCTATAAACATGGAAATAACTACACCGCTATCTCTATAAACATGGAAATATTTACACCGCTATCTCAATCAACATGGAAATATACACACCGCCATCTCTTTAAACATGGAGGTATCTACAACGCCATCTACATAAACAAGAAAATATCTACACTGCCATCTATCTAAACATGGAAATAACTACACCGCCATCTCTATAAACATGGAAATATCTACACTGCCATTTGTAGAAAGATGGAAATATCTACACCGCCATCTGTATAAACCTGGAAATATCTACACCGCTATCTGTATAAACATGGAAATATCTACACCGCAATCTCTATAAACATGGAAATATCTCCACTGCTCTCTGTATAAATATGAAATACCTAAACAGCTATCTCTATAAAAGTGGAAATATCTACACTGCTATCTGTATAAACATGGAAATATCCTCACTGCTATCTCTATGAACATTGATATATCTACACCGCTATCTCTATAAACATGGAAATATCTACACCGCCATCTCTATAAACATGGAAATATCTACACTGTCATCTGTATAAACATGGAAATATCTACACCGCTATCTGTATAAACATGGAAATATCTACACCGCGATCTGTATAAACATGGAAATATCTACACCGCGATCTGTATAAACATGGAAATATCTAAACCGCTATCTGTGTAAACATGGAAATATCTACACAGCCATCTCTATAAACATGGAAATATCTACACCGCCATCTGTATAAACATGGAAATACCTACAAAATCATCTGTATAAACATGGAAATATCTACACAGCCATCTGTATAAACATAGAAATATCTACACAGCCATCTGTATAAATCTGGAAATATCTGCACTGTCATCTATATAAACATGGAAATATCTACAGAGAGCTCTGTATAAACATGGAAATATCGGCACAGCCATCTGTATAAACATGGAAATATCTACAACGCTATCTGTATAAACATGGAAATATCTACACCGCTATGTGTATTAACGTGGAAATATCTCCATTGCTATCTGTATAAACATGGACAAATCTCCACCGCAATATGTATAAACATGAAAATATCTACAGTTCTATCTCTATAAACATGGAAATATCTACACTGCCATCTGTACAAACATGGAAATATCTACACAGTCATCTGTAGAAACATGGAAATATCTACACCGCTATCTCTATAAACATGGAAATAACTACAACGCTATCTCTATAAACATGGAAATATCTACACCGCTATCTCCATCAACATGGAAATATACACACCGCCATCTCTTTAAACATGGAGGTATCTACAACGCCATCTACATAAAGAAGAAAATATCTACACTGCCATCTATATAAACATGGAAATATCTACACCGCCATCTCTATAAACATGGAAATATCTACACTGCCATTTGTAGAAAGATGGAAAATCTACACCGCCATCTGTATAAACCTGGAAATACCTACACCGCTATCTGTATAAACATGGAAATATCTACACCGCAATCTCTATAAACATGGAAATATCTACACCGCTCTGTGTATAAATATGAAATACCTAAACAGCTATCTCTATAAAAGTGGAAATATCTACACTGCTCTCTGTATAAACATGGAAATATCCTCACTACTATCTCTATGAACATTGATATATCTACACCGCTATCTCTATAAACATGGAAATATCTACACCGCCATCTCTATAAACATGGAAATATCTACACCGTCATCTGTATAAACATGGAAATATCTACACCGCTATCTGTATAAACATGGAAATATCTGCACTGCGATCTGTATAAACATGGAAATATCTTCACCGCTATCTGTATAAACATGGAACTATCTAAACCGCTATCTGTGTAAACATGGAAATATCTACACAGCTATCTCTATAAACATGGGAATATCTACACCGCCATCTGTATAAACATGGAAATACCTACAAAGTCATCTGTATAAACATGGAAATATCTACACAGCCATCTGTATAAACATGGAAATATCTACACCGCTATGTGTATTAACGTGGAAATATCTCCATTGCTATCTGCATAAACATGGACAAATCCCCACCGCAATATGTATAAACATGAAAATATCTACACTTCTATCTCTATAAACATGGAAATATCTACACTGCCATCTGTACAAACATGGAAATATCTACACAGTCATCTGTTGAAACATGGAAATATCTACACCGCTATCTCTATAAACATGGAAATAACTACACCGCTATCTCTATAAACATGGAAATATCTACACCGCCATCTCCATCAACATGGAAATATACACACCGTCATCTCTTTAAAAATGGAGGTATCTACAACGCCATCTACATAAACAAGAAAATATCTACACTGCCATCTATATAAACATGGAAATATCTACACCGCCATCTCTATAAACATGGAAATATCTACACTGCCATTTGTAGAAAGATGGAAATATCTACACCGCCATCTGTATAAACCTGGAAATATCTACACCGCTATCTGTATAAACATGGAAATATCTACACCGCAATCTGTATAAACATGGAAATATCTCCACTGCTCTCTGTATAAATATGAAATATCTAAACCGCTATCTCTATAAAAGTGGAAATATCTACACTGCTATCTGTATAAACATGGAAATATCCTCACTGCTATCTCTATGAACATTGATATATCTACACCGCTATCTCTATAAACATGGAAATATCTACACCGCCATCTCTATAAACATGGAAATATCTACACTGTCATCTGTATAAACATGGAAATATCTACACCGCTATCTGTATAAACATGGAAATATCTACACCGCGATCTGTATAAACATGGAAATATCTACACCGCGATCTGTATAAACATGGAAATATCTAAACCGCTATCTGTGTAAACATGGAAATATCTACACAGCCATCTCTATAAACATGGAAATATCTACACCGCCATCTGTATAAACATGGAAATACCTACAAAGTCATCTGTATAAACATGGAAATATCTACACAGCCATCTGTATAAACATGGAAATATCTACACAGCCATCTGTATAAACCTGGAAATATCTGCACTGTCATCTATATAAACATGGAAATATCTACAGAGAACTCTGTATAAACATGGAAATATCGGCACAGCCATCTGTATAAACATGGAAATATCTACAACGCTATCTGTATAAACATGGAAATATCTACACCGCTATGTGTATTAACGTGGAAATATCTCCATTGCTATCTGCATAAACATGGACAAATCTCCACCGCAATATGTATAAACATGAAAATATCTACACTTCTATCTCTATAAACATGGAAATATCTACACGGCCATCTGTACAAACATGGAAATATCTACACAGTCATCTGTTGAAACATGGAAATATCTACACCGCTATCTCTATAAACATGGAAATAACTACACCGCTATCTCTATAAACATGGAAATATCTACACCGCTATCTCCATCAACATGGAAATATACACACCGCCATCTCTTTAAACATGGAGGTATCTACAACGCCATCTACATAAACAAGAAAATATCTACACTGCCATCTATATAAACATGGAAATATCTACACCGCCATCTCTATAAACATGGAAATATCTACACTGCCATTTGTAGAAAGATGGAAATATCTACACCGCCATCTGTATAAACCTGGAAATACCTACACCGCTATCTGTATGAACATGGAAATATCTACACCGCAATCTGTATAAACATGGAAATATCTCCACTGCTCTCTGTATAAATATGAAATATCTAAACCGCTATCTCTATAAAAGTGGAAATATCTACACTGCTATCTGTATAAACATGGAAATATCCTCACTGCTATCTCTATGAACATTGATATATCTACACCGCTATCTCTATAAACATGGAAATATCTACACCGCCATCTCTATAAACATGGAAATATCTACACCGTCATCTGTATAAACATGGAAATATCTACACCGCTATCTGTATAAACATGGAAATATCTACACCGCGATCTGTATAAACATGGAAATATCTACATCGCAATCTCTATAAACATGGAAATTTCTACACCGTCATCTGTATAAACATGGAAATATCTACACCGCTCTCTGTATAAACATGGAAATATCCACACCGCGATCTGTATAAACATGGAAATATCTACACCGCGATCTGTATAAACATGGAAATATCTAAACCGCTATCTGTGTAAACATGGAAATATCTACACAGCTATCTCTATAAACATGGAAATATCTACACCGCCATCTGTATAAACATGGAAATACCTACAAAGTCATCTGTATAAACATGGAAATATCTACACAGCCATCTGTATAAACATGGAAATATCTACACAGCCATCTGTATAAACCTGGAAATATCTGCACTGTCATCTATATAAACATGGAAATATCTACAGAGAACTCTGTATAAACATGGAAATATCGGCACAGCCATCTGTATAAACATGGAAATATCTCCAATGCTATCTGTATAAACATGGAAATATATACACCGCTATGTGTATTAACGTGGAAATATCTCCATTGCTATCTGCATAAACATGGACAAATCTCCACTGCAATATGTATAAACATGAAAATATATACACTTCTATCTCTATAAACATGGAAATATCTACACTGCCATCTGTACAAACATGGAAATATCTACACAGTCATCTGTTGAAACATGGAAATATCTACACCGCTATCTCTATAAACATGGAAATAACTACACCGCTATCTCTATAAACATGGAAATATCTACACCGCTATCTCCATCAACATGGAAATATACACACCGTCATCTCTTTAAACATGGAGGTATCTACAACGCCATCAACATAAACAAGAAAATATCTACACTGCCATCTATATAAACATGGAAATATCTACACCGCCATCTCTATAAACATGGAAATATCTACACTGCCATTTGTAGAAAGATGGAAATATCTACACCGCCATCTGTATAAACCTGGAAATATCTACACCGCTATCTGTATAAACATGGAAATATCTACACCGCAATCTGTATAAACATGGAAATATCTCCACTGCTCTCTGTATAAATATGAAATATCTAAACCGCTATCTCTATAAATGTGGAAATATCTACACTGCTATCTGTATAAACATGGAAATATCCTCACTGCTATCTCTATGAACATTGATATATCTACACCGCTATCTCTATAAACATGGAAATATCTACACCGCCATCTCTATAAACATGGAAATATCTACACTGTCATCTGTATAAACATGGAAATATCTACACCGCTATCTGTATAAACATGGAAATATCTACACCGCGATCTGTATAAACATGGAAATATCTACACCGCGATCTGTATAAACATGGAAATATCTAAACCGCTATCTGTGTAAACATGGAAATATCTACACAGCCATCTCTATAAACATGGAAATATCTACACCGCCATCTGTATAAACATGGAAATACCTACAAAGTCATCTGTATAAACATGGAAATATCTACACAGCCATCTGTATAAACATAGAAATATCTACACAGCCATCTGTATAAATCTGGAAATATCTGCACTGTCATCTATATAAACATGGAAATATCTACAGAGAGCTCTGTATAAACATGGAAATATCGGCACAGCCATCTGTATAAACATGGAAATATCTACAACGCTATCTGTATAAACATGGAAATATCTACACCGCTATGTGTATTAACGTGGAAATATCTCCATTGCTATCTGTATAAACATGGACAAATCTCCACCGCAATATGTATAAACATGAAAATATCTACAGTTCTATCTCTATAAACATGGAAATATCTACACTGCCATCTGTACAAACATGGAAATATCTACACAGTCATCTGTAGAAACATGGAAATATCTACACCGCTATCTCTATAAACATGGAAATAACTACAACGCTATCTCTATAAACATGGAAATATCTACACCGCTATCTCCATCAACATGGAAATATACACACCGCCATCTCTTTAAACATGGAGGTATCTACAACGCCATCTACATAAAGAAGAAAATATCTACACTGCCATCTATATAAACATGGAAATATCTACACCGCCATCTCTATAAACATGGAAATATCTACACTGCCATTTGTAGAAAGATGGAAAATCTACACCGCCATCTGTATAAACCTGGAAATACCTACACCGCTATCTGTATAAACATGGAAATATCTACACCGCAATCTCTATAAACATGGAAATATCTACACCGCTCTGTGTATAAATATGAAATACCTAAACAGCTATCTCTATAAAAGTGGAAATATCTACACTGCTCTCTGTATAAACATGGAAATATCCTCACTACTATCTCTATGAACATTGATATATCTACACCGCTATCTCTATAAACATGGAAATATCTACACCGCCATCTCTATAAACATGGAAATATCTACACCGTCATCTGTATAAACATGGAAATATCTACACCGCTATCTGTATAAACATGGAAATATCTGCACTGCGATCTGTATAAACATGGAAATATCTTCACCGCTATCTGTATAAACATGGAACTATCTAAACCGCTATCTGTGTAAACATGGAAATATCTACACAGCTATCTCTATAAACATGGGAATATCTACACCGCCATCTGTATAAACATGGAAATACCTACAAAGTCATCTGTATAAACATGGAAATATCTACACAGCCATCTGTATAAACATGGAAATATCTACACCGCTATGTGTATTAACGTGGAAATATCTCCATTGCTATCTGCATAAACATGGACAAATCCCCACCGCAATATGTATAAACATGAAAATATCTACACTTCTATCTCTATAAACATGGAAATATCTACACTGCCATCTGTACAAACATGGAAATATCTACACAGTCATCTGTTGAAACATGGAAATATCTACACCGCTATCTCTATAAACATGGAAATAACTACACCGCTATCTCTATAAACATGGAAATATCTACACCGCCATCTCCATCAACATGGAAATATACACACCGTCATCTCTTTAAAAATGGAGGTATCTACAACGCCATCTACATAAACAAGAAAATATCTACACTGCCATCTATATAAACATGGAAATATCTACACCGCCATCTCTATAAACATGGAAATATCTACACTGCCATTTGTAGAAAGATGGAAATATCTACACCGCCATCTGTATAAACCTGGAAATATCTACACCGCTATCTGTATAAACATGGAAATATCTACACCGCAATCTGTATAAACATGGAAATATCTCCACTGCTCTCTGTATAAATATGAAATATCTAAACCGCTATCTCTATAAAAGTGGAAATATCTACACTGCTATCTGTATAAACATGGAAATATCCTCACTGCTATCTCTATGAACATTGATATATCTACACCGCTATCTCTATAAACATGGAAATATCTACACCGCCATCTCTATAAACATGGAAATATCTACACTGTCATCTGTATAAACATGGAAATATCTACACCGCTATCTGTATAAACATGGAAATATCTACACCGCGATCTGTATAAACATGGAAATATCTACACCGCGATCTGTATAAACATGGAAATATCTAAACCGCTATCTGTGTAAACATGGAAATATCTACACAGCCATCTCTATAAACATGGAAATATCTACACCGCCATCTGTATAAACATGGAAATACCTACAAAGTCATCTGTATAAACATGGAAATATCTACACAGCCATCTGTATAAACCTGGAAATATCTACACAGCCATCTGTATAAACCTGGAAATATCTGCACTGTCATCTATATAAACATGGAAATATCTACAGAGAACTCTGTATAAACATGGAAATATCGGCACAGCCATCTGTATAAACATGGAAATATCTACAACGCTATCTGTATAAACATGGAAATATCTACACCGCTATGTGTATTAACGTGGAAATATCTCCATTGCTATCTGCATAAACATGGACAAATCTCCACCGCAATATGTATAAACATGAAAATATCTACACTTCTATCTCTATAAACATGGAAATATCTACACGGCCATCTGTACAAACATGGAAATATCTACACAGTCATCTGTTGAAACATGGAAATATCTACACCGCTATCTCTATAAACATGGAAATAACTACACCGCTATCTCTATAAACATGGAAATATCTACACCGCTATCTCCATCAACATGGAAATATACACACCGCCATCTCTTTAAACATGGAGGTATCTACAACGCCATCTACATAAACAAGAAAATATCTACACTGCCATCTATATAAACATGGAAATATCTACACCGCCATCTCTATAAACATGGAAATATCTACACTGCCATTTGTAGAAAGATGGAAATATCTACACCGCCATCTGTATAAACCTGGAAATACCTACACCGCTATCTGTATGAACATGGAAATATCTACACCGCAATCTGTATAAACATGGAAATATCTCCACTGCTCTCTGTATAAATATGAAATATCTAAACCGCTATCTCTATAAAAGTGGAAATATCTACACTGCTATCTGTATAAACATGGAAATATCCTCACTGCTATCTCTATGAACATTGATATATCTACACCGCTATCTCTATAAACATGGAAATATCTACACCGCCATCTCTATAAACATGGAAATATCTACACCGTCATCTGTATAAACATGGAAATATCTACACCGCTATCTGTATAAACATGGAAATATCTACACCGCGATCTGTATAAACATGGAAATATCTACATCGCAATCTCTATAAACATGGAAATTTCTACACCGTCATCTGTATAAACATGGAAATATCTACACCGCTCTCTGTATAAACATGGAAATATCCACACCGCGATCTGTATAAACATGGAAATATCTACACCGCGATCTGTATAAACATGGAAATATCTAAACCGCTATCTGTGTAAACATGGAAATATCTACACAGCTATCTCTATAAACATGGAAATATCTACACCGCCATCTGTATAAACATGGAAATACCTACAAAGTCATCTGTATAAACATGGAAATATCTACACAGCCATCTGTATAAACATGGAAATATCTACACAGCCATCTGTATAAACCTGGAAATATCTGCACTGTCATCTATATAAACATGGAAATATCTACAGAGAACTCTGTATAAACATGGAAATATCGGCACAGCCATCTGTATAAACATGGAAATATCTACAACGCTATCTGTATAAACATGGAAATATCTACACCGCTATGTGTATTAACGTGGAAATGTCTCCATTGCTATCTGTATAAACATGGACAAATCTCCACCGCAATATGTATAAACATGAAAATATCTACACTTCTATCTCTAAAAACATGGAAATATCTACACTGCCATCTGTACAAACATGGAAATATCTACACAGTCATCTGTAGAAACATGGAAATATCTTCACCGCTATCTCTATAAACATGGAAATAACTACACCGCTATCTCTATAAACATGGAAATATTTACACCGCTATCTCCATCAACATGGAAATATACACACCGCCATCTCTTTAAACATGGAGGTATCTACAACGCCATCTACATAAACAAGAAAATATCTACACTGCCATCTATCTAAACATGGAAATAACTACACCGCCATCTCTATAAACATGGAAATATCTACACTGCCATTTGTAGAAAGATGGAAATATCTACACCGCCATCTGTATAAACGTGGAAATATCTACACCGCTATCTGTATAAACATGGAAATATCTACACCGCAATCTGTATAAACATGGAAATATCTCCACTGCTCTCTGTATAAATATGAAATATCTAAACCGCTATCTCTATAAAAGTGGAAATATCTACACTGCTATCTGTATAAACATGGAAATATCCTCACTGCTATCTCTATGAACATTGATATATCTACACCGCTATCTCTATAAACATGGAAATATCTACACCGCCAACTCTATAAACATGGAAATATCTACACCGTCATCTGTATAAACATGGAAATATCTACACCGCTATCTGTATAAACATGGAAATATCTACACCGCGATGTGTATAAACATGGAAATATCTACACCGCGATCTGTATAAACATGGAAATATCTAAACCGCTATCTGTGTAAACATGGAAATATCTACACAGCTATCTCTATAAACATGGAAATATCTACACCGCCATCTGTATAAACATGGAAATACCTACAAAGTCATCTGTATAAACATGGAAATATCTACACAGCCATCTGTATAAACATGGAAATATCTACACAGCCATCTGTATAAACCTGGAAATATCTGCACTGTCATCTATATAAACATGGAAATATCTACAGAGAACTCTGTATAAACATGGAAATATCGGCACAGCCATCTGTATAAACATGGAAATATCTACAACGCTATCTGTATAAACATGGAAATATCTACACCGCTATGTGTATTAACGTGGAAATATCTCCATTGCTATCTGTATAAACATGGACAAATCTCCACCGCAATATGTATAAACATGAAAATATCTACACTTCTATCTCTATAAACATGGAAATATCTACACTGCCATCTGAACAAACATGGAAATATCTACACAGTCATCTGTAGAAACATGGAAATATCTACACCGCTATCTCTATAAACATGGAAATAACTACACCGCTATCTCTATAAACATGGAAATATCTACACCGCTATCTCCATCAACATGGAAATATACACACCGCCATCTCTTTAAACATGGAGGTATCTACAACGCCATCTACATAAACAAGAAAATATCTACACTGCCATCTATATAAACATGGAAATATCTACACCGCCATCTCTATAAACATGGAAATATCTACACTGCCATTTATAGAAAGTGGGAAATATCTACACCGCCATCTGCATAAACGTGGAAATATCTACACCGCTAGCTATATAAACATGGAAATATCTACACCGCTATCTGTATAAACATGGAAATATCTACACCGCAATCTGTATAAACATGGAAATATCTCCACTGCTCTCTGTATAAATATGAAATATCTAAACCGCTATCTCTATAAAAGTGGAAATATCTACACTGCTATCTGTATAAACATGGAAATATCCTCACTGCTATCTCTATGAACATTGATATATCTACACCGCTATCTCTATAAACATGGAAATATCTACACCGCCATCTCTATAAACATGGAAATATCTACACCGTCATCTGTATAAACATGGAAATATCTACACCGCTATCTGTATAAACATGGAAATATCTACACCGCGATCTGTATAAACATGGAAATATCTACACCGCGATCTGTATAAACATGGAAATATCTAAACTGCTATCTGTGTAAACATGGAAATATCTACACAGCTATCTCTATAAACTTGGAAATATCTACACCGCCATCTGTATAAACATGGAAATACCTACAAAGTCATCTGTATAAACATGGAAATATCTACACAGCCATCTGTATAAACATGGAAATATCCACACAGCCATCTGTATAAACCTGGAAATATCTGCACTGTCATCTATATAAACATGGAAATATCTACAGAGAACTCTGTAAAACATGGAAATATCGGCACAGCCATCTGTATAAACATGGAAATATCTACAACGCTATCTGTATAAACATGGAAATATCTACACCGCTATGTGTATTAACGTGGAAATGTCTCCATTGCTATCTGTATAAACATGGACAAATCTCCACCGCAATATGTATAAACATGAAAATATCTACACTTCTATCTCTAAAAACATGGAAATATCTACACTGCCATCTGTACAAACATGGAAATATCTACACAGTCATCTGTAGAAACATGGAAATATCTACACCGCTATCTCTATAAACATGGAAATAACTACACCGCTATCTCTATAAACATGGAAATATTTACACCGCTATCTCCATCAACATGGAAATATACACACCGCCATCTCTTTAAACATGGAGGTATCTACAACGCCATCTACATAAACAAGAAAATATCTACACTGCCATCTATCTAAACATGGAAATAACTACACCGCCATCTCTATAAACATGGAAATATCTACACTGCCATTTGTAGAAAGATGGAAATATCTACACCGCCATCTGTATAAACGTGGAAATATCTACACCGCTATCTGTATAAACATGGAAATATCTACACCGCAATCTCTATAAACATGGAAATATCTACACCGCTCTGTGTATAAATATGAAATACCTAAACAGCTATCTCTATAAAAGTGGAAATATCTACACTGCTCTCTGTATAAACATGGAAATATCCTCACTACTATCTCTATGAACATTGATATATCTACACCGCTATCTCTATAAACATGGAAATATCTACACCGCCATCTCTATAAACATGGAAATATCTACACCGTCATCTGTATAAACATGGAAATATCTACACCGCTATCTGTATAAACATGGAACTATCTGCACTGCGATCTGTATAAACATGGAAATATCTACACCGCTATCTGTATAAACATGGAAATATCTAAACCGCTATCTGTGTAAACATGGAAATATCTACACAGCTATCTCTATAAACATGGAAATATCTACACCGCCATCTGTATAAACATGGAAATACCTACAAAGTCATCTGTATAAACATGGAAATATCTACACAGCCATCTGTATAAACATGGAAATATCTACACAGCCATCTGTATAAACCTGGAAATATCTGCACTGTCATCTATATAAACATGGAAATATCTACAGAGAACTCTGTATAAACATGGAAATATCGGCACAGCCATCTGTATAAACATGGAAATATCTACAACGCTATCTGTATAAACATGGAAATATATACACCGCTATGTGTATTAACGTGGAAATATCTCCATTGCTATCTGCATAAACATGGACAAATCTCCACCGCAATATATATAAACATGAAAATATCCACACTTCTATCTCTATCAACATGGAAATATCTACACTGCCATCTGTACAAACATGGAAATATCTACACAGTCATCTGTTGAAACATGGAAATATCTACACCGCTATCTCTATAAACATGGAAATAACTACACCGCAATCTCTATAAACATGGAAATATCTACACCGCTATCTCCATCAACATGGAAATATACACACCGTCATCTCTTTAAACATGGAGGTATCTACAACGCCATCTACATAAACAAGAAAATATCTACACTGCCATCTCTATAAACATGGAAATATCTACACCGCCATCTCTATAAACATGGAAATATCTACACTGCCATTTGTAGAAAGATGGAAATATCTACACCGCCATCTGTATAAACCTGGAAATACCTACACCGCTATCTGTATAAACATGGAAATATCTACACCGCAATCTGTATAAACATGGAAATATCTCCACTGCTCTCTGTATAAATATGAAATATCTAAACCGCTATCTCTATAAAAGTGGAAATATCTACACTGCTATCTGTATAAACATGGAAATATCCTCACTGCTATCTCTATGAACATTGATATATCTACACCGCTATCTCTATAAACATGGAAATATCTACACCGCCATCTCTATAAACATGGAAATATCTACACTGTCATCTGTATAAACATGGAAATATCTACACCGCTATCTGTATAAACATGGAAATATCTACACCGCGATCTGTATAAACATGGAAATATCTACACCGCGATCTGTATAAACATGGAAATATCTAAACCGCGATCTGTGTAAACATGGAAATATCTACACAGCCATCTCTATAAACATGGAAATATCTACACCGCCATCTGTATAAACATGGAAATACCTACAAAGTCATCTGTATAAACATGGAAATATCTACACAGCCATCTGTATAAACATGGAAATATCTACACAGCCATCTGTATAAACCTGGAAATATCTGCACTGTCATCTATATAAACATGGAAATATCTTCAGAGAGCTCTGTATAAACATGGAAATATCGGCACAGCCATCTGTATAAACATGGAAATATCTACAACGCTATCTGTATAAACATGGAAATATCTACACCGCTATGTGTATTAACGTGGAAATATCTCCATTGCTATCTGTATAAACATGGACAAATCTCCACCGCAATATGTATAAACATGAAAATATCTACACTTCTATCTCTATAAACATGGAAATATCTACACTGCCATCTGTACAAACATGGAAATATCTACACAGTCATCTGTAGAAACATGGAAATATCTACACCGCTATCTCTATAAACATGGAAATAACTACACCGCTATCTCTATAAACATGGAAATATCTACACCGCTATCTCCATCAACATGGAAATATACACACCGCCATCTCTTTAAACATGGAGGTATCTACAACGCCATCTACAAAAACAAGAAAATATCTACACTGCCATCTATATAAACATGGAAATATCTACACCGCCATCTCTATAAACATGGAAATATCTACACTGCCATTTGTAGAAAGATGGAAAATCTACACCGCCATCTGTATAAACCTGGAAATACCTACACCGCTATCTGTATAAACATGGATATATCTACACCGCAATCTGTATAAACATGGAAATATCTCCACTGCTCTCTGTATAAATATGAAATATCTAAACCTCTATCTCTATAAAAGTGGAAATATCTACACTGCTATCTGTATAAACATGGAAATATCCTCACTGCTATATCTATGAACATTGATATATCTACACCGCTATCTCTATAAACATGGAAATATCTACACCGCCATCTCTATAAACATGGAAATATCTACACTGCCATTTGTAGAAAGATGGAAATATCTACACCGCCATCTGTATAAACGTGGAAATACCTACACCGCTATCTGTATAAACATGGAAATATCTACACCGCAATCTCTATAAACATGGAAATATCTACACCGCTCTGTGTATAAATATGAAATACCTAAACAGCTATCTCTATAAAAGTGGAAATATCTACCCTGCTCTCTGTATAAACATGGAAATATCCTCACTACTATCTCTATTAACATTGATATATCTACACCGCTATCTCTATAAACATGGAAATATCTACACCGCCATCTCTATAAACATGGAAATATCTACACCGTCATCTGTATAAACATGGAAATATCTACACCGCTATCTGTATAAACATGGAAATATCTGCACTGCGATCTGTATAAACATGGAAATATCTACACCACGATCTGTATAAACATGGAAATATCTAAACCGCTATCTGTGTAAACATGGAAATATGTACACAGCTATCTCTATAAACATGGGAATATCTACACCGCCATCTGTATAAACATGGAAATACCTACAAAGTCATCTGTATAAACATGGAAATATCTACACAGCCATCTGTATAAACATGGAAATATCTACACAGCCATCTGTATAAACCTGGAAATATCTGCACTGTCATCTATATAAACATGGAAATATCTACAGAGAACTCTGTATAAACATGGAAATATCGGCACAGCCATCTGTATAAACATGGAAATATCTACAACGCTATCTGTATAAACATGGAAATATCTACACCGCTATGTGTATTAACGTGGAAATATCTCCATTGCTATCTGCATAAACATGGACAAATCCCCACCGCAATATGTATAAACATGAAAATATCTACACTTCTATCTCTATAAACATGGAAATATCTACACTGCCATCTGTACAAACATGGAAATATCTACACAGTCATCTGTTGAAACATGGAAATATCTACACCGCTATCTCTATAAACATGGAAATAACTACACCGCTATCTCTATAAACATGGAAATATCTACACCGCTATCTCCATCAACATGGAAATATACACACCGTCATCTCTTTAAACATGGAGGTATCTACAACGCCATCTACATAAACAAGAAAATATCTACACTGCCATCTATATAAACATGGAAATATCTACACCGCCATCTCTATAAACATGGAAATATCTACACTGCCATTTGTAGAAAGATGGAAATATCTACACCGCCATCTGTATAAACCTGGAAATACCTACACCGCTATCTGTATAAACATGGAAATATCTACACCGCAATCTGTATAAACATGGAAATATCTCCACTGCTCTCTGTATAAATATGAAATATCTAAACCGCTATCTCTATAAAAGTGGAAATATCTACACTGCTATCTGTATAAACATGGAAATATCCTCACTGCTATCTCTATGAACATTGATATATCTACACCGCTATCTCTATAAACATGGAAATATCTACACCGCCATCTCTATAAACATGGAAATATCTACACTGTCATCTGTATAAACATGGAAATATCTACACCGCTATCTGTATAAACATGGAAATATCTACACCGCGATCTGTATAAACATGGAAATATCTACACCGCGATCTGTATAAACATGGAAATATCTAAACCGCTATCTGTGTAAACATGGAAATATCTACACAGCCATCTCTATAAACATGGAAATATCTACACCGCCATCTGTATAAACATGGAAATATCTACACAGCCATCTGTATAAACATGGAATTATCTACACAGCCATCTGTATAAACCTGGAAATATCTGCACTGTCATCTATATAAACATGGAAATATCTACAGAGAGCTCTGTATAAACATGGAAATATCGGCACAGCCATCTGTATAAACATGGAAATATCTACAACGCTATCTGTATAAACATGGAAATATCTACACCACTATGTGTATTAACGTGGAAATATCTCCATTGCTATCTGTATAAACATGGACAAATCTCCACCGCAATATGTATAAACATGAAAATATCTACACTTCTATCTCTATAAACATGGAAATATCTACACTGCCATCTGTACAAACATGGAAATATCTACACAGTCATCTGTAGAAACATGGAAATATCTACACCGCTATCTCTATAAACATGGAAATAACTACACCGCTATCTCTATAAACATGGAAATATCTACACCGCTATCTCCATCAACATGGAAATATACACACCGCCATCTCTTTAAACATGGAGGTATCTACAACGCCATCTACATAAACAAGAAAATATCTACACTGCCATCTATATAAACATGGAAATATCTACACCGCCATCTCTATAAACATGGAAATATCTACACTGCCATTTGTAGAAAGATGGAAAATCTACACCGCCATCTGTATAAACCTGGAAATACCTACACCGCTATCTGTATAAACATGGAAATATCTACACCGCAATCTGTATAAACATGGATATATCTCCACTGCTCTCTGTATAAATATGAAATATCTAAACCTCTATCTCTATAAAAGTGGAAATATCTACACTGCTATCTGTATAAACATGGAAATATCCTCACTGCTATCTCTATGAACATTGATATATCTACACCGCTATCTCTATAAACATGGAAATAACTACACCGCCATCTCTATAAACATGGAAATATCTACACTGCCATTTGTAGAAAGATGGAAATATCTACACCGCCATCTGTATAAACGTGGAAATATCTACACCGCTATCTGTATAAACATGGAAATATCTACACCGCAATCTCTATAAACATGGAAATATCTACACCGCTCTGTGTATAAATATGAAATACCTAAACAGCTATCTCTATAAAAGTGGAAATATCTACACTGCTCTCTGTATAAACATGGAAATATCCTCACTACTATCTCTATGAACATTGATATATCTACACCGCTATCTCTATAAACATGGAAATATCTACACCGCCATCTCTATAAACATGGAAATATCTACACCGTCATCTGTATAAACATGGAAATATCTACACCGCTATCTGTATAAACATGGAAATATCTACACCGCGATCTGTATAAACATGGAAATATCTACACCGCGATCTGTATAAACATGGAAATATCTAAACCGCTATCTGTGTAAACATGGAAATATGTACACAGCTATCTCTATAAACATGGGAATATCTACACCGCCATCTGTATAAACATGGAAATACCTACAAAGTCATCCGTATAAACATGGAAATATCTACACAGCCATCTGTATAAACATGGAAATATCTAAACAGCCATCTGTATAAACGTGGAAATATCTGCACTGTCATCTATATAAACATGGAAATATCTACAGAGAACTCTGTATAAACATGGAAATATCGGCACAGCCATCTGTATAAACATGGAAATATCTACAACGCTATCTGTATAAACATGGAAATATCTACACCGCTATGTGTATTAACGTGGAAATATCTCCATTGCTATCTGCATAAACATGGACAAATCCCCACCGCAATATGTATAAACATGAAAATATCTACACTTCTATCTCTATAAACATGGAAATATCTACACTGCCATCTGTACAAACATGGAAATATCTACACAGTCATATGTTGAAACATGGAAATATCTACACCGCTATCTCTATAAACATGGAAATAACTACACCGCTATCTCTATAAACATGGAAATATCTACACCGCTATCTCCATCAACATGGAAATATACACACCGTCATCTCTTTAAACATGGAGGTATCTACAACGCCATCTACATAAACAAGAAAATATCTACACTGCCATCTATATAAACATGGAAATATCTACACCGCCATCTCTATAAACATGGAAATATCTACACTGCCATTTGTAGAAAGATGGAAATATCTACACCGCCATCTGTATAAACCTGGAAATACCTACACCGCTATCTGTATAAACATGGAAATATCTACACCGCAATCTGTATAAACATGGAAATATCTCCACTGCTCTCTGTATAAATATGAAATATCTAAACCGCTATCTCTATAAAAGTGGAAATATCTACACTGCTATCTGTATAAACATGGAAATATCCTCACTGCTATCTCTATGAACATTGATATATCTACACCGCTATCTCTATAAACATGGAAATATCTACACCGCCATCTCTATAAACATGGAAATATCTACACTGCCATTTGTAGAAAGATGGAAATATCTACACCGCCATCTGTATAAATGTGGAAATATCTACACCGCTATCTGTATAAACATGGAAATATCTACACCGTAATCTCTATAAACATGGAAATATCTACACCGCTCTGTGTATAAATATGAAATACCTAAACAGCTATCTCTATAAAAGTGGAAATATCTACACTGCTCTCTGTATAAACATGGAAATATCCTCACTACTATCTCTATTAACATTGATATATCTACACCGCTATCTCTATAAACATGGAAATATCTACACCGCCATCTCTATAAACATGGAAATATCTACACCGTCATCTGTATAAACATGGAAATATCTACACCGCTATCTGTATAAACATGGAAATATCTACACCGCGATCTGTATAAACATGGAAATATCTACACCGCGATCTGTATAAACATGGAAATATCTAAACCGCTATCTGTGTAAACATGGAAATATCTACACAGCTATCTCTATAAACATGGAAATATCTACACCGCCATCTGTATAAACATGGAAATACCTACAAAGTCATCTGTATAAACATGGAAATATCTACACAGCCATCTGTATAAACATGGAAATATCTACACAGCCATCTGTATAAACCTGGAAATATCTGCACTGTCATCTATATAAACATGGAAATATCTACAGAGAACTCTGTATAAACATGGAAATATCTACACCGCAATCTGTATAAACATGGAAATATCTCCACTGCTCTCTGTATAAATATGAAATATCTAAACCGCTATCTCTATAAAAGTGGAAATATCTACACCGCTATCTGTATAAACATGGAAATATCCTCACTGCTATCTCTATGAACATTGATATATCTACACCGCTATCTCTATAAACATGGAAATATCTACACCGCCATCTCTATAAACATGGAAATATCTACACCGTCATCTGTATAAACATGGAAATATCTACACCGCTATCTGTATAAACGTGGAAATATCTACACCGCTATCTGTATAAACATGGAAATATCTACACCGCAATCTCTATAAACGTGGAAATATCTACACCGCTCTGTGTATAAATATGAAATACCTAAACAGCTATCTCTATAAAAGTGGAAATGTCTACACTGCTCTCTGTATAAACATGGAAATATCCTCACTACTATCTCTATGAACATTGATATATCTACACCGCTATCTCTATAAACATGGAAATATCTACACCGCCATCTCTATAAACATGGAAATATCTACACCGTCATCTGTATAAACATGGAAATATCTACACCGCTATCTGTATAAACATGGAAATATCTGCACTGCGATCTGTATAAACATGGAAATATCTACACCGCTATCTGTATAAACATGGAAATATCTACACCGCGATCTGTATAAACATGGAAATATCTACACCGCGATCTGTATAAACATGGAAATATCTAAACCGCTATCTGTGTAAACATGGAAATATCTACACAGCTATCTCTATAAACATGGAAATATCTACACCGCCATCTGTATAAACATGGAAATACCTACAAAGTCATCTGTATAAACATGGAAATATCTACACAGCCATCTGTATAAACATGGAAATATCTACACAGCCATCTGTATAAACCTGGAAATATCTGCACTGTCATCTATATAAACATGGAAATATCTACAGAGAACTCTGTATAAACATGGAAATATCGGCACAGCCATCTGTATAATCATGGAAATATCTACAACGCTATCTGTATAAACATGGAAATATCTACACCGCTATGTGTATTAACGTGGAAATATCTCCATTGCTATCTGTATAAACATGGACAAATCTCCACCGCAATATGTATAAACATGAAAATATCTACACTTCTATCTCTATAAACATGGAAATATCTACACTGCCATCTTAACAAACATGGAAATATCTACACAGTCATCTGTAGAAACATGGAAATATCTACACCGCTATCTCTATAAACATGGAAACAACTACACCGCTATCTCTATAAACATGGAACTATCTACACCGCTATCTCCATCAACATGGAAATATACACACCGCCATCTCTTTAAACATGGAGGTATCTACAACGCCATCTACATAAACAAGAAAATATCTACACTGCCATCTATATAAACATGGAAATATCTACACCGCCATCTCTATAAACATGGAAATATCTACACTGCCATTTGTAGAAAGTTGGAAATATCTACACCGCCATCTGTATAAACGTGGAAATATCTACACCGCTATCTGTATAAACATGGAAATATCTACACCGCAATCTGAATAAACATGGAAATATCTACACCGCCCTCTGTATAAATATGAAATACCTAAACCGCTATCTCTATAAAAGTGGAAATATCTACACTGCTATCTGTATAAACATGGAAATATCCTCACTGCTATCTCTATGAACATTGATATATCTACACCGCTATCTCTATAAACATGGAAATATCTACACCGCAATCTCTATAAACATGGAAATTTCTACACCGTCATCTGTATAAACATGGAAATATCTACACCGCTATCTGTATAAACATGGAAATATCTACACCGCGATCTGTATAAACATGGAAATATCTAAACCGCTATCTGTGTAAACATGGAAATATCTACACAGCTATCTCTATAAACATGGAAATATCTACACCGCCATCTGTATAAACATGGAAATACCTACAAAGTCATCTGTATAAACATGGAAATATCTACACAGCCATCTGTATAAACATGGAAATATCTACAAAGCCATCTGTATAAACCTGGAAATATCTGCACTGTCATCTATATAAACATGGAAATATCTACAGAGAACTCTGTATAAACATGGAAATATCGGCACAGCCATCTGTATAAACATGGAAATATCTACAACGCTATCTGTATAAACATGGAAATATCTACACCGCTATGTGTATTAACGTGGAAATATCTCCATTGCTATCTGTATAAACATGGAGAAATCTCCACCGCAATATGTATAAACATGAAAATATCTACACTTCTATCTCTATAAACATGGAAATATCTACACTGCCATCTGAAGAAACATGGAAATATCTACACAGTCATCTGTAGAAACATGGAAATATCTACACCGCTATCTCTATAAACATGGAAATAACTACACCGCTATCTCTATAAACATGGAAATATCTACACCGCTATCTCCATCAACATGGAAATATACACACCGCCATCTCTTTAAACATGGAGGTATCTACAACGCCATCTACATAAACAAGAAAATATCTACACTGCCATCTATATAAACATGGAAATATCTACACCGCCATCTCTATAAACATGGAAATATCTACACTGCCATTTGTAGAAAGTTGGAAATATCCACACCGCCATCTGTATAAACGTGGAAATATCTACACTGCTATCTGTATAAACATGGAAATATCTACACCGCAATCTGAATAAACATGGAAATATCTACACCGCTCTCTGTATAAATATGAAATACCTAAACCGCTATCTCTATAAAAGTGGAAATATCTACACTGCTATCTGTATAAACATGGAAATATCCTCACTGCTATCTCTATGAACATTGATATATCTACACCGCTATCTCTATAAACATGGAAATATCTACACCGCCATCTCTATAAACATGGAAATATCTACACCGTCATCTGTATAAACATGGAAATATCTACACCGCTATCTGTATAAACATGGAAATATCTGCACCGCGATCTGTATAAACATGGAAATATCTACACCGCGATCTATATAAACATGGAAATATCTAAACCGCTATCTGTGTAAACATGGAAATATCTACACAGCTATCTCTATAAACATGGAAATATCTACACCGCCATCTGTATAAACATGGAAATACCTACAAAGTCATCTGTATAAACATGGAAATATCTACACAGCCATCTGTATAAACATGGAAATATCTACACAGCCATCTGTATAAATCTGGAAATATCTGCACTGTCATCTATATAAACATGGAAATATCTACAGAGAACTCTGTATAAACATGGAAATATCGGCACAGCCATCTGCATAAACATGGAAATATCTACAACGCTATCTGTATAAACATGGAAATATCTACACCGCTATGTGTATTAACGTGGAAATATCTCCATTGCTATCTGCATAAACATGGACAAATCTCCACCGCAATATGTATAAACATGAAAATATCTACACTTCTATCTCTATAAACATGGAAATATCTACACTGCCATCTGTACAAACATGGAAATATCTACACAGTCATCTGTATAAACATGGAAATATCTACACAGCCATCTGTATAAACATGGAAATATCTACACAGCCATCTGTATAAACCTGGAAATATCTGCACTGTCATCTATATAAACATGGAAATATCTACAGAGAACTCTGTAAAACATGGAAATATCGGCACAGCCATCTGTATAAACATGGAAATATCTACAACGCTATCTGTATAAACATGGAAATATCTACACCGCTATGTGTATTAACGTGGAAATGTCTCCATTGCTATCTGTATAAACATGGACAAATCTCCACCGCAATATCTATAAACATGAAAATATCTACACTTCTATCTCTATAAACATGGAAATATCTACACTGCCATCTGTACAAATATGGAAATATCTACACAGTCATCTGTTGAAACATGGAAATATCTACACCGCTATCTCTATAAACATGGAAATAACTACACCGCTATCTCTATAAACATGGAAATATCTACACCGCTATCTCCATCAACATGGAAATATACACACCGTCATCTCTTTAAACATGGAGGTATCTACAACGCCATCTACATAAACAAGAAAATATCTACACTGCCATCTATATAAACATGGAAATATCTACACCGCCATCTCTATAAACATGGAAATATCTACACTGCCATTTGTAGAAAGATGGAAATATCTACACCGCCATCTGTATAAACCTGGAAATACCTACACCGCTATCTGTATAAACATGGAAATATCTACACCGCAATCTGTATAAACATGGAAATATCTCCACTGCACTCTGTATAAATATGAAATATCTAAACCGCTATCTCTATAAAAGTGGAAATATCTACACTGCTATCTGTATAAACATGGAAATATCCTCACTGCTATCTCTATGAACATTGATATATCTACACCGCTATCTCTATGAACATGGAAATATCTACACCGCCATCTCTATAAACATGGAAATATCTACACTGCCATTTGTAGAAAGATGGAAATATCTACACCGCCATCTGTATAAACGTGGAAATATCTACACCGCTATCTGTATAAACATGGAAATATCTACACCGCAATTTCTATAAACATGGAAATATCTACACCGCTCTGTGTATAAATATGAAATACCTAAACAGCTATCTCTATAAAAGTGGAAATATCTACACTGCTCTCTGTATAAACATGGAAATATCCTCACTACTATCTCTATTAACATTGATATATCTACACCGCTATCTCTATAAACATGGAAATATCTACACCGCCATCTCTATAAACATGGAAATATCTACACCGTCATCTGTATAAACATGGAAATATCTACACCGCTATCTGTATAAACATGGAAATATCTACACCGCGATCTGTATAAACATGGAAATATCTACACCGCGATCTGTATAAACATGGAAATATCTAAACCGCTATCTGTGTAAACATGGAAATATCTACACAGCTATCTCTATAAACATGGAAATATCTACACCGCCATCTGTATAAACATGGAAATACCTACAAAGTCATCTGTATAAACATGGAAATATCTACACAGCCATCTGTATAAACATGGAAATATCTACACAGCCATCTGTATAAACCTGGAAATATCTGCACTGTCATCTATATAAACATGGAAATATCTACAGAGAACTCTGTATAAACATGGAAATATCTACACCGCAATCTGTATAAACATGGAAATATCTCCACTGCTCTCTGTATAAATATGAAATATCTAAACCGCTATCTCTATAAAATTGGAAATATCTACACTGCTATCTGTATAAACATGGAAATATCCTCACTGCTATCTCTATGAACATTGATATATCTACACCGCTATCTCTATAAACATGGAAATATCTACACCGCCATCTCTATAAACATGGAAATATCTACACCGTCATCTGTATAAACATGGAAATATCTACACCGCTATCTGTATAAACGTGGAAATATCTACACCGCTATCTGTATAAACATGGAAATATCTACACCGCAATCTCTATAAACATGGAAATATCTACACCGCTCTGTGTATAAATATGAAATACCTAAACAGCTATCTCTATAAAAGTGGAAATGTCTACACTGCTCTCTGTATAAACATGGAAATATCCTCACTACTATCTCTATGAACATTGATATATCTACACCGCTATCTCTATAAACATGGAAATATCTACACCGCCATCTCTATAAACATGGAAATATCTACACCGTCATCTGTATAAACATGGAAATATCTACACCGCTATCTGTATAAACATGGAAATATCTGCACTGCGATCTGTATAAACATGGAAATATCTACACCGCTATCTGTATAAACATGGAAATATCTACACCGCGATCTGTATAAACATGGAAATATCTACACCGCAATCTGTATAAACATGGAAATATCTAAACCGCTATCTGTGTAAACATGGAAATATCTACACAGCTATCTCTATAAACATGGAAATATCTACACCGCCATCTGTATAAACATGGAAATACCTACAAAGTCATCTGTATAAACATGGAAATATCTACACAGCCATCTGTATAAACATGGAAATATCTACAAAGTCATCTGTATAAACATGGAAATATCTACACAGCCATCTGTATAAACATGGAAATATCTACACAGCCATCTGTATAAACCTGGAAATATCTGCACTGTCATCTATATAAACATGGAAATATCTACAGAGAACTCTGTATAAACATGGAAATATCTACACCGCAATCTGTATAAACATGGAAATATCTCCACTGCTCTCTGTATAAATATGAAATATCTAAACCGCTATCTCTATAAAAGTGGAAATATCTACACTGCTATCTGTATAAACATGGAAATATCCTCACTGCTATCTCTATGAACATTGATATATCTACACCGCTATCTCTATAAACATGGAAATATCTGCACCGCCATCTCTATAAACATGGAAATATCTACACCGTCATCTGTATAAACATGGAAATATCTACACCGCTATCTGTATAAACGTGGAAATATCTACACCGCTATCTGTATAAACATGGAAATATCTACACCGCAATCTCTATAAACATGGAAATATCTACACCGCTCTGTGTATAAATATGAAATACCTAAACAGCTATCTCTATAAAAGTGGAACTGTCTACACTGCTCTCTGTATAAACATGGAAATATCCTCACTACTATCTCTATGAACATTGATATATCTACACCGCTATCTCTATAAACATGGAAATATCTACACCGCCATCTCTATAAACATGGAAATATCTACACCGTCATCTGTATAAACATGGAAATATCTACACCGCTATCTGTATAAACATGGAAATATCTGCACTGCGATCTGTATAAACATGGAAATATCTACACCGCTATCTGTATAAACATGGAAATATCTACACCGCGATCTGTATAAACATGGAAATATCTACACCGCGATCTGTATAAACATGGAAATATCTAAACCGCTATCTGTGTAAACATGGAAATATCTACACAGCTATCTCTATAAACATGGAAATATCTACACCGCCATCTGTATAAACATGGAAATACCTACAAAGTCATCTGTATAAACATGGAAATATCTACACAGCCATCTGTATAAACATGGAAATATCTACACAGCCATCTGTATAAACCTGGAAATATCTGCACTGTCATCTATATAAACATGGAAATATCTACAGAGAACTCTGTATAAACATGGAAATATCGGCACAGCCATCTGTATAATCATGGAAATATCTACAACGCTATCTGTATAAACATGGAAATATCTACACCGCTATGTGTATTAACGTGGAAATATCTCCATTGCTATCTGTATAAACATGGACAAATCTCCACCGCAATATGTATAAACATGAAAATATCTACACTTCTATCTCTATAAACATGGAAATATCTACACTGCCATCTTAACAAACATGGAAATATCTACACAGTCATCTGTAGAAACATGGAAATATCTACACCGCTATCTCTATAAACATGGAAATAACTACACCGCTATCTCTATAAACATGGAACTATCTACACCGCTATCTCCATCAACATGGAAATATACACACCGCCATCTCTTTTAACATGGAGGTATCTACAACGCCATCTACATAAACAAGAAAATATCTACACTGCCATCTATATAAACATGGAAATATCTACACCGCCATCTCTATAAACATGGAAATATCTACACTGCCATTTGTAGAAAGTTGGAAATATCTACACCGCCATCTGTATAAACGTGGAAATATCTACAACGCTATCTGTATAAACATGGAAATATCTACACCGCAATCTGAATAAACATGGAAATATCTACACCGCTCTCTGTATAAATATGAAATACCTAAACCGCTATCTCTATAAAAGTGGAAATATCTACACTGCTATCTGTATAAACATGGAAATATCCTCACTGCTATCTCTATGAACATTGATATATCTACACCGCTATCTCTATAAACATGGAAATATCTACACCGCAATCTCTATAAACATGGAAATTTCTACACCGTCATCTGTATAAACATGGAAATATCTACACCGCTATCTGTATAAACATGGAAATATCTACACCGCGATCTGTATAAACATGGAAATATCTAAACCGCTATCTGTGTAAACATGGAAATATCTACACAGCTATCTCTATAAACATGGAAATATCTACACCGCCATCTGTATAAACATGGAAATACCTACAAAGTCATCTGTATAAACATGGAAATATCTACACAGCCATCTGTATAAACATGGAAATATCTACACAGCCATCTGTATAAACCTGGAAATATCTGCACTGTCATCTATATAAACATGGAAATATCTACAGAGAACTCTGTATAAACATGGAAATATCGGCACAGCCATCTGTATAAACATGGAAATATCTACACCGCTATGTATATTAACGTGGAAATATCTCCATTGCTATCTGCATAAACATGGACAAATCTCCACCGCAATATGTATAAACATGAAAATATCTACACTTCTATCTCTATCAACATGGAAATATCTACACTGCCATCTGTACAAACATGGAAATATCTACACAGTCATCTGTTGAAACATGGAAATATCTACACCACTATCTCTATAAACATGGAAATAACTACACCGCTATCTCTATAAACATGGAAATATCTACACCGCTATCTCCATCAACATGGAAATATACACACCGCCATCTCTTTAAACATGGAGGTATCTACAACGCCATCTACATAAAGAAGAAAATATCTACACTGCCATCTATATAAACATGGAAATATCTACACCGCCATCTCTATAAACATGGAAATATCTACACTGCCATTTGTAGAAAGATGGAAATATCTACACCGCCATCTGTATAAACCTGGAAATACCTACACCGCTATCTGTATAAACATGGAAATATCTACACCGCAATCTGTATAAACATGGAAATATCTCCACTGCTCTCTGTATAAATATGAAATATCTAAACCGCTATCTCTATAAAAGTGGAAATATCTACACTGCTATCTGTATAAACATGGAAATATCCTCACTGCTATCTCTATGAACATTGATATATCTACACCGCTATCTCTATAAACATGGAAATATCTACACCGCCATCTCTATAAACATGGAAATATCTACACCGTCATCTGTATAAACATGGAAATATCTACACCGCTATCTGTATAAACATGGAAATATCTACACCGCGATCTGTATAAACATGGAAATATCTACACCGCGATCTGTATAAACATGGAAATATCTAAACCGCTATCTGTGTAAACATGGAAATATCTACACAGCTATCTCTATAAACATGGAAATATCTACACCGCCATCTGTATAAACATGGAAATACCTACAAAGTCATCTGTATAAACATGGAAATATCTACACAGCCATCTGTATAAACATGGAAATATCTACACAGCCATCTGTATAAACCTTGAAATATCTGCACTGTCATCTATATAAACATGGAAATATCTACAGAGAACTCTGTATAAACATGGAAATATCGGCACAGCCATCTGTATAAACATGGAAATATCTACAACGCTATCTGTATAAACATGGAAATATCTACACCGCTATGTGTATTAACGTGGAAATGTCTCCATTGCTATCTGTATCAACATGGACAAATCTCCACCGCAATATGTATAAACATGAAAATATCTACACTTCTATCTCTATAAACATGGAAATATCTACACTGCCATCTGAACAAACATGGAAATATCTACACAGTCATCTGTAGAAACATGGAAATATCTACACCGCTATCTCTATAAACATGGAAATAACTACACCGCTATCTCTATAAACATGGAAATATCTACACCGCTATCTCCATCAACATGGAAATATACACACCGCCATCTCTTTAAACATGGAGGTATCTACAACGCCATCTACATAAACAAGAAAATATCTACACTGCCATCTATATAAACATGGAAATATCTACACCGCCATCTCTATAAACATGGAAATATCTACACTGCCATTTGTAGAAAGTTGGAAATATCCACACCGCCATCTGTATAAACGTGGAAATATCTACACTGCTATCTGTATAAACATGGAAATATCTACACCGCAATCTGAATAAACATGGAAATATCTACACCGCTCTCTGTATAAATATGAAATACCTAAACCGCTATCTCTATAAAAGTGGAAATATCTACACTGCTATCTGTATAAACATGGAAATATCCTCACTGCTATCTCTATGAACATTGATATATCTACACCGCTATCTCTATAAACATGGAAATATCTACACCGCCATCTCTATAAACATGGAAATATCTACACCGTCATCTGTATAAACATGGAAATATCTACACTGCTATCTGTATAAACATGGAAATATCTGCACCGCGATCTGTATAAACATGGAAATATCTACACCGCGATCTGTATAAACATGGAAATATCTAAACCGCTATCTGTGTAAACATGGAAATATCTACACAGCTATCTCTATAAACATGGAAATATCTACACCGCCATCTGTATAAACATGGAAATACCTACAAAGTCATCTGTATAAACATGGAAATATCTACACAGCCATCTGTATAAAAATGGAAATATCTACACAGCCATCTGTATAAATCTGGAAATATCTGCACTGTCATCTATATAAACATGGAAATATCTACAGAGAACTCTGTATAAACATGGAAATATCGGCACAGCCATCTGCATAAACATGGAAATATCTACAACGCTATCTGTATAAACATGGAAATATCTACACCGCTATGTGTATTAACGTGGAAATATCTCCATTGCTATCTGCATAAACATGGACACATCTCCACCGCAATATGTATAAACATGAAAATATCTACACTTCTATCTCTATAAACATGGAAATATCTACACTGCCATCTGTACAAACATGGAAATATCTACACAGTCATCTGTATAAACATGGAAATATCTACACAGCCATCTGTATAAACATGGAAATATCTACACAGCCATCTGTATAAACCTGGAAATATCTGCACTGTCATCTATATAAACATGGAAATATCTACAGAGAACTCTGTAAAACATGGAAATATCGGCACAGCCATCTGTATAAACATGGAAATATCTACAACGCTATCTGTATAAACATGGAAATATCTACAACGCTATGTGTATTAACGTGGAAATGTCTCCATTGCTATCTGTATAAACATGGACAAATCTCCACCGCAATATGTATAAACATGAAAATATCTACACTTCTATCTCTAAAAACATGGAAATATCTACACTGCCATCTGTACAAACATGGAAATATCTACACAGTCATCTGTAGAAACATGGAAATATCTACACCGCTATCTCTATAAACATGGAAATAACTACACCGCTATCTCTATAAACATGGAAATATCTACACCGCTATCTCCATCAACATGGAAATATACACACCGTCATCTCTTTAAACATGGAGGTATCTACAACGCCATCTACATAAACAAGAAAATATCTACACTGCCATCTATATAAACATGGAAATATCTACAACGCTATGTGTATTAACGTGGAAATGTCTCCATTGCTATCTGTATAAACATGGACAAATCTCCACCGCAATATGTATAAACATGAAAATATCTACACTTCTATCTCTAAAAACATGGAAATATCTACACTGCCATCTGTACAAACATGGAAATATCTACACAGTCATCTGTAGAAACATGGAAATATCTACACCGCTATCTCTATAAACATGGAAATAACTACACCGCTATCTCTATAAACATGGAAATATCTACACCGCTATCTCCATCAACATGGAAATATACACACCGTCATCTCTTTAAACATGTAGGTATCTACAACGCCATCTACATAAACAAGAAAATATCTACACTGCCATCTATATAAACATGGAAATATCTACACCGCCATCTCTATAAACATGGAAATATCTACACTGCCATTTGTAGAAAGATGGAAATATCTACACCGCCATCTGTATAAACCTGGAAATACCTACACCGCTATCTGTATAAACATGGAAATATCTACACCGCAATCTGTATAAACATGGAAATATCTCCACTGCTCTCTGTATAAATATGAAATACCTAAACCGCTATCTCTATAAAAGTGGAAATATCTACACTGCTATCTGTATAAACATGGAAATATCCTCACTGCTATCTCTATGAACATTGATATATCTACACCGCTATCTCTATAAACACGGAAATATCTACACCGCCATCTCTATAAACATGGAAATATCTACACCGCTCTGTGTATAAATATGAAATACCTAAACAGCTATCTCTATAAAAGTGGAAATATCTATACTGCTCTCTGTATAAACATGGAAATATCCACACTAATATCTCTATGAACATTGATATATCTACACCGCTATCTCTATAAACATGGAAATATCTACACCGCCATCTCTATAAACATGGAAATATCTACACCGTCATCTGTATAAACATGGAAATATCTACACCGCTATCTGTATAAACATGGAAATATCTGCACTGCGATCTGTATAAACATGGAAATATCTACACCGCTATCTGTATAAACATGGAAATATCTAAACCGCTATCTGTGTAAACATGGAAATATGTACACAGCTATCTCTATAAACATGGAAATATCTACACCGCCATCTGTATAAACATGGAAATACCTACAAAGTCATCTGTATAAACATGGAAATATCTACACAGCCATGTGTATAAACATGGAAATATCTACACAGCCATCTGTATAAACCTGGAAATATCTGCACTGTCATCTATATAAACATGGAAATATCTACAGAGAACTCTGTATAAACATGGAAATATCGGCACAGCCATCTGTATAAACATGGAAATATCTACAACGCTATCTGTATAAACATGGAAATATCTACACCGCTATGTGTATTAACGTGGAAATATCTCCATTGCTATCTGTATAAACATGGACAAATCTCCACCGCAATATGTATAAACATGAAAATATCTACACTTCTATCTCTATAAACATGGAAATATATACACTGCCATCTGAACAAACATGGAAATATCTACACAGTCATCTGTAGAAACATGGAAATATCTACACCGCTATCTCTATAAACATGGAAATATCTACACCGCTATCTCCATCAACATGGAAATATACACACCGCCATCTCTTTAAACATGGAGGTATCTACAACGCCATCTACATAAACAAGAAAATATCTACACTGCCATCTATATAAACATGGAAATATCTACACCGCCATCTCTATAAACATGGAAATATCTACACTGCCATTTATAGAAAGTTGGAAATATCTACACCGCCATCTGTATAAACGTGGAAATATCTACACCGCTATCTATATAAACATGGAAATATCTACACCGCAATCTGAATAAACATGGAAATATCTACACCGCTCTCTGTATAAATATGAAATACCTAAACCGCTATCACTATAAAAGTGGAAATATCTACACTGCTATCTGTATAAACATGGAAATATCCTCACTGCTATCTCTATGAACATTGATATATCTACACCGCTATCTCTATAAACATGGAAATATCTACACCGCCATCTCTATAAACATGGAAATATCTACACCGTCATCTGTATAAACATGGAAATATCTACACCGCTATCTGTATAAACATGGAAATATCTGCACCGCGATCTGTATAAACATGGAAATATCTACACCGCGATCTGTATAAACATGGAAATATCTAAACCGCTATCTGTGTAAACATGGAAATATCTACACAGCTATCTCTATAAACATGGAAATATCTACACCGCCATCTGTATAAACATGGAAATACCTACAAAGTCATCTGTATAAACATGGAAATATCTACACAGCCATCTGTATAAACATGGAAATATCTACACAGCCATCTGTATAATCCTGGAAATATCTGCACTGTCATCTATATAAACATGGAAATATCTACAGAGAACTCTGTATAAACATGGAAATATCGGCACAGCCATCTGTATAAACATGGAAATATCTACACCGCTATGTGTATTAACGTGGAAATATCTCCATTGCTATCTGCATAAACATAGACAAATCTCCACCGCAATATGTATAAACATGAAAATATCTACACTTCTATCTCTATAAACATGGAAATATCTACACTGCCATCTGTACAAACATGGAAATATCTACACAGTTATCTGTATAAACATGGAAATATCTACACAGCCATCTGTATAAACATGGAAATATCTACACAGCCATCTGTATAAACCTGGAAATATCTGCCCTGTCATCTATATAAACATGGAAATATCTACAGAGAACTCTGTAAAACATGGAAATATCGGCACAGCCATCTGTATAAACATGGAAATATCTACAACGCTATCTGTATAAACATGGAAATATCTACACCGCTATGTGTATTAACGTGGAAATGTCTCCATTGCTATCTGTATAAACATGGACAAATCTCCACCGCAATATGTATAAACATGAAAATATCTACACTTCTATCTCTAAAAACATGGAAATATCTACACTGCCATCTGTACAAACATGGAAATATCTACACAGTCATCTGTAGAAACATGGAAATATCTACACCGCTATCTCTATAAACATGGAAATAACTACACCGCTATCTCTATAAACATGGAAATATTTACACCGCTATCTCCATCAACATGGAAATATACACACCGCCATCTCTTTAAACATGGAGGTATCTACAACGCCATCTACATAAACAAGAAAATATCTACACTGCCATCTATCTAAACATGGAAATAACTACACCGCCATCTCTATAAACATGGAAATATCTACACTGCCATTTGTAGAAAGATGGAAATATCTACACCGCCATCTGTATAAACGTGGAAATATCTACACCGCTATCTGTATAAACATGGAAATATCTACACCGCAATCTCTATAAACATGGAAATATCTACACCGCTCTGTGTATAAATATGAAATACCTAAACAGCTATCTCTATAAAAGTGGAAATATCTACACTGCTCTCTGTATAAACATGGAAATATCCTCACTACTATCTCTATGAACATTGATATATCTACACCGCTATCTCTATAAACATGGAAATATCTACACCGCCATCTCTATAAACATGGAAAAATCTACACCGTCATCTGTATAAACATGGAAATATCTACATCGCTATCTGTATAAACATGGAAATATCTGCACTGCGATCTGTATAAACATGGAAATATCTACACCGCTATCTGTATAAACATGGAAATATCTAAACCGCTATCTGTGTAAACATGGAAATATCTACACAGCTATCTCTATAAACATGGAAATATCTACACCGCCATCTGTATAAACATGGAAATACCTACAAAGTCATCTGTATAAACATGGAAATATCTACACAGCCATCTGTATAAACATGGAAATATCTACACAGCCATCTGTATAAACCTGGAAATATCTGCACTGTCATCTATATAAACATGGAAATATCTACAGAGAACTCTGTATAAACATGGAAATATCGGCACAGCCATCTGTATAAACATGGAAATATCTCCAACGCTATCTGTATAAACATGGAAATATATACACCGCTATGTGTATTAACGTGGAAATATCTCCATTGCTATCTGCATAAACATGGACAAATCTCCACCGCAATATGTATAAACATGAAAATATATACACTTCTATCTCTATAAACATGGAAATATCTACACTGCCATCTGTACAAACATGGAAATATCTACACAGTCATCTGTTGAAACATGGAAATATCTACACCGCTATCTCTATAAACATGGAAATAACTACACCGCTATCTCTATAAACATGGAAATATCTACACCGCTATCTCCATCAACATGGAAATATACACACCGTCATCTCTTTAAACATGGAGGTATCTACAACGCCATCAACATAAACAAGAAAATATCTACACTGCCATCTATATAAACATGGAAATATCTACACCGCCATCTCTATAAACATGGAAATATCTACACTGCCATTTGTAGAAAGATGGAAATATCTACACCGCCATCTGTATAAACCTGGAAATATCTACACCGCTATCTGTATAAACATGGTAATATCTACACCGCAATCTGTATAAACATGGAAATATCTCCACTGCTCTCTGTAAAAATATGAAATATCTAAACCGCTATCTCTATAAAAGTGGAAATATCTACACTGCTATCTGTATAAACATGGAAATATCCTCACTGCTATCTCTATGAACATTGATATATCTACACCGCTATCTCTATAAACATGGAAATATCTACACCGCCATCTCTATAAACATGGAAATATCTACACTGTCATCTGTATAAACATGGAAATATCTACACCGCTATCTGTATAAACATGGAAATATCTACACCGCGATCTGTATAAACATGGAAATATCTACACCGCGATCTGTATAAACATGGAAATATCTAAACCGCTATCTGTGTAAACATGGAAATATCTACACAGCCATCTCTATAAACATGGAAATATCTACACCGCCATCTGTATAAACATGGAAATACCTACAAAGTCATCTGTATAAACATGGAAATATCTACACAGCCATCTGTATAAACATAGAAATATCTACACAGCCATCTGTATAAATCTGGAAATATCTGCACTGTCATCTATATAAACATGGAAATATCTACAGAGAGCTCTGTATAAACATGGAAATATCGGCACAGCCATCTGTATAAACATGGAAATATCTACAACGCTATCTGTATAAACATGGAAATATCTACACCGCTATGTGTATTAACGTGGAAATATCTCCATTGCTATCTGTATAAACATGGACAAATCTCCACCGCAATATGTATAAACATGAAAATATCTACACTTCTATCTCTATAAACATGGAAATATCTACACTGCCATCTGTACAAACATGGAAATATCTACACAGTCATCTGTAGAAACATGGAAATATCTACACCGCTATCTCTATAAACATGGAAATAACTACAACGCTATCTCTATAAACATGGAAATATCTACACCGCTATCTCCATCAACATGGAAATATACACACCGCCATCTCTTTAAACATGGAGGTATCTACAACGCCATCTACATAAAGAAGAAAATATCTACACTGCCATCTATATAAACATGGAAATATCTACACCGCCATCTCTATAAACATGGAAATATCTACACTGCCATTTGTAGAAAGATGGAAAATCTACACCGCCATCTGTATAAACCTGGAAATACCTACACCGCTATCTGTATAAACATGGAAATATCTACACCGCAATCTCTATAAACATGGAAATATCTACACCGCTCTGTGTATAAATATGAAATACCTAAACAGCTATCTCTATAAAAGTGGAAATATCTACCCTGCTCTCTGTATAAACATGGAAATATCCTCACTACTATCTCTATGAACATTGATATATCTACACCGCTATCTCTATAAACATGGAAATATCTACACCGCCATCTCTATAAACATGGAAATATCTACACCGTCATCTGTATAAACATGGAAATATCTACACCGCTATCTGTATAAACATGGAAATATCTGCACTGCGATCTGTATAAACATGGAAATATCTTCACCGCTATCTGTATAAACATGGAACTATCTAAACCGCTATCTGTGTAAACATGGAAATATCTACACAGCTATCTCTATAAACATGGGAATATCTACACCGCCATCTGTATAAACATGGAAATACCTACAAAGTCATCTGTATAAACATGGAAATATCTACACAGCCATCTGTATAAACATGGAAATATCTACACCGCTATGTGTATTAACGTGGAAATATCTCCATTGCTATCTGCATAAACATGGACAAATCCCCACCGCAATATGTATAAACATGAAAATATCTACACTTCTATCTCTATAAACATGGAAATATCTACACTGCCATCTGTACAAACATGGAAATATCTACACAGTCATCTGTTGAAACATGGAAATATCTACACCGCTATCTCTATAAACATGGAAATAACTACACCGCTATCTCTATAAACATGGAAATATCTACACCGCCATCTCCATCAACATGGAAATATACACACCGTCATCTCTTTAAACATGGAGGTATCTACAACGCCATCTACATAAACAAGAAAATATCTTCACTGCCATCTATATAAACATGGAAATATCTACACCGCCATCTCTATAAACATGGAAATATCTACACTGCCATTTGTAGAAAGATGGAAATATCTACACCGCCATCTGTATAAACCTGGAAATATCTACACCGCTATCTGTATAAACATGGAAATATCTACACCGCAATCTGTATAAACATGGAAATATCTCCACTGCTCTCTGTATAAATATGAAATATCTAAACCGCTATCTCTATAAAAGTGGAAATATCTACACTGCTATCTGTATAAACATGGAAATATCCTCACTGCTATCTCTATGAACATTGATATATCTACACCGCTATCTCTATAAACATGGAAATATCTACACCGCCATCTCTATAAACATGGAAATATCTACACTGTCATCTGTATAAACATGGAAATATCTACACCGCTATCTGTATAAACATGGAAATATCTACACCGCGATCTGTATAAACATGGAAATATCTACACCGCGATCTGTATAAACATGGAAATATCTAAACCGCTATCTGTGTAAACATGGAAATATCTACACAGCCATCTCTATAAACATGGAAATATCTACACCGCCATCTGTATAAACATGGAAATACCTACAAAGTCATCTGTATAAACATGGAAATATCTACACAGCCATCTGTATAAACATGGAAATATCTACACAGCCATCTGTATAAACCTGGAAATATCTGCACTGTCATCTATATAAACATGGAAATATCTACAGAGAACTCTGTATAAACATGGAAATATCGGCACAGCCATCTGTATAAACATGGAAATATCTACAACGCTATCTGTATAAACATGGAAATATCTACACCGCTATGTGTATTAACGTGGAAATATCTCCATTGCTATCTGCATAAACATGGACATATCTCCACCGCAATATGTATAAACATGAAAATATCTACACTTCTATCTCTATAAACATGGAAATATCTACACTGCCATCTGTACAAACATGGAAATATCTACACAGTCATCTGTTGAAACATGGAAATATCTACACCGCTATCTCTATAAACATGGAAATAACTACACCGCTATCTCTATAAACATGGAAATATCTACACCGCTATCTCCATCAACATGGAAATATACACACCGCCATCTCTTTAAACATGGAGGTATCTACAACGCCATCTACATAAACAAGAAAATATCTACACTGCCATCTATATAAACATGGAAATATCTACACCGCCATCTCTATAAACATGGAAATATCTACACTGCCATTTGTAGAAAGATGGAAATATCTACACCGCCATCTGTATAAACCTGGAAATACCTACACCGCTATCTGTATGAACATGGAAATATCTACACCGCAATCTGTATAAACATGGAAATATCTCCACTGCTCTCTGTATAAATATGAAATATCTAAACCGCTATCTCTATAAAAGTGGAAATATCTACACTGCTATCTGTATAAACATGGAAATATCCTCACTGCTATCTCTATGAACATTGATATATCTACACCGCTATCTCTATAAACATGGAAATATCTACACCGCCATCTCTATAAACATGGAAATATCTACACCGTCATCTGTATAAACATGGAAATATCTACACCGCTATCTGTATAAACATGGAAATATCTACACCGCCATCTCTATAAACATGGAAATATCTACATCGCAATCTCTATAAACATGGAAATTTCTACACCGTCATCTGTATAAACATGGAAATATCTACACCGCTCTCTGTATAAACATGGAAATATCCACACCGCGATCTGTATAAACATGGAAATATCTACACCGCGATCTGTATAAACATGGAAATATCTAACCCGCTATCTGTGTAAACATGGAAATATCTACACAGCTATCTCTATAAACATGGAAATATCTACACCGCCATCTGTATAAACATGGAAATACCTACAAAGTCATCTGTATAAACATGGAAATATCTACACAGCCATCTGTATAAACATGGAAATATCTACACAGCCATCTGTATAAACCTGGAAATATCTGCACTGTCATCTATATAAACATGGAAATATCTACAGAGAACTCTGTATAAACATGGAAATATCGGCACAGCCATCTGTATAAACATGGAAATATCTACAACGCTATCTGTATAAACATGGAAATATCTACACCGCTATGTGTATTAACGTGGAAATGTCTCCATTGCTATCTGTATAAACATGGACAAATCTCCACCGCAATATGTATAAACATGAAAATATCTACACTTCTATCTCTAAAAACATGGAAATATCTACACTGCCATCTGTACAAACATGGAAATATCTACACAGTCATCTGTAGAAACATGGAAATATCTTCACCGCTATCTCTATAAACATGGAAATAACTACACCGCTATCTCTATAAACATGGAAATATTTACACCGCTATCTCCATCAACATGGAAATATACACACCGCCATCTCTTTAAACATGGAGGTATCTACAACGCCATCTACATAAACAAGAAAATATCTACACTGCCATCTATCTAAACATGGAAATAACTACACCGCCATCTCTATAAACATGGAAATATCTACACTGCCATTTGTAGAAAGATGGAAATATCTACACCGCCATCTGTATAAACCTGGAAATATCTACACCGCTATCTGTATAAACATGGAAATATCTACACCGCAATCTGTATAAACATGGAAATATCTCCACTGCTCTCTGTATAAATATGAAATAACTAAACCGCTATCTCTATAAAAGTGGAAATATCTACACTGCTATCTGTATAAACATGGAAATATCCTCACTGCTATCTCTATGAACATTGATATATCTACACCGCTATCTCTATAAACATGGAAATATCTACACCGCCATCTCTATAAACATGGAAATATCTACACCGTCATCTGTATAAACATGGAAATATCTACACCGCTATCTGTATAAACATGGAAATATCTACACCGCGATGTGTATAAACATGGAAATATCTACACCGCGATCTGTATAAACATGGAAATATCTAAACCGCTATCTGTGTAAACATGGAAATATCTACACAGCTATCTCTATAAACATGGAAATATCTACACCGCCATCTGTATAAACATGGAAATACCTACAAAGTCATCTGTATAAACATGGAAATATCTACACAGCCATCTGTATAAACATGGAAATATCTACACAGCCATCTGTATAAACCTGGAAATATCTGCACTGTCATCTATATAAACATGGAAATATCTACAGAGAACTCTGTATAAACATGGAAATATCGGCACAGCCATCTGTATAAACATGGAAATATCTACAACGCTATCTGTATAAACATGGAAATATCTACACCGCTATGTGTATTAACGTGGAAATATCTCCATTGCTATCTGTATAAACATGGACAAATCTCCACTGCAATATGTATAAACATGAAAATATCTACACTTCTATCTCTATAAACATGGAAATATCTACACTGCCATCTGAACAAACATGGAAATATCTACACAGTCATCTGTAGAAACATGGAGATATCTACACCGCTATCTCTATAAACATGGAAATAACTACACCGCTATCTCTATAAACATGGAAATATCTACACCGCTATCTCCATCAACATGGAAATATACACACCGCCATCTCTTTAAACATGGAGGTATCTACAACGCCATCTACATAAACAAGAAAATATCTACACTGCCATCTATATAAACATGGAAATATCTACACCGCCATCTCTATAAACATGGAAATATCTACACTGCCATTTATAGAAAGTGGGAAATATCTACACCGCCATCTGCATAAACGTGGAAATATCTACACCGCTAGGTATATAAACATGGAAATATCTACACCGCTATCTGTATAAACATGGAAATATCTACACCGCAATCTGTATAAACATGGAAATATCTCCACTGCTCTCTGTATAAATATGAAATATCTAAACCGCTATCTCTATAAAAGTGGAAATATCTACACTGCTATCTGTATAAACATGGAAATATCCTCACTGCTATCTCTATGAACATTGATATATCTACACCGCTATCTCTATAAACACGGAAATATCTACACCGCCATCTCTATAAACATGGAAATATCTACACTGCCATTTGTAGAAAGATGGAAATATCTACACCGCCATCTGTATAAACGTGGAAATATCTACAACGCTATCTGTATAAACATGGAATATCTAAACCGCTATCTGTGTAAACATGGAAATATGTACACAGATATCTCTATAAACATGGAAATATCTACACCGCCATCTGTATAAACATGGAAATACCTACAAAGTCATCTGTATAAACATGGAAATATCTACACAGCCATCTGTATAAACATGGAAATATCTACACAGCCATCTGTATAAACCTGGAAATATCTGCACTGTCATCTATATAAACATGGAAATATCTACAGAGAACTCTGTATAAACATGGAAATATCGGCACAGCCATCTGTATAAACATGGAAATATCTACAACGCTATCTGTATAAACATGGAAATATCTACACCGCTATGTGTATTAACGTGGAAATATCCCCATTGCTATCTGCATAAACATGGACAAATCTCCACCGCAATATGTATAAACATGAAAATATCTACACTTCTATCTCTATAAACATGGAAATATCTACACTGCCATCTGTACAAACATGGAAATAACTACACAGTCATCAGTTGAAACATGGAAATATCTACACCGCTATCTCTACAAACATGGAAATAACTACACCGCTATCTCTATAAACATGGAAATATCTACACCGCTATCTCCATCAACATGGAAATATACACACCGCCATCTCTTTAAACATGGAGGTATCTACAACGCCATCTACATAAACAAGAAAATATCTACACTGCCATCTATATAAACATGGAAATATCTACACCGCCATCTCTATAAACATGGAAATATCTACATTGCCATTTGTAGAAAGATGGAAATATCTACACCGCCATCTGTATAAACCTGGAAATACCAACACCGCTATCTGTATAAACACGGAAATATCTACACCGCAATCTTTATAAACATGGAAATATCTACACTGCTCTCTGTATAAATATGAAATATCTAAACCGCTATCTCTATAAAAGTGGAAATATCTACACTGCTATCTGTATAAACATGGAAATATCCTCACTGCTATCTCTATGAACATTGATATATCTACACCGCTATCTCTATAAACATGGAAATATCTACACCGCCATCTCTATAAACATGGAAATATCTACACCGTCATCTGTATAAACATGGAAATATCTACACCGCTATCTGTATAAACATGGAAATATCTACACCGCGATCTGTATAAACATGGAAATATCTACACCGCGATCTGTATAAACATGGAAATATCTAAACCGCTATCTGTGTAAACATGGAAATATCTACACAGCTATCTCTATAAACTTGGAAATATCTACACCGCCATCTGTATAAACATGGAAATACCTACAAAGTCATCTGTATAAACATGGAAATATCTACACAGCCATCTGTATAAACATGGAAATATCTACACAGCCATCTGTATAAACCTGGAAATATCTGCACTGTCATCTATATAAACATGGAAATATCTACAGAGAACTCTGTAAAACATGGAAATATCGGCACAGCCATCTGTATAAACATGGAAATACCTACAAAGTCATCTGTATAAACATGGAAATATCTACACAGCCATCTGTATAAACATGGAAATATCTACACCGCTATGTGTATTAACGTGGAAATATCTCCATTGCTATCTGCATAAACATGGACAAATCCCCACCGCAATATGTATAAACATGAAAATATCTACACTTCTATCTCTATAAACATGGAAATATCTACACTGCCATCTGTACAAACATGGAAATATCTACACAGTCATCTGTTGAAACATGGAAATATCTACACCGCTATCTCTATAAACATGGAAATAACTACACCGCTATCTCTATAAACATGGAAATATCTACACCGCCATCTCCATCAACATGGAAATATACACACCGTCATCTCTTTAAACATGGAGGTATCTACAACGCCATCTACATAAACAAGAAAATATCTTCACTGCCATCTATATAAACATGGAAATATCTACACCGCCATCTCTATAAACATGGAAATATCTACACTGCCATTTGTAGAAAGATGGAAATATCTACACCGCCATCTGTATAAACCTGGAAATATCTACACCGCTATCTGTATAAACATGGAAATATCTACACCGCAATCTGTATAAACATGGAAATATCTCCACTGCTCTCTGTATAAATATGAAATATCTAAACCGCTATCTCTATAAAAGTGGAAATATCTACACTGCTATCTGTATAAACATGGAAATATCCTCACTGCTATCTCTATGAACATTGATATATCTACACCGCTATCTCTATAAACATGGAAATATCTACACCGCCATCTCTATAAACATGGAAATATCTACACTGTCATCTGTATAAACATGGAAATATCTACACCGCTATCTGTATAAACATGGAAATATCTACACCGCGATCTGTATAAACATGGAAATATCTACACCGCGATCTGTATAAACATGGAAATATCTACACCGCGATCTGTATAAACATGGAAATATCTAAACCGCTATCTGTGTAAACATGGAAATATCTACACAGCCATCTCTATAAACATGGAAATATCTACACCGCCATCTGTATAAACATGGAAATACCTACAAAGTCATCTGTATAAACATGGAAATATCTACACAGCCATCTGTATAAACATGGAAATATCTACACAGCCATCTGTATAAACCTGGAAATATCTGCACTGTCATCTATATAAACATGGAAATATCTACAGAGAACTCTGTATAAACATGGAAATATCGGCACAGCCATCTGTATAAACATGGAAATATCTACAACGCTATCTGTATAAACATGGAAATATCTACACCGCTATGTGTATTAACGTGGAAATATCTCCATTGCTATCTGCATAAACATGGACAAATCTCCACCGCAATATGTATAAACATGAAAATATCTACACTTCTATCTCTATAAACATGGAAATATCTACACTGCCATCTGTACAAACATGGAAATATCTACACAGTCATCTGTTGAAACATGGAAATATCTACACCGCTATCTCTATAAACATGGAAATAACTACACCGCTATCTCTATAAACATGGAAATATCTACACCGCTATCTCCATCAACATGGAAATATACACACCGCCATCTCTTTAAACATGGAGGTATCTACAACGCCATCTACATAAACAAGAAAATATCTACACTGCCATCTATATAAACATGGAAATATCTACACCGCCATCTCTATAAACATGGAAATATCTACACTGCCATTTGTAGAAAGATGGAAATATCTACACCGCCATCTGTATAAACCTGGAAATACCTACACCGCTATCTGTATGAACATGGAAATATCTACACCGCAATCTGTATAAACATGGAAATATCTCCACTGCTCTCTGTATAAATATGAAATATCTAAACCGCTATCTCTATAAAAGTGGAAATATCTACACTGCTATCTGTATAAACATGGAAATATCCTCACTGCTATCTCTATGAACATTGATATATCTACACCGCTATCTCTATAAACATGGAAATATCTACACCGCCATCTCTATAAACATGGAAATATCTACACCGTCATCTGTATAAACATGGAAATATCTACACCGCTATCTGTATAAACATGGAAATATCTACACCGCCATCTCTATAAACATGGAAATATCTACATCGCAATCTCTATAAACATGGAAATTTCTACACCGTCATCTGTATAAACATGGAAATATCTACACCGCTCTCTGTATAAACATGGAAATATCCACACCGCGATCTGTATAAACATGGAAATATCTACACCGCGATCTGTATAAACATGGAAATATCTAACCCGCTATCTGTGTAAACATGGAAATATCTACACAGCTATCTCTATAAACATGGAAATATCTACACCGCCATCTGTATAAACATGGAAATACCTACAAAGTCATCTGTATAAACATGGAAATATCTACACAGCCATCTGTATAAACATGGAAATATCTACACAGCCATCTGTATAAACCTGGAAATATCTGCACTGTCATCTATATAAACATGGAAATATCTACAGAGAACTCTGTATAAACATGGAAATATCGGCACAGCCATCTGTATAAACATGGAAATATCTACAACGCTATCTGTATAAACATGGAAATATCTACACCGCTATGTGTATTAACGTGGAAATGTCTCCATTGCTATCTGTATAAACATGGACAAATCTCCACCGCAATATGTATAAACATGAAAATATCTACACTTCTATCTCTAAAAACATGGAAATATCTACACTGCCATCTGTACAAACATGGAAATATCTACACAGTCATCTGTAGAAACATGGAAATATCTTCACCGCTATCTCTATAAACATGGAAATAACTACACCGCTATCTCTATAAACATGGAAATATTTACACCGCTATCTCCATCAACATGGAAATATACACACCGCCATCTCTTTAAACATGGAGGTATCTACAACGCCATCTACATAAACAAGAAAATATCTACACTGCCATCTATCTAAACATGGAAATAACTACACCGCCATCTCTATAAACATGGAAATATCTACACTGCCATTTGTAGAAAGATGGAAATATCTACACCGCCATCTGTATAAACCTGGAAATATCTACACCGCTATCTGTATAAACATGGAAATATCTACACCGCAATCTGTATAAACATGGAAATATCTCCACTGCTCTCTGTATAAATATGAAATAACTAAACCGCTATCTCTATAAAAGTGGAAATATCTACACTGCTATCTGTATAAACATGGAAATATCCTCACTGCTATCTCTATGAACATTGATATATCTACACCGCTATCTCTATAAACATGGAAATATCTACACCGCCATCTCTATAAACATGGAAATATCTACACCGTCATCTGTATAAACATGGAAATATCTACACCGCTATCTGTATAAACATGGAAATATCTACACCGCGATGTGTATAAACATGGAAATATCTACACCGTGATCTGTATAAACATGGAAATATCTAAACCGCTATCTGTGTAAACATGGAAATATCTACACAGCTATCTCTATAAACATGGAAATATCTACACCGCCATCTGTATAAACATGGAAATACCTACAAAGTCATCTGTATAAACATGGAAATATCTACACAGCCATCTGTATAAACATGGAAATATCTACACAGCCATCTGTATAAACCTGGAAATATCTGCACTGTCATCTATATAAACATGGAAATATCTACAGAGAACTCTGTATAAACATGGAAATATCGGCACAGCCATCTGTATAAACATGGAAATATCTACAACGCTATCTGTATAAACATGGAAATATCTACACCGCTATGTGTATTAACGTGGAAATATCTCCATTGCTATCTGTATAAACATGGACAAATCTCCACTGCAATATGTATAAACATGAAAATATCTACACTTCTATCTCTATAAACATGGAAATATCTACACTGCCATCTGAACAAACATGGAAATATCTACACAGTCATCTGTAGAAACATGGAAATATCTACACCGCTATCTCTATAAACATGGAAATAACTACACCGCTATCTCTATAAACATGGAAATATCTACACCGCTATCTCCATCAACATGGAAATATACACACCGCCATCTCTTTAAACATGGAGGTATCTACAACGCCATCTACATAAACAAGAAAATATCTACACTGCCATCTATATAAACATGGAAATATCTACACCGCCATCTCTATAAACATGGAAATATCTACACTGCCATTTATAGAAAGTGGGAAATATCTACACCGCCATCTGCATAAACGTGGAAATATCTACACCGCTAGGTATATAAACATGGAAATATCTACACCGCTATCTGTATAAACATGGAAATATCTACACCGCAATCTGTATAAACATGGAAATATCTCCACTGCTCTCTGTATAAATATGAAATATCTAAACCGCTATCTCTATAAAAGTGGAAATATCTACACTGCTATCTGTATAAACATGGAAATATCCTCACTGCTATCTCTATGAACATTGATATATCTACACCGCTATCTCTATAAACACGGAAATATCTACACCGCCATCTCTATAAACATGGAAATATCTACACTGCCATTTGTAGAAAGATGGAAATATCTACACCGCCATCTGTATAAACGTGGAAATATCTACAACGCTATCTGTATAAACATGGAATATCTAAACCGCTATCTGTGTAAACATGGAAATATGTACACAGATATCTCTATAAACATGGAAATATCTACACCGCCATCTGTATAAACATGGAAATACCTACAAAGTCATCTGTATAAACATGGAAATATCTACACAGCCATCTGTATAAACATGGAAATATCTACACAGCCATCTGTATAAACCTGGAAATATCTGCACTGTCATCTATATAAACATGGAAATATCTACAGAGAACTCTGTATAAACATGGAAATATCGGCACAGCCATCTGTATAAACATGGAAATATCTACAACGCTATCTGTATAAACATGGAAATATCTACACCGCTATGTGTATTAACGTGGAAATATCCCCATTGCTATCTGCATAAACATGGACAAATCTCCACCGCAATATGTATAAACATGAAAATATCTACACTTCTATCTCTATAAACATGGAAATATCTACACTGCCATCTGTACAAACATGGAAATAACTACACAGTCATCAGTTGAAACATGGAAATATCTACACCGCTATCTCTACAAACATGGAAATAACTACACCGCTATCTCTATAAACATGGAAATATCTACACCGCTATCTCCATCAACATGGAAATATACACACCGCCATCTCTTTAAACATGGAGGTATCTACAACGCCATCTACATAAACAAGAAAATATCTACACTGCCATCTATATAAACATGGAAATATCTACACCGCCATCTCTATAAACATGGAAATATCTACATTGCCATTTGTAGAAAGATGGAAATATCTACACCGCCATCTGTATAAACCTGGAAATACCAACACCGCTATCTGTATAAACACGGAAATATCTACACCGCAATCTTTATAAACATGGAAATATCTACACTGCTCTCTGTATAAATATGAAATATCTAAACCGCTATCTCTATAAAAGTGGAAATATCTACACTGCTATCTGTATAAACATGGAAATATCCTCACTGCTATCTCTATGAACATTGATATATCTACACCGCTATCTCTATAAACATGGAAATATCTACACCGCCATCTCTATAAACATGGAAATATCTACACCGTCATCTGTATAAACATGGAAATATCTACACCGCTATCTGTATAAACATGGAAATATCTACACCGCGATCTGTATAAACATGGAAATATCTACACCGCGATCTGTATAAACATGGAAATATCTAAACCGCTATCTGTGTAAACATGGAAATATCTACACAGCTATCTCTATAAACTTGGAAATATCTACACCGCCATCTGTATAAACATGGAAATACCTACAAAGTCATCTGTATAAACATGGAAATATCTACACAGCCATCTGTATAAACATGGAAATATCTACACAGCCATCTGTATAAACCTGGAAATATCTGCACTGTCATCTATATAAACATGGAAATATCTACAGAGAACTCTGTAAAACATGGAAATATCGGCACAGCCATCTGTATAAACATGGAAATACCTACAAAGTCATCTGTATAAACATGGAAATATCTACACAGCCATCTGTATAAACATGGAAATATCTACACCGCTATGTGTATTAACGTGGAAATATCTCCATTGCTATCTGCATAAACATGGACAAATCCCCACCGCAATATGTATAAACATGAAAATATCTACACTTCTATCTCTATAAACATGGAAATATCTACACTGCCATCTGTACAAACATGGAAATATCTACACAGTCATCTGTTGAAACATGGAAATATCTACACCGCTATCTCTATAAACATGGAAATAACTACACCGCTATCTCTATAAACATGGAAATATCTACACCGCCATCTCCATCAACATGGAAATATACACACCGTCATCTCTTTAAACATGGAGGTATCTACAACGCCATCTACATAAACAAGAAAATATCTTCACTGCCATCTATATAAACATGGAAATATCTACACCGCCATCTCTATAAACATGGAAATATCTACACTGCCATTTGTAGAAAGATGGAAATATCTACACCGCCATCTGTATAAACCTGGAAATATCTACACCGCTATCTGTATAAACATGGAAATATCTACACCGCAATCTGTATAAACATGGAAATATCTCCACTGCTCTCTGTATAAATATGAAATATCTAAACCGCTATCTCTATAAAAGTGGAAATATCTACACTGCTATCTGTATAAACATGGAAATATCCTCACTGCTATCTCTATGAACATTGATATATCTACACCGCTATCTCTATAAACATGGAAATATCTACACCGCCATCTCTATAAACATGGAAATATCTACACTGTCATCTGTATAAACATGGAAATATCTACACCGCTATCTGTATAAACATGGAAATATCTACACCGCGATCTGTATAAACATGGAAATATCTACACCGCGATCTGTATAAACATGGAAATATCTACACCGCGATCTGTATAAACATGGAAATATCTAAACCGCTATCTGTGTAAACATGGAAATATCTACACAGCCATCTCTATAAACATGGAAATATCTACACCGCCATCTGTATAAACATGGAAATACCTACAAAGTCATCTGTATAAACATGGAAATATCTACACAGCCATCTGTATAAACATGGAAATATCTACACAGCCATCTGTATAAACCTGGAAATATCTGCACTGTCATCTATATAAACATGGAAATATCTACAGAGAACTCTGTATAAACATGGAAATATCGGCACAGCCATCTGTATAAACATGGAAATATCTACAACGCTATCTGTATAAACATGGAAATATCTACACCGCTATGTGTATTAACGTGGAAATATCTCCATTGCTATCTGCATAAACATGGACAAATCTCCACCGCAATATGTATAAACATGAAAATATCTACACTTCTATCTCTATAAACATGGAAATATCTACACTGCCATCTGTACAAACATGGAAATATCTACACAGTCATCTGTTGAAACATGGAAATATCTACACCGCTATCTCTATAAACATGGAAATAACTACACCGCTATCTCTATAAACATGGAAATATCTACACCGCTATCTCCATCAACATGGAAATATACACACCGCCATCTCTTTAAACATGGAGGTATCTACAACGCCATCTACATAAACAAGAAAATATCTACACTGCCATCTATATAAACATGGAAATATCTACACCGCCATCTCTATAAACATGGAAATATCTACACTGCCATTTGTAGAAAGATGGAAATATCTACACCGCCATCTGTATAAACCTGGAAATACCTACACCGCTATCTGTATGAACATGGAAATATCTACACCGCAATCTGTATAAACATGGAAATATCTCCACTGCTCTCTGTATAAATATGAAATATCTAAACCGCTATCTCTATAAAAGTGGAAATATCTACACTGCTATCTGTATAAACATGGAAATATCCTCACTGCTATCTCTATGAACATTGATATATCTACACCGCTATCTCTATAAACATGGAAATATCTACACCGCCATCTCTATAAACATGGAAATATCTACACCGTCATCTGTATAAACATGGAAATATCTACACCGCTATCTGTATAAACATGGAAATATCTACACCGCGATCTGTATAAACATGGAAATATCTACATCGCAATCTCTATAAACATGGAAATTTCTACACCGTCATCTGTATAAACATGGAAATATCTACACCGCTCTCTGTATAAACATGGAAATATCCACACCGCGATCTGTATAAACATGGAAATATCTACACCGCGATCTGTATAAACATGGAAATATCTAACCCGCTATCTGTGTAAACATGGAAATATCTACACAGCTATCTCTATAAACATGGAAATATCTACACCGCCATCTGTATAAACATGGAAATACCTACAAAGTCATCTGTATAAACATGGAAATATCTACACAGCCATCTGTATAAACATGGAAATATCTACACAGCCATCTGTATAAACCTGGAAATATCTGCACTGTCATCTATATAAACATGGAAATATCTACAGAGAACTCTGTATAAACATGGAAATATCGGCACAGCCATCTGTATAAACATGGAAATATCTACAACGCTATCTGTATAAACATGGAAATATCTACACCGCTATGTGTATTAACGTGGAAATGTCTCCATTGCTATCTGTATAAACATGGACAAATCTCCACCGCAATATGTATAAACATGAAAATATCTACACTTCTATCTCTAAAAACATGGAAATATCTACACTGCCATCTGTACAAACATGGAAATATCTACACAGTCATCTGTAGAAACATGGAAATATCTTCACCGCTATCTCTATAAACATGGAAATAACTACACCGCTATCTCTATAAACATGGAAATATTTACACCGCTATCTCCATCAACATGGAAATATACACACCGCCATCTCTTTAAACATGGAGTTATCTACAACGCCATCTACATAAACAAGAAAATATCTACACTGCCATCTATCTAAACATGGAAATAACTACACCGCCATCTCTATAAACATGGAAATATCTACACTGCCATTTGTAGAAAGATGGAAATATCTACACCGCCATCTGTATAAACGTGGAAATATCTACACCGCTATCTGTATAAACATGGAAATATCTACACCGCAATCTGTATAAACATGGAAATATCTCCACTGCTCTCTGTATAAATATGAAATAACTAAACCGCTATCTCTATAAAAGTGGAAATATCTACACTGCTATCTGTATAAACATGGAAATATCCTCACTGCTATCTCTATGAACATTGATATATCTACACCGCTATCTCTATAAACATGGAAATATCTACACCGCCATCTCTATAAACATGGAAATATCTACACCGTCATCTGTATAAACATGGAAATATCTACACCGCTATCTGTATAAACATGGAAATATCTACACCGCGATGTGTATAAACATGGAAATATCTACACCGCGATCTGTATAAACATGGAAATATCTAAACCGCTATCTGTGTAAACATGGAAATATCTACACAGCTATCTCTATAAACATGGAAATATCTACACCGCCATCTGTATAAACATGGAAATACCTACAAAGTCATCTGTATAAACATGGAAATATCTACACAGCCATCTGTATAAACATGGAAATATCTACACAGCCATCTGTATAAACCTGGAAATATCTGCACTGTCATCTATATAAACATGGAAATATCTACAGAGAACTCTGTATAAACATGGAAATATCGGCACAGCCATCTGTATAAACATGGAAATATCTACAACGCTATCTGTATAAACATGGAAATATCTACACCGCTATGTGTATTAACGTGGAAATATCTCCATTGCTATCTGTATAAACATGGACAAATCTCCACTGCAATATGTATAAACATGAAAATATCTACACTTCTATCTCTATAAACATGGAAATATCTACACTGCCATCTGAACAAACATGGAAATATCTACACAGTCATCTGTAGAAACATGGAAATATCTACACCGCTATCTCTATAAACATGGAAATAACTACACCGCTATCTCTATAAACATGGAAATATCTACACCGCTATCTCCATCAACATGGAAATATACACACCGCCATCTCTTTAAACATGGAGGTATCTACAACGCCATCTACATAAACAAGAAAATATCTACACTGCCATCTATATAAACATGGAAATATCTACACCGCCATCTCTATAAACATGGAAATATCTACACTGCCATTTATAGAAAGTGGGAAATATCTACACCGCCATCTGCATAAACGTGGAAATATCTACACCGCTAGGTATATAAACATGGAAATATCTACACCGCTATCTGTATAAACATGGAAATATCTACACCGCAATCTGTATAAACATGGAAATATCTCCACTGCTCTCTGTATAAATATGAAATATCTAAACCGCTATCTCTATAAAAGTGGAAATATCTACACTGCTATCTGTATAAACATGGAAATATCCTCACTGCTATCTCTATGAACATTGATATATCTACACCGCTATCTCTATAAACACGGAAATATCTACACCGCCATCTCTATAAACATGGAAATATCTACACTGCCATTTGTAGAAAGATGGAAATATCTACACCGCCATCTGTATAAACGTGGAAATATCTACAACGCTATCTGTATAAACATGGAATATCTAAACCGCTATCTGTGTAAACATGGAAATATGTACACAGATATCTCTATAAACATGGAAATATCTACACCGCCATCTGTATAAACATGGAAATACCTACAAAGTCATCTGTATAAACATGGAAATATCTACACAGCCATCTGTATAAACATGGAAATATCTACACAGCCATCTGTATAAACCTGGAAATATCTGCACTGTCATCTATATAAACATGGAAATATCTACAGAGAACTCTGTATAAACATGGAAATATCGGCACAGCCATCTGTATAAACATGGAAATATCTACAACGCTATCTGTATAAACATGGAAATATCTACACCGCTATGTGTATTAACGTGGAAATATCCCCATTGCTATCTGCATAAACATGGACAAATCTCCACCGCAATATGTATAAACATGAAAATATCTACACTTCTATCTCTATAAACATGGAAATATCTACACTGCCATCTGTACAAACATGGAAATAACTACACAGTCATCTGTTGAAACATGGAAATATCTACACCGCTATCTCTACAAACATGGAAATAACTACACCGCTATCTCTATAAACATGGAAATATCTACACCGCTATCTCCATCAACATGGAAATATACACACCGCCATCTCTTTAAACATGGAGGTATCTACAACGCCATCTACATAAACAAGAAAATATCTACACTGCCATCTATATAAACATGGAAATATCTACACCGCCATCTCTATAAACATGGAAATATCTACATTGCCATTTGTAGAAAGATGGAAATATCTACACCGCCATCTGTATAAACCTGGAAATACCAACACCGCTATCTGTATACACACGGAAATATCTACACCGCAATCTTTATAAACATGGAAATATCTACACTGCTCTCTGTATAAATATGAAATATCTAAACCGCTATCTCTATAAAAGTGGAAATATCTACACTGCTATCTGTATAAACATGGAAATATCCTCACTGCTATCTCTATGAACATTGATATATCTACACCGCTATCTCTATAAACATGGAAATATCTACACCGCCATCTCTATAAACATGGAAATATCTACACCGTCATCTGTATAAACATGGAAATATCTACACCGCTATCTGTATAAACATGGAAATATCTACAGCGCGATCTGTATAAACATGGAAATATCTACACCGCGATCTGTATAAACATGGAAATATCTAAACCGCTATCTGTGTAAACATGGAAATATCTACACAGCTATCTCTATAAACTTGGAAATATCTACACCGCCATCTGTATAAACATGGAAATACCTACAAAGTCATCTGTATAAACATGGAAATATCTACACAGCCATCTGTATAAACATGGAAATATCTACACAGCCATCTGTATAAACCTGGAAATATCTGCACTGTCATCTATATAAACATGGAAATATCTACAGAGAACTCTGTAAAACATGGAAATATCGGCACAGCCATCTGTATAAACATGGAAATATCTACAACGCTATCTGTATAAACATGGAAATATCTACACCGCTATGTGTATTAACGTGGAAATGTCTCCATTGCTATCTGTATAAACATGGACAAATCTCCACCGCAATATGTATAAACATGAAAATATCTACACTTCTATCTCTAAAAACATGGAAATATCTACACTGCCATCTGTACAAACATGGAAATATCTACACAGTCATCTGTAGAAACATGGAAATATCTACACCGCTATCTCTATAAACATGGAAATAACTACACCGCTATCTCTATAAACATGGAAATATTTACACCGCTATCTCCATCAACATGGAAATATACACACCGCCATCTCTTTAAACATGGAGGTATCTACAACGCCATCTACATAAACAAGAAAATATCTACACTGCCATCTATCTAAACATGGAAATAACTACACCGCCATCTCTATAAACATGGAAATATCTACACTGCCATTTGTAGAAAGATGGAAATATCTACACCGCCATCTGTATAAACGTGGAAATATCTACACCGCTATCTGTATAAACATGGAAATATCTACACCGCAATCTCTATAAACATGGAAATATCTACACCGCTCTGTGTGTAAATATGAAATACCTAAACAGCTATCTCTATAAAAGTGGAAATATCTACACTGCTCTCTGTATAAACATGGAAATATCCTCACTACTATCTCTATGAACATTGATATATCTACACCGCTATCTCTATAAACATGGAAATATCTACACCGCCATCTCTATAAACATGGAAATATCTACACCGTCATCTGTATAAACATGGAAATATCTACACCGCTATCTGTATAAACATGGAACTATCTGCACTGCGATCTGTATAAACATGGAAATATCTACACTGCTATCTGTATAAACATGGAAATATCTAAACCGCTATCTGTGTAAACATGGAAATATCTACACAGCTATCTCTATAAACATGGAAATATCTACACCGCCATCTGTATAAACATGGAAATACCTACAAAGTCATCTGTATAAACATGGAAATATCTACACAGCCATCTGTATAAACATGGAAATATCTACACAGCCATCTGTATAAACCTGGAAATATCTGCACTGTCATCTATATAAACATGGAAATATCTACAGAGAACTCTGTATAAACATGGAAATATCGGCACAGCCATCTGTATAAACATGGAAATATCTACAACGCTATCTGTATAAACATGGAAATATATACACCGCTATGTGTATTAACGTGGAAATATCTCCATTGCTATCTGCATAAACATGGACAAATCTCCACCGCAATATGTATAAACATGAAAATATCCACACTTCTATCTCTATCAACATGGAAATATCTACACTGCCATCTGTACAAACATGGAAATATCTACACAGTCATCTGTTGAAACATGGAAATATCTACACCGCTATCTCTATAAACATGGAAATAACTACACCGCTATCTCTATAAACATGGAAATATCTACACCGCTATCTCCATCAACATGGAAATATACACACCGTCATCTCTTTAAACATGGAGGTATCTACAACGCCATCTACATAAACAAGAAAATATCTACACTGCCATCTATATAAACATGGAAATATCTACACCGCCATCTCTATAAACATGGAAATATCTACACTGCCATTTGTAGAAAGATGGAAATATCTACACCGCCATCTGTATAAACCTGGAAATACCTACACCGCTATCTGTATAAACATGGAAATATCTACACCGCAATCTGTATAAATATGGAAATACCTCCACTGCTCTCTGTATAAATATGAAATATCTAAACCGCTATCTCTATAAAAGTGGAAATATCTACACTGCTATCTGTATAAACATGGAAATATCCTCACTGCTATCTCTATGAACATTGATATATCTACACCGCTATCTCTATAAACATGGAAATATCTACACCGCCATCTCTATAAACATGGAAATATCTACACTGTCATCTGTATAAACATGGAAATATCTACACCGCTATCTGTATAAACATGGAAATATCTACACCGCGATCTGTATAAACATGGAAATATCTACACCGCGATCTGTATAAACATGGAAATATCTAAACCGCTATCTGTGTAAACATGGAAATATCTACACAGCCATCTCTATAAACATGGAAATATCTACACCGTCATCTGTATAAACATGGAAATACCTACAAAGTCATCTGTATAAACATGGAAATATCTACACAGCCATCTGTATAAACATGGAAATATCTACACAGCCATCTGTATAAACCTGGAAATATCTGCACTGTCATCTATATAAACATGGAAATATCTACAGAGAGCTCTGTATAAACATGGAAATATCGGCACAGCCATCTGTATAAACATGGAAATATCTACAACGCTATCTGTATAAACATGGAAATATCTACACCGCTATGTGTATTAACGTGGAAATATCTCCATTGCTATCTGTATAAACATGGACAAATCTCCACCGCAATATGTATAAACATGAAAATATCTACACTTCTATCTCTATAAACATGGAAATATCTACACTGCCATCTGTACAAACATGGAAATATCTACACAGTCATCTGTAGAAACATGGAAATATCTACACCGCTATCTCTATAAACATGTAAATAACTACACCGCTATCTCTATAAACATGGAAATATCTACACCGCTATCTCCATCTACATGGAAATATACACACCGCCATCTCTTTAAACATGGAGGTATCTACAACGCCATCTACATAAACAAGAAAATATCTACACTGCCATCTATATAAACATGGAAATATCTACACCGCCATCTCTATAAACATGGAAATATCTACACTGCCATTTGTAGAAAGATGGAAAATCTACACCGCCATCTGTATAAATCTGGAAATACCTACACCGCTATCTGTATAAACATGGAAATATCTACACCGCAATCTGTATAAACATGGAAATATCTCCACTGCTCTCTGTATAAATATGAAATATCTAAACCTCTATCTCTATAAAAGTGGAAATATCTACACTGCTATCTGTATAAACATGGAAATATCCTCACTGCTATCTCTATGAACATTGATATATCTACACCGCTATCTCTATAAACATGGAAATATCTACGCCGCCATCTCTATAAACATGGAAATATCTACACTGCCATTTGTAGAAAGATGGAAATATCTACACCGCCATCTGTATAAACGTGGAAATATCTACACCGCTATCTGAATAAACATGGAAATATCTACACCGCAATCTCTATAAACATGGAAATATCTACACCGCTCTGTGTATAAATATGAAATACCTAAACAGCTATCTCTATAAAAGTGGAAATATCTACACTGCTCTCTGTATAAACATGGAAATATCCTCACTGCTATCTCTATGAACATTGTTATATCTACACCGCTATCTCTATAAACATGGAAATATCTACACCGCCATCTCTATAAACATGGAAATATCTACACCGTCATTTGTATAAACATGGAAATATCTACACCGCTATCTGTATAAACATGGAAATATCTGCACCGCGATCTGTATAAACATGGAAATATCTACACCGCGATCTGTATAAACATGGAAATATCTAAACCGCTATCTGTGTAAACATGGAAATATGTACACAGCTATCTCTATAAACATGGGAATATCTACACCGCCATCTGTATAAACATGGAAATACCTACAAAGTCATCCGTATAAACATGGAAATATCTACACAGCCATCTGTATAAACATGGAAATATCTACACAGCCATCTGTATAAACGTGGAAATATCTGCACTGTCATCTATATAAACATGGAAATATCTACAGAGAACTCTGTATAAACATGGAAATATCGGCACAGCCATCTGTATAAACATGGAAATATCTACAACGCTATCTGTATAAACATGGAAATATCTACACCGCTATGTGTATTAACGTGGAAATATCTCCATTGCTATCTGCATAAACATGGACAAATCCCCACCGCAATATGTATAAACATGAAAATATCTACACTTCTATCTCTATAAAGATGGAAATATCTACACTGCCATCTGTACAAACATGGAAATATCTACACAGTCATCTGTTGAAACATGGAAATATCTACACCGCTATCTCTATAAACATGGAAATAACTACACCGCTATCTCTATAAACATGGAAATATCTACACCGCTATCTCCATCGACATGGAAATATACACACCGTCATCTCTTTAAACATGGAGGTATCTACAACGCCATCTACATAAACAAGAAAATATCTACACTGCCATCTATATAAACATGGAAATATCTACACCGCCATCTCTATAAACATGGAAATATCTACACTGCCATTTGTAGAAAGATGGAAATATCTACACCGCCATCTGTATAAACCTGGAAATACCTACACCGCTATCTGTATATACATGGAAATATCTACACCGCAATCTGTATAAACATGGAAATATCTCCACTGCTCTCTGTATAAATATGAAATATCTAAACCGCTATCTCTATAAAAGTGGAAATATCTACACTGCTATCTGTATAAACATGGAAATATCCTCACTGCTATCTCTATGAACATTGTTATATCTACACCGCTATCTCTATAAACATGGAAATATCTACACCGCCATCTCTATAAACATGGAAATATCTACACTGTCATCTGTATAAACATGGAAATATCTACAGCGCTATCTGTATAAACATGGAAATATCTACACCGCGATCTGTATAAACATGGAAATATCTACACCGCGATCTGTATAAACATGGAAATATCTAAACCGCGATCTGTGTAAACATGGAAATATCTACACAGCCATCTCTATAAACATGGAAATATCTACACCGCCATCTGTATAAACATGGAAATACCTACAAAGTCATCTGTATAAACATGGAAATATCTACACAGCCATCTGTATAAACATGGAAATATCTACACAGCCATCTGTATAAACCTGGAAATATCTGCACTGTCATCTATATAAACATGGAAATATCTTCAGAGAGCTCTGTATAAACATGGAAATATCGGCACAGCCATCTGTATAAACATGGAAATATCTACAACGCTATCTGTATAAACATGGAAATATCTACACCGCTATGTGTATTAACGTGGAAATATCTCCATTGCTATCTGTATAAACATGGACAAATCTCCACCGCAATATGTATAAACATGAAAATATCTACACTTCTATCTCTATAAACATGGAAATATCTACACTGCCATCTGTACAAACATGGAAATATCTACACAGTCATCTGTAGAAACATGGAAATATCTACACCGCTATCTCTATAAACATGGAAATAACTACACCGCTATCTCTATAAACATGGAAATATCTACACCGCTATCTCCATCAACATGGAAATATACACACCGCCATCTCTTTAAACATGGAGGTATCTACAACGCCATCTACATAAACAAGAAAATATCTACACTGCCATCTATATAAACATGGAAATATCTACACCGCCATCTCTATAAACATGGAAATATCTACACTGCCATTTGTAGAAAGATGGAAAATCTACACCGCCATCTGTATAAACCTGGTAATACCTACACCGCTTTCTGTATAAACATGGATATATCTACACCGCAATCTGTATAAACATGGAAATATCTCCACTGCTCTCTGTATAAATATGAAATATCTAAACCTCTATCTCTATAAAAGTGGAAATATCTACACTGCTATCTGTATAAACATGGAAATATCCTCACTGCTATCTCTATGAACATTGATATATCTACACCGCTATCTCTATAAACATGGAAATATCTACACCGCCATCTCTATAAACATGGAAATATCTACACTGCCATTTGTAGAAAGATGGAAATATCTACACCGCCATCTGTATAAACGTGGAAATATCTACACCGCTATCTGTATAAACATGGAAATATCTACACCGCAATCTCTATAAACATGGAAATATCTACACCGCTCTGTGTATAAATATGAAATACCTAAACAGCTATCTCTATAAAAGTGGAAATATCTACCCTGCTCTCTGTATAAACATGGAAATATCCTCACTACTATCTCTATCAACATTGATATATCTACACCGCTATCTCTATAAACATGGAAATATCTACACCGCCATCTCTATAAACATGGAAATATCTACACCGTCATCTGTATAAACATGGAAATATCTACACCGCTATCTGTATAAACATGGAAATATCTGCACTGCGATCTGTATAAACATGGAAATATCTACACCACGATCTGTATAAACATGGAAATATCTAAACCGCTATCTGTGTAAACATGGAAATATGTACACAGCTATCTCTATAAACATGGGAATATCTACACCGCCATCTGTATAAACATGGAAATACCTACAAAGTCATCTGTATAAACATGGAAATATCTACACAGCCATCTGTATAAACATGGAAATATCTACACAGCATCTGTATAAACCTGGAAATATCTGCACTGTCATCTATATAAACATGGAAATATCTACACCGCCATCTCTATAAACATGGAAATATCTACACTGCCATTTGTAGAAAGATGGAAAATCTACACCGCCATCTGTATAAACCTGGAAATACCTACACCGCTATCTGTATAAACATGGATATATCTACACCGCAATCTGTATAAACATGGAAATATCTCCACTGCTCTCTGTATAAATATGAAATATCTAAACCTCTATCTCTATAAAAGTGGAAATATCTACACTGCTATCTGTATAAACATGGAAATATCCTCACTGCTATCTCTATGAACATTGATATATCTACACCGCTATCTCTATAAACATGGAAATATCTGCACCGCCATCTCTATAAACATGGAAATATCTACACTGCCATTTGTAGAAAGATGGAAATATCTACACCGCCATCTGTATAAACGTGGAAATATCTACACCGCTATCTGCATAAACATGGAAATATCTACACCGCAATCTCTATAAACATGGAAATATCTACACCGCTCTGTGTATAAATATGAAATACCTAAACAGCTATCTCTATAAAAGTGGAAATATCTACCCTGCTCTCTGTATAAACATGGAAATATCCTCACTACTATCTCTATTAACATTGATATATCTACACCGCTATCTCTATAAACATGGAAATATCTGCACCGCCATCTCTATAAACATGGAAATATCTACACTGCCATTTGTAGAAAGATGGAAATATCTACACCGCCATCTGTATAAACGTGGAAATATCTACACCGCTATCTGTATAAACATGGAAATATCTACACCGCAATCTCTATAAACATGGAAATATCTACACCGCTCTGTGTATAAATATGAAATACCTAAACAGCTATCTCTATAAAAGTGGAAATATCTACCCTGCTCTCTGTATAAACATGGAAATATCCTCACTACTATCTCTATGAACATTGATATATCTACACCGCTATCTCTATAAACATGGAAATATCTACACCGCCATCTCTATAAACATGGAAATATCTACACCGTCATCTGTATAAACATGGAAATATCTACACCGCTATCTGTATAAACATGGAAATATCTACACCGCGATCTGTATAAACATGGAAATATCTACACCGCGATCTGTATAAACATGGAAACATCTAAACCGCTATCTGTGTAAACATGGAAATATCTACACAGCTATCTCTATAAACATGGAAATATCTACACCGCCATCTGTATAAACATGGAAATACCTACAAAGTCATCTGTATAAACATGGAAATATCTACACAGCCATCTGTATAAACATGGAAATATCTACACAGCCATCTGTATAAACCTGGAAATATCTGCACTGTCATCTATATAAACATGGAAATATCTACAGAGAACTCTGTATAAACATGGAAATATCGGCACAGCCATCTGTATAATCATGGAAATATCTACAACGCTATCTGTATAAACATGGAAATATCTACACCGCTATGTGTATTAACGTGGAAATATCTCCATTGCTATCTGTATAAACATGGACAAATCTCCACCGCAATATGTATAAACATGAAAATATCTACACTTCTATCTCTATAAACATGGAAATATCTACACTGCCATCTGAACAAACATGGAAATATCTACACAGTCATCTGTAGAAACATGGAAATATCTACACCGCTATCTCTATAAAGATGGAAATAACTACACCGCTATCTCTATAAACATGGAAATATCTACACCGCTAACTCCATCAACATGGAAATATACACACCGCCATCTCTTTTAACATGGAGGTATCTACAACGCCATCTACATAAACAAGAAAATATCTACACTGCCATCTATATAAACATGGAAATATCTACACCGCCATCTGTATAAACGTGGAAATATCTACACCGCTATCTGTATAAACATGGAAATATCTACACCGCAATCTGAATAAACATGGAAATATCTACACCGCTCTCTGTATAAATATGAAATACCTAAACCGCTATCTCTATAAAAGTGGAAATATCTACACTGCTATCTGTATAAACATGGAAATATCCTCACTGCTATCTCTATGAACATTGATATATCTACACCGCTATCTCTATAAACATGGAAATATCTACACCGCAATCTCTACAAACATGGAAATTTCTACACCGTCATCTGTATAAACATGGAAATATCTACACCGCTATCTGTATAAACATGGAAATATCTACACCGCGATCTGTATAAACATGGAAATATCTACACCGTGATCTGTATAAACATGGAAATATCTAAACCGCTATCTGTGTAAACATGGAAATATCTACACAGCTATCTCTATAAACATGGAAATATCTACACCGCCATCTGTATAAACATGGAAATACCTACAAAGTCATCTGTATAAACATGGAAATATCTACACAGCCATCTGTATAAACATGGAAATATCTACACAGCCATCTGTATAAACCTGGAAATATCTGCACTATCATCTATATAAACATGGAAATATCTACAGAGAACTCTGTATAAACATGGAAATATTGGCACAGCCATCTGTATAAACATGGAAATATCTACAACGCTATCTGTATAAACATGGAAATATCTACACCGCTATGTGTATTAACATGGAAATATCTCCATTGCTATCTGTATAAACATGGACAAATCTCCACCGCAATATGTATAAACATGAAAATATCTACACTGCTATCTCTATAAACATGGAAATATCTACACTGCCATCTGTACAAACATGGAAATATCTACACCGTCATCTGTAGAAACATGGAAATATCTACACCGCTATCTCTATAAACATGGAAATAACTACACCGCTATCTCTATAAACATGGAAATATCTACACCGCTATCTCCATCAACATGGAAATATACACACCGCCATCTCTTTAAACATGGAGGTATCTACAACGCCATCTACATAAACAAGAAAATATCTACACTGCCATCTATATAAACATGGAAATATCTACACCGCCATCTCTATAAACATGGAAATATCTACACTGCCATTTGTAGAAAGATGGAAATATCTACACCGCCATCTGTATAAACCTGGAAATACCTACACCGCTATCTATATAAACATGGAAATATCTCCACTGCTCTCTGTATAAATATGAAATATCTAAACCGCTATCTCTATAAAAGTGGAAATATCTACACTGCTATCTGTATAAACATGGAAATATCCTCACTGCTATCTCTATGAACATTGATATATCTACACCGCTATCTCTATAAACATGGAAATATCTACACCGCCATCTCTATAAACATGGAAATATCTACACCGTCATTTGTATAAACATGGAAATATCTACACCGCTATCTGTATAAACATGGAAATATCTGCACCGCGATCTGTATAAACATGGAAATATCTACACCGCGATCTGTATAAACATGGAAATATCTAAACCGCTATCTGTGTAAACATGGAAATATGTACACAGCTATCTCTATAAACATGGGAATATCTACACCGCCATCTGTATAAACATGGAAATACCTACAAAGTCATCCGTATAAACATGGAAATATCTACACAGCCATCTGTATAAACATGGAAATATCTACACAGCCATCTGTATAAACGTGGAAATATCTGCACTGTCATCTATATAAACATGGAAATATCTACAGAGAACTCTGTATAAACATGGAAATATCGGCACAGCCATCTGTATAAACATGGAAATATCTACAACGCTATCTGTATAAACATGGAAATATCTACACCGCTATGTGTATTAACGTGGAAATATCTCCATTGCTATCTGCATAAACATGGACAAATCCCCACCGCAATATGTATAAACATGAAAATATCTACACTTCTATCTCTATAAAGATGGAAATATCTACACTGCCATCTGTACAAACATGGAAATATCTACACAGTCATCTGTTGAAACATGGAAATATCTACACCGCTATCTCTATAAACATGGAAATAACTACACCGCTATCTCTATAAACATGGAAATATCTACACCGCTATCTCCATCAACATGGAAATATACACACCGTCATCTCTTTAAACATGGAGGTATCTACAACGCCATCTACATAAACAAGAAAATATCTACACTGCCATCTATATAAACATGGAAATATCTACACCGCCATCTCTATAAACATGGAAATATCTACACTGCCATTTGTAGAAAGATGGAAATATCTACACCGCCATCTGTATAAACCTGGAAATACCTACACTGCTATCTGTATAAACATGGAAATATCTACACCGCAATCTGTATAAACATGGAAATATCTCCACTGCTCTCTGTATAAATATGAAATATCTAAACCGCTATCTCTATAAAAGTGGAAATATCTACACTGCTATCTGTATAAACATGGAAATATCCTCACTGCTATCTCTATGAACATTGTTATATCTACACCGCTATCTCTATAAACATGGAAATATCTACACCGCCATCTCTATAAACATGGAAATATCTACACTGTCATCTGTATAAACATGGAAATATCTACAGCGCTATCTGTATAAACATGGAAATATCTACACCGCGATCTGTATAAACATGGAAATATCTACACCGCGATCTGTATAAACATGGAAATATCTAAACCGCGATCTGTGTAAACATGGAAATATCTACACAGCCATCTCTATAAACATGGAAATATCTACACCGCCATCTGTATAAACATGGAAATACCTACAAAGTCATCTGTATAAACATGGAAATATCTACACAGCCATCTGTATAAACATGGAAATATCTACACAGCCATCTGTATAAACCTGGAAATATCTGCACTGTCATCTATATAAACATGGAAATATCTTCAGAGAGCTCTGTATAAACATGGAAATATCGGCACAGCCATCTGTATAAACATGGAAATATCTACAACGCTATCTGTATAAACATGGAAATATCTACACCGCTATGTGTATTAACGTGGAAATATCTCCATTGCTATCTGTATAAACATGGACAAATCTCCACCGCAATATGTATAAACATGAAAATATCTACACTTCTATCTCTATAAACATGGAAATATCTACACTGCCATCTGTACAAACATGGAAATATCTACACAGTCATCTGTAGAAACATGGAAATATCTACACCGCTATCTCTATAAACATGGAAATAACTACACCGCTATCTCTATAAACATGGAAATATCTACACCGCTATCTCCTTCAACATGGAAATATACACACCGCCATCTCTTTAAACATGGAGGTATCTACAACGCCATCTACATAAACAAGAAAATATCTACACTGCCATCTATATAAACATGGAAATATCTACACCGCCATCTCTATAAACATGGAAATATCTACACTGCCATTTGTAGAAAGATGGAAAATCTACACCGCCATCTGTATAAACCTGGTAATACCTACACCGCTATCTGTATAAACATGGATATATCTACACCGCAATCTGTATAAACATGGAAATATCTCCACTGCTCTCTGTATAAATATGAAATATCTAAACCTCTATCTCTATAAAAGTGGAAATATCTACACTGCTATCTGTATAAACATGGAAATATCCTCACTGCTATCTCTATGAACATTGATATATCTACACCACTATCTCTATAAACATGGAAATATCTACACCGCCATCTCTATAAACATGGAAATATCTACACTGCCATTTGTAGAAAGATGGAAATATCTACACCGCCATCTGTATAAACGTGGAAATATCTACACCGCTATCTGTATAAACATGGAAATATCTACACCGCAATCTCTATAAACATGGAAATATCTACACCGCTCTGTGTATAAATATGAAATACCTAAACAGCTATCTCTATAAAAGTGGAAATATCTACCCTGCTCTCTGTATAAACATGGAAATATCCTCACTACTATCTCTATTAACATTGATATATCTACACCGCTATCTCTATAAACATGGAAATATCTACACCGCCATCTCTATAAACATGGAAATATCTACACCGTCATCTGTATAAACATGGAAATATCTACACCGCTATCTGTATAAACATGGAAATATCTGCACTGCGATCTGTATAAACATGGAAATATCTACACCACGATCTGTATAAACATGGAAATATCTAAACCGCTATCTGTGTAAACATGGAAATATGTACACAGCTATCTCTATAAACATGGGAATATCTACACCGCCATCTGTATAAACATGGAAATACCTACAAAGTCATCTGTATAAACATGGAAATATCTACACAGCCATCTGTATAAACATGGAAATATCTACACAGCATCTGTATAAACCTGGAAATATCTGCACTGTCATCTATATAAACATGGAAATATCTACACCGCCATCTCTATAAACATGGAAATATCTACACTGCCATTTGTAGAAAGATGGAAAATCTACACCGCCATCTGTATAAACCTGGAAATACCTACACCGCTATCTGTATAAACATGGATATATCTACACCGCAATCTGTATAAACATGGAAATATCTCCACTGCTCTCTGTATAAATATGAAATATCTAAACCTCTATCTCTATAAAAGTGGAAATATCTACACTGCTATCTGTATAAACATGGAAATATCCTCACTGCTATCTCTATGAACATTGATATATCTACACCGCTATCTCTATAAACATGGAAATATCTGCACCGCCATCTCTATAAACATGGAAATATCTACACTGCCATTTGTAGAAAGATGGAAATATCTACACCGCCATCTGTATAAACGTGGAAATATCTACACCGCTATCTGTATAAACATGGAAATATCTACACCGCAATCTCTATAAACATGGAAATATCTACACCGCTCTGTGTATAAATATGAAATACCTAAACAGCTATCTCTATAAAAGTGGAAATATCTACCCTGCTCTCTGTATAAACATGGAAATATCCTCACTACTATCTCTATTAACATTGATATATCTACACCGCTATCTCTATAAACATGGAAATATCTACACCGCCATCTCTATAAACATGGAAATATCTACACCGTCATCTGTATAAACATGGAAATATCTACACCGCTATCTGTATAAACATGGAAATATCTGCACTGCGATCTGTATAAACATGGAAATATCTACACCACGATCTGTATAAACATGGAAATATCTAAACCGCTATCTGTGTAAACATGGAAATATGTACACAGCTATCTCTATAAACATGGGAATATCTACACCGCCATCTGTATAAACATGGAAATACCTACAAAGTCATCTGTATAAACATGGAAATATCTACACAGCCATCTGTATAAACATGGAAATATCTACACAGCCATCTGTATAAACCTGGAAATATCTGCACTGTCATCTATATAAACATGGAAATATCTACAGAGAACTCTGTATAAACATGGAAATATCGGCACAGCCATCTGTATAAACATGGAAATATCTACAACGCTATCTGTATAAACATGGAAATATCTACACCGCTATGTGTATTAACGTGGAAATATCTCCATTGCTATCTGCATAAACATGGACAAATCCCCACCGCAATATGTATAAACATGAAAATATCTACACTTCTATCTCTATAAACATGGAAATATCTACACTGCCATCTGTACAAACATGGAAATATCTACACAGTCATCTGTTGAAACATGGAAATATCTACACCGCTATCTCTATAAACATGGAAATAACTACACCGCTATCTCTATAAACATGGAAATATCTACACCGCTATCTCCATCAACATGGAAATATACACACCGTCATCTCTTTAAACATGGAGGTATCTACAACGCCATCTACATAAACAAGAAAATATCTACACTGCCATCTATATAAACATGGAAATATCTACACCGCCATCTCTATAAACATGGAAATATCTACACTGCCATTTGTAGAAAGATGGAAATATCTACACCGCCATCTGTATAAACCTGGAAATACCTACACCGCTATCTGTATAAACATGGAAATATCTACACCGCAATCTGTATAAACATGGAAATATCTCCACTGCTCTCTGTATAAATATGAAATATCTAAACCGCTATCTCTATAAAAGTGGAAATATCTACACTGCTATCTGTATAAACATGGAAATATCCTCACTGCTATCTCTATGAACATTGATATATCTACACCGCTATCTCTATAAACATGGAAATATCTACACCGCCATCTCTATAAACATGGAAATATCTACACTGTCATCTGTATAAACATTGAAATATCTACACCGCTATCTGTATAAACATGGAAATATCTACACCGCGATCTGTATAAACATGGAAATATCTACACCGCGATCTGTATAAACATGGAAATATCTAAACCGCTATCTGTGTAAACATGGAAATATCTACACAGCCATCTCTATAAACATGGAAATATCTACACCGCCATCTGTATAAACATGGAAATACCTACAAAGCCATCTGTATAAACATGGAAATATCTACACAGCCATCTGTATAAACATGGAATTATCTACACAGCCATCTGTATAAACCTGGAAATATCTGCACTGTCATCTATATAAACATGGAAATATCTACAGAGAGCTCTGTATAAACATGGAAATATCGGCACAGCCATCTGTATAAACATGGAAATATCTACAACGCTATCTGTATAAACATGGAAATATCTACACCGCTATGTGTATTAACGTGGAAATATCTCCATTGCTATCTGTATAAACATGGACAAATCTCCACCGCAATATGTATAAACATGAAAATATCTACACTTCTATCTCTATAAACATGGAAATATCTACACTGCCATCTGTACAAACATGGAAATATCTACACAGTCATCTGTAGAAACATGGAAATATCTACACCGCTATCTCTATAAACATGGAAATAACTACACCGCTATCTCTATAAACATGGAAATATCTACACCGCTATCTATATCAACATGGAAATATACACACCGCCATCTCTTTAAACATGGAGGTATCTACAACGCCATCTGCATAAACAAGAAAATATCTACACTGCCATCTATATAAACATGGAAATATCTACACCGCCATCTCTATAAACATGGAAATATCTACACTGCCATTTGTAGAAAGATGGAAAATCTACACCGCCATCTGTATAAACCTGGAAATACCTACACCGCTATCTGTATAAACATGGAAATATCTACACCGCAATCTGTATAAACATGGATATATCTCCACTGCTCTCTGTATAAATATGAAATATCTAAACCTCTATCTCTATAAAAGTGGAAATATCTACACTGCTATCTGTATAAACATGGAAATATCCTCACTGCTATCTCTATGAACATTGATATATCTACACCGCTATCTCTATAAACATGGAAATATCTACACCGCCATCTCTATAAACATGGAAATATCTACACTGCCATTTGTAGAAAGATGGAAATATCTACACCGCCATCTGTATAAACGTGGAAATATCTACACCGCTATCTGTATAAACATGGAAATATCTACACCGCAATCTCTATAAACATGGAAATATCTACACCGCTCTGTGTATAAATATGAAATACCTAAACAGCTATCTCTATAAAAGTGGAAATATCTACACTGCTCTCTGTATAAACATGGAAATATCCTCACTACTATCTCTATGAACATTGATATATCTACACCGCTATCTCTATAAACATGGAAATATCTACACCGCCATCTCTATAAACATGGAAATATCTACACCGTCATCTGTATAAACATGGAAATATCTACACCGCTATCTGTATAAACATGGAAATATCTACACCGCGATCTGTATAAACATGGAAATATCTACACCGCGATCTGTATAAACATGGAAATATCTAAACCGCTATCTGTGTAAACATGGAAATATCTACACAGCTATCTCTATAAACATGGAAATATCTACACCGCCATCTGTATAAACATGGAAATACCTACAAAGTCATCTGTATAAACATGGAAATATCTACACAGCCATCTGTATAAACATGGAAATATCTACACAGCCATCTGTATAAACCTGGAAATATCTGCACTGTCATCTATATAAACATGGAAATATCTACAGAGAACTCTGTATAAACATGGAAATATCGGCACAGCCATCTGTATAATCATGGAAATATCTACAACGCTATCTGTATAAACATGGAAATATCTACACCGCTATGTGTATTAACGTGGAAATATCTCCATTGCTATCTGTATAAACATGGACAAATCTCCACCGCAATATGTATAAACATGAAAATATCTACACTTCTATCTCTATAAACATGGAAATATCTACACTGCCATCTGAACAAACATGGAAATATCTACACAGTCATCTGTAGAAACATGGAAATATCTACACCGCTATCTCTATAAAGATTGAAATAACTACACCGCTATCTCTATAAACATGGAAATATCTACACCGCTAACTCCATCAACATGGAAATATACACACCGCCATCTCTTTTAACATGGAGGTATCTACAACGCCATCTACATAAACAAGAAAATATCTACACTGCCATCTATATAAACATGGAAATATCTACACCGCCATCTGTATAAACGTGGAAATATCTACACCGCTATCTGTATAAACATGGAAATATCTACACCGCAATCTGAATAAACATGGAAATATCTACACCGCTCTCTGTATAAATATGAAATACCTAAACCGCTATCTCTATAAAAGTGGAAATATCTACACTGCTATCTGTATAAACATGGAAATATCCTCACTGCTATCTCTATGAACATTGATATATCTACACCGCTATCTCTATAAACATGGAAATATCTACACCGCAATCTCTATAAACATGGAAATTTCTACACCGTCATCTGTATAAACATGGAAATATCTACACCGCTATCTGTATAAACATGGAAATATCTACACCGCGATCTGTATAAACATGGAAATATCTACACCGCGATCTGTATAAACATGGAAATATCTAAACCGCTATCTGTGTAAACATGGAAATATCTACACAGCTATCTCTATAAACATGGAAATATCTACACCGCCATCTGTATAAACATGGAAATACCTACAAAGTCATCTGTATAAACATGGAAATATCTACACAGCCATCTGTATAAACATGGAAATATCTACACAGCCATCTGTATAAACCTGGAAATATCTGCACTATCATCTATATAAACATGGAAATATCTACAGAGAACTCTGTATAAACATGGAAATATTGGCACAGCCATCTGTATAAACATGGAAATATCTACAACGCTATCTGTATAAACATGGAAATATCTACACCGCTATGTGTATTAACATGGAAATATCTCCATTGCTATCTGTATAAACATGGACAAATCTCCACCGCAATATGTATAAACATGAAAATATCTACACTGCTATCTCTATAAACATGGAAACATCTACACTGCCATCTGTACAAACATGGAAATATCTACACCGTCATCTGTAGAAACATGGAAATATCTACACCGCTATCTCTATAAACATGGAAATAACTACACCGCTATCTCTATAAACATGGAAATATCTACACCGCTATCTCCATCAACATGGAAATATACACACCGCCATCTCTTTAAACATGGAGGTATCTACAACGCCATCTACATAAACAAGAAAATATCTACACTGCCATCTATATAAACATGGAAATATCTACACCGCCATCTCTATAAACATGGAAATATCTACACTGCCATTTGTAGAAAGATGGAAATATCTACACCGCCATCTGTATAAACCTGGAAATACCTACACCGCTATCTATATAAACATGGAAATATCTCCACTGCTCTCTGTATAAATATGAAATATCTAAACCGCTATCTCTATAAAAGTGGAAATATCTACACTGCTATCTGTATAAACATGGAAATATCCTCACTGCTATCTCTATGAACATTGATATATCTACACCGCTATCTCTATAAACATGGAAATATCTACACCGCCATCTCTATAAACATGGAAATATCTACACCGTCATTTGTATAAACATGGAAATATCTACACCGCTATCTGTATAAACATGGAAATATCTGCACCGCGATCTGTATAAACATGGAAATATCTACACCGCGATCTGTATAAACATGGAAATATCTAAACCGCTATCTGTGTAAACATGGAAATATGTACACAGCTATCTCTATAAACATGGGAATATCTACACCGCCATCTGTATAAACATGGAAATACCTACAAAGTCATCCGTATAAACATGGAAATATCTACACAGCCATCTGTATAAACATGGAAATATCTACACAGCCATCTGTATAAACGTGGAAATATCTGCACTGTCATCTATATAAACATGGAAATATCTACAGAGAACTCTGTATAAACATGGAAATATCGGCACAGCCATCTGTATAAACATGGAAATATCTACAACGCTATCTGTATAAACATGGAAATATCTACACCGCTATGTGTATTAACGTGGAAATATCTCCATTGCTATCTGCATAAACATGGACAAATCCCCACCGCAATATGTATAAACATGAAAATATCTACACTTCTATCTCTATAAAGATGGAAATATCTACACTGCCATCTGTACAAACATGGAAATATCTACACAGTCATCTGTTGAAACATGGAAATATCTACACCGCTATCTCTATAAACATGGAAATAACTACACCGCTATCTCTATAAACATGGAAATATCTACACCGCTATCTCCATCAACATGGAAATATACACACCGTCATCTCTTTAAACATGGAGGTATCTACAACGCCATCTACATAAACAAGAAAATATCTACACTGCCATCTATATAAACATGGAAATATCTACACCGCCATCTCTATAAACATGGAAATATCTACACTGCCATTTGTAGAAAGATGGAAATATCTACACCGCCATCTGTATAAACCTGGAAATACCTACACCGCTATCTGTATAAACATGGAAATATCTACACCGCAATCTGTATAAACATGGAAATATCTCCACTGCTCTCTGTATAAATATGAAATATCTAAACCGCTATCTCTATAAAAGTGGAAATATCTACACTGCTATCTGTATAAACATGGAAATATCCTCACTGCTATCTCTATGAACATTGATATATCTACACCGCTATCTCTATAAACATGGAAATATCTACACCGCCATCTCTATAAACATGGAAATATCTACACTGCCATTTGTAGAAAGATGGAAATATCTACACCGCCATCTGTATAAACGTGGAAATATCTACACCGCTATCTGTATAAACATGGAAATATCTACACCGCAATCTCTATAAACATGGAAATATCTACACCGCTCTGTGTATAAATATGAAATACCTAAACAGCTATCTCTATAAAAGTGGAAATATCTACACTGCTCTCTGTATAAACATGGAAATATCCTCACTACTATCTCTATTAACATTGATATATCTACACCGCTATCTCTATAAACATGGAAATATCTACACCGCCATCTCTATAAACATGGAAATATCTACACCGTCATCTGTATAAACATGGAAATATCTACACCGCTATCTGTATAAACATGGAAATATCTACACCGCGATCTGTATAAACATGGAAATATCTACACCGCGATCTGTATAAACATGGAAATATCTAAACCGCTATCTGTGTAAACATGGAAATATCTACACAGCTATCTCTATAAACATGGAAATATCTACACCGCCATCTGTATAAACATGGAAATACCTACAAAGTCATCTGTATAAACATGGAAATATCTACACAGCCATCTGTATAAACATGGAAATATCTACACAGCCATCTGTATAAACCTGGAAATATCTGCACTGTCATCTATATAAACATGGAAATATCTACAGAGAACTCTGTATAAACATGGAAATATCTACACCGCAATCTGTATAAACATGGAAATATCTCCACTGCTCTCTGTATAAATATGAAATATCTAAACCGCTATCTCTATAAAAGTGGAAATATCTACACTGCTATCTGTATAAACATGGAAATATCCTCACTGCTATCTCTATGAACATTGATATATCTACACCGCTATCTCTATAAACATGGAAATATCTACACCGCCATCTCTATAAACATGGAAATATCTACACCGTCATCTGTATAAACATGGAAATATCTACACCGCTATCTGTATAAACGTGGAAATATCTACACCGCTATCTGTATAAACATGGAAATATCTACACCGCAATCTCTATAAACATGGAAATATCTACACCGCTCTGTGTATAAATATGAAATACCTAAACAGCTATCTCTATAAAAGTGGAAATGTCTACACTGCTCTCTGTATAAACATGGAAATATCCTCACTACTATCTCTATGAACATTGATATATCTACACCACTATCTCTATAAACATGGAAATATCTACACCGCCATCTCTATAAACATGGAAATATCTACACCGTCATCTGTATAAACATGGATATATCTACACCGCTATCTGTATAAACATGGAAATATCTGCACTGCGATCTGTATAAACATGGAAATATCTACACCGCTATCTGTATAAACATGGAAATATCTACACCGCGATCTGTATAAACATGGAAATATCTACACCGCGATCTGTATAAACATGGAAATATCTAAACCGCTATCTGTGTAAACATGGAAATATCTACACAGCTATCTCTATAAACATGGAAATATCTACACCGCCATCTGTATAAACATGGAAATACCTACAAAGTCATCTGTATAAACATGGAAATATCTACACAGCCATCTGTATAAACATGGAAATATCTACACAGCCATCTGTATAAACCTGGAAATATCTGCACTGTCATCTATATAAACATGGAAATATCTACAGAGAACTCTGTATAAACATGGAAATATCGGCACAGCCATCTGTATAATCATGGAAATATCTACAACGCTATCTGTATAAACATGGAAATATCTACACCGCTATGTGTATTAACGTGGAAATATCTCCATTGCTATCTGTATAAACATGGACAAATCTCCACCGCAATATGTATAAACATGAAAATATCTACACTTCTATCTCTATAAACATGGAAATATCTACACTGCCATCTTAACAAACATGGAAATATCTACACAGTCATCTGTAGAAACATGGAAATATCTACACCGCTATCTCTATAAACATGGAAATAACTACACCGCTATCTCTATAAACATGGAACTATCTACACCGCTATCTCCATCAACATGGAAATATACACACCGCCATCTCTTTAAAAATGGAGGTATCTACAACGCCATCTACATAAACAAGAAAATATCTACACTGCCATCTATATAAACATGGAAATATCTACACCGCCATCTGTATAAACATGGAAATATCTACACTGCCATTTGTAGAAAGTTGGAAATATCTACACCGCCATCTGTATAAACGTGGAAATATCTACAACGCTATCTGTATAAACATGGAAATATCTACACCGCAATCTGAATAAACATGGAAATATCTACACCGCTCTCTGTATAAATATGAAATACCTAAACCGCTATCTCTATAAAAGTGGAAATATCTACACTGCTATCTGTATAAACATGGAAATATCCTCACTGCTATCTCTATGAACATTGATATATCTACACCGCTATCTCTATAAACATGGAAATATCTACACCGCAATCTCTATAAACATGGAAATTTCTACACCGTCATCTGTATAAACATGGAAATATCTACACCGCTATCTGTATAAACATGGAAATATCTACACCGCGATCTGTATAAACATGGAAATATCTAAACCGCTATCTGTGTAAACATGGAAATATCTACACAGCTATCTCTATAAACATGGAAATATCTACACCGCCATCTGTATAAACATGGAAATACCTACAAAGTCATCTGCATAAACATGGAAATATCTACACAGCCATCTGTATAAACATGGAAATATCTACACAGCCATCTGTATAAACCTGGAAATATCTGCACTGTCATCTATATAAACATGGAAATATCTACAGAGAACTCTGTATAAACATGGAAATATCGGCACAGCCATCTGTATAAACATGGAAATATCTACACCGCTATGTATATTAACGTGGAAATATCTCCATTGCTATCTGCATAAACATGGACAAATCTCCACCGCAATATGTATAAACATGAAAATATCTACACTTCTATCTCTATCAACATGGAAATATCTACACTGCCATCTGTACAAACATGGAAATATCTACACAGTCATCTGTTGAAACATGGAAATATCTACACCACTATCTCTATAAACATGGAAATAACTACACCGCTATCTCTATAAACATGGAAATATCTACACCGCTATCTCCATCAACATGGAAATATACACACCGCCATCTCTTTAAACATGGAGGTATCTACAACGCCATCTACATAAACAAGAAAATATCTACACTGCCATCTATATAAACATGGAAATATCTACACCGCCATCTCTATAAACATGGAAATATCTACACTGCCATTTGTAGAAAGATGGAAATATCTACACCGCCATCTGTATAAACCTGGAAATACCTACACCGCTATCTGTATAAACATGGAAATATCTACACCGCAATCTGTATAAACATGGAAATATCTCCACTGCTCTCTGTATAAATATGAAATATCTAAACCGCTATCTCTATAAAAGTGGAAATATCTACACTGCTATCTGTATAAACATGGAAATATCCTCACTGCTATCTCTATGAACATTGATATATCTACACCGCTATCTCTATAAACATGGAAATATCTACACCGCCATCTCTATAAACATGGAAATATCTACACCGTCATCTGTATAAACATGGAAATATCTACACCGCTATCTGTATAAACATGGAAATATCTACACCGCGATCTGTATAAACATGGAAATATCTACACCGCGATCTGTATAAACATGGAAATATCTAAACCGCTATCTGTGTAAACATGGAAATATCTACACAGCTATCTCTATAAACATGGAAATATCTACACCGCCATCTGTATAAACATGGAAATACCTACAAAGTCATCTGTATAAACATCGAAATATCTACACAGCCATCTGTATAAACATGGAAATATCTACACAGCCGTCTGTATAAACCTTGAAATATCTGCACTGTCATCTATATAAACATGGAAATATCTACAGAGAACTCTGTATAAACATGGAAATATCGGCACAGCCATCTGTATAAACATGGAAATATCTACAACGCTATCTGTATAAACATGGAAATATCTACACCGCTATGTGTATTAACGTGGAAATATCTCCATTGCTATCTGTATAAACATGGACAAATCTCCACCGCAATATGTATAAACATGAAAATATCTACACTTCTATCTCTATAAACATGGAAATATCTACACTGCCATCTGAACAAACATGGAAATATCTACACAGTCATCTGTAGAAACATGGAAATATCTACACCGCTATCTCTATAAACATGGAAATAACTACACCGCTATCTCTATAAACATGGAAATATCTACACCGCTATCTCCATCAACATGGAAATATACACACCGCCATCTCTTTAAACATGGAGGTATCTACAACGCCATCTACATAAACAAGAAAATATCTACACTGCCATCTATATAAACATGGAAATATCTACACCGCCATCTCTATAAACATGGAAATATCTACACTGCCATTTGTAGAAAGTTGGAAATATCCACACCGCCATCTGTATAAATGTGGAAATATCTACACTGCTATCTGTATAAACATGGAAATATCTACACCGCAATCTGAATAAACATGGAAATATCTACACCGCTCTCTGTATAAATATGAAATACCTAAACCGCTATCTCTATAAAAGTGGAAATATCTACACTGCTATCTGTATAAACATGGAAATATCCTCACTGCTATCTCTATGAACATTGATATATCTACACCGCTATCTCTATAAACATGGAAATATCTACACCGCCATCTCTATAAACATGGAAATATCTACACCGTCATCTGTATAAACATGGAAATATCTACACCGCTATCTGTATAAACATGGAAATATCTGCACCGCGATCTGTATAAACATGGAAATATCTACACCGCGATCTGTATAAACATGGAAATATCTAAACCGCTATCTGTGTAAACATGGAAATATCTACACAGCTATCTCTATAAACATGGAAATATATACACCGCCATCTGTATAAACATGGAAATACCTACAAAGTCATCTGTATAAACATGGAAATATCTACACAGCCATCTGTATAAACATGGAAATATCTACACAGCCATCTGTATAAATCTGGAAATATCTGCACTGTCATCTATATAAACATGGAAATATCTACAGAGAACTCTGTATAAACATGGAAATATCGGCACAGCCATCTGCATAAACATGGAAATATCTACAACGCTATCTGTATAAACATGGAAATATCTACACCGCTATGTGTATTAACGTGGAAATATCTCCATTGCTATCTGCATAAACATGGACAAATCTCCACCGCAATATGTATAAACATGAAAATATCTACACTTCTATCTCTATAAACATGGAAATATCTACACTGCCATCTGTACAAACATGGAAATATCTACACAGTCATCTGTATAAACATGGAAATATCTACACAGCCATCTGTATAAACATGGAAATATCTACACAGCCATCTGTATATACCTGGAAATATCTGCACTGTCATCTATATAAACATGGAAATATCTACAGAGAACTCTGTATAAACATGGAAATATCGGCACAGCCATCTGTATAAACATGGAAATATCTACACCGCTATCTCTATAAAAGTGGAAATATCTACACTGCTATCTGTATAAACATGGAAATATCCTCACTGCTATCTCTATGAACATTGATATATCTACACCGCTATCTCTATAAACACGGAAATATCTACACCGCCATCTCTATAAACATGGAAATATCTACACCGCCATTTGTAGAAAGATGGAAATATCTACACCGCCATCTGTATAAACGTGGAAATATCTACACCGCTATCTGTATAAACATGGAAATATCTACACCGCAATCTCTATAAACATGGAAATATCTACACCGCTCTGTGTATAAATATGAAATACCTAAACAGCTATCTCTATAAAAGTGGAAATATCTATACTGCTCTCTGTATAAACATGGAAATATCCACACTAATATCTCTATGAACATTGATATATCTACACCGCTATCTCTATAAACATGGAAATATCTACACCGCCATCTCTATAAACATGGAAATATCTACACCGTCATCTGTATAAACATGGAAATATCTACACCGCTATCTGTATAAACATGGAAATATCTGCACTGCGATCTGTATAAACATGGAAATATCTACACCGCTATCTGTATAAACATGGAAATATCTAAACCGCTATCTGTGTAAACATGGAAATATGTACACAGCTATCTCTATAAACATGGAAATATCTACACCGCCATCTGTATAAACATGGAAATACCTACAAAGTCATCTGTATAAACATGGAAATATCTACACAGCCATGTGTATAAACATGGAAATATCTACACAGCCATCTGTATAAACCTGGAAATATCTGCACTGTCATCTATATAAACATGGAAATATCTACAGAGAACTCTGTATAAACATGGAAATATCGGCACAGCCATCTGTATAAACATGGAAATATCTACAACGCTATCTGTATAAACATGGAAATATCTACACCGCTATGTGTATTAACGTGGAAATATCTCCATTGCTATCTGTATAAGCATGGACAAATCTCCACCGCAATATGTATAAACATGAAAATATCTACACTTCTATCTCTATAAACATGGAAATATCTACACTGCCATCTGAACAAACATGGAAATATCTACACAGTCATCTGTAGAAACATGGAAATATCTACACCGCTATCTCTATAAACATGGAAATATCTACACCGCTATCGCCATCAACATGGAAATATACACACCGCCATCTCTTTAAACATGGAGGTATCTACAACGCCATCTACATAAACAAGAAAATATCTACACTGCCATCTATATAAACATGGAAATATCTACACCGCCATCTCTATAAACATGGAAATATCTACACTGCCATTTATAGAAAGTTGGAAATATCTACACCGCCATCTGTATAAACGTGGAAATATCTACACCGCTATCTATATAAACATGGAAATATCTACACCGCAATCTGAATAAACATGGAAATATCTACACCGCTCTCTGTATAAATATGAAATACCTAAACCGCTATCACTATAAAAGTGGAAATATCTACACTGCTATCTGTATAAACATCGAAATATCCTCACTGCTATCTCTATGAACATTGATATATCTACACCGCTATCTCTATAAACATGGAAATATCTACACCGCCATCTCTATAAACATGGAAATATCTACACCGTCATCTGTATAAACATGGAAATATCTACACCGCTATCTGTATAAACATGGAAATATCTGCACCGCGATCTGTATAAACATGGAAATATCTACACCGCGATCTGTATAAACATGGTAATATCTAAACCGCTATCTGTGTAAACATGGAAATATCTACACAGCTATCTCTATAAACATGGAAATATCTACACCGCCATCTGTATAAACATGGAAATACCTACAAAGTCATCTGTATAAACATGGAAATATCTACACAGCCATCTGTATAAACATGGAAATATCTACACAGCCATCTGTATATACCTGGAAATATCTGCACTGTCATCTATATAAACATGGAAATATCTACAGAGAACTCTGTATAAACATGGAAATATCGGCACAGCCATCTGTATAAACATGGAAATATCTACACCGCTATGTGTATTAACGTGGAAATATCTCCATTGCTATCTGCATAAACATGGACAAATCTCCACCGCAATATGTATAAACATGAAAATATCTACACTTCTATCTCTATAAACATGGAAATATCTACACTGCCATCTGTACAAACATGGAAATATCTACACAGTCATCTGTATAAACATGGAAATATCTACACAGCCATCTGTATAAACATGGAAATATCTACACAGCCATCTGTATAAACCTGGAAATATCTGCACTGTCATCTATATAAACATGGAAATATCTACAGAGAACTCTGTATAACATGGAAATATCGGCACAGCCATCTGTATAAACATGGAAATATCTACAACGCTATCTGTATAAACATGGAAATATCTACACCGCTATGTGTATTAACGTGGAAATGTCTCCATTGCTATCTGTATAAACATGGACAAATCTCCACCGCAATATGTATAAACATGAAAATATCTACACTTCTATCTCTATAAACATGGAAATATCTACACTGCCATCTGTACAAACATGGAAATATCTACACAGTCATCTGTTGAAACATGGAAATATCTACACCGCTATCTCTATAAACATGGAAATAACTACACCGCTATCTCTATAAACATGGAAATATCTACACCGCTATCTCCATCAACATGGAAATATACACACCGTCATCTCTTTAAACATGGAGGTATCTACAACGCCATCTACATAAACAAGAAAATATCTACACTGCCATCTATATAAACATGGAAATATCTACACCGCCATCTCTATAAACATGGAAATATCTACACTGCCATTTGTAGAAAGATGGAAATATCTACACCGCCATCTGTATAAACCTGGAAATACCTACACCGCTATCTGTATAAACATGGAAATATCTACACCGCAATCTGTATAAACATGGAAATATCTCCACTGCTCTCTGTATAAATATGAAATATCTAAACCGCTATCTCTATAAAAGTGGAAATATCTACACTGCTATCTGTATAAACATGGAAATATCCTCACTGCTATCTCTATGAACATTGATATATCTACACCGCTATCTCTATAAACATGGAAATATCTACACCGCCATCTCTATAAACATGGAAATATCTACACTGCCATTTGTAGAAAGATGGAAATATCTACACTGCCATCTGTATAAACGTGGAAATATCTACACCGCTATCTGTATAAACATGGAAATATCTACACCGCAATCTCTATAAACATGGAAATATCTACACCGCTCTGTGTATAAATATGAAATACCTAAACAGCTATCTCTATAAAAGTGGAAATATCTACACTGCTCTCTGTATAAACATGGAAATATCCTCACTACTATCTCTATTAACATTGATATATCTACACCGCTATCTCTATAAACATGGAAATATCTACACCGCCATCTCTATAAACATGGAAATATCTACACCGTCATCTGTATAAACATGGAAATATCTACACCGCTATCTGTATAAACATGGAAATATCTACACCGCGATCTGTATAAACATGGAAATATCTACACCGCGATCTGTATAAACATGGAAATATCTAAACCGCTATCTGTGTAAACATGGAAATATCTACAGAGCTATCTCTATAAACATGGAAATATCTACACCGCCATCTGTATAAACATGGAAATACCTACAAAGTCATCTGTATAAACATGGAAATATCTACACAGCCATCTGTATAAACATGGAAATATCTACACAGCCATCTGTATAAACCTGGAAATATCTGCACTGTCATCTATATAAACATGGAAATATCTACAGAGAACTCTGTATAAACATGGAAATATCTACACCGCAATCTGTATAAACATGGAAATATCTCCACTGCTCTCTGTATAAATATGAAATATCTAAACCGCTATCTCTATAAAAGTGGAAATATCTACACTGCTATCTGTATAAACATGGAAATATCCTCACTGCTATCTCTATGAACATTGATATATCTACACCGCTATCTCTATAAACATGGAAATATCTACACCGCCATCTCTATAAACATGGAAATATCTACACCGTCATCTGTATAAACATGGAAATATCTACACCGCTATCTGTATAAACGTGGAAATATCTACACCGCTATCTGTATAAACATGGAAATATCTACACCGCAATCTCTATAAACATGGAAATATCTACACCGCTTTGTGTATAAATATGAAATACCTAAACAGCTATCTCTATAAAAGTGGAAATGTCTACACTGCTCTCTGTATAAACATGGAAATATCCTCACTACTATCTCTATGAACATTGATATATCTACACCGCTATCTCTATAAACATGGAAATATCTACACCGCCATCTCTATAAACATGGAAATATCTACACCGTCATCTGTATAAACATGGAAATATCTACACCGCTATCTGTATAAACATGGAAATATCTGCACTGCGATCTGTATAAACATGGAAATATCTACACCGCTATCTGTATAAACATGGAAATATCTACACCGCGATCTGTATAAACATGGAAATATCTACACCGCGATCTGTATAAACATGGAAATATCTAAACCGCTATCTGTGTAAACATGGAAATATCTACACAGCTATCTCTATAAACATGGAAATATCTACACCGCCATCTGTATAAACATGGAAATACCTACAAAGTCATCTGTATAAACATGGAAATATCTACACAGCCATCTGTATAAACATGGAAATATCTACACAGCCATCTGTATAAACCTGGAAATATCTGCACTGTCATCTATATAAACATAGAAATATCTACAGAGAACTCTGTATAAACATGGAAATATCGGCACAGCCATCTGTATAATCATGGAAATATCTACAACGCTATCTGTATAAACATGGAAATATCTACACCGCTATGTGTATTAACGTGGAAATATCTCCATTGCTATCTGTATAAACATGGACAAATCTCCACCGCAATATGTATAAACATGAAAATATCTACACTTCTATCTCTATAAACATGGAAATATCTACACTGCCATCTTAACAAACATGGAAATATCTACACAGTCATCTGTAGAAACATGGAAATATCTACACCGCTATCTCTATAAACATGGAAATAACTACACCGCTATCTCTATAAACATGGAACTATCTACACCGCTATCTCCATCAACATGGAAATATACACACCGCCATCTCTTTAAACATGGAGGTATCTACAACGCCATCTACATAAACAAGAAAATATCTACACTGCCATTTATATAAACATGGAAATATCTACACCGCCATCTCTATAAACATGGAAATATCTACACTGCCATTTGTAGAAAGTTGGAAATATCTACACCGCCATCTGTATAAACGTGGAAATATCTACAACGCTATCTGTATAAACATGGAAATATCTACACCGCAATCTGAATAAACATGGAAATATCTACACCGCTCTCTGTATAAATATGAAATACCTAAACCGCTATCTCTATAAAAGTGGAAATATCTACACTGCTATCTGTATAAACATGGAAATATCCTCACTGCTATCTCTATGAACATTGATATATCTACACCGCTATCTCTATAAACATGGAAATATCTACACCGCAATCTCTATAAACATGGAAATTTCTACACCGTCATCTGTATAAACATGGAAATATCTACACCGCTATCTGTATAAACATGGAAATATCTACACCGCGATCTGTATAAACATGGAAATATCTAAACCGCTATCTGTGTAAACATGGAAATATCTACACAGCTATCTCTATAAACATGGAAATATCTACACCGCCATCTGTATAAACATGGAAATACCTACAAAGTCATCTGTATAAACATGGAAATATCTACACAGCCATCTGTATAAACATGGAAATATCTACACAGCCATCTGTATAAACCTGGAAATATCTGCACTGTCATCTATATAAACATGGAAATATCTACAGAGAACTCTGTATAAACATGGAAATATCGGCACAGCCATCTGTATAAACATGGAAATATCTACACCGCTATGTATATTAACGTGGAAATATCTCCATTGCTATCTGCATAAACATGGACAAATCTCCACCGCAATATGTATAAACATGAAAATATCTACACTTCTATCTCTATCAACATGGAAATATCTACACTGCCATCTGTACAAACATGGAAATATCTACACAGTCATCTGTTGAAACATGGAAATATCTACACCACTATCTCTATAAACATGGAAATAACTACACCGCTATCTCTATAAACATGGAAATATCTACACCGCTATCTGTATAAACGTGGAAATATCTACACCGCTATCTGTATAAACATGGAAATATCTACACCGCAATCTCTATAAACATGGAAATATCTACACCGCTTTGTGTATAAATATGAAATACCTAAACAGCTATCTCTATAAAAGTGGAAATGTCTACACTGCTCTCTGTATAAACATGGAAATATCCTCACTACTATCTCTATGAACATTGATATATCTACACCGCTATCTCTATAAACATGGAAATATCTACACCGCCATCTCTATAAACATGGAAATATCTACACCGTCATCTGTATAAACATGGAAATATCTACACCGCTATCTGTATAAACATGGAAATATCTGCACTGCGATCTGTATAAACATGGAAATATCTACACCGCTATCTGTATAAACATGGAAATATCTACACCGCGATCTGTATAAACATGGAAATATCTACACCGCGATCTGTATAAACATGGAAATATCTAAACCGCTATCTGTGTAAACATGGAAATATCTACACAGCTATCTCTATAAACATGGAAATATCTACACCGCCATCTGTATAAACATGGAAATACCTACAAAGTCATCTGTATAAACATGGAAATATCTACACAGCCATCTGTATAAACATGGAAATATCTACACAGCCATCTGTATAAACCTGGAAATATCTGCACTGTCATCTATATAAACATAGAAATATCTACAGAGAACTCTGTATAAACATGGAAATATCGGCACAGCCATCTGTATAATCATGGAAATATCTACAACGCTATCTGTATAAACATGGAAATATCTACACCGCTATGTGTATTAACGTGGAAATATCTCCATTGCTATCTGTATAAACATGGACAAATCTCCACCGCAATATGTATAAACATGAAAATATCTACACTTCTATCTCTATAAACATGGAAATATCTACACTGCCATCTTAACAAACATGGAAATATCTACACAGTCATCTGTAGAAACATGGAAATATCTACACCGCTATCTCTATAAACATGGAAATAACTACACCGCTATCTCTATAAACATGGAACTATCTACACCGCTATCTCCATCAACATGGAAATATACACACCGCCATCTCTTTAAACATGGAGGTATCTACAACGCCATCTACATAAACAAGAAAATATCTACACTGCCATTTATATAAACATGGAAATATCTACACCGCCATCTCTATAAACATGGAAATATCTACACTGCCATTTGTAGAAAGTTGGAAATATCTACACCGCCATCTGTATAAACGTGGAAATATCTACAACGCTATCTGTATAAACATGGAAATATCTACACCGCAATCTGAATAAACATGGAAATATCTACACCGCTCTCTGTATAAATATGAAATACCTAAACCGCTATCTCTATAAAAGTGGAAATATCTACACTGCTATCTGTATAAACATGGAAATATCCTCACTGCTATCTCTATGAACATTGATATATCTACACCGCTATCTCTATAAACATGGAAATATCTACACCGCAATCTCTATAAACATGGAAATTTCTACACCGTCATCTGTATAAACATGGAAATATCTACACCGCTATCTGTATAAACATGGAAATATCTACACCGCGATCTGTATAAACATGGAAATATCTAAACCGCTATCTGTGTAAACATGGAAATATCTACACAGCTATCTCTATAAACATGGAAATATCTACACCGCCATCTGTATAAACATGGAAATACCTACAAAGTCATCTGTATAAACATGGAAATATCTACACAGCCATCTGTATAAACATGGAAATATCTACACAGCCATCTGTATAAACCTGGAAATATCTGCACTGTCATCTATATAAACATGGAAATATCTACAGAGAACTCTGTATAAACATGGAAATATCGGCACAGCCATCTGTATAAACATGGAAATATCTACACCGCTATGTATATTAACGTGGAAATATCTCCATTGCTATCTGCATAAACATGGACAAATCTCCACCGCAATATGTATAAACATGAAAATATCTACACTTCTATCTCTATCAACATGGAAATATCTACACTGCCATCTGTACAAACATGGAAATATCTACACAGTCATCTGTTGAAACATGGAAATATCTACACCACTATCTCTATAAACATGGAAATAACTACACCGCTATCTCTATAAACATGGAAATATCTACACCGCTATCTCCATCAACATGGAAATATACACACCGCCATCTCTTTAAACATGGAGGTATCTACAACGCCATCTACATAAACAAGAAAATATCTACACTGCCATCTATATAAACATGGAAATATCTACACCGCCATCTCTATAAACATGGAAATATCTACACTGCCATTTGTAGAAAGATGGAAATATCTACACCGCCATCTGTATAAACCTGGAAATACCTACACCGCTATCTGTATAAACATGGAAATATCTACACCGCAATCTGTATAAACATGGAAATATCTCCACTGCTCTCTGTATAAATATGAAATATCTAAACCGCTATCTCTATAAAAGTGGAAATATCTACACTGCTATCTGTATAAACATGGAAATATCCTCACTGCTATCTCTATGAACATTGATATATCTACACCGCTATCTCTATAAACATGGAAATATCTACACCGCCATCTCTATAAACATGGAAATATCTACACCGTCATCTGTATAAACATGGAAATATCTACACCGCTATCTGTATAAACATGGAAATATCTACACCGCGATCTGTATAAACATGGAAATATCTACACCGCGATCTGTATAAACATGGAAATATCTAAACCGCTATCTGTGTAAACATGGAAATATCTACACAGCTATCTCTATAAACATGGAAATATCTACACCGCCATCTGTATAAACATGGAAATACCTACAAAGTCATCTGTATAAACATCGAAATATCTACACAGCCATCTGTATAAACATGGAAATATCTACACAGCCATCTGTATAAACCTTGAAATATCTGCACTGTCATCTATATAAACATGGAAATATCTACAGAGAACTCTGTATAAACATGGAAATATCGGCACAGCCATCTGTATAAACATGGAAATATCTACAACGCTATCTGTATAAACATGGAAATATCTACACCGCTATGTGTATTAACGTGGAAATATCTCCATTGCTATCTGTATAAACATGGACAAATCTCCACCGCAATATGTATAAACATGAAAATATCTACACTTCTATCTCTATAAACATGGAAATATCTACACTGCCATCTGAACAAACATGGAAATATCTACACTGCCATCTGAACAAACATGGAAATATCTACACAGTCATCTGTAGAAACATGGAAATATCTACACCGCTATCTCTATAAACATGGAAATATCTACACCGCTATCTCCATCAACATGGAAATATACACACCGCCATCTCTTTAAACATGGAGGTATCTACAACGCCATCTACATAAACAAGAAAATATCTACACTGCCATCTATATAAACATGGAAATATCTACACCGCCATCTCTATAAACATGGAAATATCTACACTGCCATTTATAGAAAGTTGGAAATATCTACACCGCCATCTGTATAAACGTGGAAATATCTACACCGCTATCTATATAAACATGGAAATATCTACACCGCAATCTGAATAAACATGGAAATATCTACACCGCTCTCTGTATAAATATGAAATACCTAAACCGCTATCACTATAAAAGTGGAAATATCTACACTGCTATCTGTATAAACATGGAAATATCCTCACTGCTATCTCTATGAACATTGATATATCTACACCGCTATCTCTATAAACATGGAAATATCTACACCGCCATCTCTATAAACATGGAAATATCTACACCGTCATCTGTATAAACATGGAAATATCTACACCGCTATCTGTATAAACATGGAAATATCTGCACCGCGATCTGTATAAACATGGAAATATCTACACCGCGATCTGTATAAACATGGAAATATCTAAACCGCTATCTGTGTAAACATGGAAATATCTACACAGCTATCTCTATAAACATGGAAATATCTACACCGCCATCTGTATAAACATGGAAATACCTACAAAGTCATCTGTATAAACATGGAAATATCTACACAGCCATCTGTATAAACATGGAAATATCTACACAGCCATCTGTATAAATCTGGAAATATCTGCACTGTCATCTATATAAACATGGAAATATCTACAGAGAACTCTGTATAAACATGGAAATATCGGCACAGCCATCTGCATAAACATGGAAATATCTACAACGCTATCTGTATAAACATGGAAATATCTACACCGCTATGTGTATTAACGTGGAAATATCTCCATTGCTATCTGCATAAACATGGACAAATCTCCACCGCAATATGTATAAACATGAAAATATCTACACTTCTATCTCTATAAACATGGAAATATCTACACTGCCATCTGTACAAACATGGAAATATCTACACAGTCATCTGTATAAACATGGAAATATCTACACAGCCATCTGTATAAACATGGAAATATCTACACAGCCATCTGTATAAACCTGGAAATATCTGCACTGTCATCTATATAAACATGGAAATATCTACAGAGAACTCTGTATAAACATGGAAATATCGGCACAGCCATCTGTATAAACATGGAAATATCTACAACGCTATCTGTATAAACATGGAAATATCTACAACGCTATGTGTATTAACGTGGAAATGTCTCCATTGCTATCTGTATAAACATGGACAAATCTCCACCGCAATATGTATAAACATGAAAATATCTACACTTCTATCTCTAAAAACATGGAAATATCTACACTGCCATCTGTACAAACATGGAAATATCTACACAGTCATCTGTAGAAACATGGAAATATCTACACCGCTATCTCTATAAACATGGAAATAACTACACCGCTATCTCTATAAACATGGAAATATCTACACCGCTATCTCCATCAACATGGAAATATACACACCGTCATCTCTTTAAACATGGAGGTATCTACAACGCCATCTACATAAACAAGAAAATATCTACACTGCCATCTATATAAACATGGAAATATCTATACCGCCATCTCTATAAACATGGAAATATCTACACTGCCATTTGTAGAAAGATGGAAATATCTACACCGCCATCTGTATAAACCTGGAAATACCTACACCGCTATCTGTATAAACATGGAAATATCTACACCGCAATCTCTATAAACATGGAAATATCTACACCGCTCTGTGTATAAATATGAAATACCTAAACAGCTATCTCTATAAAAGTGGAAATATCTATACTGCTCTCTGTATAAACATGGAAATATCCACACTAATATCTCTATGAACATTGATATATCTACACCGCTATCTCTATAAACATGGAAATATCTACACCGCCATCTCTATAAACATGGAAATATCTACACCGCTATCTGTATAAACATGGAAATATCTACACCGCAATCTCTATAAACATGGAAATATCTACACCGCTCTGTGTATAAATATGAAATACCTAAACAGCTATCTCTATAAAAGTGGAAATATCTATACTGCTCTCTGTATAAACATGGAAATATCCACACTAATATCTCTATGAACATTGATATATATACACCGCTATCTCTATAAACATGGAAATATCTACACCGCCATCTCTATAAACATGGAAATATCTACACCGTCATCTGTATAAACATGGAAATATCTACACCGCTATCTGTATAAACATGGAAATATCTGCACTGCGATCTGTATAAACATGGAAATATCTACACCGCTATCTGTATAAACATGGAAATATCTAAACCGCTATCTGTGTAAACATGGAAATATGTACACAGCTATCTCTATAAACATGGAAATATCTACACCGCCATCTGTATAAACATGGAAATACCTACAAAGTCATCTGTATAAACATGGAAATATCTACACAGCCATGTGTATAAACATGGAAATATCTACACAGCCATCTGTATAAACCTGGAAATATCTGCACTGTCATCTATATAAACATGGAAATATCTACAGAGAACTCTGTATAAACATGGAAATATCGACACAGCCATCTGTATAAACATGGAAATATCTACAACGCTATCTGTATAAACATGGAAATATCTACACCGCTATGTGTATTAACGTGGAAATATCTCCATTGCTATCTGTATAAACATGGACAAATCTCCACCGCAATATGTATAAACATGAAAATATCTACACTTCTATCTCTATAAACATGGAAATATCTACACTGCCATCTGAACAAACATGGAAATATCTACACAGTCATCTGTAGAAACATGGAAATATCTACACCGCTATCTCTATAAACATGGAAATATCTACACCGCTATCTCCATCAACATGGAAATATACACACCGCCATCTCTTTAAACATGGAGGTATCTACAACGCCATCTACATAAACAAGAAAATATCTACACTGCCATCTATATAAACATGGAAATATCTACACCGCCATCTCTATAAACATGGAAATATCTACACTGCCATTTATAGAAAGTTGGAAATATCTACACCGCCATCTGTATAAACGTGGAAATATCTACACCGCTATCTATATAAACATGGAAATATCTACACCGCAATCTGAATAAACATGGAAATATCTACACCGCTCTCTGTATAAATATGAAATACCTAAACCGCTATCACTATAAAAGTGGAAATATCTACACTGCTATCTGTATAAACATGGAAATATCCTCACTGCTATCTCTATGAACATTGATATATCTACACCGCTATCTCTATAAACATGGAAATATCTACACCGCCATCTCTATAAACATGGAAATATCTACACCGTCATCTGTATAAACATGGAAATATCTACACCACTATCTGTATAAACATGGAAATATCTGCACCGCGATCTGTATAAACATGGAAATATCTACACCGCGATCTGTATAAACATGGAAATATCTAAACCGCTATCTGTGTAAACATGGAAATATCTACACAGCTATCTCTATAAACATGGAAATATCTACACCGCCATCTGTATAAACATGGAAATACCTACAAAGTCATCTGTATAAACATGGAAATATCTACACAGCCATCTGTATAAACATGGAAATATCTACACAGCCATCTGTATAAATCTGGAAATATCTGCACTGTCATCTATATAAACATGGAAATATCTACAGAGAACTCTGTATAAACATGGAAATATCGGCACAGCCATCTGCATAAACATGGAAATATCTACAACGCTATCTGTATAAACATGGAAATATCTACACCGCTATGTGTATTAACGTGGAAATATCTCCATTGCTATCTGCATAAACATGGACAAATCTCCACCGCAATATGTATAAACATGAAAATATCTACACTTCTATCTCTATAAACATGGAAATATCTACACTGCCATCTGTACAAACATGGAAATATCTACACAGTCATCTGTATAAACATGGAAATATCTACACAGCCATCTGTATAAACATGGAAATATCTACACAGCCATCTGTATAAACCTGGAAATATCTGCACTGTCATCTATATAAACATGGAAATATCTACAGAGAACACTGTAAAACATGGAAATATCGGCACAGCCATCTGTATAAACATGGAAATATCTACAACGCTATCTGTATAAACATGGAAATATCTACAACGCTATGTGTATTAACGTGGAAATGTCTCCATTGCTATCTGTATAAACATGGACAAATCTCCACCGCAATATGTATAAACATGAAAATATCTACACTTCTATCTCTATAAACATGGAAATATCTACACTGCCATCTGAACAAACATGGAAATATCTACACAGTCATCTGTAGAAACATGGAAATATCTACACCGCTATCTCTATAAACATGGAAATATCTACACCGCTATCTCCATCAACATGGAAATATACACACCGCCATCTCTTTAAACATGGAGGTATCTACAACGCCATCTACATAAACAAGAAAATATCTACACTGCCATCTATATAAACATGGAAATATCTACACCGCCATCTCTATAAACATGGAAATATCTACACTGCCATTTATAGAAAGTTGGAAATATCTACACCGCCATCTGTATAAACGTGGAAATATCTACACCGCTATCTATATAAACATGGAAATATCTACACCGCAATCTGAATAAACATGGAAATATCTACACCGCTCTCTGTATAAATATGAAATACCTAAACCGCTATCACTATAAAAGTGGAAATATCTACACTGCTATCTGTATAAACATGGAAATATCCTCACTGCTATCTCTATGAACATTGATATATCTACACCGCTATCTCTATAAACATGGAAATATCTACACCGCCATCTCTATAAACATGGAAATATCTACACCGTCATCTGTATAAACATGGAAATATCTACACCACTATCTGTATAAACATGGAAATATCTGCACCGCGATCTGTATAAACATGGAAATATCTACACCGCGATCTGTATAAACATGGAAATATCTAAACCGCTATCTGTGTAAACATGGAAATATCTACACAGCTATCTCTATAAACATGGAAATATCTACACCGCCATCTGTATAAACATGGAAATACCTACAAAGTCATCTGTATAAACATGGAAATATCTACACAGCCATCTGTATAAACATGGAAATATCTACACAGCCATCTGTATAAATCTGGAAATATCTGCACTGTCATCTATATAAACATGGAAATATCTACAGAGAACTCTGTATAAACATGGAAATATCGGCACAGCCATCTGCATAAACATGGAAATATCTACAACGCTATCTGTATAAACATGGAAATATCTACACCGCTATGTGTATTAACGTGGAAATATCTCCATTGCTATCTGCATAAACATGGACAAATCTCCACCGCAATATGTATAAACATGAAAATATCTACACTTCTATCTCTATAAACATGGAAATATCTACACTGCCATCTGTACAAACATGGAAATATCTACACAGTCATCTGTATAAACATGGAAATATCTACACAGCCATCTGTATAAACATGGAAATATCTACACAGCCATCTGTATAAACCTGGAAATATCTGCACTGTCATCTATATAAACATGGAAATATCTACAGAGAACACTGTAAAACATGGAAATATCGGCACAGCCATCTGTATAAACATGGAAATATCTACAACGCTATCTGTATAAACATGGAAATATCTACAACGCTATGTGTATTAACGTGGAAATGTCTCCATTGCTATCTGTATAAACATGGACAAATCTCCACCGCAATATGTATAAACATGAAAATATCTACACTTCTATCTCTAAAAACATGGAAATATCTACACTGCCATCTGTACAAACATGGAAATATCTACACAGTCATCTGTAGAAACATGGAAATATCTACACCGCTATCTCTATAAACATGGAAATAACTACACCGCTATCTCTATAAACATGGAAATATCTACACCGCTATCTCCATCAACATGGAAATATACACACCGTCATCTCTTTAAACATGGAGGTATCTACAACGCCATCTACATAAACAAGAAAATATCTACACTGCCATCTATATAAACATGGAAATATCTACACCGCCATCTCTATAAACATGGAAATATCTACACTGCCATTTGTAGAAAGATGGAAATATCTACACCGCCATCTGTATAAACCTGGAAATACCTACACCGCTATCTGTATAAACATGGAAATATCTACACCGCAATCTGTATAAACATGGAAATATCTCCACTGCTCTCTGTATAAATATGAAATATCTAAACCGCTATCTCCATAAAAGTGGAAATATCTACACTGCTATCTGTATAAACATGGAAATATCCTCACTGCTATCTCTATGAACATTGATATATCTACACCGCTATCTCTATAAACACGGAAATATCTACACCGCCATCTCTATAAACATGGAAATATCTACACCGCCATTTGTAGAAAGATGGAAATATCTACACCGCCATCTGTATAAACGTGGAAATATCTACACCGCTATCTGTATAAACATGGAAATATCTACACCGCAATCTCTATAAACATGGAAATATCTACACCGCTCTGTGTATAAATATGAAATACCTAAACAGCTATCTCTATAAAAGTGGAAATATCTATACTGCTCTCTGTATAAACATGGAAATATCCACACCAATATCTCTATGAACATTGATATATCTACACCGCTATCTCTATAAACATGGAAATATCTACACCGCCATCTCTATAAACATGGAAATATCTACACCGTCATCTGTATAAACATGGAAATATCTACACCGCTATCTGTATAAACATGGAAATATCTGCACTGCGATCTGTATAAACATGGAAATATCTACACCGCTATCTGTATAAACATGGAAATATCTAAACCGCTATCTGTGTAAACATGGAAATATGTACACAGCTATCTCTATAAACATGGAAATATCTACACCGCCATCTGTATAAACATGGAAATACCTACAAAGTCATCTGTATAAACATGGAAATATCTACACAGCCATGTGTATAAACATGGAAATATCTACACAGCCATCTGTATAAACCTGGAAATATCTGCACTGTCATCTATATAAACATGGAAATATCTACAGAGAACTCTGTATAAACATGGAAATATCAGCACAGCCATCTGTATAAACATGGAAATATCTACAACGCTATCTGTATAAACATGGAAATATCTACACCGCTATGTGTATTAACGTGGAAATATCTCCATTGCTATCTGTATAAACATGGACAAATCTCCACCGCAATATGTATAAACATGAAAATATCTACACTTCTATCTCTATAAACATGGAAATATCTACACTGCCATCTGAACAAACATGGAAATATCTACACAGTCATCTGTAGAAACATGGAAATATCTACACCGCTATCTCTATAAACATGGAAATATCTACACCGCTATCTCCATCAACATGGAAATATACACACCGCCATCTCTTTAAACATGGAGGTATCTACAACGCCATCTACATAAACAAGAAAATATCTACACTGCCATCTATATAAACATGGAAATATCTACACCGCCATCTCTATAAACATGGAAATATCTACACTGCCATTTATAGAAAGTTGGAAATATCTACACCGCCATCTGTATAAACGTGGAAATATCTACACCGCTATCTATATAAACATGGAAATATCTACACCGCAATCTGAATAAACATGGAAATATCTACACCGCTCTCTGTATAAATATGAAATACCTAAACCGCTATCACTATAAAAGTGGAAATATCTACACTGCTATCTGTATAAACATGGAAATATCCTCACTGCTATCTCTATGAACATTGATATATCTACACCGCTATCTCTATAAACATGGAAATATCTACACCGCCATCTCTATAAACATGGAAATATCTACACCGTCATCTGTATAAACATGGAAATATCTACACCGCTATCTGTATAAACATGGAAATATCTGCACCGCGATCTGTATAAACATGGAAATATCTACACCGCGATCTGTATAAACATGGAAATATCTAAACCGCTATCTGTGTAAACATGGAAATATCTACACAGCTATCTCTATAAACATGGAAATATCTACACCGCCATCTGTATAAACATGGAAATACCTACAAAGTCATCTGTATAAACATGGAAATATCTACACAGCCATCTGTATAAACATGGAAATATCTACACAGCCATCTCTATAAACCTGGAAATATCTGCACTGTCATCTATATAAACATGGAAATATCTACAGAGAACTCTGTATAAACATGGAAATATCGGCACAGCCATCTGTATAAACATGGAAATATCTACACCGCTATGTGTATTAACGTGGAAATATCTCCATTGCTATCTGCATAAACATGGACAAATCTCCACCGCAATATGTATAAACATGAAAATATCTACACTTCTATCTCTATAAACATGGAAATATCTACACTGCCATCTGTACAAACATGGAAATATCTACACAGTCATCTGTATAAACATGGAAATATCTACACAGCCATCTGTATAAACATGGAAATATCTACACAGCCATCTGTATAAACCTGGAAATATCTGCACTGTCATCTATATAAACATGGAAATATCTACAGAGAACTCTGTAAAACATGGAAATATCGGCACAGCCATCTGTATAAACATGGAAATATCTACAACGCTATCTGTATAAACATGGAAATATCTACACCGCTATGTGTATTAACGTGGAAATGTCTCCATTGCTATCTGTATAAACATGGACAAATCTCCACCGCAATATGTATAAACATGAAAATATCTACACTTCTATCTCTAAAAACATGGAAATATCTACACTACCATCTGTACAAACATGGAAATATCTACACAGTCATCTGTAGAAACATGGAAATATCTACACCGCTATCTCTATAAACATGGAAATAACTACACCGCTATCTCTATAAACATGGAAATATCTACACCGCTATCTCCATCAACATGGAAATATACACACCGTCATCTCTTTAAACATGGAGGTATCTACAACGCCATCTACATAAACAAGAAAATATCTACACTGCCATCTATATAAACATGGAAATATCTACACCGCCATCTCTATAAACATGGAAATATCTACACTGCCATTTGTAGAAAGATGGAAATATCTACACCGCCATCTGTATAAACCTGGAAATACCTACACCGGTATCTGTATAAACATGGAAATATCTACACCGCGATCTGTATAAACATGGAAATATCTACACCGCGATCTGTATAAACATGGAAATATCTAAACCGCTATCTGTATAAACGTGGAAATATCTACACCGCTATCTGTATAAACATGGAAATATCTACACCGCAATCTCTATAAACATGGAAATATCTACACCGCTCTGTGTATAAATATGAAATACGTAAACAGCTATCTCTATAAAAGTGGAAATGTCTACACTGCTCTCTGTATAAACATGGAAATATCCTCACTACTATCTCTATGAACATTGATATATCTACACCGCTATCTCTATAAACATGGAAATATCTACACCGCCATCTCTATAAACATGGAAATATCTACACCGTCATCTGTATAAACATGGAAATATCTACACCGCTATCTGTATAAACATGGAAATATCTGCACTGCGATCTGTATAAACATGGAAATATCTACACCGCTATCTGTACAAACATGGAAATATCTACACCGCGATCTGTATAAACATGGAAATATCTACACCGCGATCTGTATAAACATGGAAATATCTAAACCGCTATCTGTGTAAACATGGAAATATCTACACAGCTATCTCTATAAACATGGAAATATCTACACCGCCATCTGTATAAACATGGAAATACCTACAAAGTCATCTGTATAAACATGGAAATATCTACACAGCCATCTGTATAAACATGGAAATATCTACACAGCCATCTGTATAAACCTGGAAATATCTGCACTGTCATCTATATAAACATGGAAATATCTACAGAGAACTCTGTATAAACATGGAAATATCGGCACAGCCATCTGTATAATCATGGAAATATCTACAACGCTATCTGTATAAACATGGAAATATCTACACCGCTATGTGTATTAACGTGGAAATATCTCCATTGCTATCTGTATAAACATGGACAAATCTCCACCGCAATATGTATAAACATGAAAATATCTACACTTCTATCTCTATAAACATGGAAATATCTACACTGCCATCTGAAGAAACATGGAAATATCTACACAGTCATCTGTAGAAACATGGAAATATCTACACCGCTATCTCTATAAACATGGAAATAACTACACCGCTATCTCTATAAACATGGAAATATCTACACCGCTATCTCCATCAACATGGAAATATACACACCGCCATCTCTTTAAACATGGAGGTATCTACAACGCCATCTACATAAACAAGAAAATATCTACACTGCCATCTATATAAACATGGAAATATCTACACCGCCATCTCTATAAACATGGAAATATCTACACTGCCATTTGTAGAAAGTTGGAAATATCTACACCGCCATCTGTATAAACGTGGAAATATCTACACCGCTATCTGTATAAACATGGAAATATCTACACCGCAATCTGAATATACATGGAAATATCTACACCGCTCTCTGTATAAATATGAAATACCTAAACCGCTATCTCTATAAAAGTGGAAATATCTACACTGCTATCTGTATAAACATGGAAATATCCTCACTGCTATCTCTATGAACATTGATATATCTACACCGCTATCTCTATAAACATGGAAATATCTACACCGCAATCTCTATAAACATGGAAATTTCTACACCGTCATCTGTATAAACATGGAAATATCTACACCGCTATCTGTATAAACATGGAAATATCTACACCGCGATCTGTATAAACATGGAAATATCTAAACCGCTATCTGTGTAAACATGGAAATATCTACACAGCTATCTCTATAAACATGGAAATATCTACACCGCCATCTGTATAAACATGGAAATACCTACAAAGTCATCTGTATAAACATGGAAATATCTACACAGCCATTTGTATAAACATGGAAATATCTACACAGCCATCTGTATAAACCTGGAAATATCTGCACTGTCATCTATATAAACATGGAAATATCTACAGAGAACTCTGTATAAACATGGAAATATCGGCACAGCCATCTGTATAAACATGGAAATATCTACAACGCTATCTGTATAAACATGGAAATATCTACACCGCTATGTGTATTAACATGGAAATATCTCCATTGCTATCTGTATAAACATGGACAAATCTCCACCGCAATATGTATAAACATGAAAATATCTACACTTCTATCTCTATAAACATGGAAATATCTACACTGCCATCTGTACAAACATGGAAATATCTACACCGTCATCTGTAGAAACATGGAAATATCTACACCGCTATCTGTATAAACATGGAAATAACTACACCGCTATCTCTATAAACATGGAAATATCTACACCGCTATCTCCATCAACATGGAAATATACACACCGCCGTCTCTTTAAACATGGAGGTATCTACAACGCCATCTACATAAACAAGAAAATATCTACACTGCCATCTATATAAACACGGAAATATCTACACCGCCATCTCTATAAACATGGAAATATCTACACTGCCATTTATAGACAGTTGGAAATATCTACACCGCCATCTGTATAAACGTGGAAATATCTACACCGCTATCTATATAAACATGGAAATATCTACACCGCAATCTGAATAAACATGGAAATATCTACACCGCTCTCTGTATAAATATGAAATACCTAAACCGCTATCTCTATAAAGGTGGAAATATCTACACTGCTATCTGTATAAACATGGAAATATCCTCACTGCCATCTCTATGAACATTGATATATCTACACCGCTATCTCTATAAACATGGAAATATCTACACCGCCATCTCTATAAACATGGAAATATCTACACCGTCATCTGTATAAACATGGAAATATCTACACCGCTATCTGTATAAACATGGAAATATCTGCACCGCGATCTGTATAAACATGGAAATATCTACACCGCGATCTGTATAAACATGGAAATATCTAAACCGCTATCTGTGTAAACATGGAAATATCTACACAGCTATCTCTATAAACATGGAAATATCTACACCGCCATCTGTATAAACATGGAAATACCTACAAAGTCATCTGTATAAACATGGAAATATCTACACAGCCATCTGTATAAACATGGAAATATCTACACAGCCATCTTTATAAACCTTGAAATATCTGCACTGTCATCTATATAAACATGGAAATATCTACAGAGAACTCTGTATAAACATGGAAATATCGGCACAGCCATCTGTATAAACATGGAAATATCTACAACGCTATCTGTATAAACATGGAAATATCTACACCGCTATGTGTATTAACGTGGAAATATCTCCATTGCTATCTGCATAAACATGGACAAATCTCCACCGCAATATGTATAAACATGAAAATATCTACACTTCTATCTCTATCAACATGGAAATATCTACACTGCCATCTGTACAAACATGGAAATATCTACACAGTCATCTGTTGAAACATGGAAATATCTACACCACTATCTCTATAAACATGGAAATAACTACACCGCTATCTCTATAAACATGGAAATATCTACACCGCTATCTCCATCAACATGGAAATATACACACCGCCATCTCTTTAAACATGGAGGTATCTACAACGCCATCTACATAAACAAGAAAATATCTACACCGCCATCTATATAAACATGGAAATATCTACACCGCCATCTCTATAAACATGGAAATATCTACACTGCCATTTGTAGAAAGATGGAAATATCTACACCGCCATCTGTATAAACCTGGAAATACCTACACCGGTATCTGTATAAACATGGAAATATCTACACCGCAATCTGTATAAACATGGAAATATCTCCATTGCTCTCTGTATAAATATGAAATATCTAAACCGCTATCTCTATAAAAGTGGAAATATCTACACTGCTATCTGTATAAACATGGAAATATCCTCACTGCTATCTCTATGAACATGGAAATATCTACACCGCTATCTCCATAAACATGGAAATATCTACACCGCCATCTCTATAAACATGGAAATATCTACACCGTCATCTGTATAAACATGGAAATATCTACACCGCTATCTGTATAAACATGGAAATATCTACACCGCGATCTGTATAAACATGGAAATATCTACACCGCGATCTGTATAAACATGGAAATATCTAAACCGCTATCTGTGTAAACACGGAAATATCTACACAGCTATCTCTATAAACATGGAAATATCTACACCGCCATCTGTATAAACATGGAAATACCTACAAAGTCATCTGTATAAACATGGAAATATCTACACAGCCATCTGTATAAACATGGAAATATCTACACAGCCATCTGTATAAACCTGGAAATATCTGCACTGTCATCTATATAAACATGGAAATATCTACAGAGAACTCTGTATAAACATGGAAATATCGGCACAGCCATCTGCATAAACATGGAAATATCTACAACGCTATCTGTATAAACATGGAAATATCTACACCGCTATGTGTATTAACGTGGAAATATCTCCATTGCTATCTGTATAAACATGGACAAATCTCCACCGCAATATGTATAAACATGAAAATATCTACACTTCTATCTCTATAAACATGGAAATATCTACACTGCCATCTGAACAAACATGGAAATATCTACACAGTCATCTGTAGAAACATGGAAATATCTACACCGCTATCTCTATAAACATGGAAATATCTACACCGCTATCTCCATCAACATGGAAATATACACACCGCCAACTCTTTAAACATGGAGGTATCTACAACGCCATCTACATAAACAAGAAAATATCTACACTGCCATCTATATAAACATGGAAATATCTACACCGCCATCTCTATAAACATGGAAATATCTACACTGCCATTTGTAGAAAGTTGGAAATATCCACACCGCCATCTGTATAAACGTGGAAATATCTACACCGCTATCTGTATAAACATGGAAATATCTACACCGCAATCTGAATAAACATGGAAATATCTACACCGCTCTCTGTATAAATATGAAATACCTAAACCGCTATCTCTATAAAAGTGGAAATATCTACACTGCTATCTGTATAAACATGGAAATATCCTCACTGCTATCTCTATGAACATTGATATATCTACACCGCTATCTCTATAAACATGGAAATATCTACACCGCCATCTCTATAAACATGGAAATATCTACACCGCCATCTCTATAAACATGGAAATATCTACACCGTCATCTGTATAAACATGGAAATATCTACACCGCTATCTGTATAAACATGGAAATATCTGCACCGCGATCTGTATAAACATGGAAATATCTACACCGCGATCTGTATAAACATGGAAATATCTAAACCGCTATCTGTGTAAACACGGAAATATCTACACAGCTATCTCTATAAACATGGAAATATCTAAACCGCCATCTGTATAAACATGGAAATACCTACAAAGTCATCTGTATAAACATGGAAATATCTACACAGCCATCTGTATAAACATGGAAATATCTACACAGCCATCTGTATAAACCTTGAAATATGTGCACTGTCATCTATATAAACATGGAAATATCTACAGAGAACTCTGTATAAACATGGAAATATCGGCACAGCCATCTGCATAAACATGGAAATATCTACAACGCTATCTGTATAAACATGGAAATATCTACACCGCTATGTGTATTAACGTGGAAATATCTCCATTGCTATCTGCATAAACATGGACAAATCTCCACCGCAATATGTATAAACATGAAAATATCTACACTTCTATCTCTATAAACATGGAAATATCTCCACTGCCATCTGTACAAACATGGAAATATCTACACAGTCATCTGTATAAACATGGAAATATCTACACAGCCATCTGTATAAACATGGAAATATCTACACAGCCATCTGTATAAACCTGGAAATATCTGCACTGTCATCTATATAAACATGGAAATATCTACAGAGAACTCTGTAAAACATGGAAATATCGGCACAGCCATCTGTATAAACATGGAAATATCTACAACGCTATCTGTATAAACATGGAAATATCTACACCGCTATGTGTATTAACGTGGAAATATCTCCATTGCTATCTGTATAAACATGGACAAATCTCCACCGCAATATGTATAAACATGAAAATATCTACACTTCTATCTCTATAAACATGGAAATATCTACACTGCCATCTGAACAAACATGGAAATATCTACACAGTCATCTGTAGAAACATGGAAATATCTACACCGCTATCTCTATAAACATGGAAATAACTACACCGCTATCTCTATAAACATGGAAATATCTACACCGCTATCTCCATCAACATGGAAATATACACACCGCCATCTCTTTAAACATGGAGGTATCTACAACGCCATCTACATAAACAAGAAAATATCTACACTGCCATCTATATAAACATGGAAATATCTACACCGCCATCTCTATAAACATGGAAATATCTACACTGCCATTTGTAGAAAGTTGGAAATATCCACACCGCCATCTGTATAAACGTGGAAATATCTACACCGCTATCTCTATAAACATGGAAATATCTACACCGCAATCTGAATAAACATAGAAATATCTACACCGCTCTCTGTATAAATATGAAATACCTAAACCGCTATCTCTATAAAAGTGGAAATATCTACACTGCTATCTGTATAAACATGGAAATATCCTCACTGCTATCTCTATGAACATTGATATATCTACACCGCTATCTCTATAAACATGGAAATATCTACACCGCCATCTCTATAAACATGGAAATATCTACACCGTCATCTGTATAAACATGGAAATATCTACACCGCTATCTGTATAAACATGGAAATATCTGCACCGCGATCTGTATAAACATGGAAATATCTACACCGCGATCTGTATAAACATGGAAATATCTAAACCGCTATCTGTGTAAACATGGAAATATCTACACAGCTATCTCTATAAACATGGAAATATCTACACCGCCATCTGTATAAACATGGAAATACCTACAAAGTCATCTGTATAAACATGGAAATAACTACACAGCCATCTGTATAAACATGGAAATATCTACACAGCCATCTGTATAAACCTGGAAATATCTGCACTGTCATCTATATAAACATGGAAATATCTACAGAGAACTCTGTATAAACATGGAAATATCGGCACAGCCATCTGCATAAACATGGAAATATCTACAACGCTATCTGTATAAACATGGAAATATCTACACCACTATGTGTATTAACGTGGAAATATCTCCATTGCTATCTGCATAACCATGGACAAATCTCCACCGCAATATGTATAAACATGAAAATATCTACACTTCTATCTCTATAAACATGGAAATATCTACACTGCCATCTGTACAAACATGGAAATATCTACACAGTCATCTGTATAAACATGGAAATATCTACACAGCCATCTGTATAAACATGGAAATATCTACACAGCCATCTGTATAAACCTGGAAATATCTGCACTGTCATCTATATAAACATGGAAATATCTACAGAGAACTCTGTAAAACATGGAAATATCGGCACAGCCATCTGTATAAACATGGAAATATCTACAACGCTATCTGTATAAACATGGAAATATCTACACCGCTATGTGTATTAACGTGGAAATGTCTCCATTGCTATCTGTATAAACATGGACAAGTCTCCACCGCAATATGTATAAACATGAAAATATCTACACTTCTATCTCTAAAAACATGGAAATATCTACACTGCCATCTGTACAAACATGGAAATATCTACACAGTCATCTGTAGAAACATGGAAATATCTACACCGCTATCTCTATAAACATGGAAATAACTACACCGCTATCTCTATAAACATGGAAATATCTACACCGCTATCTCCATCAACATGGAAATATACACACCGTCATCTCTTTAAACATGGAGGTATCTACAACGCCATCTACATAAACAAGAAAATATCTACACTGCCATCTATATAAACATGGAAATATCTACACCGCCATCTCTATAAACATGGAAATATCTACACTGCCATTTGTAGAAAGATGGAAATATCTACACCGCCATCTGTATAAACCTGGAAATACCTACACCGGTATCTGTATAAACATGGAAATATCTACACCGCAATCTGTATAAACATGGAAATATCTCCACTGCTCTCTGTATAAATATGAAATATCTAAACCGCTATCTCTATAAAAGTGGAAATATCTACACTGCTATCTGTATAAACATGGAAATATCCTCACTGCTATCTCTATCAACATTGATATATCTACACCGCTATCTCTATAAACATGGAAATATCTACACCGCCATCTCTATAAACATGGAAATATCTACACCGTCATCTGTATAAACATGGAAATATCTACACCGCTATCTGTATAAACATGGAAATATCTACACCGCGATCTGTATAAACATGGAAATATCTACACCGCGATCTGTATAAACATGGAATATCTAAACCGCTATCTGTGTAAACATGGAAATATCTACACAGCTATCTCTATAAACATGGAAATATCTACACCGCCATCTGTATAAACATGGAAATACCTACAAAGTCATCTGTATAAACATGGAAATATCTACACAGCCATCTGTATAAACATGGAAATATCTACACAGCCATCTGTATAAACCTTGAAATATGTGCACTGTCATCTATATAAACATGGAAATATCTACAGAGAACTCTGTATAAACATGGAAATATCGGCACAGCCATCTGTATAAACATGGAAATATCTACAACGCTATCTGTATAAACATGGAAATATCTACACCGCTATGTGTATTAACGTGGAAATATCTCCATTGCTATCTGTATAAACATGGACAAATCTCCACCGCAATATGTATAAACATGAAAATATCTACACTTCTATCTCTATAAACATGGAAATATCTACACTGCCATCTGAACAAACATGGAAATATCTACACAGTCATCTGTAGAAACATGGAAATATCTACACCGCTATCTCTATAAACATGGAAATAACTACACCGCTATCTCTGTAAACATGGAAATATCTACACCGCTATCTCCATCAACATGGAAATATACACACCGCCATCTCTTTAAACATGGAGGTATCTACAACGCCATCTACATAAACAAGAAAATATCTACACTGCCATCTATATAAACATGGAAATATCTACACCGCCATCTCTATAAACATGGAAATATCTACACTGCCATTTGTAGAAAGTTGGAAATATCCACACCGCCATCTGTATAAACGTGGAAATATCTACACCGCTATCTGTATAAACATGGAAATATCTACACCGCAATCTGAATAAACATGGAAATATCTACACCGCTCTCTGTATAAATATGAAATACCTAAACCGCTATCTCTATAAAAGTGGAAATATCTACACTGCTATCTGTATAAACATGGAAATATCCTCACTGCTATCTCTATGAACATTGATATATCTACACCGCTATCTCTATAAACATGGAAATATCTACACCGCCATCTCTATAAACATGGAAATATCTACACCGCCATCTCTATAAACATGGAAATATCTACACCGTCATCTGTATAAACATGGAAATATCTACACCGCTATCTGTATAAACATGGAAATATCTGCACCGCGATCTGTATAAACATGGAAATATCTACACCGTGATCTGTATAAACATGGAAATATCTAAACCGCTATCTGTGTAAACACGGAAATATCTACACAGCTATCTCTATAAACATGGAAATATCTAAACCGCCATCTGTATAAACATGGAAATACCTACAAAGTCATCTGTATAAACATGGAAATATCTACACAGCCATCTGTATAAACATGGAAATATCTACACAGCCATCTGTATAAACCTGGAAATATCTGCACTGTCATCTATATAAACATGGAAATATCTACAGAGAACTCTGTATAAACATGGAAATATCGGCACAGCCATCTGCATAAACATGGAAATATCTACAACGCTATCTGTATAAACATGGAAATATCTACACCGCTATGTGTATTAACGTGGAAATATCTCCATTGCTATCTGCATAAACATGGACAAATCTCCACCGCAATATGTATAAACATGAAAATATCTACACTTCTATCTCTATAAACATGGAAATATCTCCACTGCCATCTGTACAAACATGGAAATATCTACACAGTCATCTGTATAAACCTGGAAATATCTACACAGCCATCTGTATAAACATGGAAATATCTACACAGCCATCTGTATAAACCTGGAAATATCTGCACTGTCATCTATATAAACATGGAAATATCTACAGAGAACTCTGTAAAACATGGAAATATCGGCACAGCCATCTGTATAAACATGGAAATATCTACAACGCTATCTGTATAAACATGGAAATATCTACACCGCTATGTGTATTAACGTGGAAATGTCTCCATTGCTATCTGTATAAACATGGACAAGTCTCCACCGCAATATGTATAAACATGAAAATATCTACACTTCTATCTCTAAAAACATGGAAATATCTACACTGCCATCTGTACAAACATGGAAATATCTACACAGTCATCTGTAGAAACATGGAAATATCTACACCGCTATCTCTATAAACATGGAAATAACTACACCGCTATCTCTATAAACATGGAAATATCTACACCGCTATCTCCATCAACATGGAAATATACACACCGTCATCTCTTTAAACATGGAGGTATCTACAACGCCATCTACATAAACAAGAAAATATCTACACTGCCATCTATATAAACATGGAAATATCTACACCGCCATCTCTATAAACATGGAAATATCTACACTGCCATTTGTAGAAAGATGGAAATATCTACACCGCCATCTGTATAAACCTGGAAATACCTACACCGGTATCTGTATAAACATGGAAATATCTACACCGCAATCTGTATAAACATGGAAATATCTCCACTGCTCTCTGTATAAATATGAAATATCTAAACCGCTATCTCTATAAAAGTGGAAATATCTACACTGCTATCTGTATAAACATGGAAATATCCTCACTGCTATCTCTATCAACATTGATATATCTACACCGCTATCTCTATAAACATGGAAATATCTACACCGCCATCTCTATAAACATGGAAATATCTACACCGTCATCTGTATAAACATGGAAATATCTACACCGCTATCTGTATAAACATGGAAATATCTACACCGCGATCTGTATAAACATGGAAATATCTACACCGCGATCTGTATAAACATGGAATATCTAAACCGCTATCTGTGTAAACATGGAAATATCTACACAGCTATCTCTATAAACATGGAAATATCTACACCGCCATCTGTATAAACATGGAAATACCTACAAAGTCATCTGTATAAACATGGAAATATCTACACAGCCATCTGTATAAACATGGAAATATCTACACAGCCATCTGTATAAACCTTGAAATATGTGCACTGTCATCTATATAAACATGGAAATATCTACAGAGAACTCTGTATAAACATGGAAATATCGGCACAGCCATCTGTATAAACATGGAAATATCTACAACGCTATCTGTATAAACATGGAAATATCTACACCGCTATGTGTATTAACGTGGAAATATCTCCATTGCTATCTGTATAAACATGGACAAATCTCCACCGCAATATGTATAAACATGAAAATATCTACACTTCTATCTCTATAAACATGGAAATATCTACACTGCCATCTGAACAAACATGGAAATATCTACACAGTCATCTGTAGAAACATGGAAATATCTACACCGCTATCTCTATAAACATGGAAATAACTACACCGCTATCTCTGTAAACATGGAAATATCTACACCGCTATCTCCATCAACATGGAAATATACACACCGCCATCTCTTTAAACATGGAGGTATCTACAACGCCATCTACATAAACAAGAAAATATCTACACTGCCATCTATATAAACATGGAAATATCTACACCGCCATCTCTATAAACATGGAAATATCTACACTGCCATTTGTAGAAAGTTGGAAATATCCACACCGCCATCTGTATAAACGTGGAAATATCTACACCGCTATCTGTATAAACATGGAAATATCTACACCGCAATCTGAATAAACATGGAAATATCTACACCGCTCTCTGTATAAATATGAAATACCTAAACCGCTATCTCTATAAAAGTGGAAATATCTACACTGCTATCTGTATAAACATGGAAATATCCTCACTGCTATCTCTATGAACATTGATATATCTACACCGCTATCTCTATAAACATGGAAATATCTACACCGCCATCTCTATAAACATGGAAATATCTACACCGCCATCTCTATAAACATGGAAATATCTACACCGTCATCTGTATAAACATGGAAATATCTACACCGCTATCTGTATAAACATGGAAATATCTGCACCGCGATCTGTATAAACATGGAAATATCTACACCGTGATCTGTATAAACATGGAAATATCTAAACCGCTATCTGTGTAAACACGGAAATATCTACACAGCTATCTCTATAAACATGGAAATATCTAAACCGCCATCTGTATAAACATGGAAATACCTACAAAGTCATCTGTATAAACATGGAAATATCTACACAGCCATCTGTATAAACATGGAAATATCTACACAGCCATCTGTATAAACCTGGAAATATCTGCACTGTCATCTATATAAACATGGAAATATCTACAGAGAACTCTGTATAAACATGGAAATATCGGCACAGCCATCTGCATAAACATGGAAATATCTACAACGCTATCTGTATAAACATGGAAATATCTACACCGCTATGTGTATTAACGTGGAAATATCTCCATTGCTATCTGCATAAACATGGACAAATCTCCACCGCAATATGTATAAACATGAAAATATCTACACTTCTATCTCTATAAACATGGAAATATCTCCACTGCCATCTGTACAAACATGGAAATATCTACACAGTCATCTGTATAAACCTGGAAATATCTACACAGCCATCTGTATAAACATGGAAATATCTACACAGCCATCTGTATAAACCTGGAAATATCTGCACTGTCATCTATATAAACATGGAAATATCTACAGAGAACTCTGTAAAACATGGAAATATCGGCACAGCCATCTGTATAAACATGGAAATATCTACAACGCTATCTGTATAAACATGGAAATATCTACACCGCTATGTGTATTAACGTGGAAATGTCTCCATTGCTATCTGTATAAACATGGACAAATCTCCACCGCAATATGTATAAACATGAAAATATCTACACTTCTATCTCTAAAAACATGGAAATATCTACACTGCCATCTGTACAAACATGGAAATATCTTCACAGTCATCTGTAGAAACATGGAAATATCTACACCGCTATCTCTATAAACATGGAAATAACTACACCGCTATCTCTATAAACATGGAAATATCTACACCGCTATCTCCATCAACATGGAAATATACACACCGTCATCTCTTTAAACATGGAGGTATCTACAACGCCATCTACATAAACAAGAAAATATCTACACTGCCATCTATATAAACATGGAAATATCTACACCGCCATCTCTATAAACATGGAAATATCTACACTGCCATTTGTAGAAAGATGGAAATATCTACACCGCCATCTGTATAAACCTGGAAATACCTACACCGGTATCTGTATAAACATGGAAATATCTACACCGCAATCTGTATAAACATGGAAATATCTCCACTGCTCTCTGTATAAATATGAAATATCTAAACCGCTATCTCTATAAAAGTGGAAATATCTACACTGCAATCTGTATAAACATGGAAATATCCTCACTGCTATCTCTATGAACATTGATATATCTACACCGCTATCTCTATAAACATGGAAATATCTACACCGCCATCTCTATAAACATGGAAATATCTACACCGTCATCTGTATAAACATGGAAATATCTACACCGCTATCTGTATAAACATGGAAATATCTACACCGCGATCTGTATAAACATGGAAATATCTACACCGCGATCTGTATAAACATGGAAATATCTAAACCGCTATCTGTGTCAACATGGAAATATCTACACAGCTATCTCTATAAACATGGAAATATCTACACCGCCATCTGTATAAACATGGAAATATCTACACCGCTATCTGTATAAACATGGAAATATCTACACCGCGATCTGTATAAACATGGAAATATCTACACCGCGATCTGTATAAACATGGAAATATCTACACCGCTATCTGTATAAACGTGGAAATATCTACACCGCTATCTGTATAAACATGGAAATATCTACACCGCAATCTCTATAAACATGGAAATATCTACACCGCTCTGTGTATAAATATGAAATACCTAAACAGCTATCTCTATAAAAGTGGAAATGTCTACACTGCTCTCTGTATAAACATGGAAATATCCTCACTACTATCTCTATGAACATTGATATATCTACACCGCTATCTCTATAAACATGGAAATATCTACACCGCCATCTCTATAAACATGGAAATATCTACACCGTCATCTGTATAAACATGGAAATATCTACACCGCTATCTGTATAAACATGGAAATATCTGCACTGCGATCTGTATAAACATGGAAATATCTACACCGCTATCTGTATAAACATGGAAATATCTACACCGCGATCTGTATAAACATGGAAATATCTACACCGCGATCTGTATAAACATGGAAATATCTAAACCGCTATCTGTGTAAACATGGAAATATCTACACAGCTATCTCTATAAACATGGAAATATCTACACCGCCATCTGTATAAACATGGAAATACCTACAAAGTCATCTGTATAAACATGGAAATACCTACACAGCCATCTGTATAAACATGGAAATATCTACACAGCCATCTGTATAAACCTGGAAATATCTGCACTGTCATCTATATAAACATGGAAATATCTACAGAGAACTCTGTATAAACATGGAAATATCAGCACAGCCATCTGTATAATCATGGAAATATCTACAACGCTATCTGTATAAACATGGAAATATCTACACCGCTATGTGTATAAACGTGGAAATATCTCCATTGCTATCTGTATAAACATGGACAAATCTCCACCGCAATATGTATAAACATGAAAATATCTACACTTCTATCTCTATAAACATTGAAATATCTACACTGCCATCTGAAGAAACATGGAAATATCTACACAGTCATCTGTAGAAACATGGAAATATCTACACCGCTATCTCTATAAACATGGAAATAACTACACCGCTATCTCTATAAACATGGAAATATCTACACCGCTATCTCCATCAACATGGAAATATACACACCGCCATCTCTTTAAACATGGAGGTATCTACAACGCCATCTACATAAACAAGAAAATATCTACACTGCCATCTATATAAACATGGAAATATCTACACCGCCATCTCTATAAACATGGAAATATCTACACTGCCATTTGTAGAAAGTTGGAAATATCTACACCGCCATCTGTATAAACGTGGAAATATCTACACCGCTATCTGTATAAACATGGAAATATCTACACCGCAATCTGTATAAACATGGAAATATCTCCACTGCTCTCTGTATAAATATGAAATACCTAAACAGCTATCTCTATAAAAGTGGAAATATCTATACTGCTCTCTGTATAAACATGGAAATATCCACACTAATATCTCTATGAACATTGATATATCTACACCGCTATCTCTATAAACATGGAAATATCTACACCGCCATCTCTATAAACATGGAAATATCTACACCGCTATCTGTATAAACATGGAAATATCTACACCGCAATCTCTATAAACATGGAAATATCTACACCGCTCTGTGTATAAATATGAAATACCTAAACAGCTATCTCTATAAAAGTGGAAATATCTATACTGCTCTCTGTATAAACATGGAAATATCCACACTAATATCTCTATGAACATTGATATATATACACCGCTATCTCTATAAACATGGAAATATCTACACCGCCATCTCTATAAACATGGAAATATCTACACCGTCATCTGTATAAACATGGAAATATCTACACCGCTATCTGTATAAACATGGAAATATCTGCACTGCGATCTGTATAAACATGGAAATATCTACACCGCTATCTGTATAAACATGGAAATATCTAAACCGCTATCTGTGTAAACATGGAAATATGTACACAGCTATCTCTATAAACATGGAAATATCTACACCGCCATCTGTATAAACATGGAAATACCTACAAAGTCATCTGTATAAACATGGAAATATCTACACAGCCATGTGTATAAACATGGAAATATCTACACAGCCATCTGTATAAACCTGGAAATATCTGCACTGTCATCTATATAAACATGGAAATATCTACAGAGAACTCTGTATAAACATGGAAATATCGACACAGCCATCTGTATAAACATGGAAATATCTACAACGCTATCTGTATAAACATGGAAATATCTACACCGCTATGTGTATTAACGTGGAAATATCTCCATTGCTATCTGTATAAACATGGACAAATCTCCACCGCAATATGTATAAACATGAAAATATCTACACTTCTATCTCTATAAACATGGAAATATCTACACTGCCATCTGAACAAACATGGAAATATCTACACAGTCATCTGTAGAAACATGGAAATATCTACACCGCTATCTCTATAAACATGGAAATATCTACACCGCTATCTCCATCAACATGGAAATATACACACCGCCATCTCTTTAAACATGGAGGTATCTACAACGCCATCTACATAAACAAGAAAATATCTACACTGCCATCTATATAAACATGGAAATATCTACACCGCCATCTCTATAAACATGGAAATATCTACACTGCCATTTATAGAAAGTTGGAAATATCTACACCGCCATCTGTATAAACGTGGAAATATCTACACCGCTATCTATATAAACATGGAAATATCTACACCGCAATCTGAATAAACATGGAAATATCTACACCGCTCTCTGTATAAATATGAAATACCTAAACCGCTATCACTATAAAAGTGGAAATATCTACACTGCTATCTGTATAAACATGGAAATATCCTCACTGCTATCTCTATGAACATTGATATATCTACACCGCTATCTCTATAAACATGGAAATATCTACACCGCCATCTCTATAAACATGGAAATATCTACACCGTCATCTGTATAAACATGGAAATATCTACACCGCTATCTGTATAAACATGGAAATATCTGCACCGCGATCTGTATAAACATGGAAATATCTACACCGCGATCTGTATAAACATGGAAATATCTAAACCGCTATCTGTGTAAACATGGAAATATCTACACAGCTATCTCTATAAACATGGAAATATCTACACCGCCATCTGTATAAACATGGAAATACCTACAAAGTCATCTGTATAAACATGGAAATATCTACACAGCCATCTGTATAAACATGGAAATATCTACACAGCCATCTCTATAAACCTGGAAATATCTGCACTGTCATCTATATAAACATGGAAATATCTACAGAGAACTCTGTATAAACATGGAAATATCGGCACAGCCATCTGTATAAACATGGAAATATCTACACCGCTATGTGTATTAACGTGGAAATATCTCCATTGCTATCTGCATAAACATGGACAAATCTCCACCGCAATATGTATAAACATGAAAATATCTACACTTCTATCTCTATAAACATGGAAATATCTACACTGCCATCTGTACAAACATGGAAATATCTACACAGTCATCTGTAGAAACATGGAAATATCTACACAGCCATCTGTATAAACATGGAAATATCTACACAGCCATCTGTATAAACCTGGAAATATCTGCACTGTCATCTATATAAACATGGAAATATCTACAGAGAACTCTGTAAAACATGGAAATATCGGCACAGCCATCTGTATAAACATGGAAATATCTACAACGCTATCTGTATAAACATGGAAATATCTACACCGCTATGTGTATTAACGTGGAAATGTCTCCATTGCTATCTGTATAAACATGGACAAATCTCCACCGCAATATGTATAAACATGAAAATATCTACACTTCTATCTCTAAAAACATGGAAATATCTACACTACCATCTGTACAAACATGGAAATATCTACACAGTCATCTGTAGAAACATGGAAATATCTACACCGCTATCTCTATAAACATGGAAATAACTACACCGCTATCTCTATAAACATGGAAATATCTACACCGCTATCTCCATCAACATGGAAATATACACACCGTCATCTCTTTAAACATGGAGGTATCTACAACGCCATCTACATAAACAAGAAAATATCTACACTGCCATCTATATAAACATGGAAATATCTACACCGCCATCTCTATAAACATGGAAATATCTACACTGCCATTTGTAGAAAGATGGAAATATCTACACCGCCATCTGTATAAACCTGGAAATACCTACACCGGTATCTGTATAAACATGGAAATATCTACACCGCGATCTGTATAAACATGGAAATATCTACACCGCGATCTGTATAAACATGGAAATATCTAAACCGCTATCTGTATAAACGTGGAAATATCTACACCGCTATCTGTATAAACATGGAAATATCTACACCGCACTCTCTATAAACATGGAAATATCTACACCGCTCTGTGTATAAATATGAAATACGTAAACAGCTATCTCTATAAAAGTGGAAATGTCTACACTGCTCTCTGTATAAACATGGAAATATCCTCACTACTATCTCTATGAACATTGATATATCTACACCGCTATCTCTATAAACATGGAAATATCTACACCGCCATCTCTATAAACATGGAAATATCTACACCGTCATCTGTATAAACATGGAAATATCTACACCGCTATCTGTATAAACATGGAAATATCTGCACTGCGATCTGTATAAACATGGGAATATCTACAACGCTATCTGTACAAACATGGAAATATCTACACCGCGATCTGTATAAACATGGAAATATCTACACCGCGATCTGTATAAACATGGAAATATCTAAACCGCTATCTGTGTAAACATGGAAATATCTACACAGCTATCTCTATAAACATGGAAATATCTACACCGCCATCTGTATAAACATGGAAATACCTACAAAGTCATCTGTATAAACATGGAAATATCTACACAGCCATCTGTATAAACATGGAAATATCTACACAGCCATCTGTATAAACCTGGAAATATCTGCACTGTCATCTATATAAACATGGAAATATCTACAGAGAACTCTGTATAAACATGGAAATATCGGCACAGCCATCTGTATAATCATGGAAATATCTACAACGCTATCTGTATAAACATGGAAATATCTACACCGCTATGTGTATTAACGTGGAAATATCTCCATTGCTATCTGTATAAACATGGACAAATCTCCACCGCAATATGTATAAACATGAAAATATCTACACTTCTATCTCTATAAACATGGAAATATCTACACTGCCATCTGAAGAAACATGGAAATATCTACACAGTCATCTGTAGAAACATGGAAATATCTACACCGCTATCTCTATAAACATGGAAATAACTACACCGCTATCTCTATAAACATGGAAATATCTACACCGCTATCTCCATCAACATGGAAATATACACACCGCCATCTCTTTAAACATGGAGGTATCTACAACGCCATCTACATAAACAAGAAAATATCTACACTGCCATCTATATAAACATGGAAATATCTACACCGCCATCTCTATAAACATGGAAATATCTACACTGCCATTTGTAGAAAGTTGGAAATATCTACACCGCCATCTGTATAAACGTGGAAATATCTACACCGCTATCTGTATAAACATGGAAATATCTACACCGCAATCTGAATATACATGGAAATATCTACACCGCTCTCTGTATAAATATGAAATACCTAAACCGCTATCTCTATAAAAGTGGAAATATCTACACTGCTATCTGTATAAACATGGAAATATCCTCACTGCTATCTCTATGAACATTGATATATCTACACCGCTATCTCTATAAACATGGAAATATCTACACCGCAATCTCTATAAACATGGAAATTTCTACACCGTCATCTGTATAAACATGGAAATATCTACACCGCTATCTGTATAAACATGGAAATATCTACACCGCGATCTGTATAAACATGGAAATATCTAAACCGCTATCTGTGTAAACATGGAAATATCTACACAGCTATCTCTATAAACATGGAAATATCTACACCGCCATCTGTATAAACATGGAAATACCTACAAAGTCATCTGTATAAACATGGAAATATCTACACAGCCATTTGTATAAACATGGAAATATCTACACAGCCATCTGTATAAACCTGGAAATATCTGCACTGTCATCTATATAAACATGGAAATATCTACAGAGAACTCTGTATAAACATGGAAATATCGGCACAGCCATCTGTATAAACATGGAAATATCTACAACGCTATCTGTATAAACATGGAAATATCTACACCGCTATGTGTATTAACATGGAAATATCTCCATTGCTATCTGTATAAACATGGACAAATCTCCACCGCAATATGTATAAACATGAAAATATCTACACTTCTATCTCTATAAACATGGAAATATCTACACTGCCATCTGTACAAACATGGAAATATCTACACCGTCATCTGTAGAAACATGGAAATATCTACACCGCTATCTGTATAAACATGGAAATAACTACACCGCTATCTCTATAAACATGGAAATATCTACACCGCTATCTCCATCAACATGGAAATATACACACCGCCGTCTCTTTAAACATGGAGGTATCTACAACGCCATCTACATAAACAAGAAAATATCTACACTGCCATCTATATAAACACGGAAATATCTACACCGCCATCTCTATAAACATGGAAATATCTACACTGCCATTTATAGACAGTTGGAAATATCTACACCGCCATCTGTATAAACGTGGAAATATCTACACCGCTATCTATATAAACATGGAAATATCTACACCGCAATCTGAATAAACATGGAAATATCTACACCGCTCTCTGTATAAATATGAAATACCTAAACCGCTATCTCTATAAAGGTGGAAATATCTACACTGCTATCTGTATAAACATGGAAATATCCTCACTGCCATCTCTATGAACATTGATATATCTACACCGCTATCTCTATAAACATGGAAATATCTACACCGCCATCTCTATAAACATGGAAATATCTACACCGTCATCTGTATAAACATGGAAATATCTACACCGCTATCTGTATAAACATGGAAATATCTGCACCGCGATCTGTATAAACATGGAAATATCTACACCGCGATCTGTATAAACATGGAAATATCTAAACCGCTATCTGTGTAAACATGGAAATATCTACACAGCTATCTCTATAAACATGGAAATATCTACACCGCCATCTGTATAAACATGGAAATACCTACAAAGTCATCTGTATAAACATGGAAATATCTACACAGCCATCTGTATAAACATGGAAATATCTACACAGCCATCTTTATAAACCTTGAAATATCTGCACTGTCATCTATATAAACATGGAAATATCTACAGAGAACTCTGTATAAACATGGAAATATCGGCACAGCCATCTGTATAAACATGGAAATATCTACAACGCTATCTGTATAAACATGGAAATATCTACACCGCTATGTGTATTAACGTGGAAATATCTCCATTGCTATCTGCATAAACATGGACAAATCTCCACCGCAATATGTATAAACATGAAAATATCTACACTTCTATCTCTATCAACATGGAAATATCTACACTGCCATCTGTACAAACATGGAAATATCTACACAGTCATCTGTTGAAACATGGAAATATCTACACCACTATCTCTATAAACATGGAAATAACTACACCGCTATCTCTATAAACATGGAAATATCTACACCGCTATCTCCATCAACATGGAAATATACACACCGCCATCTCTTTAAACATGGAGGTATCTACAACGCCATCTACATAAACAAGAAAATATCTACACCGCCATCTATATAAACATGGAAATATCTACACCGCCATCTCTATAAACATGGAAATATCTACACTGCCATTTGTAGAAAGATGGAAATATCTACACCGCCATCTGTATAAACCTGGAAATACCTACACCGGTATCTGTATAAACATGGAAATATCTACACCGCAATCTGTATAAACATGGAAATATCTCCATTGCTCTCTGTATAAATATGAAATATCTAAACCGCTATCTCTATAAAAGTGGAAATATCTACACTGCTATCTGTATAAACATGGAAATATCCTCACTGCTATCTCTATGAACATGGAAATATCTACACCGCTATCTCTATAAACATGGAAATATCTACACCGCCATCTCTATAAACATGGAAATATCTACACCGTCATCTGTATAAACATGGAAATATCTACACCGCTATCTGTATAAACATGGAAATATCTACACCGCGATCTGTATAAACATGGAAATATCTACACCGCGATCTGTATAAACATGGAAATATCTAAACCGCTATCTGTGTAAACACGGAAATATCTACACAGCTATCTCTATAAACATGGAAATATCTACACCGCCATCTGTATAAACATGGAAATACCTACAAAGTCATCTGTATAAACATGGAAATATCTACACAGCCATCTGTATAAACATGGAAATATCTACACAGCCATCTGTATAAACCTGGAAATATCTGCACTGTCATCTATATAAACATGGAAATATCTACAGAGAACTCTGTATAAACATGGAAATATCGGCACAGCCATCTGCATAAACATGGAAATATCTACAACGCTATCTGTATAAACATGGAAATATCTACACCGCTATGTGTATTAACGTGGAAATATCTCCATTGCTATCTGTATAAACATGGACAAATCTCCACCGCAATATGTATAAACATGAAAATATCTACACTTCTATCTCTATAAACATGGAAATATCTACACTGCCATCTGAACAAACATGGAAATATCTACACAGTCATCTGTAGAAACATGGAAATATCTACACCGCTATCTCTATAAACATGGAAATATCTACACCGCTATCTCCATCAACATGGAAATATACACACCGCCATCTCTTTAAACATGGAGGTATCTACAACGCCATCTACATAAACAAGAAAATATCTACACTGCCATCTATATAAACATGGAAATATCTACACCGCCATCTCTATAAACATGGAAATATCTACACTGCCATTTGTAGAAAGTTGGAAATATCCACACCGCCATCTGTACAAACGTGGAAATATCTACACCGCTATCTGTATAAACATGGAAATATCTACACCGCAATCTGAATAAACATGGAAATATCTACACCGCTCTCTGTATAAATATGAAATACCTAAACCGCTATCTCTATAAAAGTGGAAATATCTACCCTGCTATCTGTATAAACATGGAAATATCCTCACTGCTATCTCTATGAACATTGATATATCTACACCGCTATCTCTATAAACATGGAAATATCTACACCGCCATCTCTATAAACACGGAAATATCTACACCGCCATCTCTATAAACATGGAAATATCTACACCGTCATCTGTATAAACATGGAAATATCTACACCGCTATCTGTATAAACATGGAAATATCTGCACCGCGATCTGTATAAACATGGAAATATCTACACCGCGATCTGTATAAACATGGAAATATCTAAACCGCTATCTGTGTAAACACGGAAATATCTACACAGCTATCTCTATAAACATGGAAATATCTAAACCGCCATCTGTATAAACATGGAAATATCTACAAAGTCATCTGTATAAACATGGAAATATCTACACAGCCATCTGTATAAACATGGAAATATCTACACAGCCATCTGTATAAACCTTGAAATATGTGCACTGTCATCTATATAAACATGGAAATATCTACAGAGAACTCTGTATAAACATGGAAATATCGGCACAGCCATCTGCATAAACATGGAAATATCTACAACGCTATCTGTATAAACATGGAAATATCTACACCGCTATGTGTATTAACGTGGAAATATCTCCATTGCTATCTGCATAAACATGGACAAATCTCCACCGCAATATGTATAAACATGAAAATATCTACACTTCTATCTCTATAAACATGGAAATATCTCCACTGCCATCTGTACAAACATGGAAATATCTACACAGTCATCTGTATAAACATGGAAATATCTACACAGCCATCTGTATAAACATGGAAATATCTACACAGCCATCTGTATAAACCTGGAAATATCTGCACTGTCATCTATATAAACATGGAAATATCTACAGAGAACTCTGTAAAACATGGAAATATCGGCACAGCCATCTGTATAAACATGGAAATATCTACAACGCTATCTGTATAAACATGGAAATATCTACACCGCTATGTGTATTAACGTGGAAATATCTCCATTGCTATCTGTATAAACATGGACAAATCTCCACCGCAATATGTATAAACATGAAAATATCTACACTTCTATCTCTATAAACATGGAAATATCTACACTGCCATCTGAACAAACATGGAAATATCTACACAGTCATCTGTAGAAACATGGAAATATCTACACCGCTATCTCTATAAACATGGAAATAACTACACCGCTATCTCTATAAACATGGAAATATCTACACCGCTATCTCCATCAACATGGAAATATACACACCGCCATCTCTTTAAACATGGAGGTATCTACAACGCCATCTACATAAACAAGAAAATATCTACACTGCCATCTATATAAACATGGAAATATCTACACCGCCATCTCTATAAACATGGAAATATCTACACTGCCATTTGTAGAAAGTTGGAAATATCCACACCGCCATCTGTATAAACGTGGAAATATCTACACCGCTATCTCTATAAACATGGAAATATCTACACCGCAATCTGAATAAACATAGAAATATCTACACCGCTCTCTGTATAAATATGAAATACCTAAACCGCTATCTCTATAAAAGTGGAAATATCTACACTGCTATCTGTATAAACATGGAAATATCCTCACTGCTATCTCTATGAACATTGATATATCTACACCGCTATCTCTATAAACATGGAAATATCTACACCGCCATCTCTATAAACATGGAAATATCTACACCGTCATCTGTATAAACATGGAAATATCTACACCGCTATCTGTATAAACATGGAAATATCTGCACCGCGATCTGTATAAACATGGAAATATCTACACCGCGATCTGTATAAACATGGAAATATCTAAACCGCTATCTGTGTAAACATGGAAATATCTACACAGCTATCTCTATAAACATGGAAATATCTACACCGCCATCTGTATAAACATGGAAATACCTACAAAGTCATCTGTATAAACATGGAAATAACTACACAGCCATCTGTATAAACATGGAAATATCTACACAGCCATCTGTATAAACCTGGAAATATCTGCACTGTCATCTATATAAACATGGAAATATCTACAGAGAACTCTGTATAAACATGGAAATATCGGCACAGCCATCTGCATAAACATGGAAATATCTACAACGCTATCTGTATAAACATGGAAATATCTACACCACTATGTGTATTAACGTGGAAATATCTCCATTGCTATCTGCATAACCATGGACAAATCTCCACCGCAATATGTATAAACATGAAAATATCTACACTTCTATCTCTATAAACATGGAAATATCTACACTGCCATCTGTACAAACATGGAAATATCTACACAGTCATCTGTATAAACATGGAAATATCTACACAGCCATCTGTATAAACATGGAAATATCTACACAGCCATCTGTATAAACCTGGAAATATCTGCACTGTCATCTATATAAACATGGAAATATCTACAGAGAACTCTGTAAAACATGGAAATATCGGCACAGCCATCTGTATAAACATGGAAATATCTACAACGCTATCTGTATAAACATGGAAATATCTACACCGCTATGTGTATTAACGTGGAAATGTCTCCATTGCTATCTGTATAAACATGGACAAATCTCCACCGCAATATGTATAAACATGAAAATATCTACACTTCTATCTCTAAAAACATGGAAATATCTACACTGCCATCTGTACAAACATGGAAATATCTACACAGTCATCTGTAGAAACATGGAAATATCTACACCGCTATCTCTATAAACATGGAAATAACTACACCGCTATCTCTATAAACATGGAAATATCTACACCGCTATCTCCATCAACATGGAAATATACACACCGTCATCTCTTTAAACATGGAGGTATCTACAACGCCATCTACATAAACAAGAAAATATCTACACTGCCATCTATATAAACATGGAAATATCTACACCGCCATCTCTATAAACATGGAAATATCTACACTGCCATTTGTAGAAAGATGGAAATATCTACACCGCCATCTGTATAAACCTGGAAATACCTACACCGGTATCTGTATAAACATGGAAATATCTACACCGCAATCTGTATAAACATGGAAATATCTCCACTGCTCTCTGTATAAATATGAAATATCTAAACCGCTATCTCTATAAAAGTGGAAATATCTACACTGCTATCTGTATAAACATGGAAATATCCTCACTGCTATCTCTATCAACATTGATATATCTACACCGCTATCTCTATAAACATGGATATATCTACACCGCCATCTCTATAAACATGGAAATATCTACACCGTCATCTGTATAAACATGGAAATATCTACACCGCTATCTGTATAAACATGGAAATATCTACACCGCGATCTGTATAAACATGGAAATATCTACACCACGATCTGTATAAACATGGAATATCTAAACCGCTATCTGTGTAAACATGGAAATATCTACACAGCTATCTCTATAAACATGGAAATATCTACACCGCCATCTGTATAAACATGGAAATACCTACAAAGTCATCTGTATAAACATGGAAATATCTACACAGCCATCTGTATAAACATGGAAATATCTACACAGCCATCTGTATAAACCTTGAAATATGTGCACTGTCATCTATATAAACATGGAAATATCTACAGAGAACTCTGTATAAACATGGAAATATCGGCACAGCCATCTGTATAAACATGGAAATATCTACAACGCTATCTGTATAAACATGGAAATATCTACACCGCTATGTGTATTAACGTGGAAATATCTCCATTGCTATCTGTATAAACATGGACAAATCTCCACCGCAATATGTATAAACATGAAAATATCTACACTTCTATCTCTATAAACATGGAAATATCTACACTGCCATCTGAACAAACATGGAAATATCTACACAGTCATCTGTAGAAACATGGAAATATCTACACCGCTATCTCTATAAACATGGAAATAACTACACCGCTATCTCTGTAAACATGGAAATATCTACACCGCTATCTCCATCAACATGGAAATATACACACCGCCATCTCTTTAAACATGGAGGTATCTACAACGCCATCTACATAAACAAGAAAATATCTACACTGCCATCTATATAAACATGGAAATATCTACACCGCCATCTCTATAAACATGGAAATATCTACACTGCCATTTGTAGAAAGTTGGAAATATCCACACCGCCATCTGTATAAACGTGGAAATATCTACACCGCTATCTGTATAAACATGGAAATATCTACACCGCAATCTGAATAAACATGGAAATATCTACACCGCTCTCTGTATAAATATGAAATACCTAAACCGCTATCTCTATAAAAGTGGAAATATCTACACTGCTATCTGTATAAACATGGAAATATCCTCACTGCTATCTCTATGAACATTGATATATCTACACCGCTATCTCTATAAACATGGAAATATCTACACCGCCATCTCTATAAACATGGAAATATCTACACCGCCATCTCTATAAACATGGAAATATCTACACCGTCATCTGTATAAACATGGAAATATCTACACCGCTATCTGTATAAACATGGAAATATCTGCACCGCGATCTGTATAAACATGGAAATATCTACACCGTGATCTGTATAAACATGGAAATATCTAAACCGCTATCTGTGTAAACACGGAAATATCTACACAGCTATCTCTATAAACATGGAAATATCTAAACCGCCATCTGTATAAACATGGAAATACCTACAAAGTCATCTGTATAAACATGGAAATATCTACACAGCCATCTGTATAAACATGGAAATATCTACACAGCCATCTGTATAAACCTGGAAATATCTGCACTGTCATCTATATAAACATGGAAATATCTACAGAGAACTCTGTATAAACATGGAAATATCGGCACAGCCATCTGCATAAACATGGAAATATCTACAACGCTATCTGTATAAACATGGAAATATCTACACCGCTATGTGTATTAACGTGGAAATATCTCCATTGCTATCTGCATAAACATGGACAAATCTCCACCGCAATATGTATAAACATGAAAATATCTACACTTCTATCTCTATAAACATGGAAATATCTCCACTGCCATCTGTACAAACATGGAAATATCTACACAGTCATCTGTATAAACCTGGAAATATCTACACAGCCATCTGTATAAACATGGAAATATCTACACAGCCATCTGTATAAACCTGGAAATATCTGCACTGTCATCTATATAAACATGGAAATATCTACAGAGAACTCTGTAAAACATGGAAATATCGGCACAGCCATCTGTATAAACATGGAAATATCTACAACGCTATCTGTATAAACATGGAAATATCTACACCGCTATGTGTATTAACGTGGAAATGTCTCCATTGCTATCTGTATAAACATGGACAAATCTCCACCGCAATATGTATAAACATGAAAATATCTACACTTCTATCTCTAAAAACATGGAAATATCTACACTGCCATCTGTACAAACATGGAAATATCTTCACAGTCATCTGTAGAAACATGGAAATATCTACACCGCTATCTCTATAAACATGGAAATAACTACACCGCTATCTCTATAAACATGGAAATATCTACACCGCTATCTCCATCAACATGGAAATATACACACCGTCATCTCTTTAAACATGGAGGTATCTACAACGCCATCTACATAAACAAGAAAATATCTACACTGCCATCTATATAAACATGGAAATATCTACACCGCCATCTCTATAAACATGGAAATATCTACACTGCCATTTGTAGAAAGATGGAAATATCTACACCGCCATCTGTATAAACCTGGAAATACCTACACCGGTATCTGTATAAACATGGAAATATCTACACCGCAATCTGTATAAACATGGAAATATCTCCACTGCTCTCTGTATAAATACGAAATATCTAAACCGCTATCTCTATAAAAGTGGAAATATCTACACTGCTATCTGTATAAACATGGAAATATCCTCACTGCTATCTCTATGAACATTGATATATCTACACCGCTATCTCTATAAACATGGAAATATCTACACCGCCATCTCTATAAACATGGAAATATCTACACCGTCATCTGTATAAACATGGAAATATCTACACCGCTATCTGTATAAACATGGAAATATCTACACCGCGATCTGTATAAACATGGAAATATCTACACCGCGATCTGTATAAACATGGAAATATCTAAACCGCTATCTGTGTCAACATGGAAATATCTACACAGCTATCTCTATAAACATGGAAATATCTACACCGCCATCTGTATAAACATGGAAATATCTACACCGCTATCTGTATAAACATGGAAATATCTACACCGCGATCTGTATAAACATGGAAATATCTACACCGCGATCTGTATAAACATGGAAATATCTACACCGCTATCTGTATAAACGTGGAAATATCTACACCGCTATCTGTATAAACATGGAAATATCTACACCGCAATCTCTATAAACATGGAAATATCTACACCGCTCTGTGTATAAATATGAAATACCTAAACAGCTATCTCTATAAAAGTGGAAATGTCTACACTGCTCTCTGTATAAACATGGAAATATCCTCACTACTATCTCTATGAACATTGATATATCTACACCGCTATCTCTATAAACATGGAAATATCTACACCGCCATCTCTATAAACATGGAAATATCTACACCGTCATCTGTATAAACATGGAAATATCTACACCGCTATCTGTATAAACATGGAAATATCTGCACTGCGATCTGTATAAACATGGAAATATCTACACCGCTATCTGTATAAACATGAAAATATCTACACCGCGATCTGTATAAACATGGAAATATCTACACCGCGATCTGTATAAACATGGAAATATCTAAACCGCTATCTGTGTAAACATGGAAATATCTACACAGCTATCTCTATAAACATGGAAATATCTACACCGCCATCTGTATAAACATGGAAATACCTACAAAGTCATCTGTATAAACATGGAAATACCTACACAGCCATCTGTATAAACATGGAAATATCTACACAGCCATCTGTATAAACCTGGAAATATCTGCACTGTCATCTATATAAACATGGAAATATCTACAGAGAACTCTGTATAAACATGGAAATATCAGCACAGCCATCTGTATAATCATGGAAATATCTACAACGCTATCTGTATAAACATGGAAATATCTACACCGCTATGTGTATTAACGTGGAAATATCTCCATTGCTATCTGTATAAACATGGACAAATCTCCACCGCAATATGTATAAACATGAAAATATCTACACTTCTATCTCTATAAACATTGAAATATCTACACTGCCATCTGAAGAAACATGGAAATATCTACACAGTCATCTGTAGAAACATGGAAATATCTACACCGCTATCTCTATAAACATGGAAATAACTACACCGCTATCTCTATAAACATGGAAATATCTACACCGCTATCTCCATCAACATGGAAATATACACACCGCCATCTCTTTAAACATGGAGGTATCTACAACGCCATCTACATAAACAAGAAAATATCTACACTGCCATCTATATAAACATGGAAATATCTACACCGCCATCTCTATAAACATGGAAATATCTACACTGCCATTTGTAGAAAGTTGGAAATATCTACACCGCCATCTGTATAAACGTGGAAATATCTACACCGCTATCTGTATAAACATGGAAATATCTACACCGCAATCTGAATAAACATGGAAATATCTACACCGCTCTCTGTATAAATATGAAATACCTAAACCGCTATCTCTATAAAAGTGGAAATATCTACACTGCTATCTGTATAAACATGGAAATATCCTCACTGCTATCTCTATGAACATTGATATATCTACACCACTATCTCTATAAACATGGAAATATCTACACCGCAATCTCTATAAACATGGAAATTTCTACACCGTCATCTGTATAAACATGGAAATATCTACACCGCTATCTGTATAAACATGGAAATATCTACACCGCGATCTGTATAAACATGGAAATATCTAAACCGCTATCTGTGTAAACATGGAAATATCTACACAGCTATCTCTATAAACATGGAAATATCTACACCGCCATCTGTATAAACATGGAAATACCTACAAAGTCATCTGTATAAACATGGAAATATCTACACAGCCATTTGTATAAACATGGAAATATCTACACAGCCATCTGTATAAACCTGGAAATATCTGCACTGTCATCTATATAAACATGGAAATATCTACAGAGAACTCTGTATAAACATGGAAATATCGGCACAGCCATCTGTATAAACATGGAAATATCTACAACGCTATCTGTATAAACATGGAAATATCTACACCGCTATGTGTATTAACATGGAAATATCTCCATTGCTATCTGTATAAACATGGACAAATCTCCACCGCAATATGTATAAACATGAAAATATCTACACTTCTATCTCTATAAACATGGAAATATCTACACTGCCATCTGTACAAACATGGAAATATGTACACCGTCATCTGTAGAAACATGGAAATATCTACACCGCTATCTCTATAAACATGGAAATAACTACACCGCTATCTCTATAAACATGGAAATATCTACACCGCTATCTCCATCAACATGGAAATATACACACCGCCGTCTCTTTAAACATGGAGGTATCTACAACGCCATCTACATAAACAAGAAAATATCTACACTGCCATCTATATAAACACGGAAATATCTACACCGCCATCTCTATAAACATGGAAATATCTACACTGCCATTTATAGACAGTTGGAAATATCTACACCGCCATCTGTATAAACGTGGAAATATCTACACCGCTATCTAAATAAACATGGAAATATCTACACCGCAATCTGAATAAACATGGAAATATCTACACCGCTGTCTGTATAAATATGAAATACCTAAACCGCTATCTCTATAAAGGTGGAAATATCTACACTGCTATCTGTATAAACATGGAAATATCCTCACTGCCATCTCTATGAACATTGATATATCTACACCGCTATCTCTATAAACATGGAAATATCTACACCGCCATCTCTATAAACATGGAAATATCTACACCGTCATCTGTATAAACATGGAAATATCTACACCGCTATCTGTATAAACATGGAAATATCTGCACCGCGATCTGTATAAACATGGAAATATCTACACCGCGATCTGTATAAACATGGAAATATCTAAACCGCTATCTGTGTAAACATGGAAATATCTACACAGCTATCTCTATAAACATGGAAATATCTACACCGCCATCTGTATAAACATGGAAATACCTACAAAGTCATCTGTATAAACATGGAAATATCTACACAGCCATCTGTATAAACATGGAAATATCTACACAGCCATCTGTATAAACCTGGAAATATCTGCACTGTCATCTATATAAACATGGAAATATCTACAGAGAACTCTGTATAAACATGGAAATATCGGCACAGCCATCTGTATAAACATGGAAATATCTACAACGCTATCTGTATAAACATGGAAATATCTACACCGCTATGTGTATTAACGTGGAAATATCTCCATTGCTATCTGCATAAACATGGACAAATCTCCACCGCAATATGTATAAACATGAAAATATCTACACTTCTATCTCTATCAACATGGAAATATATACACTGCCATCTGTACAAACATGGAAATATCTACACAGTCATCTTTTGAAACATGGAAATATCTACACCACTATCTCTATAAACATGGAAATACCTACACCGCTATCTCTATAAACATGGAAATATCTACACCGCTATCTCCATCAACATGGAAATATACACACCGTCATCTCTTTAAACATGGAGGTATCTACAACGCCATCTACATAAACAAGAAAATATCTACACTGCCATCTATATAAACATGGAAATATCTACACCGCCATCTCTATAAACATGGAAATATCTACACTGCCATTTGTAGAAAGATGGAAATATCTACACCGCCATCTGTATAAACCTGGAAATACCTACACCGGTATCTGTATAAACATGGAAATATCTAAACCGCTATATGTGTAAACATGGAAATATCTACACAGCTATCTCTATAAACATGGAAATATCTACACCGCAATCTGTATAAACATGGAAATATCTCCACTGCTCTCTGTATAAATATGAAATATCTAAACCGCTATCTCTATAAAAGTGGAAATATCTACACTGCTATCTGTATAAACATGGAAATATCCTCACTGCTATCTCTATCAACATTGATATATCTACACCGCTATCTCTATAAACATGGAAATATCTACACCGCCATCTCTATAAACATGGAAATATCTACACCGTCATCTGTATAAACATGGAAATATCTACAACGCTATCTGTATAAACATGGAAATATCTACACCGCGATCTGTATAAACATGGAAATATCTACACCGCGATCTGTATAAACATGGAAATATCTAAACCGCTATCTGTGTAAACATGGAAATATCTACACAGCTATCTCTATAAACATGGAAATATCTACACCGCCATCTGTATAAACATGGAAATACCTACAAAGTCATCTGTATAAACATGGAAATATCTACACAGCCATCTGTATAAACATGGAAATATCTACACAGCCATCTGTATAAACCTTGAAATATCTGCACTGTCATCTATATAAACATGGAAATATCTACAGAGAACTCTGTATAAACATGGAAATATCGGCACAGCCATCTGTATAAACATGGAAATATCTACAACGCTATCTGTATAAACATGGAAATATCTACACCGCTATGTGTATTAACGTGGAAATATCTCCATTGCTATCTGTATAAACATGGACAAATCTCCACCGCAATATGTATAAACATGAAAATATCTACACTTCTATCTCTATAAACATGGAAATATCTACACTGCCATCTGAACAAACATGGAAATATCTACACAGTCATCTGTAGAAACATGGAAATATCTACACCGCTATCTCTATAAACATGGAAATAACTACACCGCTATCTCTATAAACATGGAAATATCTACACCGCTATCTCCATCAACATGGAAATATACACACCGCCATCTCTTTAAACATGGAGGTATCTACAACGCCATCTACATAAACAAGAAAATATCTACACTGCCATCTATATAAACATGGAAATATCTACACCGCCATCTCTATAAACATGGAAATATCTACACTGCCATTTGTAGAAAGTTGGAAATATCCACACCGCCATCTGTATAAACGTGGAAATATCTACACCGCTATCTGTATAAACATGGAAATATCTACACCGCAATCTGAATAAACATAGAAATATCTACACCGCTCTCTGTATAAATATGAAATACCTAAACCGCTATCTCTATAAAAGTGGAAATATCTACACTGCTATCTGTATAAACATGGAAATATCCTCACTGCTATCTCTATGAACATTGATATATCTACACCGCTATCTCTATAAACATGGAAATATCTACACCGCCATCTCTATAAACATGGAAATATCTACACCGTCATCTGTATAAACATGGAAATATCTACACCGCTATCTGTATAAACATGGAAATATCTGCACCGCGATCTGTATAAACATGGAAATATCTACACCGCGATCTGTATAAACATGGAAATATCTAAACCGCTATCTGTGTAAACATGGAAATATCTACACAGCTATCTCTATAAACATGGAAATATCTACACCGCCATCTGTATAAACATGGAAATACCTACAAAGTCATCTGTATAAACATGGAAATAACTACACAGCCATCTGTATAAACATGGAAATATCTACACAGCCATCTGTATAAACCTGGAAATATCTGCACTGTCATCTATATAAACATGGAAATATCTACAGAGAACTCTGTATAAACATGGAAATATCGGCACAGCCATCTGCATAAACATGGAAATATCTACAACGCTATCTGTATAAACATGGAAATATCTACACCACTATGTGTATTAACGTGGAAATATCTCCATTGCTATCTGCATAAACATGGACAAATCTCCACCGCAATATGTATAAACATGAAAATATCTACACTTCTATCTCTATCAACATGGAAATATATACACTGCCATCTGTACAAACATGGAAATATCTACACAGTCATCTTTTGAAACATGGAAATATCTACACCACTATCTCTATAAACATGGAAATACCTACACCGCTATCTCTATAAACATGGAAATATCTACACCGCTATCTCCATCAACATGGAAATATACACACCGTCATCTCTTTAAACATGGAGGTATCTACAACGCCATCTACATAAACAAGAAAATATCTACACTGCCATCTATATAAACATGGAAATATCTACACCGCCATCTCTATAAACATGGAAATATCTACACTGCCATTTGTAGAAAGATGGAAATATCTACACCGCCATCTGTATAAACCTGGAAATACCTACACCGGTATCTGTATAAACATGGAAATATCTAAACCGCTATATGTGTAAACATGGAAATATCTACACAGCTATCTCTATAAACATGGAAATATCTACACCGCAATCTGTATAAACATGGAAATATCTCCACTGCTCTCTGTATAAATATGAAATATCTAAACCGCTATCTCTATAAAAGTGGAAATATCTACACTGCTATCTGTATAAACATGGAAATATCCTCACTGCTATCTCTATCAACATTGATATATCTACACCGCTATCTCTATAAACATGGAAATATCTACACCGCCATCTCTATAAACATGGAAATATCTACACCGTCATCTGTATAAACATGGAAATATCTACAACGCTATCTGTATAAACATGGAAATATCTACACCGCGATCTGTATAAACATGGAAATATCTACACCGCGATCTGTATAAACATGGAAATATCTAAACCGCTATCTGTGTAAACATGGAAATATCTACACAGCTATCTCTATAAACATGGAAATATCTACACCGCCATCTGTATAAACATGGAAATACCTACAAAGTCATCTGTATAAACATGGAAATATCTACACAGCCATCTGTATAAACATGGAAATATCTACACAGCCATCTGTATAAACCTTGAAATATCTGCACTGTCATCTATATAAACATGGAAATATCTACAGAGAACTCTGTATAAACATGGAAATATCGGCACAGCCATCTGTATAAACATGGAAATATCTACAACGCTATCTGTATAAACATGGAAATATCTACACCGCTATGTGTATTAACGTGGAAATATCTCCATTGCTATCTGTATAAACATGGACAAATCTCCACCGCAATATGTATAAACATGAAAATATCTACACTTCTATCTCTATAAACATGGAAATATCTACACTGCCATCTGAACAAACATGGAAATATCTACACAGTCATCTGTAGAAACATGGAAATATCTACACCGCTATCTCTATAAACATGGAAATAACTACACCGCTATCTCTATAAACATGGAAATATCTACACCGCTATCTCCATCAACATGGAAATATACACACCGCCATCTCTTTAAACATGGAGGTATCTACAACGCCATCTACATAAACAAGAAAATATCTACACTGCCATCTATATAAACATGGAAATATCTACACCGCCATCTCTATAAACATGGAAATATCTACACTGCCATTTGTAGAAAGTTGGAAATATCCACACCGCCATCTGTATAAACGTGGAAATATCTACACCGCTATCTGTATAAACATGGAAATATCTACACCGCAATCTGAATAAACATAGAAATATCTACACCGCTCTCTGTATAAATATGAAATACCTAAACCGCTATCTCTATAAAAGTGGAAATATCTACACTGCTATCTGTATAAACATGGAAATATCCTCACTGCTATCTCTATGAACATTGATATATCTACACCGCTATCTCTATAAACATGGAAATATCTACACCGCCATCTCTATAAACATGGAAATATCTACACCGTCATCTGTATAAACATGGAAATATCTACACCGCTATCTGTATAAACATGGAAATATCTGCACCGCGATCTGTATAAACATGGAAATATCTACACCGCGATCTGTATAAACATGGAAATATCTAAACCGCTATCTGTGTAAACATGGAAATATCTACACAGCTATCTCTATAAACATGGAAATATCTACACCGCCATCTGTATAAACATGGAAATACCTACAAAGTCATCTGTATAAACATGGAAATAACTACACAGCCATCTGTATAAACATGGAAATATCTACACAGCCATCTGTATAAACCTGGAAATATCTGCACTGTCATCTATATAAACATGGAAATATCTACAGAGAACTCTGTATAAACATGGAAATATCGGCACAGCCATCTGCATAAACATGGAAATATCTACAACGCTATCTGTATAAACATGGAAATATCTACACCACTATGTGTATTAACGTGGAAATATCTCCATTGCTATCTGCATAAACATGGACAAATCTCCACCGCAATATGTATAAACATGAAAATATCTACACTTCTATCTCTATAAACATGGAAATATCTACACTGCCATCTGTACAAACATGGAAATATCTACACAGTCATCTGTATAAACATGGAAATATCTACACAGCCATCTGTATAAACATGGAAATATCTACACAGCCATCTGTATAAACCTGGAAATATCTGCACTGTCATCTATATAAACATGGAAATATCTACAGAGAACTCTGTAAAACATGGAAATATCGGCACAGCCATCTGTATAAACATGGAAATATCCACAACGCTATCTGTATAAACATGGAAATATCTACACCGCTATGTGTATTAACGTGGAAATGTCTCCATTGCTATCTGTATAAACATGGACAAATCTCCACCGCAATATGTATAAACATGAAAATATCTACACTTCTATCTCTAAAAACATGGAAATATCTACACTGCCATCTGTACAAACATGGAAATATCTACACAGTCATCTGTAGAAACATGGAAATATCTACACCGCTATCTCTATAAACATGGAAATAACTACAACGCTATCTCTATAAACATGGAAATATCTACACCGCTATCTCCATCAACATGGAAATATACACACCGTCATCTCTTTAAACATGGAGGTATCTACAACGCCATCTACATAAACAAGAAAATATCTACACTGCCATCTATATAAACATGGAAATATCTACACCGCCATCTCTATAAACATGGAAATATCTACACTGCCATTTGTAGAAAGATGGAAATATCTACACCGCCATCTGTATAAACCTGGAAATACCTACACCGGTATCTGTATAAACATGGAAATATCTACACCGCAATCTGTATAAACATGGAAATATCTCCACTGCTCTCTGTATAAATATGAAATATCTAAACCGCTATCTCTATAAAAGTGGAAATATCTACACTGCTATCTGTATAAACATGGAAATATCCTCACTGCTATCTCTATGAACATTGATATATCTACACCGCTATCTCTATAAACATGGAAATATCTACACCGCCATCTCTATAAACATGGAAATATCTACACCGTCATCTGTATAAACATGGAAATATCTACACCGCTATCTGTATAAACATGGAAATATCTACACCGCGATCTGTATAAACATGGAACTATCTACACCGCGATCTGTATAAACATGGAAATATCTAAACCGCTATCTGTGTAAACATGGAAATATCTACACAACTATCTCTATAAACATGGAAATATCTACACCGCCATCTGTATAAACATGGAAATACCTACAAAGTCATCTGTATAAACATGGAAATATCTACACAGCCATCTGTATAAACATGGAAATATCTACACAGCCATCTGTATAAACCTTGAAATATCTGCACTGTCATCTATATAAACATGGAAATATCTACAGAGAACTCTGTATAAACATGGAAATATCGGCACAGCCATCTGTATAAACATGGAAATATCTACAACGCTATCTGTATAAACATGGAAATATCTACACCGCTATGTGTATTAACGTGGAAATATCTCCATTGCTATCTGCATAAACATGGACAAATCTCCACCGCAATATGTATAAACATGAAAATATCTACACTTCTATCTCTATAAACATGGAAATATCTACACTGCCATCTGAACAAACATGGAAATATCTACACAGTCATCTGTAGAAACATAGAAATATCTACACCGCTATCTCTATAAACATGGAAATAACTACACCGCTATCTCTATAAACATGGAAATATCTACACCGCTATCTCCATCAACATGGAAATATACACACCGTCATCTCTTTAAACATGGAGGTATCTACAACGCCATCTACATAAACAAGAAAATATCTACACTGCCATCTATATAAACATGGAAATATCTACACCGCCATCTCTATAAACATGGAAATATCTACACTGCCATTTGTAGAAAGATGGAAATATCTACACCGCCATCTGTATAAACCTGGAAATACCTACACCGGTATCTGTATAAACATGGAAATATCTACACCGCAATCTGTATAAACATGGAAATATCTCCACTGCTCTCTGTATAAATATGAAATATCTAAACCGCTATCTCTATAAAAGTGGAAATATCTACACTGCTATCTGTATAAACATGGAAATATCCTCACTGCTATCTCTATGAACATTGATATATCTACACCGCTATCTCTATAAACATGGAAATATCTACACCGCCATCTCTATAAACATGGAAATATCTACACCGTCATCTGTATAAACATGGAAATATCTACACCGCTATCTGTATAAACATGGAAATATCTACACCGCGATCTGTATAAACATGGAAATATCTACACCGCGATCTGTATAAACATGGAAATATCTAAACCGCTATCTGTGTAAACATGGAAATATCTACACAGCTATCTCTATAAACATGGAAATATCTACACCGCCATCTGTATAAACATGGAAATACCTACAAAGTCATCTGTATAAACATGGAAATATCTACACAGCCATCTGTATAAACATGGAAATATCTACACAGCCATCTGTATAAACCTTGAAATATCTGCACTGTCATCTATATAAACATGGAAATATCTACAGAGAACTCTGTATAAACATGGAAATATCGGCACAGCCATCTGTATAAACATGGAAATATCTACAACGCTATCTGTATAAACATGGAAATATCTACACCGCTATGTGTATTAACGTGGAAATATCTCCATTGCTATCTGTATAAACATGGACAAATCTCCACCGCAATATGTATAAACATGAAAATATCTACACTTCTATCTCTATAAACATGGAAATATCTACACTGCCATCTGAACAAACATGGAAATATCTACACAGTCATCTGTAGAAACATGGAAATATCTACACCGCTATCTCTATAAACATGGAAATAACTACACCGCTATCTCTATAAACATGGAAATATCTACACCGCTATCTCCATCAACATGGAAATATACACACCGCCATCTCTTTAAACATGGAGGTATCTACAACGCCATCTACATAAACAAGAAAATATCTACACTGCCATCTATATAAACATGGAAATATCTACACCGCCATCTCTATAAACATGGAAATATCTACACTGCCATTTGTAGAAAGTTGGAAATATCCACACCGCCATCTGTATAAACGTGGAAATATCTACACCGCTATCTGTATAAACATGGAAATATCTACACCGCAATCTGAATAAACATAGAAATATCTACACCGCTCTCTGTATAAATATGAAATACCTAAACCGCTATCTCTATAAAAGTGGAAATATCTACACTGCTATCTGTATAAACATGGAAATATCCTCACTGCTATCTCTATGAACATTGATATATCTACACCGCTATCTCTATAAACATGGAAATATCTACACCGCCATCTCTATAAACATGGAAATATCTACACCGTCATCTGTATAAACATGGAAATATCTACACCGCTATCTGTATAAACATGGAAATATCTGCACCGCGATCTGTATAAACATGGAAATATCTACACCGCGATCTGTATAAACATGGAAATATCTAAACCGCTATCTGTGTAAACATGGAAATATCTACACAGCTATCTCTATAAACATGGAAATATCTACACCGCCATCTGTATAAACATGGAAATACCTACAAAGTCATCTGTATAAACATGGAAATAACTACACAGCCATCTGTATAAACATGGAAATATCTACACAGCCATCTGTATAAACCTGGAAATATCTGCACTGTCATCTATATAAACATGGAAATATCTACAGAGAACTCTGTATAAACATGGAAATATCGGCACAGCCATCTGCATAAACATGGAAATATCTACAACGCTATCTGTATAAACATGGAAATATCTACACCACTATGTGTATTAACGTGGAAATATCTCCATTGCTATCTGCATAAACATGGACAAATCTCCACCGCAATATGTATAAACATGAAAATATCTACACTTCTATCTCTATAAACATGGAAATATCTACACTGCCATCTGTACAAACATGGAAATATCTACACAGTCATCTGTATAAACATGGAAATATCTACACAGCCATCTGTATAAACATGGAAATATCTACACAGCCATCTGTATAAACCTGGAAATATCTGCACTGTCATCTATATAAACATGGAAATATCTACAGAGAACTCTGTAAAACATGGAAATATCGGCACAGCCATCTGTATAAACATGGAAATATCCACAACGCTATCTGTATAAACATGGAAATATCTACACCGCTATGTGTATTAACGTGGAAATGTCTCCATTGCTATCTGTATAAACATGGACAAATCTCCACCGCAATATGTATAAACATGAAAATATCTACACTTCTATCTCTAAAAACATGGAAATATCTACACTGCCATCTGTACAAACATGGAAATATCTACACAGTCATCTGTAGAAACATGGAAATATCTACACCGCTATCTCTATAAACATGGAAATAACTACAACGCTATCTCTATAAACATGGAAATATCTACACCGCTATCTCCATCAACATGGAAATATACACACCGTCATCTCTTTAAACATGGAGGTATCTACAACGCCATCTACATAAACAAGAAAATATCTACACTGCCATCTATATAAACATGGAAATATCTACACCGCCATCTCTATAAACATGGAAATATCTACACTGCCATTTGTAGAAAGATGGAAATATCTACACCGCCATCTGTATAAACCTGGAAATACCTACACCGGTATCTGTATAAACATGGAAATATCTACACCGCAATCTGTATAAACATGGAAATATCTCCACTGCTCTCTGTATAAATATGAAATATCTAAACCGCTATCTCTATAAAAGTGGAAATATCTACACTGCTATCTGTATAAACATGGAAATATCCTCACTGCTATCTCTATGAACATTGATATATCTACACCGCTATCTCTATAAACATGGAAATATCTACACCGCCATCTCTATAAACATGGAAATATCTACACCGTCATCTGTATAAACATGGAAATATCTACACCGCTATCTGTATAAACATGGAAATATCTACACCGCGATCTGTATAAACATGGAACTATCTACACCGCGATCTGTATAAACATGGAAATATCTAAACCGCTATCTGTGTAAACATGGAAATATCTACACAGCTATCTCTATAAACATGGAAATATCTACACCGCCATCTGTATAAACATGGAAATACCTACAAAGTCATCTGTATAAACATGGAAATATCTACACAGCCATCTGTATAAACATGGAAATATCTACACAGCCATCTGTATAAACCTTGAAATATCTGCACTGTCATCTATATAAACATGGAAATATCTACAGAGAACTCTGTATAAACATGGAAATATCGGCACAGCCATCTGTATAAACATGGAAATATCTACAACGCTATCTGTATAAACATGGAAATATCTACACCGCTATGTGTATTAACGTGGAAATATCTCCATTGCTATCTGCATAAACATGGACAAATCTCCACCGCAATATGTATAAACATGAAAATATCTACACTTCTATCTCTATAAACATGGAAATATCTACACTGCCATCTGAACAAACATGGAAATATCTACACAGTCATCTGTAGAAACATAGAAATATCTACACCGCTATCTCTATAAACATGGAAATAACTACACCGCTATCTCTATAAACATGGAAATATCTACACCGCTATCTCCATCAACATGGAAATATACACACCGTCATCTCTTTAAACATGGAGGTATCTACAACGCCATCTACATAAACAAGAAAATATCTACACTGCCATCTATATAAACATGGAAATATCTACACCGCCATCTCTATAAACATGGAAATATCTACACTGCCATTTGTAGAAAGATGGAAATATCTACACCGCCATCTGTATAAACCTGGAAATACCTACACCGGTATCTGTATAAACATGGAAATATCTACACCGCAATCTGTATAAACATGGAAATATCTCCACTGCTCTCTGTATAAATATGAAATATCTAAACCGCTATCTCTATAAAAGTGGAAATATCTACACTGCTATCTGTATAAACATGGAAATATCCTCACTGCTATCTCTATGAACATTGATATATCTACACCGCTATCTCTATAAACATGGAAATATCTACACCGCCATCTCTATAAACATGGAAATATCTACACCGTCATCTGTATAAACATGGAAATATCTACACCGCTATCTGTATAAACATGGAAATATCTACACCGCGATCTGTATAAACATGGAAATATCTACACCGCGATCTGTATAAACATGGAAATATCTAAACCGCTATCTGTGTAAACATGGAAATATCTACACAGCTATCTCTATAAACATGGAAATATCTACACCGCCATCTGTATAAACATGGAAATACCTACAAAGTCATCTGTATAAACATGGAAATATCTACACAGCCATCTGTATAAACATGGAAATATCTACACAGCCATCTGTATAAACCTTGAAATATCTGCACTGTCATCTATATAAACATGGAAATATCTACAGAGAACTCTGTATAAACATGGAAATATCGGCACAGCCATCTGTATAAACATGGAAATATCTACAACGCTATCTGTATAAACATGGAAATATCTACACCGCTATGTGTATTAACGTGGAAATATCTCCATTGCTATCTGTATAAACATGGACAAATCTCCACCGCAATATGTATAAACATGAAAATATCTACACTTCTATCTCTATAAACATGGAAATATCTACACTGCCATCTGAACAAACATGGAAATATCTACACAGTCATCTGTAGAAACATGGAAATATCTACACCGCTATCTCTATAAACATGGAAATAACTACACCGCTATCTCTATAAACATGGAAATATCTACACCGCTATCTCCATCAACATGGAAATATACACACCGCCATCTCTTTAAACATGGAGGTATCTACAACGCCATCTACATAAACAAGAAAATATCTACACTGCCATCTATATAAACATGGAAATATCTACACCGCCATCTCTATAAACATGGAAATATCTACACTGCCATTTGTAGAAAGTTGGAAATATCCACACCGCCATCTGTATAAACGTGGAAATATCTACACCGCTATCTGTATAAACATGGAAATATCTACACCGCAATCTGAATAAACATGGAAATATCTACACCGCTCTCTGTATAAATATGAAATACCTAAACCGCTATCTCTATAAAAGTGGAAATATCTACACTGCTATCTGTATAAACATGGAAATATCCTCACTGCTATCTCTATGAACATTGATATATCTACACCGCTATCTCTATAAACATGGAAATATCTACACCGCCATCTCTATAAACATGGAAATATCTACACCGCCATCTCTATAAACATGGAAATATCTACACCGTCATCTGTATAAACATGGAAATATCTACACCGCTTTCTGTATAAACATGGAAATATCTGCACCGCGATCTGTATAAACATGGAAATATCTACACCGCGATCTGTATAAACATGGAAATATCTAAACCGCTATCTGTGTAAACATGGAAATATCTACACAGCTATCTCTATAAACATGGAAATATCTACACCGCCATCTGTATAAACATGGAAATACCTACAAAGTCATCTGTATAAACATGGAAATATCTACACTGCCATCTGTATAAACATGGAAATATCTACGCAGCCATCTGTATAAACCTGGAAATATCTGCACTGTCATCTATATAAACATGGAAATATCTACAGAGAACTCTGTATAAACATGGAAATATCGGCACAGCCATCTGCATAAACATGGAAATATCTACAACGCTATCTGTATAAACATGGAAATATCTACACCGCTATGTGTATTAACGTGGAAATATCTCCATTGCTATCTGCATAAACATGGACAAATCTCCACCGCAATATGTATAAACATGAAAATATCTACACTTCTATCTCTATAAACATGGAAATATCTACACTGCCATCTGTACAAACATGGAAATATCTACACAGTCATCTGTATAAACATGGAAATATCTACACAGCCATCTGTCTAAACATGGAAATATCTACACAGCCATCTGTATAAACCTGGAAATATCTGCACTGTCATCTATATAAACATGGAAATATCTACAGAGAACTCTGTAAAACATGGAAATATCGGCACAGCCATCTGTATAAACATGGAAATATCTACAACGCTATCTGTATAAACATGGAAATATCTACACCGCTATGTGTATTAACGTGGAAATGTCTCCATTGCTATCTGTGTAAACATGGACAAATCTCCACCGCAATATGTATAAACATGAAAATATCTACACTTCTATCTCTAAAATCATGGAAATATCTACACTGCCATCTGTACAAACATGGAAATATCTACACAGTCATCTGTAGAAACATGGAAATATCTACACCGCTATCTCTATAAACATGGAAATAACTACACCGCTATCTCTATAAACATGGAAATATCTACACCGCTATCTCCATCAACATGGAAATATACACACCGTCATCTCTTTAAACATGGAGGTATCTACAACGCCATCTACATAAACAAGAAAATATCTACACTGCCATCTATATAAACATGGAAATATCTACACCGCCATCTCTATAAACATGGAAATATCTACACTGCCATTTGTAGAAAGATGGAAATATCTACACCGCCATCTGTATAAACCTGGAAATACCTACACCGGTATCTGTATAAACATGGAAATATCTACACCGCAATCTGTATAAACATGGAAATATCTCCACTGCTCTCTGTATAAATATGAAATATCTAAACCGCTATCTCTATAAAAGTGGAAATATCTACACTGCTATCTGTATAAACATGGAAATATCCTCACTGCTATCTCTATGAACATTGATATATCTACACCGCTATCTCTATAAACATGGAAATATCTACACCGCCATCTCTATAAACATGGAAATATCTACACCGTCATCTGTATAAACATGGAAATATCTACACCGCTATCTGTATAAACATGGAAATATCTACACCGCGATCTGTATAAACATGGAAATATCTACACCGCGATCTGTATAAACATGGAAATATCTAAACCGCTATCTGTGTCAACATGGAAATATCTACACAGCTATCTCTATAAACATGGAAATATCTACACCGCCATCTGTATAAACATGGAAATACCTACAAAGTCATCTGTATAAACATGGAAATATCTACACAGCCATCTGTATAAACATGGAAATATCTACACAGCCATCTGTATAAACCTGGAAATATCTGCACTGTCATCTATATAAACATGGAAATATCTACAGAGAACTCTGTATAAACATGGAAATATCGGCACAGCCATCTGTATAAACATGGAAATATCTACAACGCTATCTGTATAAACATGGAAATATCTACACCGCTATGTGTATTAACGTGGAAATATCTCCATTGCTATCTGTATAAACATGGACAAATCTCCACCGCAATATGTATAAACATGAAAATATCTACACTTCTATCTCTATAAACATGGAAATGTCTACACTGCCATCTGAACAAACATGGAAATATCTACACAGTCATCTGTAGAAACATGGAAATATCTACACCGCTATCTCTATAAACATGGAAATAACTACACCGCTATCTCTATAAACATGGATATATCTACACCGCTATCTCCATCAACATGGAAATATACACACCGCCATCTCTTTAAACATGGAGGTATCTACAACGCCATCTACATAAACAAGAAAATATCTACACTGCCATCTATATAAACATGGAAATATCTACACCGCCATCTCTATAAACATGGAAATATCTACACTGCCATTTGTAGAAAGTTGGAAATATCCACACCGCCATCTGTATAAACGTGGAAATATCTACACCGCTATCTGTATAAACATGGAAATATCTACACCGCAATCTGAATAAACATGGAAATATCTACACCGCTCTCTGTATAAATATGAAATACCTAAACCGCTATCTCTATAAAAGTGGAAATATCTACACTGCTATCTGTATAAACATGGAAATATCCTCACTGCTATCTCTATGAACATTGATATATCTACACCGCTATCTCTATAAACATGGAAATATCTACACCGCCATCTCTATAAACATGGAAATATCTACACCGCCATCTCTATAAACATGGAAATATCTACACCGTCATCTGTATAAACATGGAAATATCTACACCGCTATCTGTATAAACATGGAAATATCTGCACCGCGATCTGTATAAACATGGAAATATCTACACCGCGATCTGTATAAACATGGAAATATCTAAACCGCTATCTGTGTAAACATGGAAATATCTACACAGCTATCTCTATAAACATGGAAATATCTACACCGCCATCTGTATAAACATGGAAATACCTACAAAGTCATCTGTATAAACATGGAAATATCTACATTGCCATCTGTATAAACATGGAAATATCTACGCAGCCATCTGTATAAACCTGGAAATATCTGCACTGTCATCTATATAAACATGGAAATATCTACAGAGAACTCTGTATAAACATGGAAATATCGGCACAGCCATCTGCATAAACATGGAAATATCTACAACGCTATCTGTATAAACATGGAAATATCTACACCGCTATGTGTATTAACGTGGAAATATCTCCATTGCTATCTGCATAAACATGGACAAATCTCCACCGCAATATGTATAAACATGAAAATATCTACACTTCTATCTCTATAAACATGGAAATATCTACACTGCCTTCTGTACAAACATGGAAATATCTACACAGTCATCTGTATAAACATGGAAATATCTACACAGCCATCTGTCTAAACATGGAAATATCTACACAGCCATCTGTATAAACCTGGAAATATCTGCACTGTCATCTATATAAACATGGAAATATCTACAGAGAACTCTGTAAAACATGGAAATATCGGCACAGCCATCTGTATAAACATGGAAATATCTACAACGCTATCTGTATAAACATGGAAATATCTACACCGCTATGTGTATTAACGTGGAAATGTCTCCATTGCTATCTGTGTAAACATGGACAAATCTCCACCGCAATATGTATAAACATGAAAATATCTACACTTCTATCTCTAAAATCATGGAAATATCTACACTGCCATCTGTACAAACATGGAAATATCTACACAGTCATCTGTAGAAACATGGAAATATCTACACCGCTATCTCTATAAACATGGAAATAACTACACCGCTATCTCTATAAACATGGAAATATCTACACCGCTATCTCCATCAACATGGAAATATACACACCGTCATCTCTTTAAACATGGAGGTATCTACAACGCCATCTACATAAACAAGAAAATATCTACACTGCCATCTATATAAACATGGAAATATCTACACCGCCATCTCTATAAACATGGAAATATCTACACTGCCATTTGTAGAAAGATGGAAATATCTACACCGCCATCTGTATAAACCTGGAAATACCTACACAGGTATCTGTATAAACATGGAAATATCTACACCGCAATCTGTATAAACATGGAAATATCTCCACTGATCTCTGTATAAATATGAAATATCTAAACCGCTATCTCTATAAAAGTGGAAATATCTACACTGCTATCTGTATAAACATGGAAATATCCTCACTGCTATCTCTATGAACATTGATATATCTACACCGCTATCTCTATAAACATGGAAATATCTACACCGCCATCTCTATAAACATGGAAATATCTACACCGTCATCTGTATAAACATGGAAATATCTACACCGCTATCTGTATAAACATGGAAATATCTACACCGCGATCTGTATAAACATGGAAATATCTACACCGCGATCTGTATAAACATGGAAATATCTAAACCGCTATCTGTGTAAACATGGAAATATCTACACAGCTATCTCTATAAACATGGAAATATCTACACCGCCATCTGTATAAACATGGAAATACCTACAAAGTCATCTGTATAAACATGGAAATATCTACACAGCCATCTGTATAAACATGGAAATATCTACACAGCCATCTGTATAAACCTTGAAATATCTGCACTGTCATCTATATAAACATGGAAATATCTACAGAGAACTCTGTATAAACATGGAAATATCGGCACAGCCATCTGTATAAACATGGAAATATCTACAACGCTATCTGTATAAACATGGAAATATCTACACCGCTATGTGTATTAACGTGGAAATGTCTCCATTGCTATCTGCATAAACATGGACAAATCTCCACCGCAATATGTATAAACATGAAAATATCTACACTTCTATCTCTATAAACATGGAAATATCTACACTGCCATCTGAACAAACATGGAAATATCTACACAGTCATCTGTAGAAACATGGAAATATCTACACCGCTATCTCTATAAACATGGAAATAACTACACCGCTATCTCTATAAACATGGAAATATCTACACCGCTATCTCCATCAACATGGAAATATACACACCGCCATCTCTTTAAACATGGAGGTATCTACAACGCCATCTACATAAACAAGAAAATATCTACACTGCCATCTATATAAACATGGAAATATCTACACCGCCATCTCTATAAACATGGAAATATCTAAGTGCCATTTGTAGAAAGTTGGAAATATCCACACCGCCATCTGTATAAACGTGGAAATATCTACACCGCTATCTGTATAAACATGGAAATATCTACACAGCAATCTGAATAAACATGGAAATATCTACACCGCTCTCTGTATAAATATGAAATACCTAAACCGCTATCTCTATAAAAGTGGAAATATCTACACTGCTATCTGTATAAACATGGAAATATCCTCACTGCTATCTCTATGAACATTGATATATCTACACCGCTATCTCTATAAACATGGAAATATCTACACCGCCATCTCTATAAACATGGAAATATCTACACCGTCATCTGTATAAACATGGAAATATCTACACCGCTATCTGTATAAACATGGAAATATCTGCACCGCGATCTGTATAAACATGGAAATATCTACACCGCGATCTGTATAAACATGGAAATATCTAAACCGCTATCTGTGTAAACATGGAAATATCTACACAGCTATCTCTATAAACATGGAAATATCTACACCGCCATCTGTTTAAACATGGAAATACCTACAAAGTCATCTGTATAAACATGGAAATATCTACACAGCCATCTGTATAAACATGGAAATATCTACACAGCCATCTGTATAAACCTGGAAATATCTGCACTGTCATCTATATACACATGGAAATATCTACAGAGAACTCTGTATAAACATGGAAATATCGGCACAGCCATCTGCATAAACATGGTAATATCTACAACGCTATCTGTATAAACATGGAAATATCTACACCGCTATGTGTATTAACGTGGAAATATCTCCATTGCTATCTGCATAAACATGGACAAATCTCCACCGCAATATGTATAAACATGAAAATATCTACACTTCTATCTCTATAAACATGGAAATATCTACACTGCCATCTGTACAAACATGGAAATATCTACACAGTCATCTGTATAAACATGGAAATATCTACACAGCCATCTGTATAAACATGGAAATATCTACACAGCCATCTGTATAAACCTGGAAATATCTGCACTGTCATCTATATAAACATGGAAATATCTACAGAGAACTCTGTAAAACATGGAAATATCGGCACAGCCATCTGTATAAACATGGAAATATCTACAACGCTATCTGTATAAACATGGAAATATCTACACCGCTATGTGTATTAACGTGGAAATGTCTCCATTGCTATCTGTATAAACATGGACAAATCTCCACCGCAATATGTATAAACATGAAAATATCTACACTTCTATCTCTAAAAACATGGAAATATCTACACTGCCATCTGTACAAACATGGAAATATCTACACAGTCATCTGTAGAAACATGGAAATATCTACACCGCTATCTCTATAAACAGGGAAATAACTACACCGCTATCTCTATAAACATGGAAATATCTACACCGCTATCTCCATCAACATGGAAATATACACACCGTCATCTCTTTAAACATGGAGGTATCTACAACGCCATCTACATAAACAAGAAAATATCTACACTGCCATCTATATAAACATGGAAATATCTACACCGCCATCTCTATAAACATGGAAATATCTACATTGCCATTTGTAGAAAGATGGAAATATCTACACCGCCATCTGTATAAACCTGGAAATACCAACACCGCTATCTGTATAAACATGGAAATATCTACACCGCAATCTGTATAAACATGGAAATATCTCCACTGCTCTCTGTATAAATATGAAATATCTAAGCCGCTATCTCTATAAAAGTGGAAATATCTACACTGCTATCTGTATAAACATGGAAATATCCTCACTGCTATCTCTATGAACATTGATATATCTACACCGCTATCTCTATAAACATGGAAATATCTACACCGCCATCTCTATAAACATGGAAATATCTACACCGTCATCTGTATAAACATGGAAATATCTACACCGCTATCTGTATAAACATGGAAATATCTACACCGCGATCTGTATAAACATGGAAATATCTACACCGCGATCTGTATAAACATGGAAATATCTAAACCGCTATCTGTGTAAACATGGAAATATCTACACAGCTATCTCTATAAACTTGGAAATATCTACACCGCCATCTGTATAAACATGGAAATACCTACAAAGTCATCTGTATAAACATGGAAATATCTACACAGCCATCTGTATAAACATGGAAATATCTACACAGCCATCTGTATAAACCTGGAAATATCTGCACTGTCATCTATATAAACATGGAAATATCTACAGAGAACTCTGTAAAACATGGAAATATCGGCACAGCCATCTGTATAAACATGGAAATATCTACAACGCTATCTGTATAAACATGGAAATATCTACACCGCTATGTGTATTAACGTGGAAATGTCTCCATTGCTATCTGTATAAACATGGACAAATCTCCACCGCAATATGTATAAACATGAAAATATCTATACTTCTATCTCTAAAAACATGGAAATATCTACACTGCCATCTGTACAAACATGGAAATATCTACACAGTCATCTGTAGAAACATGGAAATATCTACACCGCTATCTCTATGAACATGGAAATAACTACACCGCTATCTCTATAAACATGGAAATATCTACACCGCTATCTCCATCAACATGGAAATATACACACCGCCATCTCTTTAAACATGGAGGTATCTACAACGCCATCTACATAAACAAGAAAATATCTACACTGCCATCTATATAAACATGGAAATATCTACACCGCCATCTCTATAAACATGGAAATATCTACACTGCCATTTGTAGAAAGATGGAAATATCTACACCGCCATCTGTATAAACCTGGAAATACCTACACCGCTATCTGTATAAACATGGAAATATCTACACCGCAATCTGTATAAACATGGAAATATCTCCACTGCTCTCTGTATAAATATGAAATATCTAAACCGCTATCTCTATAAAAGTGGAAATATCTACACTGCTATCTGTATAAACATGGAAATATCCTCACTGCTATCTCTATGAACATTGATATATCTACACCGCTATCTCTATAAACACGGAAATATCTACACCGCCATCTCTATAAACATGGAAATATCTACACCGCCATTTGTAGAAAGATGGAAATATCTACAACGCCATCTTTATAAACGTGGAAATATCTACACCGCTATCTGTATAAACATGGAAATATCTACACCGCAATCTCTATAAACATGGAAATATCTACACCGCTCTGTGTATAAATATGAAATACCTAAACAGCTATCTCTATAAAAGTGGAAATATCTACACTGCTCTCTGTATAAACATGGAAATATCCACACTAATATCTCTATGAACATTGATATATCTACACCGCTATCTCTATAAACATGGAAATATCTACACCGCCATCTCTATAAACATGGAAATATCTACACCGTCATCTGTATAAACATGGAAATATCTACACCGCTATCTGTATAAACATGGAAATATCTGCACTGAGATCTGTATAAACATGGAAATATCTACACCGCTATCTGTATAAACATGGAAATATCTAAACCGCTATCTGTGTAAACATGGAAATATGTACACAGCTATCTCTATAAACATGGAAATATCTACACCGCCATCTGTATAAACATGGAAATACCTACAAAGTCATCTGTATAAACATGGAAATATCTACACAGCCATCTGTATAAACATGGAAATATCTACACAGCCATCTGTATAAACCTGGAAATATCTGCACTGTCATCTATATAAACATGGAAATATCTACAGAGAACTCTGTATAAACATGGAAATATCGGCACAGCCATCTGTATAAACATGGAAATATCTACAACGCTATCTGTATAAACATGGAAATATCTACACCGCTATGTGTATTAACGTGGAAATATCTCCATTGCTATCTGTATAAACATGGACAAATCTCCACCGCAATATGTATAAACATGAAAATATCTACACTTCTATCTCTATAAACATGGAAATATCTACACTGCCATCTGAACAAACATGGAAATATCTACACAGTCATCTGTAGAAACATGGAAATATCTACACCGCTATCTCTATAAACATGGAAATAACTACACCGCTATCTCTATAAACATGGAAATATCTACACCGCTATCTCCATCAACATGGAAATATACACACCGCCATCTCTTTAAACATGGAGGTATGTACAACGCCATCTACATAAACAAGAAAATATCTACACTGCCATCTATATAAACATGGAAATATCTACACCGCCATCTCTATAAACATGGAAATATCTACACTGCCATTTATAGAAAGTTGGAAATATCTACACCGCCATCTGTATAAACGTGGAAATATCTACACCGCTATCTATATAAACATGGAAATATCTACACCGCAATCTGAATAAACATGGAAATATCTACACCGCTCTCTGTATAAATATGAAATACCTGAACCGCTATCTCTATAAAAGTGGAAATATCTACACTGCTATCTGTATAAACATGGAAATATCCTCACTGCTATCTCTATGAACATTGATATATCTACACCGCTATCTCTATAAACATGGAAATATCTACACCGCCATCTCTATAAACATGGAAATATCTACACCGTCATCTGTATAAACATGGAAATATCTACACCGCTATCTGTATAAACATGGAAATATCTGCACCGCGATCTGTATAAACATGGAAATATCTACACCGCGATCTGTATAAACATGGAAATATCTAAACCGCTATCTGTGTAAACATGGAAATATCTACACAGCTATCTCTATAAACATGGAAATATCTACACCGCCATCTGTATAAACATGGAAATACCTACAAAGTCATCTGTATAAACATGGAAATATCTACACAGCCATCTGTATAAACATGGAAATATCTACACAGCCATCTGTATAAACCTGGAAATATCTGCACTGTCATCTATATAAACATGGAAATATCTACAGAGAACTCTGTATAAACATGGAAATATCGGCACAGCCATCTGTATAAACATGGAAATATCTACAACGCTATCTGTATAAACATGGAAATATCTACACCACTATGTGTATTAACGTGGAAATATCTCCATTGCTATCTGTATAAACATGGACAAATCTCCACCACAATATGTATAAACATGAAAATATCTACACTTCTATCTCTATAAACATGGAAATATCTACACTGCCATCTGTACAAACATGGAAATATCTACACAGTCATCTGTAGAAACATGGAAATATCTACACCACTATCTCTATAAACATGGAAATAACTACACCGCTATCTCTATAAACATGGAAATATCTACACCGCTATCTCCATCAACATGGAAATATACACACCGCCATCTATTTAAACATGGAGGTATCTACAACGCCATCTACATAAACAAGAAAATATCTACACTGCCATCTATATAAACATGGAAATATCTACACCGCCATCTCCATAAACATGGAAATATCTACACTGCCATTTGTAGAAAGATGGAAATATCTACACCGCCATCTGTATAAACGTGGAAATATCTACACCGCTATCTGTATAAACATGGAAATATCTACACCGCAATCTGTATAAACATGGAAATATCTCCACTGCTCTCTGTATAAATATGAAATATCTAAACCGCTATCTCTATAAAAGTGGAAATATCTACACTGCTATCTGTATAAACATGGAAATATCCTCACTGCTAACTCTATGAACATTGATATATCTACACCGCTATCTCTATAAACACGGAAATATCTACACCGCCATCTCTATAAACATGGAAATATCTACACTGCCATTTGTAGAAAGATGGAAATATCTACACCGCCATCTGTATAAACGTGGAAATATCTACACCGCTATCTGTATAAACATGGAAATATCTACACCGCAATCTCTATAAACATGGAAATATCTACACCGATCTGTGTATAAATATGAAATACCTAAACAGCTATCTCTATAAAAGTGGAAATATCTACACTGCTCTCTGTATAAACATGGAAATATCCACACTAATATCTCTATGAACATTGATATATCTACACCGCTATCTCTATAAACATGGAAATATCTACACCGCCATCTCTATAAACATGGAAATATCTACACCGTCATCTGTATAAACATGGAAATATCTACACCGCTATCTGTATAAACATGGAAATATCTGCACTGCGATCTGTATAAACATGGAAATATCTACACCGCGATCTGTATAAACATGGAAATATCTAAACCGCTATCTGTGTAAACATGGAAATATGTACACAGCTATCTCTATAAACATGGAAATATCTACACCGCCATCTGTATAAACATGGAAATACCTACAAAGTCATCTGTATAAACATGGAAATATCTACACAGCCATCTGTATAAACATGGAAATATCTACACAGCCATCTGTATAAACCTGGAAATATCTGCACTGTCATCTATATAAACATGGAAATATCTACAGAGAACTCTGTATAAACATGGAAATATCGGCACAGCCATCTGTATAAACATGGAAATATCTACAACGCTATCTGTATAAACATGGAAATATCTACACCGCTATGTGTATTAACGTGGAAATATCCCCATTGCTATCTGCATAAACATGGACAAATCTCCACCGCAATATGTATAAACATGAAAATATCTACACTTCTATCTCTATAAACATGGAAATATCTACACTGCCATCTGTACAAACATGGAAATAACTACACAGTCATCTGTTGAAACATGGAAATATCTACACCGCTATCTCTATAAACATGGAAATAACTACACTGCTATCTCTATAAACATGGAAATATCTACACCGCTATCTCCATCAACATGGAAATATACACACCGCCATCTCTTTAAACATGGAGGTATCTACAACGCCATCTACATAAACAAGAAAATATCTACACTGCCATCTATATAAACATGGAAATATCTACACCGCCATCTCTATAAACATGGAAATATCTACATTGCCATTTGTAGAAAGATGGAAATATCTACACCGCCATCTGTATAAACCTGGAAATACCAACACCGCTATCTGTATAAACATGGAAATATCTACACCGCAATCTTTATAAACATGGAAATATCTACACTGCTCTCTGTATAAATATGAAATATCTAAACCGCTATCTCTATAAAAGTGGAAATATCTACACTGCTATCTGTATAAACATGGAAATATCCTCACTGCTATCTCTATGAACATTGATATATCTACACCGCTATCTCTATAAACATGGAAATATCTACACCGCCATCTCTATAAACATGGAAATATCTACACCGTCATCTGTATAAACATGGAAATATCTACACCGCTATCTGTATAAACATGGAAATATCTACACCGCGATCTGTATAAACATGGAAATATCTACACCGCGATCTGTATAAACATGGAAATATCTAAACCGCTATCTGTGTAAACATGGAAATATCTACACAGCTATCTCTATAAACTTGGAAATATCTACACCGCCATCTGTATAAACATGGAAATACCTACAAAGTCATCTGTATAAACATGGAAATATCTACACAGCCATCTGTATAAACATGGAAATATCTACACAGCCATCTGTATAAACCTGGAAATATCTGCACTGTCATCTATATAAACATGGAAATATCTACAGAGAACTCTGTATAAACATGGAAATATCGGCACAGCCATCTGTATAAACATGGAAATATCTACAACGCTATCTGTATAAACATGGAAATATCTACACCGCTATGTGTATTAACGTGGAAATATCTCCATTGCTATCTGTATAAACATGGACAAATCTCCACCGCAATATGTATAAACATGAAAATATCTACACTTCTATCTCTATAAACATGGAAATATCTACACCGCCATCTGTACAAACATGGAAATATCTACACAGTCATCTGTAGAAACATGGAAATATCTACACCGCTATCTCTATAAACATGGAAATAACTACACCGCTATCTCTATAAACATGGAAATATCTACACCGCTATCTCCATCAACATGGAAATATACACACCGCCATCTCTTTAAACATGGAGGTATCTACAACGCCATCTACATAAACAAGAAAATATCTACACTGCCATCTATATAAACATGGAAGTATCTACACCGCCATCTCCATAAACATGGAAATATCTACACTGCCATTTGTAGAAAGATGGAAATATCTACACCGCCATCTGTATAAACGTGGAAATATCTACACCGCTATCTGTATAAACATGGAAATATCTACACCGCAATCTGTATAAACATGGAAATATCTCCACTGCTCTCTGTATAAATATGAAATATCTAAACCGCTATCTCTATAAAAGTGGAAATATCTACACTGCTATCTGTATAAACATGGAAATATCCTCACTGCTAACTCTATGAACATTGATATATCTACACCGCTCTCTCTATAAACACGGAAATATCTACACCACCATCTCTATAAACATGGAAATATCTACACTGCCATTTGTAGAAAGATGGAAATATCTACACCGCCATCTGTATAAACGTGGAAATATCTACACCGCTATCTGTATAAACATGGAAATATCTACACCGCAATCTCTATAAACATGGAAATATCTACACCGATCTGTGTATAAATATGAAATACCTAAACAGCTATCTCTATAAAAGTGGAAATATCTACACTGCTCTCTGTATAAACATGGAAATATCCACACTAATATCTCTATGAACATTGATATATCTACACCGCTATCTCTATAAACATGGAAATATCTACACCGCCATCTCTATAAACATGGAAATATCTACACCGTCATCTGTATAAACATGGAAATATCTACACCGCTATCTGTATAAACATGGAAATATCTGCACTGCGATCTGTATAAACATGGAAATATCTACACCGCGATCTGTATAAACATGGAAATATCTAAACCGCTATCTGTGTAAACATGGAAATATGTACACAGCTATCTCTATAAACATGGAAATATCTACACCGCCATCTGTATAAACATGGAAATACCTACAAAGTCATCTGTATAAACATGGAAATATCTACACAGCCATCTGTATAAACATGGAAATATCTACACAGCCATCTGTATAAACCTGGAAATATCTGCACTGTCATCTATATAAACATGGAAATATCTACAGAGAACTCTGTATAAACATGGAAATATCGGCACAGCCATCTGTATAAACATGGAAATATCTACAACGCTATCTGTATAAACATGGAAATATCTACACCGCTATGTGTATTAACGTGGAAATATCCCCATTGCTATCTGCATAAACATGGACAAATCTCCACCGCAATATGTATAAACATGAAAATATCTACACTTCTATCTCTATAAACATGGAAATATCTACACTGCCATCTGTACAAACATGGAAATAACTACACAGTCATCTGTTGAAACATGGAAATATCTACACCGCTATCTCTATAAACATGGAAATAACTACACTGCTATCTCTATAAACATGGAAATATCTACACCGCTATCTCCATCAACATGGAAATATACACACCGCCATCTCTTTAAACATGGAGGTATCTACAACGCCATCTACATAAACAAGAAAATATCTACACTGCCATCTATATAAACATGGAAATATCTACACCGCCATCTCTATAAACATGGAAATATCTACATTGCCATTTGTAGAAAGATGGAAATATCTACACCGCCATCTGTATAAACCTGGAAATACCAACACCGCTATCTGTATAAACATGGAAATATCTAGACCGCAATCTTTATAAACATGGAAATATCTACACTGCTCTCTGTATAAATATGAAATATCTAAACCGCTATCTCTATAAAAGTGGAAATATCTACACTGCTATCTGTATAAACATGGAAATATCCTCACTGCTATCTCTATGAACATTGATATATCTACACCGCTATCTCTATAAACATGGAAATATCTACACCGCCATCTCTATAAACATGGAAATATCTACACCGTCATCTGTATAAACATGGAAATATCTACACCGCTATCTGTATAAACATGGAAATATCTACACCGCGATCTGTATAAACATGGAAATATCTACACCGCGATCTGTATAAACATGGAAATATCTAAACCGCTATCTGTGTAAACATGGAAATATCTACACAGCTATCTCTATAAACTTGGAAATATCTACACCGCCATCTGTATAAACATGGAAATACCTACAAAGTCATCTGTATAAACATGGAAATATCTACACAGCCATCTGTATAAACATGGAAATATCTACACAGCCATCTGTATAAACCTGGAAATATCTGCACTGTCATCTATATAAACATGGAAATATCTACAGAGAACTCTGTAAAACATGGAAATATCGGCACAGCCATCTGTATAAACATGGAAATATCTACAACGCTATCTGTATAAACATGGAAATATCTACACCGCTATGTGTATTAACGTGGAAATGTCTCCATTGCTATCTGTATAAACATGGACAAATCTCCACCGCAATATGTATAAACATGAAAATATCTATACTTCTATCTCTAAAAACATGGAAATATCTACACTGCCATCTGTACAAACATGGAAATATCTACACAGTCATCTGTAGAAACATGGAAATATCTACACCGCTATCTCTATAAACATGGAAATAACTACACCGCTATCTCTATAAACATGGAAATATTTACACCGCTATCTCCATCAACATGGAAATATACACACCGTCATCTCTTTAAACATGGAGGTATCTACAACGCCATCTACATAAACAAGAAAATATCTACACTGCCATCTATATAAACATGGAAATATCTACACCGCCATCTCTATAAACATGGAAATATCAACACTGCCATTTGTAGAAAGATGGAAATATCTACACCGCCATCTGTATAAACCTGGAAATACCTACACCGCTATCTGTATAAACATGGAAATATCTACACCGCAATCTGAATAAACATGGAAATATCTCCACTGCTCTCTGTATAAATATGAAATATCTAAACCGCTATCTCTATAAAAGTGGAAATATCTACACTGCTATCTGTATAAACATGGAAATATCCTCACTGCTATCTCTATGAACATTGATATATCTACACCGCTATCTCTATAAACATGGAAATATCTACACCGCCATCTCTATAAACATGGAAATATCTACACTGTCATCTGTATAAACATGGAAATATCTACACCGCTATCTGTATAAACATGGAAATATCTACACCGCGATCTGTATAAACATGGAAATATCTACACCGCGATCTGTATAAACATGGAAATATCTAAACCGCTATCTGTGTAAACATGGAAATATCTACACAGCCATCTCTATAAACATGGAAATATCTACACCGCAATCTCTATAAACATGGAAATATCTACACCGATCTGTGTATAAATATGAAATACCTAAACAGCTATCTCTATAAAAGTGGAAATATCTACACTGCTCTCTGTATAAACATGGAAATATCCACACTAATATCTCTATGAACATTGATATATCTACACCGCTATCTCTATAAACATGGAAATATCTACACCGCCATCTCTATAAACATGGAAATATCTACACCGTCATCTTTATAAACATGGAAATATCTACACCGCTATCTGTATAAACATGGAAATATCTGCACTGCGATCTGTATAAACATGGAAATATCTACACCGCTATCTGTATAAACATGGAAATATCTAAACCGCTGTCTGTGTAAACATGGAAATATGTACACAGCTATCTCTATAAACATGGAAATATCTACACCGCCATCTGTATAAACATGGAAATACCTACAAAGTCATCTGTATAAACATGGAAATATCTACACAGCCATCTGTATAAACATGGAAATATCTACACAGCCATCTGTATAAACCTGGAAATATCTGCACTGTCATCTATATAAACATGGAAATATCTACAGAGAACTCTGTATAAACATGGAAATATCGGCACAGCCATCTGTATAAACATGGAAATATCTACAACGCTATCTGTATAAACATGGAAATATCTACACCGCTATGTGTATTAACGTGGAAATATCCCCATTGCTATCTGCATAAACATGGACAAATCTCCACCGCAATATGTATAAACATGAAAATATCTACACTTCTATCTCTATAAACATGGAAATATCTACACTGCCATCTGTACAAACATGGAAATAACTACACAGTCATCTGTTGAAACATGGAAATATCTACACCGCTATCTCTATAAACATGGAAATAACTACACTGCTATCTCTATAAACATGGAAATATCTACACCGCTATCTCCATCAACATGGAAATATACACACCGCCATCTCTTTAAACATGGAGGTATCTACAACGCCATCTACATAAACAAGAAAATATCTACACTGCCATCTATATAAACATGGAAATATCTACACCGCCATCTCTATAAACATGGAAATATCTACATTGCCATTTGTAGAAAGATGGAAATATCTACACCGCCATCTGTATAAACCTGGAAATACCAACACCGCTATCTGTATAAACATGGAAATATCTACACCGCAATCTTTATAAACATGGAAATATCTACACTGCTCTCTGTATAAATATGAAATATCTAAGCCGCTATCTCTATAAAAGTGGAAATATCTACACTGCTATCTGTATAAACATGGAAATATCCTCACTGCTATCTCTATGAACATTGATATATCTACACCGCTATCTCTATAAACATGGAAATATCTACACCGCCATCTCTATAAACATGGAAATATCTACACCGTCATCTGTATAAACATGGAAATATCTACACCGCTATCTGTATAAACATGGAAATATCTACACCGCGATCTGTATAAACATGGAAATATCTACACCGCGATCTGTATAAACATGGAAATATCTAAACCGCTATCTGTGTAAACATGGAAATATCTACACAGCTATCTCTATAAACTTGGAAATATCTACACCGCCATCTGTATAAACATGGAAATACCTACAAAGTCATCTGTATAAACATGGAAATATCTACACAGCCATCTGTATAAACATGGAAATATCTACACAGCCATCTGTATAAACCTGGAAATATCTGCACTGTCATCTATATAAACATGGAAATATCTACAGAGAACTCTGTAAAACATGGAAATATCGGCACAGCCATCTGTATAAACATGGAAATATCTACAACGCTATCTGTATAAACATGGAAATATCTACACCGCTATGTGTATTAACGTGGAAATGTCTCCATTGCTATCTGTATAAACATGGACAAATCTCCACCGCAATATGTATAAACATGAAAATATCTATACTTCTATCTCTAAAAACATGGAAATATCTACACTGCCATCTGTACAAACATGGAAATATCTACACAGTCATCTGTAGAAACATGGAAATATCTACACCGCTATCTCTATGAACATGGAAATAACTACACCGCTATCTCTATAAACATGGAAATATCTACACCGCTATCTCCATCAACATGGAAATATACACACCGCCATCTCTTTAAACATGGAGGTATCTACAACGCCATCTACATAAACAAGAAAATATCTACACTGCCATCTATATAAACATGGAAATATCTACACCGCCATCTCTATAAACATGGAAATATCTACACTGCCATTTGTAGAAAGATGGAAATATCTACACCGCCATCTGTATAAACCTGGAAATACCTACACCGCTATCTGTATAAACATGGAAATATCTACACCGCAATCTGTATAAACATGGAAATATCTCCACTGCTCTCTGTATAAATATGAAATATCTAAACCGCTATCTCTATAAAAGTGGAAATATCTACACTGCTATCTGTATAAACATGGAAATATCCTCACTGCTATCTCTATGAACATTGATATATCTACACCGCTATCTCTATAAACACGGAAATATCTACACCGCCATCTCTATAAACATGGAAATATCTACACCGCCATTTGTAGAAAGATGGAAATATCTACAACGCCATCTTTATAAACGTGGAAATATCTACACCGCTATCTGTATAAACATGGAAATATCTACACCGCAATCTCTATAAACATGGAAATATCTACACCGCTCTGTGTATAAATATGAAATACCTAAACAGCTATCTCTATAAAAGTGGAAATATCTACACTGCTCTCTGTATAAACATGGAAATATCCACACTAATATCTCTATGAACATTGATATATCTACACCGCTATCTCTATAAACATGGAAATATCTACACCGCCATCTCTATAAACATGGAAATATCTACACCGTCATCTGTATAAACATGGAAATATCTACACCGCTATCTGTATAAACATGGAAATATCTGCACTGCGATCTGTATAAACATGGAAATATCTACACCGCGATCTGTATAAACATGGAAATATCTAAACCGCTATCTGTGTAAACATGGAAATATGTACACAGCTATCTCTATAAACATGGAAATATCTACACCGCCATCTGTATAAACATGGAAATACCTACAAAGTCATCTGTATAAACATGGAAATATCTACACAGCCATCTGTATAAACATGGAAATATCTACACAGCCATCTGTATAAACCTGGAAATATCTGCACTGTCATCTATATAAACATGGAAATATCTACAGAGAACTCTGTATAAACATGGAAATATCGGCACAGCCATCTGTATAAACATGGAAATATCTACAACGCTATCTGTATAAACATGGAAATATCTACACCGCTATGTGTATTAACGTGGAAATATCCCCATTGCTATCTGCATAAACATGGACAAATCTCCACCGCAATATGTATAAACATGAAAATATCTACACTTCTATCTCTATAAACATGGAAATATCTACACTGCCATCTGTACAAACATGGAAATAACTACACAGTCATCTGTTGAAACATGGAAATATCTACACCGCTATCTCTATAAACATGGAAATAACTACACTGCTATCTCTATAAACATGGAAATATCTACACCGCTATCTCCATCAACATGGAAATATACACACCGCCATCTCTTTAAACATGGAGGTATCTACAACGCCATCTACATAAACAAGAAAATATCTACACTGCCATCTATATAAACATGGAAATATCTACACCGCCATCTCTATAAACATGGAAATATCTACATTGCCATTTGTAGAAAGATGGAAATATCTACACCGCCATCTGTATAAACCTGGAAATACCAACACCGCTATCTGTATAAACATGGAAATATCTACACCGCAATCTTTATAAACATGGAAATATCTACACTGCTCTCTGTATAAATATGAAATATCTAAACCGCTATCTCTATAAAAGTGGAAATATCTACACTGCTATCTGTATAAACATGGAAATATCCTCACTGCTATCTCTATGAACATTGATATATCTACACCGCTATCTCTATAAACATGGAAATATCTACACCGCCATCTCTATAAACATGGAAATATCTACACCGTCATCTGTATAAACATGGAAATATCTACACCGCTATCTGTATAAACATGGAAATATCTACACCGCGATCTGTATAAACATGGAAATATCTACACCGCGATCTGTATAAACATGGAAATATCTAAACCGCTATCTGTGTAAACATGGAAATATCTACACAGCTATCTCTATAAACTTGGAAATATCTACACCGCCATCTGTATAAACATGGAAATACCTACAAAGTCATCTGTATAAACATGGAAATATCTACACAGCCATCTGTATAAACATGGAAATATCTACACAGCCATCTGTATAAACCTGGAAATATCTGCACTGTCATCTATATAAACATGGAAATATCTACAGAGAACTCTGTATAAACATGGAAATATCGGCACAGCCATCTGTATAAACATGGAAATATCTACAACGCTATCTGTATAAACATGGAAATATCTACACCGCTATGTGTATTAACGTGGAAATATCTCCATTGCTATCTGTATAAACATGGACAAATCTCCACCGCAATATGTATAAACATGAAAATATCTACACTTCTATCTCTATAAACATGGAAATATCTACACCGCCATCTGTACAAACATGGAAATATCTACACAGTCATCTGTAGAAACATGGAAATATCTACACCGCTATCTCTATAAACATGGAAATAACTACACCGCTATCTCTATAAACATGGAAATATCTACACCGCTATCTCCATCAACATGGAAATATACACACCGCCATCTCTTTAAACATGGAGGTATCTACAACGCCATCTACATAAACAAGAAAATATCTACACTGCCATCTATATAAACATGGAAATATCTACACCGCCATCTCCATAAACATGGAAATATCTACACTGCCATTTGTAGAAAGATGGAAATATCTACACCGCCATCTGTATAAACGTGGAAATATCTACACCGCTATCTGTATAAACATGGAAATATCTACACCGCAATCTGTATAAACATGGAAATATCTCCACTGCTCTCTGTATAAATATGAAATATCTAAACCGCTATCTCTATAAAAGTGGAAATATCTACACTGCTATCTGTATAAACATGGAAATATCCTCACTGCTAACTCTATGAACATTGATATATCTACACCGCTCTCTCTATAAACACGGAAATATCTACACCACCATCTCTATAAACATGGAAATATCTACACTGCCATTTGTAGAAAGATGGAAATATCTACACCGCCATCTGTATAAACGTGGAAATATCTACACCGCTATCTGTATAAACATGGAAATATCTACACCGCAATCTCTATAAACATGGAAATATCTACACCGATCTGTGTATAAATATGAAATACCTAAACAGCTATCTCTATAAAAGTGGAAATATCTACACTGCTCTCTGTATAAACATGGAAATATCCACACTAATATCTCTATGAACATTGATATATCTACACCGCTATCTCTATAAACATGGAAATATCTACACCGCCATCTCTATAAACATGGAAATATCTACACCGTCATCTGTATAAACATGGAAATATCTACACCGCTATCTGTATAAACATGGAAATATCTGCACTGCGATCTGTATAAACATGGAAATATCTACACCGCGATCTGTATAAACATGGAAATATCTAAACCGCTATCTGTGTAAACATGGAAATATGTACACAGCTATCTCTATAAACATGGAAATATCTACACCGCCATCTGTATAAACATGGAAATACCTACAAAGTCATCTGTATAAACATGGAAATATCTACACAGCCATCTGTATAAACATGGAAATATCTACACAGCCATCTGTATAAACCTGGAAATATCTGCACTGTCATCTATATAAACATGGAAATATCTACAGAGAACTCTGTATAAACATGGAAATATCGGCACAGCCATCTGTATAAACATGGAAATATCTACAACGCTATCTGTATAAACATGGAAATATCTACACCGCTATGTGTATTAACGTGGAAATATCCCCATTGCTATCTGCATAAACATGGACAAATCTCCACCGCAATATGTATAAACATGAAAATATCTACACTTCTATCTCTATAAACATGGAAATATCTACACTGCCATCTGTACAAACATGGAAATAACTACACAGTCATCTGTTGAAACATGGAAATATCTACACCGCTATCTCTATAAACATGGAAATAACTACACTGCTATCTCTATAAACATGGAAATATCTACACCGCTATCTCCATCAACATGGAAATATACACACCGCCATCTCTTTAAACATGGAGGTATCTACAACGCCATCTACATAAACAAGAAAATATCTACACTGCCATCTATATAAACATGGAAATATCTACACCGCCATCTCTATAAACATGGAAATATCTACATTGCCATTTGTAGAAAGATGGAAATATCTACACCGCCATCTGTATAAACCTGGAAATACCAACACCGCTATCTGTATAAACATGGAAATATCTAGACCGCAATCTTTATAAACATGGAAATATCTACACTGCTCTCTGTATAAATATGAAATATCTAAACCGCTATCTCTATAAAAGTGGAAATATCTACACTGCTATCTGTATAAACATGGAAATATCCTCACTGCTATCTCTATGAACATTGATATATCTACACCGCTATCTCTATAAACATGGAAATATCTACACCGCCATCTCTATAAACATGGAAATATCTACACCGTCATCTGTATAAACATGGAAATATCTACACCGCTATCTGTATAAACATGGAAATATCTACACCGCGATCTGTATAAACATGGAAATATCTACACCGCGATCTGTATAAACATGGAAATATCTAAACCGCTATCTGTGTAAACATGGAAATATCTACACAGCTATCTCTATAAACTTGGAAATATCTACACCGCCATCTGTATAAACATGGAAATACCTACAAAGTCATCTGTATAAACATGGAAATATCTACACAGCCATCTGTATAAACATGGAAATATCTACACAGCCATCTGTATAAACCTGGAAATATCTGCACTGTCATCTATATAAACATGGAAATATCTACAGAGAACTCTGTAAAACATGGAAATATCGGCACAGCCATCTGTATAAACATGGAAATATCTACAACGCTATCTGTATAAACATGGAAATATCTACACCGCTATGTGTATTAACGTGGAAATGTCTCCATTGCTATCTGTATAAACATGGACAAATCTCCACCGCAATATGTATAAACATGAAAATATCTATACTTCTATCTCTAAAAACATGGAAATATCTACACTGCCATCTGTACAAACATGGAAATATCTACACAGTCATCTGTAGAAACATGGAAATATCTACACCGCTATCTCTATAAACATGGAAATAACTACACCGCTATCTCTATAAACATGGAAATATTTACACCGCTATCTCCATCAACATGGAAATATACACACCGTCATCTCTTTAAACATGGAGGTATCTACAACGCCATCTACATAAACAAGAAAATATCTACACTGCCATCTATATAAACATGGAAATATCTACACCGCCATCTCTATAAACATGGAAATATCAACACTGCCATTTGTAGAAAGATGGAAATATCTACACCGCCATCTGTATAAACCTGGAAATACCTACACCGCTATCTGTATAAACATGGAAATATCTACACCGCAATCTGAATAAACATGGAAATATCTCCACTGCTCTCTGTATAAATATGAAATATCTAAACCGCTATCTCTATAAAAGTGGAAATATCTACACTGCTATCTGTATAAACATGGAAATATCCTCACTGCTATCTCTATGAACATTGATATATCTACACCGCTATCTCTATAAACATGGAAATATCTACACCGCCATCTCTATAAACATGGAAATATCTACACTGTCATCTGTATAAACATGGAAATATCTACACCGCTATCTGTATAAACATGGAAATATCTACACCGCGATCTGTATAAACATGGAAATATCTACACCGCGATCTGTATAAACATGGAAATATCTAAACCGCTATCTGTGTAAACATGGAAATATCTACACAGCCATCTCTATAAACATGGAAATATCTACACCGCAATCTCTATAAACATGGAAATATCTACACCGATCTGTGTATAAATATGAAATACCTAAACAGCTATCTCTATAAAAGTGGAAATATCTACACTGCTCTCTGTATAAACATGGAAATATCCACACTAATATCTCTATGAACATTGATATATCTACACCGCTATCTCTATAAACATGGAAATATCTACACCGCCATCTCTATAAACATGGAAATATCTACACCGTCATCTTTATAAACATGGAAATATCTACACCGCTATCTGTATAAACATGGAAATATCTGCACTGCGATCTGTATAAACATGGAAATATCTACACCGCTATCTGTATAAACATGGAAATATCTAAACCGCTGTCTGTGTAAACATGGAAATATGTACACAGCTATCTCTATAAACATGGAAATATCTACACCGCCATCTGTATAAACATGGAAATACCTACAAAGTCATCTGTATAAACATGGAAATATCTACACAGCCATCTGTATAAACATGGAAATATCTACACAGCCATCTGTATAAACCTGGAAATATCTGCACTGTCATCTATATAAACATGGAAATATCTACAGAGAACTCTGTATAAACATGGAAATATCGGCACAGCCATCTGTATAAACATGGAAATATCTACAACGCTATCTGTATAAACATGGAAATATCTACACCGCTATGTGTATTAACGTGGAAATATCCCCATTGCTATCTGCATAAACATGGACAAATCTCCACCGCAATATGTATAAACATGAAAATATCTACACTTCTATCTCTATAAACATGGAAATATCTACACTGCCATCTGTACAAACATGGAAATAACTACACAGTCATCTGTTGAAACATGGAAATATCTACACCGCTATCTCTATAAACATGGAAATAACTACACTGCTATCTCTATAAACATGAAAATATCTACACCGCTATCTCCATCAACATGGAAATATACACACCGCCATCTCTTTAAACATGGAGGTATCTACAACGCCATCTACATAAACAAGAAAATATCTACACTGCCATCTATATAAACATGGAAATATCTACACCGCCATCTCTATAAACATGGAAATATCTACATTGCCATTTGTAGAAAGATGGAAATATCTACACCGCCATCTGTATAAACCTGGAAATACCAACACCGCTATCTGTATAAACATGGAAATATCTACACCGCAATCTTTATAAACATGGAAATATCTACACTGCTCTCTGTATAAATATGAAATATCTAAGCCGCTATCTCTATAAAAGTGGAAATATCTACACTGCTATCTGTATAAACATGGAAATATCCTCACTGCTATCTCTATGAACATTGATATATCTACACCGCTATCTCTATAAACATGGAAATATCTACACCGCCATCTCTATAAACATGGAAATATCTACACCGTCATCTGTATAAACATGGAAATATCTACACCGCTATCTGTATAAACATGGAAATATCTACACCGCGATCTGTATAAACATGGAAATATCTACACCGCGATCTGTATAAACATGGAAATATCTAAACCGCTATCTGTGTAAACATGGAAATATCTACACAGCTATCTCTATAAACTTGGAAATATCTACACCGCCATCTGTATAAACATGGAAATACCTACAAAGTCATCTGTATAAACATGGAAATATCTACACAGCCATCTGTATAAACATGGAAATATCTACACAGCCATCTGTATAAACCTGGAAATATCTGCACTGTCATCTATATAAACATGGAAATATCTACAGAGAACTCTGTAAAACATGGAAATATCGGCACAGCCATCTGTATAAACATGGAAATATCTACAACGCTATCTGTATAAACATGGAAATATCTACACCGCTATGTGTATTAACGTGGAAATGTCTCCATTGCTATCTGTATAAACATGGACAAATCTCCACCGCAATATGTATAAACATGAAAATATCTATACTTCTATCTCTAAAAACATGGAAATATCTACACTGCCATCTGTACAAACATGGAAATATCTACACAGTCATCTGTAGAAACATGGAAATATCTACACCGCTATCTCTATAAACATGGAAATAACTACACCGCTATCTCTATAAACATGGAAATATTTACACCGCTATCTCCATCAACATGGAAATATACACACCGTCATCTCTTTAAACATGGAGGTATCTACAACGCCATCTACATAAACAAGAAAATATCTACACTGCCATCTATATAAACATGGAAATATCTACACCGCCATCTCTATAAACATGGAAATATCAACACTGCCATTTGTAGAAAGATGGAAATATCTACACCGCCATCTGTATAAACCTGGAAATACCTACACCGCTATCTGTATAAACATGGAAATATCTACACCGCAATCTGAATAAACATGGAAATATCTCCACTGCTCTCTGTATAAATATGAAATATCTAAACCGCTATCTCTATAAAAGTGGAAATATCTACACTGCTATCTGTATAAACATGGAAATATCCTCACTGCTATCTCTATGAACATTGATATATCTACACCGCTATCTCTATAAACATGGAAATATCTACACCGCCATCTCTATAAACATGGAAATATCTACACTGTCATCTGTATAAACATGGAAATATCTACACCGCTATCTGTATAAACATGGAAATATCTACACCGCGATCTGTATAAACATGGAAATATCTACACCGCGATCTGTATAAACATGGAAATATCTAAACCGCTATCTGTGTAAACATGGAAATATCTACACAGCCATCTCTATAAACATGGAAATATCTACACCGCAATCTCTATAAACATGGAAATATCTACACCGATCTGTGTATAAATATGAAATACCTAAACAGCTATCTCTATAAAAGTGGAAATATCTACACTGCTATCTGTATAAACATGGAAATATCCACACTAATATCTCTATGAACATTGATATATCTACACCGCTATCTCTATAAACATGGAAATATCTACACCGCCATCTCTATAAACATGGAAATATCTACACCGTCATCTTTATAAACATGGAAATATCTACACCGCTATCTGTATAAACATGGAAATATCTGCACTGCGATCTGTATAAACATGGAAATATCTACACCGCTATCTGTATAAACATGGAAATATCTAAACCGCTATCTGTGTAAACATGGAAATATGTACACAGCTATCTCTATAAACATGGAAATATCTACACCGCCATCTGTATAAACATGGAAATACCTACAAAGTCATCTGTATAAACATGGAAATATCTACACAGCCATCTGTATAAACATGGAAATATCTACACAGCCATCTGTATAAACCTGGAAATATCTGCACTGTCATCTATATAAACATGGAAATATCTACAGAGAACTCTGTATAAACATGGAAATATCGGCACAGCCATCTGTATAAACATGGAAATATCTACAACGCTATCTGTATAAACATGGAAATATCTACACCGCTATGTGTATTAACGTGGAAATATCCCCATTGCTATCTGCATAAACATGGACAAATCTCCACCGCAATATGTATAAACATGAAAATATCTACACTTCTATCTCTATAAACATGGAAATATCTACACTGCCATCTGTACAAACATGGAAATAACTACACAGTCATCTGTTGAAACATGGAAATATCTACACCGCTATCTCTATAAACATGGAAATAACTACACTGCTATCTCTATAAACATGGAAATATCTACACCGCTATCTCCATCAACATGGAAATATACACACCGCCATCTCTTTAAACATGGAGGTATCTACAACGCCATCTACATAAACAAGAAAATATCTACACTGCCATCTATATAAACATGGAAATATCTACACCGCCATCTCTATAAACATGGAAATATCTACATTGCCATTTGTAGAAAGATGGAAATATCTACACCGCCATCTGTATAAACCTGGAAATACCAACACCGCTATCTGTATAAACATGGAAATATCTACACCGCAATCTTTATAAACATGGAAATATCTACACTGCTCTCTGTATAAATATGAAATATCTAAGCCGCTATCTCTATAAAAGTGGAAATATCTACACTGCTATCTGTATAAACATGGAAATATCCTCACTGCTATCTCTATGAACATTGATATATCTACACCGCTATCTCTATAAACATGGAAATATCTACACCGCCATCTCTATAAACATGGAAATATCTACACCGTCATCTGTATAAACATGGAAATATCTACACCGCTATCTGTATAAACATGGAAATATCTACACCGCGATCTGTATAAACATGGAAATATCTACACCGCGATTTGTATAAACATGGAAATATCTAAACCGCTATCTGTGTAAACATGGAAATATCTACACAGCTATCTCTATAAACTTGGAAATATCTACACCGCCATCTGTATAAACATGGAAATACCTACAAAGTCATCTGTATAAACATGGAAATATCTACACAGCCATCTGTATAAACATGGAAATATCTACACAGCCATCTGTATAAACCTGGAAATATCTGCACTGTCATCTATATAAACATGGAAATATCTACAGAGAACTCTGTAAAACATGGAAATATCGGCACAGCCATCTGTATAAACATGGAAATATCTACAACGCTATCTGTATAAACATGGAAATATCTACACCGCTATGTGTATTAACGTGGAAATGTCTCCATTGCTATCTGTATAAACATGGACAAATCTCCACCGCAATATGTATAAACATGAAAATATCTACACTTCTATCTCTAAAAACATGGAAATATCTACACTGCCATCTGTACAAACATGGAAATATCTACACAGTCATCTGTAGAAACATGGAAATATCTACACCGCTATCTCTATAAACATGGAAATAACTACACCGCTATCTCTATAAACATGGAAATATTTACACCGCTATCTCCATCAACATGGAAATATACACACCGTCATCTCTTTAAACATGGAGGTATCTACAACGCCATCTACATAAACAAGAAAATATCTACACTGCCATCTATATAAACATGGAAATATCTACACCGCCATCTCTATAAACATGGAAATATCTACACTGCCATTTGTAGAAAGATGGAAATATCTACACCGCCATCTGTATAAACCTGGAAATACCTACACCGCTATCTGTATAAACATGGAAATATCTACACCGCAATCTGAATAAACATGGAAATATCTCCACTGCTCTCTGTATAAATATGAAATATCTAAACCGCTATCTCTATAAAATTGGAAATATCTACACTGCTATCTGTATAAACATGGAAATATCCTCACTGCTATCTCTATGAACATTGATATATCTACACCGCTATCTCTATAAACATGGAAATATCTACACCGCCATCTCTATAAACATGGAAATATCTACACTGTCATCTGTATAAACATGGAAATATCTACACCGCTATCTGTATAAACATGGAAATATCTACACCGCGATCTGTGTAAACATGGAAATATCTACACCGCGATCTGTATAAACATGGAAATATCTAAACCGCTATCTGTGTAAACATGGAAATATCTACACAGCCATCTCTATAAACATGGAAATATCTACACTGCCATCTGTATAAACATGGAAATACCTACAAAGTCATCTGTATAAACATGGAAATATCTACACAGCCATCTGTATAAACATGGAAATATCTACACAGCCATCTGTATAAATCTGGAAATATCTGCACTGTCATCTATATAAACATGGAAATATTTACAGAGAGCTCTGTATAAACATGGAAATATCGGCACAGCCATCTGTATAAACATGGAAATATCTACAACGCTATCTGTATAAACATGGAAATATCTACACCGCTATGTGTATTAACGTGGAAATATCTCCATTGCAATCTGTATAAACATGGACAAATCTCCACCGCAATATGTATAAACACGAAAATATCTACACTTCTATCTGTATAAACATGGAAATATCTACACTGCCATCTGTACAAACATGGAAATATCTACACAGTCATCTGTAGAAACATGGAAATATCTACACCGCTATCTGTATAAACATGGAAATAACTACAACGCTATCTCTATAAACATGGAAATATCTACACCGCTATCTCCATCAACATGGAAATATACACACCGCCATCTCTTTAAACTTGGAGGTATCTACAACGCCATCTACATAAACAAGAAAATATCTACACTGCCATCTATATAAACATGGAAATATCTACACCGCCATCTCTATAAACATGGAAATATCTACACTGCCATTTGTAGAAAGATGGAAAATCTACACCGCCATCTGTATAAACCTGGAAATACCTACACCGCTATCTGTATAAACATGGAAATATCTACACCGCAATCTCTATAAACATGGAAATATCTACACCGCTCTGTGTATAAATATGAAAAACCTAAACAGCTATCTCTATAAAACTGGAAATATCTACACTGCTCTCTGTATAAACATGGAAATATCCTCACTACTATCTCTATGAACATTGATATATCTACACCGCTATCTCTATAAACATGGAAATATCTACACCGCCATCTCTATAAACATGGAAATATCTACACCGTCATCTGTATAAACATGGAAATATCTACACCGCTATCTGTATAAACATGGAAATATCTGCACTGCGATCTGTATAAACATGGAAATATCTACACCGCTATCTGTATAAACATGGAACTATCTAAACCGCTATCTGTGTAAACATGGAAATATCTACACAGCTATCTCTATAAACATGGGAATATCTACACCGCCATCTGTATAAACATGGAAATACCTACAAAGTCATCTGTATAAACATGGAAATATCTACACAGCCATCTGTATAAACATGGAAATATCTACACAGCCATCTGTATAAACCTGGAAATATCTGCACTGTCATCTATATAAACATGGAAATATCTACAGAGAACTCTGTATAAACATGGAAATATCGGCACAGCCATCTGTATAAACATGGAAATATCTACAACGGTGTCTGTATAAACATGGAAATATCTACACCGCTATGTGTATTAACGTGGAAATATCTCCATTGCTATCTGCATAAACATGGACAAATCCCCACCGCAATATGTATAAACATGAAAATATCTACACTTCTATCTCTATAAACATGGAAATATCTACACTGCCATCTGTACAAACATGGAAATATCTACACAGTCATCTGTTGAAACATGGAAATATCTACACCGCTATCTCTATAAACATGGAAATAACTACACCGCTATCTCTATAAACATGGAAATATCTACACCGCCATCTCCATCAACATGGAAATATACACACCGTCATCTCTTTAAACATGGAGGTATCTACAACGCCATCTACATAAACAAGAAAATATCTACACTTCCATCTATATAAACATGGAAATATCTACACCGCCATCTCTATAAACATGGAAATATCTACACTGCCATTTGTAGAAAGATGGAAATATCTACACCGCCATCTGTATAAACCTGGAAATACCTACACCGCTATCTGTATAAACATGGAAATATCTACACCGCAATCTGTATAAACATGGAAATATCTCCACTGCTCTCTGTATAAATATGAAATATCTAAACCGCTATCTCTATAAAAGTGGAAATATCTACACTGCTATCTGTATAAACATGGAAATATCCTCACTGCTATCTCTATGAACATTGATATATCTACACCGCTATCTCTATAAACATGGAAATATCTACACCGCCATCTCTATAAACATGGAAATATCTACACTGTCATCTGTATAAACATGGAAATATCTACACCGCTATCTGTATAAACATGGAAATATCTACACCGCGATCTGTATAAACATGGAAATATCTACACCGCGATCTGTATAAACATGGAAATATCTAAAACGCGATCTGTGTAAACATGGAAATATCTACACAGCCATCTCTATAAACATGGAAATATCTACACCGCCATCTGTATAAACATGGAAATACCTACAAAGTCATCTGTATAAACATGGAAATATCTACACAGCCATCTGTATAAACATGGAAATATCTACACAGCCATCTGTATAAACCTGGAAATATCTGCACTGTCATCTATATAAACATGGAAATATCTTCAGAGAGCTCTGTATAAACATGGAAATATCGGCACAGCCATCTGTATAAACATGGAAATATCTACAACGCTATCTGTATAAACATGGAAATATCTACACCGCTATGTGTATTAACGTGGAAATATCTCCATTGCTATCTGTATAAACATGGACAAATCTCCACCGCAATATGTATAAACACGAAAATATCTACACTTCTATCTGTATAAACATGGAAATATCTACACTGCCATCTGTACAAACATGGAAATATCTACACAGTCATCTGTAGAAACATGGAAATATCTACACCGCTATCTGTATAAACATGGAAATAACTACAACGCTATCTCTATAAACATGGAAATATCTACACCGCTATCTCCATCAACATGGAAATATACACACCGCCATCTCTTTAAACTTGGAGGTATCTACAACGCCATCTACATAAACAAGAAAATATCTACACTGCCATCTATATAAACATGGAAATATCTACACCGCCATCTCTATAAACATGGAAATATCTACACTGCCATTTGTAGAAAGATGGAAAATCTACACCGCCATCTGTATAAACCTGGAAATACCTACACTGCTATCTGTATAAACATGGAAATATCTACACCGCAATCTCTATAAACATGGAAATATCTACACCGCTCTGTGTATAAATATGAAAAACCTAAACAGCTATCTCTATAAAACTGGAAATATCTACACTGCTCTCTGTATAAACATGGAAATATCCTCACTACTATCTCTATGAACATTGATATATCTACACCGCTATCTCTATAAACATGCAAATATCTACACCGCCATCTCTATAAACATGGAAATATCTACACCGTCATCTGTATAAACATGGAAATATCTACACCGCTATCTGTATAAACATGGAAATATCTGCACTGCGATCTGTATAAACATGGAAATATCTACACCGCTATCTGTATAAACATGGAACTATCTAAACCGCTATCTGTGTAAACATGGAAATATCTACACAGCTATCTCTATAAACATGGGAATATCTACACCGCCATCTGTATAAACATGGAAATACCTACAAAGTCATCTGTATAAACATGGAAATATCTACACAGCCATCTGTATAAACATGGAAATATCTACACAGCCATCTGTATAAACCTGGAAATATCTGCACTGTCATCTATATAAACATGGAAATATCTACAGAGAACTCTGTATAAACATGGAAATATCGGCACAGCCATCTGTATAAACATGGAAATATCTACAACGGTGTCTGTATAAACATGGAAATATGTACAACGCTATGTGTATTAACGTGGAAATATCTCCATTGCTATCTGCATAAACATGGACAAATCCCCACCGCAATATGTATAAACATGAAAATATCTACACTTCTATCTCTATAAACATGGAAATATCTACACTGCCATCTGTACAAACATGGAAATATCTACACAGTCATCTGTTGAAACATGGAAATATCTACACCGCTATCTCTATAAACATGGAAATAACTACACCGCTATCTCTATAAACATGGAAATATCTACACCGCCATCTCCATCAACATGGAAATATACACACCGTCATCTCTTTAAACATGGAGGTATCTACAACGCCATCTACATAAACAAGAAAATATCTACACTTCCATCTATATAAACATGGAAATATCTACACCGCCATCTCTATAAACATGGAAATATCTACACTGCCATTTGTAGAAAGATGGAAATATCTACACCGCCATCTGTATAAACCTGGAAATACCTACACCGCTATCTGTATAAACATGGAAATATCTACACCGCAATCTGAATAAACATGGAAATATCTCCACTGCTCTCTGTATAAATATGAAATATCTAAACCGCTATCTCTATAAAAGTGGAAATATCTACACTGCTATCTGTATAAACATGGAAATATCCTCACTGCTATCTCTATGAACATTGATATATCTACACCGCTATCTCTATAAACATGGAAATATCTACACCGCCATCTCTATAAACATGGAAATATCTACACTGTCATCTGTATAAACATGGAAATATCTACACCGCTATCTGTATAAACATGGAAATATCTACACCGCGATCTGTATAAACATGGAAATATCTACACCGCGATCTGTATAAACATGGAAATATCTAAACCGCGATCTGTGTAAACATGGAAATATCTACACAGCCATCTCTATAAACATGGAAATATCTACACCGCCATCTGTATAAACATGGAAATACCTACAAAGTCATCTGTATAAACATGGAAATATCTACACAGCCATCTGTATAAACATGGAAATATCTACACAGCCATCTGTATAAACCTGGAAATATCTGCACTGTCATCTATATAAACATGGAAATATCTTCAGAGAGCTCTGTATAAACATGGAAATATCGGCACAGCCATCTGTATAAACATGGAAATATCTACAACGCTATCTGTATAAACATGGAAATATCTACACCGCTATGTGTATTAACGTGGAAATATCTCCATTGCTATCTGTATAAACATGGACAAATCTCCACCGCAATATGTATAAACATGAAAATATCTACACTTCTATCTCTATAAACATGGAAATATCTACACTGCCATCTGTACAAACATGGAAATATCTACACAGTCATCTGTAGAAACATGGAAATATCTACACCGCTATCTCTATAAACATGGAAATAACTACACCGCTATCTCTATAAACATGGAAATATCTACACCGCTATCTCCATCAACATGGAAATATACACACCGCCATCTCTTTAAACATGGAGGTATCTACAACGCCATCTACATAAACAAGAAAATATCTACACTGCCATCTATATAAACATGGAAATATCTACACCGCCATCTCTATAAACATAGAAATATCTACACTGCCATTTGTAGAAAGATGGAAAATCTACACCGCCATCTGTATAAACCTGGAAATACCTACACCGCTATCTGTATAAACATGGAAATATCTACACCGCAATCTGTATAAACATGGAAATATCTCCACTGCTCTCTGTATAAATATGAAATATCTAAACCTCTATCTCTATGAAAGTGGAAATATCTACACTGCTATGTGTATAAACATGGAAATATCCTCACTGCTATCTCTATGAACATTGGTATATCTACACCGCTATCTCTATAAACATGGAAATATCTACACCGCCATCTCTATAAACATGGAAATATCTACACCGTCATCTTTATAAACATGGAAATATCTACACCGCTATCTGTATAAACATGGAAATATCTGCACCGCGATCTGTATAAACATGGAAATATCTACACCGCGATCTGTATAAACATGGAAATATCTAAGCCGCTATCTGTGCAAACATGGAAATATCTACACAGCTATCTCTATAAACATGGAAATATCTACACCGCCATCTGTATAAACATGGAAATACCTACAAAGTCATCTGTATAAACATGGAAATATCTACACAGCCATCTGTATAAACATGGAAATATCTACACAGCCATCTGTATAAACCTGGAAATATCTGCACTGTCATCTATGTAAACATGGAAATATCTACAGAGAACTCTGTATAAACATGGAAATATCGGCACAGCCATCTGTATAAACATGGAAATATCTACAACGCTATCTGTATAAACATGGAAATATCTACACCGCTATGTGTATTAACGTGGAAATATCTCCATTGCTATCTGCATAAACATGGACAAATCTCCACCGCAATATGTATAAACATGAAAATATCTACACTTCTATCTCTATAAACATGGAAATATCTACACTGCCATCTGTACAAACATGGAAATATCTACACAGTCATCTGTAGAAACATGGAAATATCTACACCGCTATCTCTATAAACATGGAAATAACTACACCGCTATCTCTATAAACATGGAAATATCTACACCGCTATCTCCATCAACATGGAAATATACACACCGCCATCTCTTTAAACATGGAGGTATCTACAACGCCATCTACATAAACAAGAAAATATCTACACTGCCATCTATATAAACATGGAAATATCTACACCGCCATCTCTATAAACATAGAAATATCTACACTGCCATTTGTAGAAAGATGGAAAATCTACACCGCCATCTGTATAAACCTGGAAATACCTACACCGCTATCTGTATAAACATGGAAATATCTACACCGCAATCTGTATAAACATGGAAATATCTCCACTGCTCTCTGTATAAATATGAAATATCTAAACCTCTATCTCTATGAAAGTGGAAATATCTACACTGCTATGTGTATAAACATGGAAATATCCTCACTGCTATCTCTATGAACATTGATATATCTACACCGCTATCTCTATAAACATGGAAATATCTACACCGCCATCTCTATAAACATGGAAATATCTACACCGTCATCTGTATAAACATGGAAATATCTACACCGCTATCTGTATAAACATGGAAATATCTGCACCGCGATCTGCATAAACATGGAAATATCTACACCGCGATCTGTATAAACATGGAAATATCTAAACCGCTATCTGTGCAAACATGGAAATATCTACACAGCTATCTCTATAAACATGGAAATATCTACACCGCCATCTGTATAAACATGGAAATACCTACAAAGTCATCTGTATAAACATGGAAATATCTACGCAGCCATCTGTATAAACATGGAAATATCTACACAGCCATCTGTATAAACCTGGAAATATCTGCACTGTCATCTATGTAAACATGGAAATATCTACAGAGAACTCTGTATAAACATGGAAATATCGGCACAGCCATCTGTATAAACATGGAAATATCTACAACGCTATCTGTATAAACATGGAAATATCTACACCGCTATGTGTATTAACGTGGAAATATCTCCATTGCTATCTGCATAAACATGGACAAATCTCCACCGCAATATGTATAAACATGAAAATATCTACACTTCTATCTCTATAAACATGGAAATATCTACACTGCCATCTGTACAAACATGGAAATATCTACACAGTCATCTGTAGAAACATGGAAATATCTACACCGCTATCTCTATAAACATGGAAATAACTACACCGCTATCTCTATAAACATGGAAATATCTACACCGCTATCTCCATCAACATGGAAATATACACACCGCCATCTCTTTAAACATGGAGGTATCTACAACGCCATCTACATAAACAAGAAAATATCTACACTGCCATCTATATAAACATGGAAATATCTACACCGCCATCTCTATAAACATAGAAATATCTACACTGCCATTTGTAGAAAGATGGAAAATCTACACCGCCATGTGTATAAACCTGGAAATACCTACACCGCTATCTGTATAAACATGGAAATATCTACACCGCAATCTGTATAAACATGGAAATATCTCCACTGCTCTCTGTATAAATATGAAATATCTAAACCTCTATCTCTATGAAAGTGGAAATATCTACACTGCTATGTGTATAAACATGGAAATATCCTCACTGCTATCTCTATGAACATTGATATATCTACACCGCTATCTCTATAAACATGGAAATATCTACACCGCCATCTCTATAAACATGGAAATATCTACACCGTCATCTGTATAAACATGGAAATATCTACACCGCTATCTGTATAAACATGGAAATATCTGCACCGCGATCTGTATAAACATGGAAATATCTACACCGCGATCTGTATAAACATGGAAATATCTAAACCGCTATCTGTGCAAACATGGAAATATCTACACAGCTATCTCTATAAACATGGAAATATCTACACCGCCATCTGTATAAACATGGAAATACCTACAAAGTCATCTGTATAAACATGGAAATATCTACACAGCCATCTGTATAAACATGGAAATATCTACACAGCCATCTGTATAAACCTGGAAATATCTGCACTGTCATCTATGTAAACATGGAAATATCTACAGAGAACTCTGTATAAACATGGAAATATCGGCACAGCCATCTGTATAAACATGGAAATATCTACAACGCTATCTGTATAAACATGGAAATATCTACACCGCTATGTGTATTAACGTGGAAATATCTCCATTGCTATCTGCATAAACATGGACAAATCTCCACCGCAATATGTATAAACCTGAAGATATCTACACTTCTATCTCTATAAACATGGAAATATCTACACGGCCATCTGTACAAACATGGAAATATCTTCACAGTCATCTGTAGAAACAAGGAAATATCTACACCGCTATCTCTATAAACATGGAAATAACTACACCGCTATCTCTATAAACATGGAAATATCTACACCGCTATCTCCATCAACATGGAAATATACACACCGCCATCTCTTTAAACATGGAGGTATCTACAACGCCATCTACATAAACAAGAAAATATCTACACTGCCATCTATATAAACATGGAAATATCTACACCGCCATCTCTATAAACATGGAAATATCTACACTGCCATTTGTAGAAAGATGGAAAATCTACACCGCCATGTGTATAAACCTGGAAATACCTACACCGCTATCTGTATAAACATGGAAATATCTACACCGCAATCTGTATAAACATGGAAATATCTCCACTGCTCTCTGTATAAATATGAAATATCTAAACCTCCATCTCTATAAAAGTGGAAATATCTACACTGCTATCTGTATAAACATGGAAATATCCTCACTGCTATCTCTATTAACATTGATATATCTACACCGCTATCTCTATAAACATGGAAATATCTACACCGCCATCTCTATAAACATGGAAATATCTACACCGTCATCTGTATAAACATGGAAATATCTACACCGCTATCTGTATAAACATGGAAATATCTGCACTGCGATCTGTATAAACATGGAAATATCTACACCGCGATCTCTATAAACATGGAAATATCTAAACCGCTATCTGTGTAAACATGGAAATATGTACAAAGCTATCTCTATAAACATGGAAATATCTACACCGCCATCTGTATAAACATGGAAATACCTACAAAGTCATCTGTATAAACATGGAAATATCTACACAGCCATCTGTATAAACATGGAAATATCTACACAGCCATCTGTATAAACCTGGAAATATCTGCACTGTCATCTATATAAACATGGAAATATCTACAGAGAACTCTGTATAAACATGGAAATATCGGCACAGCCATCTGTATAAACATGGAAATATCTACAACGCTATCTGTATAAACATGGAAATATCTACACCGCTATGTGTATTAACGTGGAAATATCTCCATTGCCATCTGCATAAACATGGACAAATCCCCACCGCAATATGTATAAACATGAAAATATCTACACTTCTATCTCTATAAACATGGAAATATCTACACTGCCATCTGTACAAACATGGAAATATCTACACAGTCATCTGTTGAAACATGGAAATATCTACACCGCTATCTCTATAAACATGGAAATAACTACACCGCTATCTCTATAAACATGGAAATATCTACACCGCCATCTCCATCAACATGGAAATATACACACCGTCATCTCTTTAAACATGGAGGTATCTACAACGCCATCTACATAAACAAGAAAATATCTACACTGCCATCTATATAAACATGGAAATATCTACACCGCCATCTCTATAAACATGGAAATATCTACACTGCCATTTGTAGAAAGATGGAAATATCTACACCGCCATCTGTATAAACCTGGAAATACCTACACCGCTATCTGTATAAACATGGAAATATCTACACCGCAATCTGTATAAACATGGAAATATCTCCACTGCTCTCTGTATAAATATGAAATATCTAAACCTCTATCTCTATGAAAGTGGAAATATCTACACTGCTATGTGTATAAACATGGAAATATCCTCACTGCTATCTCTATGAACATTGATATATCTACACCGCTATCTCTATAAACATGGAAATATCTACACCGCCATCTCTATAAACATGGAAATATCTACACCGTCATCTGTATAAACATGGAAATATCTACACCGCTATCTGTATAAACATGGAAATATCTGCACCGCGATCTGTATAAACATGGAAATATCTACACCGCGATCTGTATAAACATGGAAATATCTAAACCGCTATCTGTGCAAACATGGAAATATCTACACAGCTATCTCTATAAACATGGAAATATCTACACCGCCATCTGTATAAACATGGAAATACCTACAAAGTCATCTGTATAAACATGGAAATATCTACACAGCCATCTATATAAACATGGAAATATCTACACAGCCATCTGTATAAACCTGGAAATATCTGCACTGTCATCTATGTAAACATGGAAATATCTACAGAGAACTCTGTATAAACATGGAAATATCGGCACAGCCATCTGTATAAACATGGAAATATCTACACCGCTATCTGTATAAACATGGAAATATCTACACCGCTATGTGTATTAACGTGGAAATATCTCCATTGCTATCTGCATAAACATGGACAAATCCCCACCGCAATATGTATAAACATGAAAATATCTACACTTCTATCTCTATAAACATGGAAATATCTACACTGCCATCTGTACAAACATGGAAATATCTACACAGTCATCTGTAGAAACATGGAAATATCTACACCGCTATCTCTATAAACATGGAAATAACTACACCGCTATCTCTATAAACATGGAAATATCTACACCGCCATCTCCATCAACATGGAAATATACACACCGTCATCTCTTTAAACATGGAGGTATCTACAACGCCATCTACATAAACAAGAAAATATCTACACTGCCATCTATATAAACATGGAAATATCTACACCGCCATCTCTATAAACATGGAAATATGTACACTGCCATTTGTAGAAAGATGGAAATATCTACACCGCCATCTGTATAAACCTGGAAATACCTACACCGCTATCTGTATAAACATGGAAATATCTACACCGCAATCTGTATAAACATGGAAATATCTCCACTGCTCTCTGTATAAATATGAAATATCTAAACCGCTATCTCTATAAAAGTGGAAATATCTACACTGCTATCTGTATAAACATGGAAATATCCTCACTGCTATCTCTATGAACATTGATATATCTACACCGCTATCTCTATAAACATGGAAATATCTACACCGCCATCTCTATAAACATGGAAATATCTACACTGTCATCTGTATAAACATGGAAATATCTACACCGCTATCTGTATAAACATGGAAATATCTACACCGCGATCTGTATAAACATGGAAATATCTACACCGCGATCTGTATAAACATGGAAATATCTAAACCGCTATCTGTGTAAACATGGAAATATCTACACAGCCATCTCTATAAACATGGAAATATCTACACCGCCATCTGTATAAACATGGAAATACCTACAAAGTCATCTGTATAAACATGGAAATATCTACACAGCCATCTGTATAAACATGGAAATATCTACACAGCCATCAGTATAAACCTGGAAATATCTGCACTGTCATCTATATAAACATGGAAATATCTTCAGAGAGCTCTGTATAAACATGGAAATATCGGCACAGCCATCTGTATAAACATGGAAATATCTACAACGCTATCTGTATAAACATGGAAATATCTACACCGCTATGTGTATTAACGTGGAAATATCTCCATTGCTATCTGCATAAACATGGACAAATCCCCACCGCAATATGTATAAACATGAAAATATCTACACTTCTATCTCTATAAACATGGAAATATCTACACTGCCATCTGTACAAACATGGAAATATCTACACAGTCATCTGTTGAAACATGGAAATATCTACACCGCTATCTCTATAAACATGGAAATAACTACACCGCTATCTCTATAAACATGGAAATATCTACACCGCCATCTCCATCAACATGGAAATATACACACCGTCATCTCTTTAAACATGGAGGTATCTACAACGCCATCTACATAAACAAGAAAATATCTACACTGCCATCTATATAAACATGGAAATATCTACACCGCCATCTCTATAAACATGGAAATATCTACACTGCCATTTGTAGAAAGATGGAAATATCTACACCGCCATCTGTATAAACCTGGAAATACCTACACCGCTATCTGTATAAACATGGAAATATCTACACCGCAATCTGTATAAACATGGAAATATCTCCACTGCTCTCTGTATAAATATGAAATATCTAAACCGCTATCTCTATAAAAGTGGAAATATCTACACTGCTATCTGTATAAACGTGGAAATATCCTCACTGCTATCTCTATGAACATTGATATATCTACACCGCTATCTCTATAAACATGGAAATATCTACACTGCCATCTCTATAAACATGGAAATATCTACACTGTCATCTGTATAAACATGGAAATATCTACACCGCTATCTGTATAAACATGGAAATATCTACACCGCGATCTGTATAAACATGGAAATATCTACACCGAGATCTGTATAAACATGGAAATATCTAAACCGCGATCTGTGTAAACATGGAAATATCTACACAGCCATCTCTATAAACATGGAAATATCTACACCGCCATCTGTATAAACATGGAAATACCTACAAAGTCATCTGTATAAACATGGAAATATCTACACAGCCATCTGTATAAACATGGAAATATCTACACAGCCATCTGTATAAACCTGGAAATATCTGCACTGTCATCTATATAAACATGGAAATATCTACAGAGAACTCTGTATAAACATGGAAATATCGGCACAGCCATCTGTATAAACATGGAAATATCTACAACGCTATCTGTATAAACATGGAAATATATACACCGCTATGTGTATTAACGTGGAAATATCTCCATTGCTATCTGCATAAACATGGACAAATCTCCACCGCAATATGTATAAACATGAAAATATATACACTTCTATCTCTATAAACATGGAATTATCTACATTGCCATCTGTACAAACATGGAAATATCTACACAGTCATCTGTTGAAACATGGAAATATCTACACCGCTATCTCTATAAACATGGAAATAACTACACCGCTATCTCTATAAACATGGAAATATCTACACCGCTATCTCCATCAACATGGAAATATACACACCGTCATCTCTTTAAACATGGAGGTATCTACAACGCCATCTACATAAACAAGAAAATATCTACACTGCCATCTATATAAACATGGAAATATCTACACCGCCATCTCTATAAACATGGAAATATCTACACTGCCATTTGTAGAAAGATGGAAATATCTACACCGCCATCTGTATAAACCTGGAAATACCTACACCGCTATCTGTATAAACATGGAAATATCTACACTGCAATCTGTATAAACATGGAAATATCTCCACTGCTCTCTGTATAAATATGAAATATCTAAACCGCTATCTCTATAAAAGTGGAAATATCTACACTGCTATCTGTATAAACATGGAAATATCCTCACTGCTATCTCTATGAACATTGATATATCTACACCGCTATCTCTATAAACATGGAAATATCTACACCGCCATCTCTATAAACATGGAAATATCTACACTGTCATCTGTATAAACATGGAAATATCTACACCGCTATCTGTATAAACATGGAAATATCTACACCGCGATCTGTATAAACATGGAAATATCTACACCGTGATCTGTATAAACATGGAAATATCTAACCGCTATCTGTGTAAACATGGAAATATCTACACAGGCATCTCTATAAACATGGAAATATCTACACCGCCATCTGTATAAACATGGAAATACCTACAAAGCCATCTGTATAAACATGGAAATATCTACACAGCCATCTGTATAAACATGGAATTATCTACACAGCCATCTGTATAAACCTGGAAATATCTGCACTGTCATCTATATAAACATGGAAATATCTACAGAGAGCTCTGTATAAACATGGAAATATCGGCACAGCCATCTGTATAAACATGGAAATATCTACAACGCTATCTGTATAAACATGGAAATATCTACACCGCTATGTGTATTAACGTGGAAATATCTCCATTGCTATCTGTATAAACATGGACAAATCTCCACCGCAATATGTATAAACATGAAAATATCTACACTTCTATCTCTATAAACATGGAAATATCTACACTGCCATCTGTACAAACATGGAAATATCTACACAGTCATCTGTAGAAACATGGAAATATCTACACCGCTATCTCTATAAACATGGAAATAACTACACCGCTATCTCTATAAACATGGAAATATCTACACCGCTATCTCCATCAACATGGAAATATACACACCGCCATCTCTTTAAACATGGAGGTATCTACAACGCCATCTACATAAACAAGAAAATATCTACACTGCCATCTATATAAACATGGAAATATCTACACCGCCATGTCTATAAACATGGAAATATCTACAATGCCATTTGTAGAAAGATGGAAAATCTACACCGCCATCTGTATAAACCTGGAAATACCTACACCACTATCTGTATAAACATGGAAATATCTACACCGCAATCTGTATAAACATGGAAATATCTCCACTGCTCTCTGTATAAATATGAAATATCTAAACCGCTATCTCTATAAAAGTGGAAATATCTACACTGCTATCTGTATAAACATGGAAATATCCTCACTGCTATCTCTATGAACATTGATATATCTACACCGCTATCTCTATAAACATGGAAATATCTACACCGCCATCTCTATAAACATGGAAATATCTACACTGTCATCTGTATAAACATGAAAATATCTACACCGCTATCTGTATAAACATGGAAATATCTACACCGCGATCTGTATAAACATGGAAATATCTACACCGCGATCTGTATAAACATGGAAATATCTAAACTGCGATCTGTGTAAACATGGAAATATCTACACAGCCATCTCTATAAACATGGAAATATCTACACCGCCATCTGTATAAACATGGAAATACCTACAAAGTCATCTGTATAAACATGGAAATATCTACACAGCCATCTGTATAAACATGGAAATATCTACACAGCCATCTGTATAAACCTGGAAATATCTGCACTGTCATCTATATAAACATGGAAATATCTTCAGAGAGCTCTGTATAAACATGGAAATATCGGCACAGCCATCTGTATAAACATGGAAATATCTACAACGCTATCTGTATAAACATGGAAATATCTACACCGCTATGTGTATTAACGTGGAAATATCTCCATTGCTATCTGTATAAACATGGACAAATCTCCACCGCAATATGTATAAACATGAAAATATCAACACTTCTATCTCTATAAACATGGAAATATCTACACTGCCATCTGTACAAACATGGAAATATCTACACAGTCATCTGTAGAAACATGGAAATATCTACACCGCTATCTCTATAAACATGGAAATAACTACACCGCTATCTCTATAAACATGGAAATATCTACACCGCTATCTCCATCAACATGGAAATATACACACTGCCATCTCTTTAAACATGGAGGTATCTACAACGCCATCTACATAAACAAGAAAATATCTACACTGCCATCTATATAAACATGGAAATATCTACACCGCCATCTCTATAAACATGGAAATATCTACACTGCCATTTGTAGAAAGATGGAAAATCTACACCGCCATCTGTATAAACCTGGAAATACCTACACCGCTATCTGTATAAACATGGATATATCTACACCGCAATCTGTATAAACATGGAAATATCTCCACTGCTCTCTGTATAAATATGAAATATCTAAACCTCTATCTCTATAAAAGTGGAAATATCTACACTGCTATCTGTATAAACATGGAAATATCCTCACTGCTATCTCTATGAACATTGATATATCTACACCGCTATCTCTATAAACATGGAAATATCTACACCGCCATCTCTATAAACATGGAAATATCTACACTGCCATTTGTAGAAAGATGGAAATATCTACACCGCCATCTGTATAAACGTGGAAATATCTACACCGCTATCTGTATAAACATGGAAATATCTACATCGCAATCTCTATAAACATGGAAATATCTACACCGCTCTGTGTATAAATATGAAATACCTAAACAGCTATCTCTATAAAAGTGGAAATATCTACACTGCTCTCTGTATAAACATGGAAATATCCTCACTACTATCTCTATTAACATTGATATATCTACACCGCTATCTCTATAAACATGGAAATATCTACACCGCCATCTCTATAAACATGGAAATATCTACACCGTCATCTGTATAAACATGGAAATATCTACACCGCTATCTGTATAAACATGGAAATATCTGCACTGCGATCTGTATAAACATGGAAATATCTACACCGCGATCTGTATAAACATGGAAATATCTAAACCGCTATCTGTGTAAACATGGAAATATGTACACAGCTATCTCTATAAACATGGAAATATCTACACCGCCATCTGTATAAACATGGAAATACCTACAAAGTCATCTGTATAAACATGGAAATATCTACACAGCCATCTGTATAAACATGGAAATATCTACACAGCCATCTGTATAAACCTGGAAATATGTGCACTGTCATCTATATAAACATGGAAATATCTACAGAGAACTCTGTATAAACATGGAAATATCGGCACAGCCATCTGTATAAACATGGAAATATCTACAACGCTATCTGTATAAACATGGAAATATCTACACCGCTATGTGTATTAACGTGGAAATATCTCCATTGCTATCTGCATAAACATGGACAAATCCCCACCGCAATATGTATAAACATGAAAATATCTACACTTCTATCTCTATAAACATGGAAATATCTACACTGCCATCTGTACAAACATGGAAATATCTACACAGTCATCTGTTGAAACATGGAAATATCTACACCGCTATCTCTATAAACATGGAAATAACTACACCACTATCTCTATAAACATGGAAATATCTACACCGCTATCTCCATCAACATGGAAATATACACACCGCCATCTCTTTAAACGTGGAGGTATCTACAACGCCATCTACATAAACAAGAAAATATCTACACTGCCATCTATATAAACATGGAAATATCTACACCGCCATCTCTATAAACATGGAAATATCTACACTGCCATTTGTAGAAAGATGGAAATATCTACACCGCCATCTGTATAAACCTGGAAATACCTACACCGCTATCTGTATAAACATGGAAATATCTACACCGCAATCTGTATAAACATGGAAATATCTCCACTGCTCTCTGTATAAATATGAAATATCTAAACCGCTATCTCTATAAAAGTGGAAATATCTACACTGCTATCTGTATAAACATGGAAATATCCTCACTGCTATCTCTATGAACATTGATATATCTACACCGCTATCTCTATAAACATGGAAATATCTACACCGCCATCTCTATGAACATGGAAATATCTACACTGTCATCTGTATAAACATGGAAATATCTACACCGCTATCTGTATAAACATGGAAATATCTACACCGCGATCTGTATAAACATGGAAATATCTACACCGCAATCTGTATAAACATGGAAATATCTAAACCGCTATCTGTGTAAACATGGAAATATCTACACAGCCATCTCTATAAACATGGAAATATCTACACCGCCATCTGTATAAACATGGAAATACCTACAAAGCCATCTGTATAAACATGGAAATATCTACACAGCCATCTGTATAAACATGGAATTATCTACACAGCCATCTGTATTAACCTGGAAATATCTGCACTGTCATCTATATAAACATGGAAATATCTTCAGAGAGCTCTGTATAAACATGGAAATATCGGCACAGCCATCTGTATAAACATGGAAATATCTACAACGCTATCTGTATAAACATGGAAATATCTACACCGCTATGTGTATTAACGTGGAAATATCTCCATTGCTATCTGTATAAACGTGGACAAATCTCCACCGCAATATGTATAAACATGAAAATATCTACACTTCTATCTCTATAAACATGGAAATATCTACACTGCCATCTGCACAAACATGGAAATATCTACACAGTCATCTGTAGAAACATGGAAATATCTACACCGCTATCTCTATAAACATGGAAATAACTACACCGCTATCTCTATAAACATGGAAATATCTACACCGCTATCTCCAACAACATGGAAATATACACACCGCCATCTCTTTAAACATGGAGGTATCTACAACGCCATCTACATAAACAAGAAAATATCTACACTGCCATCTATATAAACATGGAAATATCTACACCGCCATCTCTATAAACATGGAAATATCTACACTGCCATTTGTAGAAAGATGGAAAATCTACACCGCCATCTGTATAAACCTGGAAATACCTACACCGCTATCTGTATAAACATGGATATATCTACACCGCAATCTGTATAAACATGGAAATATCTCCACTGCTCTCTGTATAAATATGAAATATCTAAACCTCTATCTCTATAAAAGTGGAAATATCTACACTGCTATCTGTATAAACATGGAAATATCCTCACTGCTATCTCTATGAACATTGACATATCTACACCGCTATCTCTATAAACATGGAAATATCTACACCGCCATCTGTATAAACATGGAAATATCAACACTTCCATTTGTAGAAACATGGAAATATCTACACCGCCATCTGTATAAACGTGGAAATATCTACACCGCTATCTGTATAAACATGGAAATATCTACACCGCAATCTCTATAAACATGGAAATATCTACACCGCTCTGTGTATAAATATGAAATACCTAAACAGCTATCTCTATAAAAGTGGAAATATCTACACTGCTCTCAGTATAAACATGGAAATATCCTCACTACTATCTCTATTAACATTGATATATCTACACCGCTATCTCTATAAACATGGAAATATCTACACCGCCATCTCTATAAACATGGAAATATCTACACCGTCATCTGTATAAACATGGAAATATCTACACCACTATCTGTATAAACATGGAAATATCTGCACTGCGATCTGTATAAACATGGAAATATCTACACCGCGATCTGTACAAACATGGAAATATCTAAACCGCTATCTGTGTAAACATGGAAATATGTACACAGCTATCTCTATAAACATGGAAATATCTACACCGCCATCTGTATAAACATGGAAATACCTACAAAGTCATCTGTATAAACATGGAAATATCTACACAGCCATCTGTATAAACATGGAAATATCTACACAGCCATCTGTATAAACCTGGAAATATCTGCACTGTCATCTATATAAACATGGAAATATCTACAGAGAACTCTGTATAAACATGGAAATATCGGCACAGCCATCTGTATAAACATGGAAATATCTACAACGCTATCTGTATAAACATGGAAATATCTACACCGCTATGTGTATTAACGTGGAAATATCTCCATTGCTATCTGCATAAACATGGACAAATCCCCACCGCAATATGTATAAACATGAAAATATCTACACTTCTATCTCTATAAACATGGAAATATCTACACTGCCATCTGTACAAACATGGAAATATCTACACAGTCATCTGTTGAAACATGGAAATATCTACACCGCTATCTCTATAAACATGGAAATAACTACACCGCTATCTCTATAAACATGGAAATATCTACACCGCTATCTCCATCAACATGGAAATATACACACCGTCATCTCTTTAAACATGGAGGTATCTACAACGCCATCTACATAAACAAGAAAATATCTACACTGCCATCTATATAAACATGGAAATATCTACACCGCCATCTCTATAAACATGGAAATATCTACACTGCCATTTGTAGAAAGATGGAAATATCTACACCGCCATCTGTATAAACCTGGAAATACCTACACCGCTATCTGTATAAACATGGAAATATCTACACCGCAATCTGTATAAACATGGAAATATCTCCACTGCTCTCTGTATAAATATGAAATATCTAAACCGCGATCTCTATAAAAGTGGAAATATCTACACTGCTATCTGTATAAACATGGAAATATCCTCACTGCTATCTCTATGAACATTGATATATCTACACCGCTATCTCTATAAACATGGAAATATCTACACCGCCATCTCTATAAACATGGAAATATCTACACTGTCATCTGTATAAACATGGAAATATCTACACCGCTATCTGTATAAACATGGAAATATCTACACCGCGATATGTATAAACATGGAAATATCTACACCGCGATATGTATAAACATGGAAATATCTAAACCGCGATCTGTGTAAACATGGAAATATCTACACAGCCATCTCTATAAACATGGAAATATCTACACCGCCATCTGTATAAACATGGAAATACCTACAAAGCCATCTGTATAAACATGGAAATATCTACACAGCCATCTGTATAAACATGGAATTATCTACACAGCCATCTGTATAAACCTGGAAATATCTGCACTGTCATCTATATAAACATGGAAATATCTACAGAGAGCTCTGTATAAACATGGAAATATCGGCACAGCCATCTGTATAAACATGGAAATATCTACAACGCTATCTGTATAAACATGGAAATATCTACACCGCTATGTGTATTAACGTGGAAATATCTCCATTGCTATCTGTATAAACGTGGACAAATCTCCACCGCAATATGTATAAACATGAAAATATCTACACTTCTATCTCTATAAACATGGAAATATCTACACTGCCATCTGTACAAACATGGAAATATCTACACAGTCATCTGTAGAAACATGGAAATATCTACACAGCTATCTCTATAAACATGGAAATAACTACACCGCTATCTCTATAAACATGGAAATATCTACACCGCTATCTCCATCAACATGGAAATATACACACCGCCATCTCTTTAAACATGGAGGTATCTACAACGCCATCTACATAAACAAGAAAATATCTACACTGCCATCTATATAAACATGGAAATATCTACACCGCCATCTCTATAAACATGGAAATATCTACACTGCCATTTGTAGAAAGATGGAAAATCTACACCGCCATCTGTATAAACCTGGAAATACCTACACCGCTATCTGTATAAACATGGAAATATCTACACCGCAATCTGTATAAACATGGAAATATCTCCACTGCTCTCTGTATAAATATGAAATATCTAAACCTCTATCTCTATAAAAGTGGAAATATCTACACTGCTATCTGTATAAACATGGAAATATCCTCACTGCTATCTCTATGAACATTGATATATCTACACCGCTATCTCTATAAACATGGAAATATCTACACCGCCATCTCTATAAACATGGAAATATCTACACTGCCATTTGTAGAAAGATGGAAATATCTACACCGCCATCTGTATAAACGTGGAAATATCTACACCGCTATCTGTATAAACATGGAAATATCTACACCGCAATCTCTATAAATATGGAAATATCTACACCGCTCTGTGTATAAATATGAAATACCTAAACAGCTATCTCTATAAAAGTGGAAATATCTACACTGCTCTCTGTATAAACATGGAAATATCCTCACTACTATCTCTATCAACATTGATATATCTACACCGCTATCTCTATAAACATGGAAATATCTACACCGCCATCTCTATAAACATGGAATTATCTACACCGTCATCTGTATAAACATGGAAATATCTACACCGCTATCTGTATAAACATGGAAATATCTGCACCGCGATCTGTATAAACATGGAAATATCTACACCGCGATCTGTATAAACATGGAAACATCTAAACCGCGATCTGTGTAAACATGGAAATATCTACACAGCCATCTCTATAAACATGGAAATATCTACACCGCCATCTGTATAAACATGGAAATACCCACAAAGTCATCTGTATAAACATGGAAATATCTACACAGCCATCTGTATAAACATGGAAATATCTACACAGCCATCTGTATAAACCTGGAAATATCTGCACTGTCATCTATATAAACATGGAAATATCTTCAGAGAGTTCTGTATAAACATGGAAATATCGGCACAGCCATCTGTATAAACATGGAAATATCTACAACGCTATCTGTATAAACATGGAAATATCTACACCGCTATGTGTATTAACGTGGAAATATCTCCATTGCTATCTGTATAAACATGGACAAATCTCCACCGCAATATGTATAAACATGAAAATATCTACACTTCTATCTCTATAAACATGGAAATATCTACACTCCCATCTGTACAAACATGGAAATATCTACACAGTCATCTGTAGAAACATGGAAATATCTACACCGCTATCTCTATAAACATGGAAATAACTACACCGCTATCTCCATAAACATGGAAATATCTACACCGCTATCTCCATCAACATGGAAATATACACACCGCCATCTCTTTAAACATGGAGGTATCTACAACGCCATCTACATAAACAAGAAAATATCTACACTGCCATCTATATAAACATGGAAATATCTACACCGCCATCTCTATAAACATGGAAATATCTACACTGCCATTTGTAGAAAGATGGAAAATCTACACCGCCATCTGTATAAACCTGGAAATACCTACACCGCTATCTGTATAAACATGGAAATATCTACACCGCAATCTGTATAAACATGGAAATATCTCCACTGCTCTCTGTATAAATATGAAATATCTAAACCTCTATCTCTATAAAAGTGGAAATATCTACACTGCTATCTGTATAAACATGGAAATATCCTCACTGCTCTCTCTATGATCATTGATATATCTACACCGCTATCTCTATAAACATGGAAATATCTACACCGCCATCTCTATAAACATGGAAATATCTACACTGTCATCTGTATAAACATGGAAATATCTACACGGCTATCTGTATAAATATGGAAATATCTACACCGTGATCTGTATAAACATGGAAATATCTACACCGCGATCTGTATAAACATGGAAATATCTACACCGCAATCTCTATAAACATGGAAATATCTACACCGCTCTGTGTATAAATATGAAATACCTAAACAGCTCTCTCTATAAAAGTGGAAATATCTACACTGCTCTCTGTATAAACATGGAAATATCCTCACTACTATCTCTATTAACATTGATATATCTACACCGCTATCTCTATAAACATGGAAATATCTACACCGCCATCTCTATAAACATGGAAATATCTACACCGTCATCTGTATAAACATGGAAATATCTACACCGCTATCTGTATAAACATGGAAATATCTGCACTGCAATCTGTATAAACATGGAAATATCTACACCGCGATCTGTATAAACATGGAAATATCTAAACCGCTATCTGTGTAAACATGGAAATATGTACACAGCTATCTCTATAAACATGGAAATATCTACACCGCCATCTGTATAAACATGGAAATACCTACAAAGTCATCTGTATAAACATGGAAATATCTACACAGCCATGTGTATAAACATGGAAATATCTACACAGCCATCTGTATAAACCTGGAAATATCTGCACTGTCATCTATATAAACATGGAAATATCTACAGAGAACTCTGTATAAACATGGAAATATCGGCACAGCCATCTGTATAAACATGGAAATATCTACAACGCTATCTGTATAAACATGGAAATATCTACACCGCTATGTGTATTAACGTGGAAATATCTCCATTGCTATCTGCATAAACATGGAAAAATCCCCACCGCAATATGTATAAACATGAAAATATCTACACTTCTATCTCTATAAACATGGAAATATCTACACTGCCATCTGTACAAACATGGAAATATCTACACAGTCATCTGTTGAAACATGGAAATATCTACACCGCTATCTCTATAAACATGGAAATAACTACACCGCTATCTCTATAAACATGGAAATATCTACACCGCCATCTCCATCAACATGGAAATATACACACCGTCATCTCTTTAAACATGGAGGTATCTACAACGCCATCTTCATAAACAAGAAAATATCTACACTGCCATCTATATAAACATGGAAATATCTACACCGCCATCTCTATAAACATGGAAATATCTACACTGCCATTTGTAGAAAGATGGAAATATCTACACCGCCATCTGTATAAACCTGGAAATACCTACACCGCTATCTGTATAAACATGGAAATATCTACACCGCAATCTGTATAAACATGGAAATATCTCCACTGCTCTCTGTATAAATATGAAATATCTAAACCGCGATCTCTATAAAAGTGGAAATATCTACACTGCTATCTGTATAAACATGGAAATATCCTCACTGCTATCTCTATGAACATTGATATATCTACACCGCTATCTCTATAAACATGGAAATATCTACACCGCCATCTCTATAAACATGGAAATATCTACACTGTCATCTGTATAAACATGGAAATATCTACACCGCTATCTGTATAAACATGGAAATATCTACACCGCGATCTGTATAAACATGGAAATATCTACACCGCGATCTGTATAAACATGGAAATATCTAAACCGCGATCTGTGTAAACATGGAAATATCTACACAGCCATCTCTATAAACATGGAAATATCTACACCGCCATCTGTATAAACATGGAAATACCTACAAAGCCATCTGTATAAACATGGAAATATCTACACAGCCATCTGTATAAACATGGAATTATCTACACAGCCATCTGTATAAACCTGGAAATATCTGCACTGTCATCTATATAAACATGGAAATATCTACAGAGAGCTCTGTATAAACATGGAAATATCGGCACAGCCATCTGTATAAACATGGAAATATCTACAACGCTATCTGTATAAACATGGAAATATCTACACCGCTATGTGTATTAACGTGGAAATATCTCCATTGCTATCTGTATAAACGTGGACAAATCTCCACCGCAATATGTATAAACATGAAAATATCTACACTTCTATCTCTATAAACATGGAAATATCTACACTGCCATCTGTACAAACATGGAAATATCTACACAGTCATCTGTAGAAACATGGAAATATCTACACCGCTATCTCTATAAACATGGAAATAACTACACCGCTATCTCTATAAACATGGAAATATCTACACCGCTATCTCCATCAACATGGAAATATACACACCGCCATCTCTTTAAACATGGAGGTATCTACAACGCCATCTACATAAACAAGAAAATATCTACACTGCCATCTATATAAACATGGAAATATCTACACCGCCATCTCTATAAACATGGAAATATCTACACTGCCATTTGTAGAAAGATGGAAAATCTACACCGCCATCTGTATAAACCTGGAAATACCTACACCGCTATCTGTATAAACATGGAAATATCTACACCGCAATCTGTATAAACATGGAAATATCTCCACTGCTCTCTGTATAAATATGAAATATCTAAACCTCTATCTCTATAAAAGTGGAAATATCTACACTGCTATCTGTATAAACATGGAAATATCCTCACTGCTATCTCTATGAACATTGATATATCTACACCGCTATCTCTATAAACATGGAAATATCTACACCGCCATCTCTATAAACATGGAAATATCTACACTGCCATTTGTAGAAAGATGGAAATATCTACACCGCCATCTGTATAAACGTGGAAATATCTACACCGCTATCTGTATAAACATGGAAATATCTACACCGCAATCTCTATAAATATGGAAATATCTACACCGCTCTGTGTATAAATATGAAATACCTAAACAGCTATCTCTATAAAAGTGGAAATATCTACACTGCTCTCTGTATAAACATGGAAATATCCTCACTACTATCTCTATTAACATTGATATATCTACACCGCTATCTCTATAAACATGGAAATATCTACACCGCCATCTCTATAAACATGGAATTATCTACACCGTCATCTGTATAAACATGGAAATATCTACACCGCTATCTGTATAAACATGGAAATATCTGCACCGCGATCTGTATAAACATGGAAATATCTACACCGCGATCTGTATAAACATGGAAACATCTAAACCGCGATCTGTGTAAACATGGAAATATCTACAGAGCCATCTCTATAAACATGGAATTATCTACACCGCCATCTGTATAAACATGGAAATACCTACAAAGTCATCTGTATAAACATGGAAATATCTACACAGCCATCTGTATAAACATGGAAATATCTACACAGCCATCTGTATAAACCTGGAAATATCTGCACTGTCATCTATATAAACATGGAAATATCTTCAGAGAGTTCTGTATAAACATGGAAATATCGGCACAGCCATCTGTATAAACATGGAAATATCTACAACGCTATCTGTATAAACATGGAAATATCTACACCGCTATGTGTATTAACGTGGAAATATCTCCATTGCTATCTGTATAAACATGGACAAATCTCCACCGCAATATGTATAAACATGAAAATATCTACACTTCTATCTCTATAAACATGGAAATATCTACACTCCCATCTGTACAAACATGGAAATATCTACACAGTCATCTGTAGAAACATGGAAATATCTACACCGCTATCTCTATAAACATGGAAATAACTACACCGCTATCTCTATAAACATGGAAATATCTACACCGCTATCTCCATTAACATGGAAATATACACACCGCCATCTCTTTAAACATGGAGGTATCTACAACGCCATCTACATAAACAAGAAAATATCTACACTGCCATCTATATAAACATGGAAATATCTACACCGCCATCTCTATAAACATGGAAATATCTACACTGCCATTTGTAGAAAGATGGAAAATCTACACCGCCATCTGTATAAACCTGGAAATACCTACATCGCTATCTGTATAAACATGGAAATATCTACACCGCAATCTGTATAAACATGGAAATATCTCCACTGCTCTCTGTATAAATATGAAATATCTAAACCTCTATCTCTATAAAAGTGGAAATATCTACACTGCTATCTGTATAAACATGGAAATATCCTCACTGCTATCTCTATGAACATTGATATATCTACACCGCTATCTCTATAAACATGGAAATATCTACACCGCCATCTCTATAAACATGGAAATATCTACACTGTCATCTGTATAAACATGGAAATATCTACACGGCTATCTGTATAAATATGGAAATATCTGCACTGCAATCTGTATAAACATGGAAATATCTACACCGCGATCTGTATAAACATGGAAATATCTAAACCGCTATCTGTGTAAACATGGAAATATGTACACAGCTATCTCTATAAACATGGAAATATCTACACCGCCATCTGTATAAACATGGAAATACCTACAAAGTCATCTGTATAAACATGGAAATATCTACACAGCCATCTGTATAAACATGGAAATATCTACACAGCCATCTGTATAAACCTGGAAATATCTGCACTGTCATCTATATAAACATGGAAATATCTACAGAGAACTCTGTATAAACATGGAAATATCGGCACAGCCATCTGTATAAACATGGAAATATCTACAACGCTATCTGTATAAACATGGAAATATCTACACCGCTATGTGTATTAACGTGGAAATATCTCCATTGCTATCTGCATAAACATGGAAAAATCCCCACCGCAATATGTATAAACATGAAAATATCTACACTTCTATCTCTATAAACATGGAAATATCTACACTGCCATCTGTACAAACATGGAAATATCTACACAGTCATCTGTTGAAACATGGAAATATCTACACCGCTATCTCTATAAACATGGAAATAACTACACCGCTATCTCTATAAACATGGAAATATCTACACCGCCATCTCCATCAACATGGAAATATACACACCGTCATCTCTTTAAACATGGAGGTATCTACAACGCCATCTTCATAAACAAGAAAATATCTACACTGCCATCTATATAAACATGGAAATATCTACACCGCCATCTCTATAAACATGGAAATATCTACACTGCCATTTGTAGAAAGATGGAAATATCTACACCGCCATCTGTATAAACCTGGAAATACCTACACCGCTATCTGTATAAACATGGAAATATCTACACCGCAATCTGTATAAACATGGAAATATCTCCACTGCTCTCTGTATAAATATGAAATATCTAAACCGCTATCTCTATAAAAGTGGAAATATCTACACTGCTATCTGTATAAACATGGAAATATCCTCACTGCTATCTCTATGAACATTGATATATCTACACCGCTATCTCTATAAACATGGAAATATCTACACCGCCATCTCTATAAACATGGAAATATCTACACTGTCATCTGTATAAACATGGAAATATCTACACCGCTATCTGTATAAACATGGAAATATCTACACCGCGATCTGTATAAACATGGAAATATCTACACCGCGATCTGTATAAACATGGAAATATCTAAACCGCGATCTGTGTAAACATGGAAATATCTACACAGCCATCTCTATAAACATGGAAATATCTACACCGCCATCTGTATAAACATGGAAATACCTACAAAGCCATCTGTATAAACATGGAAATATCTACACAGCCATCTGTATAAACATGGAATTATCTACACAGCCATCTGTATAAACCTGGAAATATCTGCACTGTCATCTATATAAACATGGAAATATCTACAGAGAGCTCTGTATAAACATGGAAATATCGGCACAGCCATCTGTATAAACATGGAAATATCTACAACGCTATCTGTATAAACATGGAAATATCTACACCGCTATGTGTATTAACGTGGAAATATCTCCATTGCTATCTGTATAAACATGGACAAATCTCCACCGCAATATGTATAAACATGAAAATATCTACACTTCTATCTCTATAAACATGGAAATATCTACACTGCCATCTGTACAAACATGGAAATATCTACACAGTCATCTGTAGAAACATGGAAATATCTACACCGCTATCTCTATAAACCTGAAATAACTACACCGCTATCTCTATAAACATGGAAATATCTACACCGCTATCTCCATCAACATGGAAATATACACACCGCCATCTCTTTAAACATGGAGGTATCTACAACGCCATCTACATAAACAAGAAAATATCTACACTGCCATCTATATAAACATGGAAATATCTACACCGCCATCTCTATAAACATGGAAATATCTACACTGCCATTTGTAGAAAGATGGAAAATCTACACCGCCATCTGTATAAACCTGGAAATACCTACACTGCTATCTGTACAAACATGGAAATATCTACACCGCAATCTGTATAAACATGGAAATATCTCCACTGCTCTCTGTATAAATATGAAATATCTAAACCGCTATCTCTATAAAAGTGGAAATATCTACACTACTATCTGTATAAACATGGAAATATCCTCACTGCTATCTCTATGAACATTGATATATCTACACCGCTATCTCTATAAACATGGAAATATCTACACCGCCATCTCTATAAACATGGAAATATCTACACTGTCATCTGTATAAACATGGAAATATCTACACCGCTATCTGTATAAACATGGAAATATCTACACCGCGATCTGTATAAACATGGAAATATCTACACCGCGATCTGTATAAACATGGAAATATCTAAACCGCGATCTGTGTAAACATGGAAATATCTACACAGCCATCTCTATAAACATGGAAATATCTACACCGCCATCTGTATAAACATGGAAATACCTACAAAGTCATCTGTATAAACATGGAAATATCTACACAGCCATCTGTATAAACATGGAAATATCTACACAGCCATCTGTATAAACCTGGAAATATCTGCACTGTCATCTATATAAACATGGAAATATCTTCAGAGAGCTCTGTATAAACATGGAAATATCGGCACAGCCATCTGTATAAACATGGAAATATCTACAACGCTATCTGTATAAACATGGAAATATCTACACCGCTATGTGTATTAACGTGGAAATATCTCCATTGCTATCTGTATAAACATGGACAAATCTCCACCGCAATATGTATAAACATGAAAATATCTACACTTCTATCTCTATAAACATGGAAATATCTACACTGCCATCTGTACAAACATGGAAATATCTACACAGTCATCTGTAGAAACATGGAAATATCTACACCGCTATCTCTATAAACATGGAAATAACTACACCGCTATCTCTATAAACATGGAAATATCTACACCGCTATCTCCATCAACATGGAAATATACACACCGCCATCTCTTTAAACATGGAGGTATCTACAACGCCATCTACATAAACAAGAAAATATCTACACTGCCATCTATATAAACATGGAAATATCTACACCGCCATCTCTATAAACATGGAAATATCTACACTGCCATTTGTAGAAAGATGGAAAATCTACACCGCCATCTGTATAAACCTGGAAATACCTACACCGCTATCTGTATAAACATGGATATATCTACACCGCAATCTGTATAAACATGGAAATATCTCCACTGCTCTCTGTATAAATATGAAATATCTAAACCTCTATCTCTATAAAAGTGGAAATATCTACACTGCTATCTGTATAAACATGGAAATATCCTCACTGCTATCTCTATGAACATTGATATATCTACACCGCTATCTCTATAAACATGGAAATATCTACACCGCCATCTCTATAAACATGGAAATATCTACACTGCCATTTGTAGAAAGATGGAAATATCTACACCGCCATCTGTATAAACGTGGAAATATCTACACCGCTATCTGTATAAACATGGAAATATCTACACCGCAATCTCTATAAACATGGAAATATCTACACCGCTCTGTGTATAAATATGAAATACCTAAACAGCTATCTCTATAAAAGTGGAAATATCTACACTGCTCTCTGTATAAACATGGAAATATCCTCACTACTATCTCTATTAACATTGATATATCTACACCGCTATCTCTATAAACATGGAAATATCTACACCGCCATCTCTATAAACATGGAAATATCTACACCGTCATCTATATAAACATGGAAATATCTACACCGCTATCTGTATAAACATGGAAATATCTGCACTGCGATCTGTATAAACATGGAAATATCTACACCGCGATCTGTATAAACATGGAAATATCTAAACCGCTATCTGTGTAAACATGGAAATATGTACACAGCTATCTCTATAAACATGGAAATATCTACACCGCCATCTGTATAAACATGGAAATACCTACAAAGTCATCTGTATAAACATGGAAATATCTACACAGCCATCTGTATAAACATGGAAATATCTACACAGCCATCTGTATAAACCTGGAAATATCTGCACTGTCATCTATATAAACATGGAAATATCTACAGAGAACTCTGTATAAACATGGAAATATCGTCACAGCCATCTGTATAAACATGGAAATATCTACAACGCTATCTGTATAAACATGGAAATATATACACCGCTATGTGTATTAACGTGGAAATATCTCCATTGCTATCTGCATAAACATGGACAAATCCCCACCGCAATATGTATAAACATGAAAATATCTACACTTCTATCTCTATAAACATGGAAATATCTACACTGCCATCTGTACAAACATGGAAATATCTACACAGTCATCTGTTGAAACATGGAAATATCTACACCGCTATCTCTATAAACATGGAAATAACTACACCGCTATCTCTATAAACATGGAAATATCTACACCGCTATCTCCATCAACATGGAAATATACACACCGTCATCTCTTTAAACATGGAGGTATCTACAACGCCATCTACATAAACAAGAAAATATCTACACTGCCATCTATATAAACATGGAAATATCTACACCGCCATCTCTATAAACATGGAAATATCTACACTGCCATTTGTAGAAAGATGGAAATATCTACACCGCCATCTGTATAAACCTGGAAATACCTACACCGCTATCTGTATAAACATGGAAATATCTACACCGCAATCTGTATAAACATGGAAATATCTCCACTGCTCTCTGTATAAATATGAAATATCTAAACCGCTATCTCTATAAAAGTGGAAATATCTACACTGCTATCTGTATAAACATGGAAATATCCTCACTGCTATCTCTATGAACATTGATATATCTACACCGCTATCTCTATAAACATTGAAATATCTACACCGCCATCTCTATAAACATGGAAATATCTACACTGTCATCTGTATAAACATGGAAATATCTACACCGCTATCTGTATAAACATGGAAATATCTACACCGCGATCTGTATAAACATGGAAATATCTACACCGCGATCTGTATAAACATGGAAATATCTAAACCGCTATCTGTGTAAACATGGAAATATCTACACAGCCATCTCTATAAACATGGAAATATCTACACCGCCATCTGTATAAACATGGAAATACCTACAAAGCCATCTGTATAAACATGGAAATATGTACACAGCCATCTGTATAAACATGGAATTATCTACACAGCCATCTGTATAAACCTGGAAATATCTGCACTGTCATCTATATAAACATGGAAATATCTACAGAGAGCTCTGTATAAACATGGAAATATCGGCACAGCCATCTGTATAAACATGGAAATATCTACACCGCTATGTGTATTAACGTGGAAATATCTCCATTGCTATCTGTATAAACGTGGACAAATCTCCACCGCAATATGTATAAACATGAAAATATCTACACTTCTATCTCTATAAACATGGAAATATCTACACTCCCATCTGTACAAACATGGAAATATCTACACAGTCATCTGTAGAAACATGGAAATATCTACACCGCTATCTCTATAAACATGGAAATAACTACACCGCTATCTCTATAAACATGGAAATATCTACACCGCTATCTCCATCAACATGGAAATATACACACCGCCATCTATTTAAACATGGAGGTATCTACAACGCCATCTACATAAACAAGAAAATATCTACACTGCCATCTATATAAACATGGAAATATCTACACCGCCATCTCTATAAACATGGAAATATCTACACTGCCATTTGTAGAAAGATGGAAAATCTACACCGCCATCTGTATAAACCTGGAAATACCTACACCGCTATCTGTATAAACATGGAAATATCTACACCGCAATCTGTATAAACATGGAAATATCTCCACTGCTCTCTGTATAAATATGAAATATCTAAACCTCTATCTCTATAAAAGTGGAAATATCTACACTGCTATCTGTATAAACATGGAAATATCCTCACTGCTATCTCTATGAACATTGATATATCTACACCGCTATCTCTATAAACATGGAAATATCTACACCGCCATCTCTATAAACATGGAAATATCTACACTGCCATTTGTAGAAAGATGGAAATATCTACACCGCCATCTGTATAAACGTGGAACTATCTACACCGCTATCTGTATAAACATGTAAATATCTACACCGCAATCTCTATAAACATGGAAATATCTACACCGCTCTGTGTATAAATATGAAATACCTAAACAGCTATCTCTATAAAAGTGGAAATATCTACACTGCTCTCTGTATAAACATGGAAATATCCTCACTACTATCTCTATTAACATTGATATATCTACACCGCTATCTCTATAAACATGGAAATATCTACACCGCCATCTCTATAAACATGGAAATATCTACACCGTCATCTGTATAAACATGGAAATATCTACACCGCTATATGTATAAACATGGAAATATCTACACCGCGATCTGTATAAACATGGAAATATCTACACCGCGATCTGTATAAACATGGAAATATCTAAACCGCTATCTGTGTAAACATGGAAATATCTACACAGCTATCTCTATAAACATGGAAATATCTACACCGCCATCTGTATAAACATGGAAATACCTACAAAGTCATCTGTATAAACATGGAAATATCTACACAGCCATCTGTATAAACATGGAAATATCTACACAGCCATCTGTATAAACCTGGAAATATCTGCACTGTCATCTATATAAACATGGAAATATCTACAGAGAACTCTGTATAAACATGGAAATATCGGCACAGCCATCTGTATAAACATGGAAATATCTACAACGCTATCTGTATAAACATGGAAATATCTACACCGCTATGTGTATTAACGTGGAAATATCTCCATTGCTATCTGTATAAACATGGACAAATCTCCACCGCAATATGTATAAACATGAAAATATCTACACTTCTATCTCTATAAACATGGAAATATCTACACTGCCATCTGAACAAACATGGAAATATCTACACAGTCATCTGTAGAAACATGGAAATATCTACACTGCTATCTCTATAAACATGGAAATAACTACACCGCTATCTCTATAAACATGGAAATATCTACACCGCTATCTCCATCAACATGGAAATATACACACCGCCATCTCTTTAAACATGGAGGTATCTACAACGCCATCTACATAAACAAGAAAATATCTACACTGCCATCTATATAAACATGGAAATATCTACACCGCCATCTCTATAAACATGGAAATATCTACACTGCCATTTGAAGAAAGATGGAAATATCTACACCGCCATCTGTATAAACCTGGAAATACCTACACCGCTATCTGTATAAACATGGAAATATCTACACCGCAATCTGTATAAACATGGAAATATCTCCACTGCTCTCTGTATAAATATGAAATATCTAAACCGCTATCTCTATAAAAGTGGAAATATCTACACTGCTATCTGTATAAACATGGAAATATCCTCACTGCTATCTCTATGAACATTGATATATCTACACCGCTATCTCTATAAACATGGAAATATCTACACCGCCGTCTCTATAAACATGGAAATATCTACACCGTCATCTGTATAAACATGGAAATATCTACACCGCTATCTGTATAAACGTGGAAATATCTACACCGCTATCTGTATAAACATGGAAATATCTACACCGCAATCTCTATAAACATGGAAATATCTACACCGCTCTGTGTATAAATATGAAATACCTAAACAGCTATCTCTATAAAAGTGGAAATGTCTACACTGCTCTCTGTATAAACATGGAAATATCCTCACTACTATCTCTATGAACATTGATATATCTACACCGCTATCTCTATAAACATGGAAATATCTACACCGCCATCTCTATAAACATGGAAATATCTACACCGTCATCTGTATAAACATGGAAATATCTACACCGCTATCTGTATAAACATGGAAATATCTGCACTGCGATCTGTATAAACATGGAAATATCTACACCGCGATCTGTATAAACATGGAAATATCTAAACCGCTATCTGTGTAAACATGGAAATATGTACACAGCTATCTCTATAAACATGGAAATATCTACACCGCCATCTGTATAAACATGGAAATACCTACAAAGTCATCTGTATAAACATGGAAATATCTACACAGCCATCTGTATAAACCTGGAAATATCTACTCAGCCATCTGTATAAACCTGGAAATATCTGCACTGTCATCTATATAAACATGGAAATATCTACAGAGAACTCTGTATAAACATGGAAATATCGGCACAGCCATCTGTATAATCATGGAAATATCTACAACGCTATCTGTATAAACATGGAAATATCTGCACCGCGATCTGTATAAACATGGAAATATCTACACCGCTATCTGTATAAACATGGAAATATCTAAACCGCTATCTGTGTAAACATGGAAATATCTACACAGCTATCTCTATAAACATGGAAATATCTACACCACCATCTGTATAAACATGGAAATACCTACAAAGTCATCTGTATAAACATGGAAATATCTACACAGCCATCTGTATAAACATGGAAATATCTACACAGCCATCTGTATAAACCTGGAAATATCTGCACTGTCATCTATTTAAACATGGAAATATCTACAGAGAACTCTGTATAGACATGGAAATATCGGCACAGCCATCTGTATAAACATGGAAATATCTACAACGCTATCTGTATAAACATGGAAATATCTACACCGCTATGTGTATTAACGTGGAAATATCTCCATTGCTATCTGCATAAACATGGACAAATCTCCACCGCAATATGTATAAACATGAAAATATCTACACTTCTATCTCTATCAACATGGAAATATCTACACTGCCATCTGTACAAACATGGAAATATCTACACAGTCATCTGTTGAAACATGGAAATATCTACACCGCTATCTCTATAAACATGGAAATAACTACACCGCTATCTCTATAAACATGGAAATATCTACACCGCTATCTCCATCAACATGGAAATATACACACCGCCATCTCTTTAAACATGGAGGTATCTACAACGCCATCTACATAAACAAGAAAATATCTACACTGCCATCTATATAAACATGGAAATATCTACACCGCCATCTCTATAAACATGGAAATATCTACACTGCCATTTGTAGAAAGATGGAAATATCTACACCGCCATCTGTATAAACCTGGAAATACCTACACCGCTATCTGTATAAACATGGAAATATCTACACCGCAATCTGTATAAACATGGAAATATCTCCACTGCTCTCTGTATAAATATGAAATATCTAAACCGCTATCTCTATAAAAGTGGAAATATCTACACTGCTATCTGTATAAACATGGAAATATCCTCACTGCTATCTCTATGAACATTGATATATCTACACCGCTATCTCTATAAACACGGAAATATCTACACCGCCATCTCTATAAACATGGAAATATCTACACCGTCATCTGTATAAACATGGAAATATCTACACCGCTATCTGTATAAACATGGAAAATCTACACCGCGATCTGTATAAACATGGAAATATCTACACCGCGATCTGTATAAACATGGAAATATCTAAACCGCTATCTGTGTAAACATGGAAATATCTACACAGCTATCTCTATAAACATGGAAATATCTACACCGCCATCTGTATAAACATGGAAATACCTACAAAGTCATCTGTATAAACATGGAAATATCTACACAGCCATCTGTATAAACATGGAAATATCTACACAGCCATCTGTATAAACCTGGAAATATCTGCACTGTCATCTATATAAACATGGAAATATCTACATGAACTCTGTATAAACATGGAAATATCGGCACAGCCATCTGTATAATCATGGAAATATCTACAACGCTATCTGTATAAACATGGAAATATCTACACCGCTATGTGTATTAACGTGGAAATATCTCCATTGCTATCTGTATAAACATGGACAAATCTCCACCGCAATATGTATAAACATGAAAATATCTACACTTCTATCTCTATAAACATGGAAATATCTACACTGCCATCTGAACAAACATGGAAATATCTACACAGTCATCTGTAGAAACATGGAAATATCTACACCGCTATCTCTATAAACATGGAAATAACTACACCGCTATCTCTATAAACATGGAAATATCTACACCGCTATCTCCATCAACATGGAAATATACACACCGCCATCTCTTTAAACATGGAGGTATCTACAACGCCATCTACATAAACAAGAAAATATCTACACTGCCATCTATATAAACATGGAAATATCTACACCGCCAACTCTATAAACATGGAAATATCTACACTGCCATTTATAGACAGTTGGAAATATCTACACCGCCATCTGTATAAACGTGGAAATATCTACACCGCTATCTATATAAACATGGAAATATCTACACTGCTATCTGAATAAACATGGAAATATCTACACCGCTATCTCTATAAACATGGAAATAACTACACCGCTATCTCTATAAACATGGAAATATCTACACCGCTATCTCCATCAACATGGAAATATACACACCGCCATCTCTTTAAACATGGAGGTATCTACAACGCCATCTACATAAACAAGAAAATATCTACACTGCCATCTATATAAACATGGAAATATCTACACCGCCATCTCTATAAACATGGAAATATCTACACTGCCATTTATAGAAAGTTGGAAATATCTACACCGCCATCTGTATAAACGTGGAAATATCTACACCGCTATCTATATAAACATGGAAATATCTACACCGCAATCTGAATAAACATGGAAATATCTACACCGCTCTCTGTATAAATATGAAATACCTAAACCGCTATCTCTATAAAAGTGGAAATATCTACACTGCTATCTGTATAAACATGGAAATATCCTCACTGCTATCTCTATGAACATTGATATATCTACACCGCTATCTCTATAAACATGGAAATATCTACACCGCCATCTCTATAAACATGGAAATATCTACACCGTCATCTGTATAAACATGGAAATATCTACACCGCTATCTGTATAAACATGGAAATATCTGCACCGCGATCTGTATAAACGTGGAAATATCTACACCGCGATCTGTATAAACATGGAAATATCTAAACCGCTATCTGTGTAAACATGGAAATATCTACACAGCTATCTCTATAAACATGGAAATATCTACACCACCATCTGTATAAACATGGAAATACCTACAAAGTCATCTGTATAAACATGGAAATATCTACACAGCCATCTGTATAAACATGGAAATATCTACACAGCCATCTGTATAAACCTGGAAATATCTGCACTGTCATCTATTTAAACATGGAAATATCTACAGAGAACTCTGTATAGACATGGAAATATCGGCACAGCCATCTGTATAAACATGGAAATATCTACAACGCTATCTGTATAAACATGGAAATATCTACACCGCTATGTGTATTAACGTGGAAATATCTCCATTGCTATCTGCATAAACATGGACAAATCTCCACCGCAATATGTATAAACATGAAAATATCTACACTTCTATCTCTATCAACATGGAAATATCTACACTGCCATCTGTACAAACATGGAAATATCTACACAGTCATCTGTAGAAACATGGAAATATCTACACCGCTATCTCTATAAACATGGAAATAACTACACCGCTATCTCTATAAACATGGAAATATCTACACCGCTATCTCCATCAACATGGAAATATACACACCGCCATCTCTTTAAACATGGAGGTATCTACAACGCCATCTACATAAACAAGAAAATATCTACACTGCCATCTATATAAACATGGAAATATCTACACCGCCATCTCTATAAACATGGAAATATCTACACTGCCATTTGTAGAAAGATGGAAATATCTACACCGCCATCTGTATAAACCTGGAAATACCTACACCGCTATCTGTATAAACATGGAAATATCTACACCGCAATCTGTATAAACATGGAAATATCTCCACTGCTCTCTGTATAAATATGAAATATCTAAACCGCTATCTCTATAAAAGTGGAAATATCTACACTGCTATTTGTATAAACATGGAAATATCCTCACTGCTATCTCTATGAACATTGATATATCTACACCGCTATCTCTATAAACATGGAAATATCTACACCGCCATCTCTATAAACATGGAAATATCTACACCGTCATCTGTATAAACATGGAAATATCTACACCGCTATCTGTATAAACATGGAAGTATCTACACCGCGATCTGTATAAACATGGAAATATCTACACCGCGATCTGTATAAACATGGAAATATCTAAACCACTATCTGTGTAAACATGGAAATATCTACACAGCTATCTCTATAAACATGGAAATATCTACACCGCCATCTGTATAAACATGGAAATACCTACAAAGTCATCTGTATAAACATGGAAATATCTACACAGCCATCTGTATAAACATGGAAATATCTACACAGCCATCTGTATAAACCTGGAAATATCTGCACTGTCATCTATATAAACATGGAAATATCTACAGAGAACTCTGTATAAACATGGAAATATCGGCACAGCCATCTGTATAAACATGGAAATATCTACAACGCTATCTGTATAAACATGGAAATATCTACACCGCTATGTGTATTAACATGGAAATATCTCCATTGCTATCTGTATAAACATGGACAAATCTCCACCGCAATATGTATAAACATGAAAATATCTACACTTCTATCTCTATAAACATGGAAATATCTACACTGCCATCTGTACAAACATGGAAATATCTACACCGTCATCTGTAGAAACATGGAAATATCTACACCGCTATCTCTATAAACATGGAAATAACTACACCGCTATCTCTATAAACATGGAAATATCTACACCGCTATCTCCATCAACATGGAAATATACACACCGCCATCTCTTTAAACATGGAGGTATCTACAACGCCATCTACATAAACAAGAAAATATCTACACTGCCATCTATATAAACATGGAAATATCTACACCGCCATCTCTATAAACATGGAAATATCTACACTGCCATTTGTAGAAAGATGGAAATATCTACACCGCCATCTGTATAAACCTGGAAATACCTACACCGCTATCTGTATAAACATGGAAATATCTCCACTGCTCTCTGTATAAATATGAAATATCTAAACCGCTATCTCTATAAAAGTGGAAATATCTACACTGCTATCTGTATAAACATGGAGATATCCTCACTGCTATCTCTATGAACATTGATATATCTACACCGCTATCTCTATAAACATGGAAATATCTACACCGCCATCTCTATAAACATGGAAATATCTACACCGTCATCTGTATAAACATGGAAATATCTACACCGCTATCTGTATAAACATGGAAATATCTACACCGCGATCTGTATAAACATGGAAATATCTACACCGCGATCTGTATAAACATGGAAATATCTAAACCGCTATCTGTGTAAACATGGAAATATCTACACAGCTATCTCTATAAACATGGAAATATCTACACCGCCATCTGTATAAACATGGAAATACCTACAAAGTCATCTGTATAAACATGGAAATATCTACACAGCCATCTGTATAAACATGGAAATATCTACACAGCCATCTGTATAAACCTGGAAATATCTGCACTGTCATCTATATAAACATGGAAATATCTACAGAGAACTCTGTATAAACATGGAAATATCGGCACAGCCATCTGTATAAACATGGAAATATCTACAACGCTATCTGTATAAACATGGAAATATCTACACCGCTATGTGTATTAACGTGGAAATATCTCCATTGCTATCTGTATAAACATGGACAAATCTCCACCGCAATATGTATAAACATGAAAATATCTACACTTCTATCTCTATAAACATGGAAATATCTACACTGCCATCTGAACAAACATGGAAATATCTACACAGTCATCTGTAGAAACATGGAAATATCTACACTGCTATCTCTATAAACATGGAAATAACTACACCGCTATCTCTATAAACATGGAAATATCTACACCGCTATCTCCATCAACATGGAAATATACACACCGCCATCTCTTTAAACATGGAGGTATCTACAACGCCATCTACATAAACAAGAAAATATCTACACTGCCATCTATATAAACATGGAAATATCTACACCGCCATCTCTATAAACATGGAAATATCTACACTGCCATTTGTAGAAAGATGGAAATATCTACACCGCCATCTGTATAAACGTGGAAATATCTACACCGCTATCTATATAAACATGGAAATATCTACACCGCAATCTGAATAAACATGGAAATATCTACACCGCTCTCTGTATAAATATGAAATACCTAAACCGCTATCTCTATAAAAGTGGAAATATCTACACTGCTATCTGTATAAACATGGAAATATCCTCACTGCTATCTCTATGAACATTGATATATCTACACCGCTATCTCTATAAACATGGAAATATCTACACCGCCATCTCTATAAACATGGAAATATCTACACCGTCATCTGTATAAACATGGAAATATCTACACCGCTATCTGTATAAACATGGAAATATCTGCACCGCGATCTGTATAAACATGGAAATATCTACACCGCGATCTGTATAAACATGGAAATATCTAAACCGCTATCTGTGTAAACATGGAAATATCTACACAGCTATCTCTATAAACATGGAAATATCTACACCGCCATCTGTATAAACATGGAAATACCTACAAAGTCATCTGTATAAACATGGAAATATCTACACAGCCATCTGTATAAACATGGAAATATCTACACAGCCATCTGTATAAACATGGAAATATCTGCACTGTCATCTATATAAACATGGAAATATCTACAGAGAACTCTGTATAAACATGGAAATATCGGCACAGCCATCTGTATAAACATGGAAATATCTACAACGCTATCTGTATAAACATGGAAATATCTACACCGCTATGTGTATTAACGTGGAAATATCTCCATTGCTATCTGCATAAATATGGACAAATCTCCACCGCAATATGTATAAACATGAAAATATCTACACTTCTATCTCTATCAACATGGAAATATCTACACTGCCATCTGTACCAACATGGAAATATCTACACAGTCATCTGTTGAAACATGGAAATATCTACACCGCTATCTCTATAAACATGGAAATAACTACACCGCTATCTCTATAAACATGGAAATATCTACACCGCTATCTCCATCAACATGGAAATATACACACCGCCATCTCTTTAAACATGGAGGTATCTACAACGCCATCTACATAAACAAGAAAATATCTACACTGCCATCTATATAAACATGGAAATATCTACACCACCATCTCTATAAACATGGAAATATCTACACTGCCATTTGTAGAAAGATGGAAATATCTACACCGCCATCTGTATAAACCTGGAAATACCTACACCGCTATCTGTATAAACATGGAAATATCTACACCGCAATCTGTATAAACATGGAAATATCTCCACTGCTCTCTGTATAAATATGAAATATCTAAACCGCTATCTCTATAAAAGTGGAAATATCTACACTGCTATCTGTATAAACATGGAAATATCCTCACTGCTATCTCTATGAACATTGATATATCTACACCGCTATCTCTATAAACATGGAAATATCTACACCGCCATCTCTATAAACATGGAAATATCTACACCGTCATCTGTATAAACATGGAAATATCTACACCGCTATCTGTATAAACATGGAAATATCTACACCGCGATCTGTATAAACATGGAAATATCTACACCGCGATCTGTATAAACATGGAAATATCTAAACCGCTATCTGTGTAAACATGGAAATATCTACACAGCTATCTCTATAAACATGGAAATATCTACACCGCCATCTGTATAAACATGGAAATACCTACAAAGTCATCTGTATAAACATGGAAATATCTACACAGCCATCTGTATAAACATGGAAATATCTACACAGCCATCTGTATAAACCTGGAAATATCTGCACTGTCATCTATATAAACATGGAAATATCTACAGAGAACTCTGTATAAACATGGAAATATCGGCACAGACATCTGTATAAACATGGAAATATCTACAACGCTATCTGTATAAACATGGAAATATCTACACCGCTATGTGTATTAACGTGGAAATATCTCCATTGCTATCTGCATAAACATGGACAAATCTCCACCGCAATATGTATAAACATGAAAATATCTACACTTCTATCTCTATCAACATGGAAATATCTACACTGCCATCTGTACAAACATGGAAATATCTACACAGTCATCTGTTGAAACATGGAAATATCTACACCGCTATCTCTATAAACATGGAAATAACTACACCGCTATCTCTATAAACATGGAAATATCTACACCGCTATCTCCATCAACATGGAAATATACACACCGCCATCTCTTTAATCATGGAGGTATCTACAACGCCATCTACATAAACAAGAAAATATCTACACTGCCATCTATATAAACATGGAAATATCTACACCGCCATCTCTATAAACATGGAAATATCTACACTGCCATTTGTAGAAAGATGGAAATATCTACACCGCCATCTGTATAAACCTGGAAATACCTACACCGCTATCTGTATAAACATGGAAATATCTACACCGCAATCTGTATAAACATGGAAATATCTACACCGCTCTCTGTATAAATATGAAATACCTAAACCGCTATCTCTATAAAAGTGGAAATATCTACACTGCTATCTGTATAAACATGGAAATATCCTCACTGCTATCTCTATGAACATTGATATATCTACACCGCTATCTCTATAAACATGGAAATATCTACACCGCCATCTCTATAAACATGGAAATATCTACACCGTCATCTGTATAAACATGGAAATATCTACACCGCGATCTGTATAAACATGGAAATATCTGCACCGCGATCTGTATAAACATGGAAATATCTACACCGCGATCTGTATAAACATGGAAATATCTAAACCGCTATCTGTGTAAACATGGAAATATCTACACAGCTATCTCTATAAACATGGAAATATCTACACCGCCATCTGTATAAACATGGAAATACCTACAAAGTCATCTGTATAAACGTGGAAATATCTACACAGCCATCTGTATAAACATGGAAATATCTACACAGCCATCTGTATAAACCTGGAAATATCTGCACTGTCATCTATATAAACATGGAAATATCTACAGAGAACTCTGTAAAACATGGAAATATCGGCACAGCCATCTGTATAAACATGGAAATATCTACAACGCTATCTGTATAAACATGGAAATATCTACACCGCTATGTGTATTAACGAGGAAATGTCTCCATTGCTATCTGTATAAACATGGACAAATCTCCACCGCAATATGTATAAACATGAAAATATCTACACTTCTATCTCTAAAAACATGGAAATATCTACACTGCCATCTGTACAAACATGGAAATATCTACACAGTCATCTGTAGAAACATGGAAATATCTACACCGCTATCTCTATAAACATGGAAATAACTACACCGCTATCTCTATAAACATGGAAATATTTACACCGCTATCTCCATCAACATGGAAATATACACACCGCCATCTCTTTAAACATGGAGGTATCTACAACGCCATCTACATAAACAAGAAAATATCTACACTGCCATCTATCTAAACATGGAAATAACTACACCGCCATCTCTATAAACATGGAAATATCTACACTGCCATTTGTAGAAAGATGGAAATATCTACACCGCCATCTGTATAAACGTGGAAATATCTACACCGCAATCTGTATAAACATGGAAATATCACCACTGCTCTCTGTATAAATATGAAATATCTAAACCGCTATCTCTATAAAAGTGGAAATATCTACACTGCTATCTGTATAAACATGGAAATATCCTCACTGCTATCTCTATGAACATTGATATATCTACACCGCTATCTCTATAAACATGGAAATATCTACACCGCCATCTCTATAAACATGGAAATATCTACACCGTCATCTGTATAAACATGGAAATATCTACACCGCTATCTGTATAAACATGGAAATATCTACACCGCGATCTGTATAAACATGGAAATATCTACACCGCAATCTCTATAAACATGGAAATTTCTACACCGTCATCTGTATAAACATGGAAATATCTACACCGCTATCTGTATAAACATGGAAATATCCACACCGCGATCTGTATAAACATGGAAATATCTACACCGCGATCTGTATAAACATGGAAATATCTAAACCGCTATCTGTGTAAACATGGAAATATCTACACAGCTATCTCTATAAACATGGAAATATCTACACCGCCATCTGTATAAACATGGAAATACCTACAAAGTCATCTGTATAAACATGGAAATATCTACACAGCCATCTGTATAAACATGGAAATATCTACACAGCCATCTGTATAAACCTGGAAATATCTGCACTGTCATCTATATAAACATGGAAATATCTACAGAGAACTCTGTATAAACATGGAAATATCGGCACAGCCATCTGTATAAACATGGAAATGTCTACAACGCTATCTGTATAAACATGGAAATATCTACACCGCTATGTGTATTAACGTGGAAATATCTCCATTGCTATCTGTATAAACATGGACAAATCTCCACCGCAATATGTATAAACATGAAAATATCTACACTTCTATCTCTATAAACATGGAAATATCTACACTGCCATCTGAACAAACATGGAAATATCTACACAGTCATCTGTAGAAACATGGAAATATCTACACCGCTATCTCTATAAACATGGAAATAACTACACCGCTATCTCTATAAACATGGAAATATCTACACCGCTATCTCCATCAACATGGAAATATACACACCGCCATCTCTTTAAACATGGAGGTATCTACAACGCCATCTACATAAACAAGAAAATATCTACACTGCCATCTATATAAACATGGAAATATCTACACCGCCATCTCTATAAACATGGAAATATCTACACTGCCATTTATAGAAAGTTGGAAATATCTACACCGCCATCTGTATAAACGTGGAAATATCTACACCGCTATCTATATAAACATGGAAATATCTACACCGCAATCTGAATAAACATGGAAATATCTACACCGCTCTCTGTATAAATATGAAATACCTAAACCGCTATCTCTATAAAAGTGGAAATATCTACACTGCTATCTGTATAAACATGGAAATATCCTCACTGCTATCTCTATGAACATTGATATATCTACACCGCTATCTCTATAAACATGGAAATATCTACACCGCCATCTCTATAAACATGGAAATATCTACACCGTCATCTGTATAAACATGGAAATATCTACACAGCCATCTGTATAAACCTGGAAATATCTGCACTGTCATCTATATAAACATGGAAATATCTACAGAGAACTCTGTATAAACATGGAAATATCGGCACAGCCATCTGTATAAACATGGAAATATCTACAACGCTATCTGTATAAACATGGAAATATCTACACCGCTATGTGTATTAACGTGGAAATATCTCCATTGCTATCTGCATAAACATGGACAAATCTCCACCGCAATATGTATAAACATGAAAATATCTACACTTCTATCTCTATCAACATGGAAATATCTACACTGCTATCTGTACAAACATGGAAATATCTACACAGTCATCTGTTGAAACATGGAAATATCTACACCGCTATCTCTATAAACATGGAAATGACTACACCGCTATCTCTATAAACATGGAAATATCTACACCGCTATCTCCATCAACATGGAAATATACACACCGCCATCTCTTTAAACATGGAGGTATCTACAACGCCATCTACATAAACAAGAAAATATCTACGCTGCCATCTATATAAACATGGAAATATCTACACCGCCATCTCTATAAACATGGAAATATCTACACTGCCATTTGTAGAAAGATGGAAATATCTACACCGCCATCTGTATAAACCTGGAAATACCTACACCGCTATCTGTATAAACATGGAAATATCTACACCGCAATCTGTATAAACATGGAAATATCTCCACTGCTCTCTGTATAAATATGAAATATCTAAACCGCTATCTCTATAAAAGTGGAAATATCTACACTGCTATCTGTATAAACATGGAAATATCCTCACTGCTATCTCTATGAACATTGATATATCTACACCGCTATCTCTATAAACATGGAAATATCTACACTGCCATCTCTATAAACATGGAAATATCTACACTGTCATCTGTATAAACATGGAAATATCTACACCGCTATCTGTATAAACATGGAAATATCTACACCGCGATCTGTATAAACATGGAAATATCTACACCGCGATCTGTATAAACATGGAAACATCTAAACCGCGATCTGTGTAAACATGGAAATATCTACAGAGCCATCTCTATAAACATGGAATTATCTACACCGCCATCTGTATAAACATGGAAATACCTACAAAGTCATCTGTATAAACATGGAAATATCTACACAGCCATCTGTATAAACATGGAAATATCTACACAGCCATCTGTATAAACCTGGAAATATCTGCACTGTCATCTATATAAACATGGAAATATCTTCAGAGAGTTCTGTATAAACATGGAAATATCGGCACAGCCATCTGTATAAACATGGAAATATCTACAACGCTATCTGTATAAACATGGAAATATCTACACCGCTATGTGTATTAACGTGGAAATATCTCCATTGCTATCTGTATAAACATGGACAAATCTCCACCGCAATATGTATAAACATGAAAATATCTACACTTCTATCTCTATAAACATGGAAATATCTACACTCCCATCTGTACAAACATGGAAATATCTACACAGTCATCTGTAGAAACATGGAAATATCTACACCGCTATCTCTATAAACATGGAAATAACTACACCGCTATCTCTATAAACATGGAAATATCTACACCGCTATCTCCATTAACATGGAAATATACACACCGCCATCTCTTTAAACATGGAGGTATCTACAACGCCATCTACATAAACAAGAAAATATCTACACTGCCATCTATATAAACATGGAAATATCTACACCGCCATCTCTATAAACATGGAAATATCTACACTGCCATTTGTAGAAAGATGGAAAATCTACACCGCCATCTGTATAAACCTGGAAATACCTACATCGCTATCTGTATAAACATGGAAATATCTACACCGCAATCTGTATAAACATGGAAATATCTCCACTGCTCTCTGTATAAATATGAAATATCTAAACCTCTATCTCTATAAAAGTGGAAATATCTACACTGCTATGTGTATAAACATGGAAATATCCTCACTGCTATCTCTATGAACATTGATATATCTACACCGCTATCTCTATAAACATGGAAATATCTACACCGCCATCTCTATAAACATGGAAATATCTACACTGTCATCTGTATAAACATGGAAATATCTACACGGCTATCTGTATAAATATGGAAATATCTACACCGCGATCTGTATAAACATGGAAATATCTACACCGCGATCTGTATAAACATGGAAATATCTACACCGCAATCTCTATAAACATGGAAATATCTACACCGCTCTGTGTATAAATATGAAATACCTAAACAGCTCTCTCTATAAAAGTGGAAATATCTACACTGCTCTCTGTATAAACATGGAAATATCCTCACTACTATCTCTATTAACATTGATATATCTACACCGCTATCTCTATAAACATGGAAATATCTACACCGCCATCTCTATAAACATGGAAATATCTACACCGTCATCTGTATAAACATGGAAATATCTACACCGCTATCTGTATAAACATGGAAATATCTGCACTGCAATCTGTATAAACATGGAAATATCTACACCGCGATCTGTATAAACATGGAAATATCTAAACCGCTATCTGTGTAAACATGGAAATATGTACACAGCTATCTCTATAAACATGGAAATATCTACACCGCCATCTGTATAAACATGGAAATACCTACAAAGTCATCTGTATAAACATGGAAATATCTACACAGCCATCTGTATAAACATGGAAATATCTACACAGCCATCTGTATAAACCTGGAAATATCTGCACTGTCATCTATATAAGCATGGAAATATCTACAGAGAACTCTGTATAAACATGGAAATATCGGCACAGCCATCTGTATAAACATGGAAATATCTACAACGCTATCTGTATAAACATGGAAATATCTACACCGCTATGTGTATTAACGTGGAAATATCTCCATTGCTATCTGCATAAACATGGAAAAATCCCCACCGCAATATGTATAAACATGAAAATATCTACACTTCTATCTCTATAAACATGGAAATATCTACACTGCCATCTGTACAAACATGGAAATATCTACACAGTCATCTGTTGAAACATGGAAATATCTACACCGCTATCTCTATAAACATGGAAATAACTACACCGCTATCTCTATAAACATGGAAATATCTACACCGCCATCTCCATCAACATGGAAATATACACACCGTCATCTCTTTAAACATGGAGGTATCTACAACGCCATCTTCATAAACAAGAAAATATCTACACTGCCATCTATATAAACATGGAAATATCTACACCGCCATCTCTATAAACATGGAAATATCTACACTGCCATTTGTAGAAAGATGGAAATATCTACACCGCCATCTGTATAAACCTGGAAATACCTACACCGCTATCTGTATAAACATGGAAATATCTACACCGCAATCTGTATAAACATGGAAATATCTCCACTGCTCTCTGTATAAATATGAAATATCTAAACCGCTATCTCTATAAAAGTGGAAATATCTACACTGCTATCTGTATAAACATGGAAATATCCTCACTGCTATCTCTATGAACATTGATATATCTACACCGCTATCTCTATAAACATGGAAATATCTACACCGCCATCTCTATAAACATGGAAATATCTACACTGTCATCTGTATAAACATGGAAATACCTACAAAGCCATCTGTATAAACATGGAAATATCTACACAGCCATCTGTATAAACATGGAATTATCTACACAGCCATCTGTATAAACCTGGAAATATCTGCACTGTCATCTATATAAACATGGAAATATCTACAGAGAGCTCTGTATAAACATGGAAATATCGGCACAGCCATCTGTATAAACATGGAAATATCTACAACGCTATCTGTATAAACATGGAAATATCTACACCGCTATGTGTATTAACGTGGAAATATCTCCATTGCTATCTGTATAAACATGGACAAATCTCCACCGCAATATGTATAAACATGAAAATATCTACACTTCTATCTCTATAAACATGGAAATATCTACACTGCCATCTGTACAAACATGGAAATATCTACACAGTCATCTGTAGAAACATGGAAATATCTACACCGCTATCTCTATAAACCTGAAATAACTACACCGCTATCTCTATAAACATGGAAATATCTACACCGCTATCTCCATCAACATGGAAATATACACACCGCCATCTCTTTAAACATGGAGGTATCTACAACGCCATCTACATAAACAAGAAAATATCTACACTGCCATCTATATAAACATGGAAATATCTACACCGCCATCTCTATAAACATGGAAATATCTACACTGCCATTTGTAGAAAGATGGAAAATCTACACCGCCATCTGTATAAACCTGGAAATACCTACACTGCTATCTGTATAAACATGGAAATATCTACACCGCAATCTGTATAAACATGGAAATATCTCCACTGCTCTCTGTATAAATATGAAATATCTAAACCGCTATCTCTATAAAAGTGGAAATATCTACACTACTATCTGTATAAACATGGAAATATCCTCACTGCTATCTCTATGAACATTGAAATATCTACACCGCTATCTCTATAAACATGGAAATATCTACACCGCCATCTCTATAAACATGGAAATATCTACACTGTCATCTGTATAAACATGGAAATATCTACACCGCTATCTGTATAAACATGGAAATATCTACACCGCGATCTGTATAAACATGGAAATATCTACACCGCGATCTGTATAAACATGGAAATATCTAAACCGCGATCTGTGTAAACATGGAAATATCTACACAGCCATCTCTATAAACATGGAAATATCTACACCGCCATCTGTATAAACATGGAAATACCTACAAAGTCATCTGTATAAACATGGAAATATCTACACAGCCATCTGTATAAACATGGAAATATCTACACAGCCATCTGTATAAACCTGGAAATATCTGCACTGTCATCTATATAAACATGGAAATATCTTCAGAGAGCTCTGTATAAACATGGAAATATCGGCACAGCCATCTGTATAAACATGGAAATATCTACAACGCTATCTGTATAAACATGGAAATATCTACACCGCTATGTGTATTAACGTGGAAATATCTCCATTGCTATCTGTATAAACATGGACAAATCTCCACCGCAATATGTATAAACATGAAAATATCTACACTTCTATCTCTATAAACATGGAAATATCTACACTGCCATCTGTACAAACATGGAAATATCTACACAGTCATCTGTAGAAACATGGAAATATCTACACCGCTATCTCTATAAACATGGAAATAACTACACCGCTATCTCTATAAACATGGAAATATCTACACCGCTATCTCCATCAACATGGAAATATACACACCGCCATCTCTTTAAACATGGAGGTATCTACAACGCCATCTACATAAACAAGAAAATATCTACACTGCCATCTATATAAACATGGAAATATCTACACCGCCATCTCTATAAACATGGAAATATCTACACTGCCATTTGTAGAAAGATGGAAAATCTACACCGCCATCTGTATAAACCTGGAAATACCTACACCGCTATCTGTATAAACATGGATATATCTACACCGCAATCTGTATAAACATGGAAATATCTCCACTGCTCTCTGTATAAATATGAAATATCTAAACCTCTATCTCTATAAAAGTGGAAATATCTACACTGCTATCTGTATAAACATGGAAATATCCTCACTGCTATCTCTATGAACATTGATATATCTACACCGCTATCTCTATAAACATGGAAATATCTACACCGCCATCTCTATAAACATGGAAATATCTACACTGCCATTTGTAGAAAGATGGAAATATCTACACCGCCATCTGTATAAACGTGGAAATATCTACACCGCTATCTGTATAAACATGGAAATATCTACACCGCAATCTCTATAAACATGGAAATATCTACACCGCTCTGTGTATAAATATGAAATACCTAAACAGCTATCTCTATAAAAGTGGAAATATCTACACTGCTCTCTGTATAAACATGGAAATATCCTCACTACTATCTCTATTAACATTGATATATCTACACCGCTATCTCTATAAACATGGAAATATCTACACCGCCATCTCTATAAACATGGAAATATCTACACCGTCATCTATATAAACATGGAAATATCTACACCGCTATCTGTATAAACATGGAAATATCTGCACTGCGATCTGTATAAACATGGAAATATCTACACCGCGATCTGTATAAACATGGAAATATCTAAACCGCTATCTGTGTAAACATGGAAATATGTACACAGCTATCTCTATAAACATGGAAATATCTACACCGCCATCTGTATAAACATGGAAATACCTACAAAGTCATCTGTATAAACATGGAAATATCTACACAGCCATCTGTATAAACATGGAAATATCTACACAGCCATCTGTATAAACCTGGAAATATCTGCACTGTCATCTATATAAACATGGAAATATCTACAGAGAACTCTGTATAAACATGGAAATATCGGCACAGCCATCTGTATAAACATGGAAATATCTACAACGCTATCTGTATAAACATGGAAATATATACACCGCTATGTGTATTAACGTGGAAATATCTCCATTGCTATCTGCATAAACATGGACAAATCCCCACCGCAATATGTATAAACATGAAAATATCTACACTTCTATCTCTATAAACATGGAAATATCTACACTGCCATCTGTACAAACATGGAAATATCTACACAGTCATCTGTTGAAACATGGAAATATCTACACCGCTATCTCTATAAACATGGAAATAACTACACCGCTATCTCTATAAACATGGAAATATCTACACCGCTATCTCCATCAACATGGAAATATACACACCGTCATCTCTTTAAACATGGAGGTATCTACAACGCCATCTACATAAACAAGAAAATATCTACACTGCCATCTATATAAACATGGAAATATCTACACCGCCATCTCTATAAACATGGAAATATCTACACTGCCATTTGTAGAAAGATGGAAATATCTACACCGCCATCTGTATAAACCTGGAAATACCTACACCGCTATCTGTATAAACATGGAAATATCTACACCGCAATCTGTATAAACATGGAAATATCTCCACTGCTCTCTGTATAAATATGAAATATCTAAACCGCTATCTCTATAAAAGTGGAAATATCTACACTGCTATCTGTATAAACATGGAAATATCCTCACTGCTATCTCTATGAACATTGATATATCTACACCGCTATCTCTATAAACATTGAAATATCTACACCGCCATCTCTATAAACATGGAAATATCTACACTGTCATCTGTATAAACATGGAAATATCTACACCGCTATCTGTATAAACATGGAAATATCTACACCGCGATCTGTATAAACATGGAAATATCTACACCGCGATCTGTATAAACATGGAAATATCTAAACCGCTATCTGTGTAAACATGGAAATATCTACAAAGCCATCTCTATAAACATGGAAATATCTACACCGCCATCTGTATAAACATGGAAATACCTACAAAGCCATCTGTATAAACATGGAAATATGTACACAGCCATCTGTATAAACATGGAATTATCTACACAGCCATCTGTATAAACCTGGAAATACCTGCACTGTCATCTATATAAACATGGAAATATCTACAGAGAGCTCTGTATAAACATGGAAATATCGGCACAGCCATCTGTATAAACATGGAAATATCTACACCGCTATGTGTATTAACGTGGAAATATCTCCATTGCTATCTGTATAAACGTGGACAAATCTCCACCGCAATATGTATAAACATGAAAATATCTACACTTCTATCTCTATAAACATGGAAATATCTACACTCCCATCTGTACAAACATGGAAATATCTACACAGTCATCTGTAGAAACATGGAAATATCTACACCGCTATCTCTATAAACATGGAAATAACTACACCGCTATCTCTATAAACATGGAAATATCTACACCGCTATCTCCATCAACATGGAAATATACACACCGCCATCTCTTTAAACATGGAGGTATCTACAACGCCATCTACATAAACAAGAAAATATCTACACTGCCATCTATATAAACATGGAAATATCTACACCGCCATCTCTATAAACATGGAAATATCTACACTGCCATTTGTAGAAAGATGGAAAATCTACACCGCCATCTGTATAAACCTGGAAATACCTACACCGCTATCTGTATAAACATGGAAATATCTACACCGCAATCTGTATAAACATGGAAATATCTCCACTGCTCTCTGTATAAATATGAAATATCTAAACCTCTATCTCTATAAAAGTGGAAATATCTACACTGCTATCTGTATAAACATGGAAATATCCTCACTGCTATCTCTATGAACATTGATATATCTACACCGCTATCTCTATAAACATGGAAATATCTACACCGCCATCTCTATAAACATGGAAATATCTACACTGCCATTTGTAGAAAGATGGAAATATCTACACCGCCATCTGTATAAACGTGGAACTATCTACACCGCTATCTGTATAAACATGGAAATATCTACACCGCAATCTCTATAAACATGGAAATATCTACACCGCTCTGTGTATAAATATGAAATACCTAAACAGCTATCTCTATAAAAGTGGAAATATCTACACTGCTCTCTGTATAAACATGGAAATATCCTCACTACTATCTCTATTAACATTGATATATCTACACCGCTATCTCTATAAACATGGAAATATCTACACCGCCATCTCTATAAACATGGAAATATCTACACCGTCATCTGTATAAACATGGAAATATCTACACCGCTATATGTATAAACATGGAAATATCTACACCGCGATCTGTATAAACATGGAAATATCTACACCGCGATCTGTATAAACATGGAAATATCTAAACCGCTATCTGTGTAAACATGGAAATATCTACACAGCTATCTCTATAAACATGGAAATATCTACACCGCCATCTGTATAAACATGGAAATACCTACAAAGTCATCTGTATAAACATGGAAATATCTACACAGCCATCTGTATAAACATGGAAATATCTACACAGCCATCTGTATAAACCTGGAAATATCTGCACTGTCATCTATATAAACATGGAAATATCTACAGAGAACTCTGTATAAACATGGAAATATCGGCACAGCCATCTGTATAAACATGGAAATATCTACAACGCTATCTGTATAAACATGGAAATATCTACACCGCTATGTGTATTAACGTGGAAATATCTCCATTGCTATCTGTATAAACATGGACAAATATCCACCGCAATATGTATAAACATGAAAATATCTACACTTCTATCTCTATAAACATGGAAATATCTACACTGCCATCTGAACAAACATGGAAATATCTACACAGTCATCTGTAGAAACATGGAAATATCTACACTGCTATCTCTATAAACATGGAAATAACTACACCGCTATCTCTATAAACATGGAAATATCTACACCGCTATCTCCATCAACATGGAAATATACACACCGCCATCTCTTTAAACATGGAGGTATCTACAACGCCATCTACATAAACAAGAAAATATCTACACTGCCATCTATATAAACATGGAAATATCTACACCGCCATCTCTATAAACATGGAAATATCTACACTGCCATTTGAAGAAAGATGGAAATATCTACACCGCCATCTGTATAAACCTGGAAATACCTACGCCGCTATCTGTATAAACATGGAAATATCTACACCGCAATCTGTATAAACATGGAAATATCTCCACTGCTCTCTGTATAAATATGAAATATCTAAACCGCTATCTCTATAAAAGTGGAAATATCTACACTGCTATCTGTATAAACATGGAAATATCCTCACTGCTATCTCTATGAACATTGATATATCTACACCGCTATCTCTATAAACATGGAAATATCTACACCGCCGTCTCTATAAACATGGAAATATCTACACCGTCATCTGTATAAACATGGAAATATCTACACCGCTATCTGTATAAACGTGGAAATATCTACACCGCTATCTGTATAAACATGGAAATATCTACACCGCAATCTCTATAAACATGGAAATATCTACACCGCTCTGTGTATAAATATGAAATACCTAAACAGCTATCTCTATAAAAGTGGAAATGTCTACACTGCTCTCTGTATAAACATGGAAATATCCTCACTACTATCTCTATGAACATTGATATATCTACACCGCTATCTCTATAAACATGGAAATATCTACACCGCCATCTCTATAAACATGGAAATATCTACACCGTCATCTGTATAAACATGGAAATATCTACACCGCTATCTGTATAAACATGGAAATATCTGCACTGCGATCTGTATAAACATGGAAATATCTACACCGCGATCTGTATAAACATGGAAATATCTAAACCGCTATCTGTGTAAACATGGAAATATGTACACAGCTATCTCTATAAACATGGAAATATCTACACCGCCATCTGTATAAACATGGAAATACCTACAAAGTCATCTGTATAAACATGGAAATATCTACACAGCCATCTGTATAAACCTGGAAATATCTACACAGCCATCTGTATAAACCTGGAAATATCTGCACTGTCATCTATATAAACATGGAAATATCTACAGAGAACTCTGTATAAACATGGAAATATCGGCACAGCCATCTGTATAATCATGGAAATATCTACAACGCTATCTGTATAAACATGGAAATATCTGCACCGCGATCTGTATAAACATGGAAATATCTACACCGCTATCTGTATAAACATGGAAATATCTAAACCGCTATCTGTGTAAACATGGAAATATCTACACAGCTATCTCTATAAACATGGAAATATCTACACCACCATCTGTATAAACATGGAAATACCTACAAAGTCATCTGTATAAACATGGAAATATCTACACAGCCATCTGTATAAACATGGAAATATCTACACAGCCATCTGTATAAACCTGGAAATATCTGCACTGTCATCTATTTAAACATGGAAATATCTACAGAGAACTCTGTATAAACATGGAAATATCGGCACAGCCATCTGTATAAACATGGAAATATCTACAACGCTATCTGTATAAACATGGAAATATCTACACCGCTATGTGTATTAACGTGGAAATATCTCCATTGCTATCTGCATAAACATGGACAAATCTCCACCGCAATATGTATAAACATGAAAATATCTACACTTCTATCTCTATCAACATGGAAATATCTACACTGCCATCTGTACAAACATGGAAATATCTACACAGTCATCTGTTGAAACATGGAAATATCTACACCGCTATCTCTATAAACATGGAAATAACTACACCGCTATCTCTATAAACATGGAAATATCTACACCGCTATCTCCATCAACATGGAAATATACACACCGCCATCTCTTTAAACATGGAGGTATCTACAACGCCATCTACATAAACAAGAAAATATCTACACTGCCATCTATATAAACATGGAAATATCTACACCGCCATCTCTATAAACATGGAAATATCTACACTGCCATTTGTAGAAAGATGGAAATATCTACACCGCCATCTGTATAAACCTGGAAATACCTACACCGCTATCTGTATAAACATGGAAATATCTACACCGCAATCTGTATAAACATGGAAATATCTCCACTGCTCTCTGTATAAATATGAAATATCTAAACCGCTATCTCTATAAAAGTGGAAATATCTACACTGCTATCTGTATAAACATGGAAATATCCTCACTGCTATCTCTATGAACATTGATATATCTACACCGCTATCTCTATAAACATGGAAATATCTACACCGCAATCTCTATAAACATGGAAATTTCTACACCGTCATCTGTATAAACATGGAAATATCTACACCGCTATCTGTATAAACATGGAAATATCTACACCGCGATCTGTATAAACATGGAAATATCTACACCGCGATCTGTATAAACATGGAAATATCTAAACCGCTATCTGTGTAAACATGGAAATATCTACACAGCTATCTCTATAAACATGGAAATATCTACACCGCCATCTGTATAAACATGGAAATACCTACAAAGTCATCTGTATAAACATGGAAATATCTACACAGCCATCTGTATAAACATGGAAATATCTACACAGCCATCTGTATAAACCTGGAAATATCTGCACTGTCATCTATATAAACATGGAAATATCTACAGAGAACTCTGTATAAACATGGAAATATCGGCACAGCCATCTGTATAAACATGGAAATATCTACAACGCTATCTGTATAAACATGGAAATATCTACACCGCTATGTGTATTAACATGGAAATATCTCCATTGCTATCTGTATAAACATGGACAAATCTCCACCGCAATATGTATAAACATGAAAATATCTACACTTCTATCTCTATAAACATGGAAATATCTACACTGCCATCTGTACAAACATGGAAATATCTACACCGTCATCTGTAGAAACATGGAAATATCTACACCGCTATCTCTATAAACATGGAAATAACTACACCGCTATCTCTATAAACATTTAAATATCTACACCGCTATCTCCATCAACATGGAAATATACACACCGCCATCTCTTTAAACATGGAGGTATCTACAACGCCATCTACATAAACAAGAAAATATCTACACTGCCATCTATATAAACATGGAAATATCTACACCGCCAACTCTATAAACATGGAAATATCTACACTGCCATTTATAGACAGTTGGAAATATCTACACCGCCATCTGTATAAACGTGGAAATATCTACACCGCTATCTATATAAACATGGAAATATCTACACTGCTATCTGAATAAACATGGAAATATCTACACCGCTATCTCTATAAACATGGAAATAACTACACCGCTATCTCTATAAACATGGAAATATCTACACCGCTATCTCCATCAACATGGAAATATACACACCGCCATCTCTTTAAACATGGAGGTATCTACAACGCCATCTACATAAACAAGAAAATATCTACACTGCCATCTATATAAACATGGAAATATCTACACCGCCATCTCTATAAACATGGAAATATCTACACTGCCATTTATAGAAAGTTGGAAATATCTACACCGCCATCTGTATAAACGTGGAAATATCTACACCGCTATCTATATAAACATGGAAATATCTACACCGCAATCTGAATAAACATGGAAATATCTACACCGCTCTCTGTATAAATATGAAATACCTAAACCGCTATCTCTATAAAAGTGGAAATATCTACACTGCTATCTGTATAAACATAGAAATATCCTCACTGCTATCTCTATGAACATTGATATATCTACACCGCTATCTCTATAAACATGGAAATATCTACACCGCCATCTCTATAAACATGGAAATATCTACACCGTCATCTGTATAAACATGGAAATATCTACACCGCTATCTGTATAAACATGGAAATATCTGCACCGCGATCTGTATAAACATGGAAATATCTACACCGCGATCTGTATAAACATGGAAATATCTAAACCGCTATCTGTGTAAACATGGAAATATCTACACAGCTATCTCTATAAACATGGAAATATCTACACCGCCATCTGTATAAACATGGAAATACCTACAAAGTCATCTGTATAAACATGGAAATATCTACACAGCCATCTGTATAAACATGGAAATATCTACACAGCCATCTGTATAAACCTGGAAATATCTGCACTGTCATCTATATAAACATGGAAATATCTACAGAGAACTCTGTATACACATGGAAATATCGGCACAGCCATCTGTATAAACATGGAAATATCTACAACGCTATCTGTATAAACATGGAAATATCTACACCGCTATGTGTATTAACGTGGAAATATCTCCATTGCTATCTGCATAAACATGGACAAATCTCCACCGCAATATGTATAAACATGAAAATATCTACACTTCTATCTCTATCAACATGGAAATATCTACACTGCCATCTGTACAAACATGGAAATATCTACACAGTCATCTGTAGAAACATGGAAATATCTACACCGCTATCTCTATAAACATGGAAATAACTACACCGCTATCTCTATAAACATGGAAATATCTACACCGCTATCTCCATCAACATGGAAATATACACACCGCCATCTCTTTAAACATGGAGGTATCTACAACGCCATCTACATAAACAAGAAAATATCTACACTGCCATCTATATAAACATGGAAATATCTACACCGCCATCTCTATAAACATGGAAATATCTACACTGCCATTTGTAGAAAGATGGAAATATCTACACCGCCATCTGTATAAACCTGGAAATACCTACACCGCTATCTGTATAAACATGGAAATATCTACACCGCAATCTGTATAAACATGGAAATATCTCCACTGCTCTCTGTATAAATATGAAATATCTAAACCGCTATCTCTATAAAAGTGGAAATATCTACACTGCTATTTGTATAAACATGGAAATATCCTCACTGCTATCTCTATGAACATTGATATATCTACACCGCTATCTCTATAAACATGGAAATATCTACACCGCCATCTCTATAAACATGGAAATATCTACACCGTCATCTGTATAAACATGGAAATATCTACACCGCTATCTGTATAAACATGGAAGTATCTACACCGCGATCTGTATAAACATGGAAATATCTACACCGCGATCTGTATAAACATGGAAATATCTAAACCGCTATCTGTGTAAACATGGAAATATCTACACAGCTATCTCTATAAACATGGAAATATCTACACCGCCATCTGTATAAACATGGAAATACCTACAAAGTCATCTGTATAAACATGGAAATATCTACACAGCCATCTGTATAAACATGGAAATATCTCCACTGCTCTCTGTATAAATATGAAATATCTAAACCGCTATCTCTATAAAAGTGGAAATATCTACACTGCTATCTGTATAAACATGGAAATATCCTCACTGCTATCTCTATGAACATTGATATATCTACACCGCTATCTCTATAAACATGGAAATATCTACACCGCAATCTCTATAAACATGGAAATTTCTACACCGTCATCTGTATAAACATGGAAATATCTACACCGCTATCTGTATAAACATGGAAATATCTACACCGCGATCTGTATAAACATGGAAATATCTACACCGCGATCTGTATAAACATGGAAATATCTAAACCGCTATCTGTGTAAACATGGAAATATCTACACAGCTATCTCTATAAACATGGAAATATCTACACCGCCATCTGTATAAACATGGAAATACCTACAAAGTCATCTGTATAAACATGGAAATATCTACACAGCCATCTGTATAAACATGGAAATATCTACACAGCCATCTGTATAAACCTGGAAATATCTGCACTGTCATCTATATAAACATGGAAATATCTACAGAGAACTCTGTATAAACATGGAAATATCGGCACAGCCATCTGTATAAACATGGAAATATCTACAACGCTATCTGTATAAACATGGAAATATCTACACCGCTATGTGTATTAACATGGAAATATCTCCATTGCTATCTGTATAAACATGGACAAATCTCCACCGCAATATGTATAAACATGAAAATATCTACACTTCTATCTCTATAAACATGGAAATATCTACACTGCCATCTGTACAAACATGGAAATATCTACACCGTCATCGGTAGAAACATGGAAATATCTACACCGCTATCTCTATAAACATGGAAATAACTACACCGCTATCTCTATAAACATGGAAATATCTACACCGCTATCTCCATCAACATGGAAATATACACACCGCCATCTCTTTAAACATGGAGGTATCTACAACGCCATCTACATAAACAAGAAAATATCTACACTGCCATCTATATAAACATGGAAATATCTACACCGCCATCTCTATAAACATGGAAATATCTACACTGCCATTTGTAGAAAGATGGAAATATCTACACCGCCATCTGTATAAACCTGGAAATACCTACACCGCTATCTGTATAAACATGGAAATATCTCCACTGCTCTCTGTATAAATATGAAATATCTAAACCGCTATCTCTATAAAAGTGGAAATATCTACACTGCTATCTGTATAAACATGGAAATATCCTCACTGCTATCTCTATGAACATTGATATATCTACACCGCTATCTCTATAAACACGGAAATATCTACACCGCCATCTCTATAAACATGGAAATATCTACACCGTCATCTGTATAAACATGGAAATATCTACACCGCTATCTGTATAAACATGGAAATATCTACACCGCGATCTGTATAAACATGGAAATATCTACACCGCGATCTGTATAAACATGGAAATATCTAAACCGCTATCTGTGTAAACATGGAAATATCTACACAGCTATCTCTATAAACATGGAAATATCTACACCGCCATCTGTATAAACATGGAAATACCTACAAAGTCATCTGTATAAACATGGAAATATCTACACAGCCATCTGTATAAACATGGAAATATCTACACAGCCATCTGTATAAACCTGGAAATATCTGCACTGTCATCTATATAAACATGGAAATATCTACAGAGAACTCTGTATAAACATGGAAATATCGGCACAGCCATCTGTATAATCATGGAAATATCTACAACGCTATCTGTATAAACATGGAAATATCTACACCGCTATGTGTATTAACGTGGAAATATCTCCATTGCTATCTGTATAAACATGGACAAATCTCCACCGCAATATGTATAAACATGAAAATATCTACACTTCTATCTCTATAAACATGGAAATATCTACACTGCCATCTGAACAAACATGGAAATATCTACACAGTCATCTGTAGAAACATGGAAATATCTACACCGCTATCTCTATAAACATGGAAATAACTACACCGCTATCTCTATAAACATGGAAATATCTACACCGCTATCTCCATCAACATGGAAATATACACACCGCCATCTCTTTAAACATGGAGGTATCTACAACGCCATCTACATAAACAAGAAAATATCTACACTGCCATCTATATAAACATGGAAATATCTACACCGCCAACTCTATAAACATGGAAATATCTACACTGCAATTTATAGACAGTTGGAAATATCTACACCGCCATCTGTATAAACGTGGAAATATCTACACCGCTATCTATATAAACATGGAAATATCTACACTGCTATCTGAATAAACATGGAAATATCTACACCGCTATCTCTATAAACATGGAAATAACTACACCGCTATCTCTATAAACATGGAAATATCTACACCGCTATCTCCATCAACATGGAAATATACACACCGCCATCTCTTTAAACATGGAGGTATCTACAACGCCATCTACATAAACAAGAAAATATCTACACTGCCATCTATATAAACATGGAAATATCTACACCGCCATCTCTATAAACATGGAAATATCTACACTGCCATTTATAGAAAGTTGGAAATATCTACACCGCCATCTGTATAAACGTGGAAATATCTACACCGCTATCTATATAAACATGGAAATATCTACACCGCAATCTGAATAAACATGGAAATATCTACACCGCTCTCTGTATAAATATGAAATACCTAAACCGCTATCTCTATAAAAGTGGAAATATCTACACTGCTATCTGTATAAACATGGAAATATCCTCACTGCTATCTCTATGAACATTGATATATCTACACCGCTATCTCTATAAACATGGAAATATCTACACCGCCATCTCTATAAACATGGAAATATCTACACCGTCATCTGTATAAACATGGAAATATCTACACCGCTATCTGTATAAACATGGAAATATCTGCACCGCGATCTGTATAAACGTGGAAATATCTACACCGCGATCTGTATAAACATGGAAATATCTAAACCGCTATCTGTGTAAACATGGAAATATCTACACAGCTATCTCTATAAACATGGAAATATCTACACCGCCATCTGTATAAACATGGAAATACCTACAAAGTCATCTGTATAAACATGGAAATATCTACACAGCCATCTGTATAAACATGGAAATATCTACACAGCCATCTGTATAAACCTGGAAATATCTGCACTGTCATCTATATAAACATGGAAATATCTACAGAGAACTCTGTATACACATGGAAATATCGGCACAGCCATCTGTATAAACATGGAAATATCTACAACGCTATCTGTATAAACATGGAAATATCTACACCGCTATGTGTATTAACGTGGAAATATCTCCATTGCTATCTGCATAAACATGGACAAATCTCCACCGCAATATGTATAAACATGAAAATATCTACACTTCTATCTCTATCAACATGGAAATATCTACACTGCCATCTGTACAAACATGGAAATATCTACACAGTCATCTGTAGAAACATGGAAATATCTACACCGCTATCTCTATAAACATGGAAATAACTACACCGCTATCTCTATAAACATGGAAATATCTACACCGCTATCTCCATCAACATGGAAATATACACACCGCCATCTCTTTAAACATGGAGGTATCTACAACGCCATCTACATAAACAAGAAAATATCTACACTGCCATCTATATAAACATGGAAATATCTACACCGCCATCTCTATAAACATGGAAATATCTACACTGCCATTTGTAGAAAGATGGAAATATCTACACCGCCATCTGTATAAACCTGGAAATACCTACACCGCTATCTGTATAAACATGGAAATATCTACACCGCAATCTGTATAAACATGGAAATATCTCCACTGCTCTCTGTATAAATATGAAATATCTAAACCGCTATCTCTATAAAAGTGGAAATATCTACACTGCTATTTGTATAAACATGGAAATATCCTCACTGATATCTCTATGAACATTGATATATCTACACCGCTATCTCTATAAACATGGAAATATCTACACCGCCATCTCTATAAACATGGAAATATCTACACCGTCATCTGTATAAACATGGAAATATCTACACCGCTATCTGTATAAACATGGAAGTATCTACACCGCGATCTGTATAAACATGGAAATATCTACACCGCGATCTGTATAAACATGGAAATATCTAAACCACTATCTGTGTAAACATGGAAATATCTACACAGCTATCTCTATAAACATGGAAATATCTACACCGCCATCTGTATAAACATGGAAATACCTACAAAGTCATCTGTATAAACATGGAAATATCTACACAGCCATCTGTATAAACATGGAAATATCTACACAGCCATCTGTATAAACCTGGAAATATCTGCACTGTCATCTATATAAACATGGAAATATCTACAGAGAACTCTGTATAAACATGGAAATATCGGCACAGCCATCTGTATAAACATGGAAATATCTACAACGCTATCTGTATAAACATGGAAATATCTACACCGCTATGTGTATTAACATGGAAATATCTCCATTGCTATCTGTATAAACATGGACAAATCTCCACCGCAATATGTATAAACATGAAAATATCTACACTTCTATCTCTATAAACATGGAAATATCTACACTGCCATCTGTACAAACATGGAAATATCTACACCGTCATCTGTAGAAACATGGAAATATCTACACCGCTATCTCTATAAACATGGAAATAACTACACCGCTATCTCTATAAACATGGAAATATCTACACCGCTATCTCCATCAACATGGAAATATACACACCGCCATCTCTTTAAACATGGAGGTATCTACAACGCCATCTACATAAACAAGAAAATATCTACACTGCCATCTATATAAACATGGAAATATCTACACCGCCATCTCTATAAACATGGAAATATCTACACTGCCATTTGTAGAAAGATGGAAATATCTACACCGCCATCTGTATAAACCTGGAAATACCTACACCGCTATCTGTATAAACATGGAAATATCTCCACTGCTCTCTGTATAAATATGAAATATCTAAACCGCTATCTCTATAAAAGTGGAAATATCTACACTGCTATCTGTATAAACATGGAGATATCCTCACTGCTATCTCTATGAACATTGATATATCTACACCGCTATCTCTATAAACATGGAAATATCTACACCGCCATCTCTATAAACATGGAAATATCTACACCGTCATCTGTATAAACATGGAAATATCTACACCGCTATCTGTATAAACATGGAAATATCTACACCACGATCTGTATAAACATGGAAATATCTACACCGCGATCTGTATAAACATGGAAATATCTAAACCGCTATCTGTGTAAACATGGAAATATCTACACAGCTATCTCTATAAACATGGAAATATCTACACCGCCATCTGTATAAACATGGAAATACCTACAAAGTCATCTGTATAAACATGGAAATATCTACACAGCCATCTGTATAAACATGGAAATATCTACACAGCCATCTGTATAAACCTGGAAATATCTGCACTGTCATCTATATAAACATGGAAATATCTACAGAGAACTCTGTATAAACATGGAAATATCGGCACAGCCATCTGTATAAACATGGAAATATCTACAACGCTATCTGTATAAACATGGAAATATCTACACCGCTATGTGTATTAACGTGGAAATATCTCCATTGCTATCTGTATAAACATGGACAAATCTCCACCGCAATATGTATAAACATGAAAATATCTACACTTCTATCTCTATAAACATGGAAATATCTACACTGCCATCTGAACAAACATGGAAATATCTACACAGTCATCTGTAGAAACATGGAAATATCTACACTGCTATCTCTATAAACATGGAAATAACTACACCGCTATCTCTATAAACATGGAAATATCTACACCGCTATCTCCATCAACATGGAAATATACACACCGCCATCTCTTTAAACATGGAGGTATCTACAACGCCATCTACATAAACAAGAAAATATCTACACTGCCATCTATATAAACATGGAAATATCTACACCGCCATCTCTATAAACATGGAAATATCTACACTGCCATTTATAGACAGTTGGAAATATCTACACCGCCATCTGTATAAACGTGGAAATATCTACACCGCTATCTATATAAACATGGAAATATCTACACCGCAATCTGAATAAACATGGAAATATCTACACCGCTCTCTGTATAAATATGAAATACCTAAACCGCTATCTCTATAAAAGTGGAAATATCTACACTGCTATCTGTATAAACATGGAAATATCCTCACTGCTATCTCTATGAACATTGATATATCTACACCGCTATCTCTATAAACATGGAAATATCTACACCGCCATCTCTATAAACATGGAAATATCTACACCGTCATCTGTATAAACATGGAAATATCTACACCGCTATCTGTATAAACATGGAAATATCTGCACCGCGATCTGTATAAACATGGAAATATCTACACCGCGATCTGTATAAACATGGAAATATCTAAACCGCTATCTGTGTAAACATGGAAATATCTACACAGCTATCTCTATAAACATGGAAATATCTACACCGCCATCTGTATAAACATGGAAATACCTACAAAGTCATCTGTATAAACATGGAAATATCTACACAGCCATCTGTATAAACATGGAAATATCTACACAGCCATCTGTATAAACATGGAAATATCTGCACTGTCATCTATATAAACATGGAAATATCTACAGAGAACTCTGTATAAACATGGAAATATCGGCACAGCCATCTGTATAAACATGGAAATATCTACAACGCTATCTGTATAAACATGGAAATATCTACACCGCTATGTGTATTAACGTGGAAATATCTCCATTGCTATCTGCATAAATATGGACAAATCTCCACCGCAATATGTATAAACATGAAAATATCTACACTTCTATCTCTATCAACATGGAAATATCTACACTGCCATCTGTACCAACATGGAAATATCTACACAGTCATCTGTTGAAACATGGAAATATCTACACCGCTATCTCTATAAACATGGAAATAACTACACCGCTATCTCTATAAACATTGAAATATCTACACCGCTATCTCCATCAACATGGAAATATACACACCGCCATCTCTTTAAACATGGAGGTATCTACAACGCCATCTACATAAACAAGAAAATATCTACACTGCCATCTATATAAACATGGAAATATCTACACCACCATCTCTATAAACATGGAAATATCTACACTGCCATTTGTAGAAAGATGGAAATATCTACACCGCCATCTGTATAAACCTGGAAATACCTACACCGCTATCTGTATAAACATGGAAATATCTACACCGCAATCTGTATAAACATGGAAATATCTCCACTGCTCTCTGTATAAATATGAAATATCTAAACCGCTATCTCTATAAAAGTGGAAATATCTACACTGCTATCTGTATAAACATGGAAATATCCTCACTGCTATCTCTATGAACATTGATATATCTACACCGCTATCTCTATAAACATGGAAATATCTACACCGCCATCTCTATAAACATGGAAATATCTACACCGTCATCTGTATAAACATGGAAATATCTACACCGCTATCTGTATAAACATGGAAATATCTACACCGCGATCTGTATAAACATGGAAATATCTACACCGCGATCTGTATAAACATGGAAATATCTAAACCGCTATCTGTGTAAACATGGAAATATCTACACAGCTATCTCTATAAACATGGAAATATCTACACCGCCATCTGTATAAACATGGAAATACCTACAAAGTCATCTGTATAAACATGGAAATATCTACACAGCCATCTGTATAAACATGGAAATATCTACACAGCCATCTGTATAAACCTGGAAATATCTGCACTGTCATCTATATAAACATGGAAATATCTACAGAGAACTCTGTATAAACATGGAAATATCGGCACAGACATCTGTATAAACATGGAAATATCTACAACGCTATCTGTATAAACATGGAAATATCTACACCGCTATGTGTATTAACGTGGAAATATCTCCATTGCTATCTGCATAAACATGGACAAATCTCCACCGCAATATGTATAAACATGAAAATATCTACACTTCTATCTCTATCAACATGGAAATATCTACACTGCCATCTGTACAAACATGGAAATATCTACACAGTCATCTGTTGAAACATGGAAATATCTACACCGCTATCTCTATAAACATGGAAATAACTACACCGCTATCTCTATAAACATGGAAATATCTACACCGCTATCTCCATCAACATGGAAATATACACACCGCCATCTCTTTAATCATGGAGGTATCTACAACGCCATCTACATAAACAAGAAAATATCTACACTGCCATCTATATAAACATGGAAATATCTACACCGCCATCTCTATAAACATGGAAATATCTACACTGCCATTTGTAGAAAGATGGAAATATCTACACCGCCATCTGTATAAACCTGGAAATACCTACACCGCTATCTGTATAAACATGGAAATATCTACACCGCAATCTGTATAAACATGGAAATATCTACACCGCTCTCTGTATAAATATGAAATACCTAAACCGCTATCTCTATAAAAGTGGAAATATCTACACTGCTATCTGTATAAACATGGAAATATCCTCACTGCTATCTCTATGAACATTGATATATCTACACCGCTATCTCTATAAACATGGAAATATCTACACTGCCATCTCTATAAACATGGAAATATCTACACCGTCATCTGTATAAACATGGAAATATCTACACCGCGATCTGTATAAACATGGAAATATCTGCACCGCGATCTGTATAAACATGGAAATATCTACACCGCGATCTGTATAAACATGGAAATATCTAAACCGCTATCTGTGTAAACATGGAAATATCTACACAGCTATCTCTATAAACATGGAAATATCTACACCGCCATCTGTATAAACATGGAAATACCTACAAAGTCATCTGTATAAACGTGGAAATATCTACACAGCCATCTGTATAAACATGGAAATATCTACAGAGCCATCTGTATAAACCTGGAAATATCTGCACTGTCATCTATATAAACATGGAAATATCTACAGAGAACTCTGTAAAACATGGAAATATCGGCACAGCCATCTGTATAAACATGGAAATATCTACAACGCTATCTGTATAAACATGGAAATATCTACACCGCTATGTGTATTAACGTGGAAATGTCTCCATTGCTATCTGTATAAACATGGACAAATCTCCACCGCAATATGTATAAACATGAAAATATCTACACTTCTATCTCTAAAAACATGGAAATATCTACACTGCCATCTGTACAAACATGGAAATATCTACACAGTCATCTGTAGAAACATGGAAATATCTACACCGCTATCTCTATAAACATGGAAATAACTACACCGCTATCTCTATAAACATGGAAATATTTACACCGCTATCTCCATCAACATGGAAATATACACACCGCCATCTCTTTAAACATGGAGGTATCTACAACGCCATCTACATAAACAAGAAAATATCTACACTGCCATCTATCTAAACATGGAAATAACTACACCGCCATCTCTATAAACATGGAAATATCTACACTGCCATTTGTAGAAAGATGGAAATATCTACACCGCCATCTGTATAAACGTGGAAATATCTACACCGCAATCTGTATAAACATGGAAATATCACCACTGCTCTCTGTATAAATATGAAATATCTAAACCGCTATCTCTATAAAAGTGGAAATATCTACACTGCTATCTGTATAAACATGGAAATATCCTCACTGCTATCTCTATGAACATTGATATATCTACACCGCTATCTCTATAAACATGGAAATATCTACACCGCCATCTCTATAAACATGGAAATATCTACACCGTCATCTGTATAAACATGGAAATATCTACACCGCTATCTGTATAAACATGGAAATATCTACACCGCGATCTGTATAAACATGGAAATATCTACACCGCAATCTCTATAAACATGGAAATTTCTACACCGTCATCTGTATAAACATGGAAATATCTACACCGCTATCTGTATAAACATGGAAATATCCACACCGCGATCTGTATAAACATGGAAATATCTACACCGCGATCTGTATAAACATGGAAATATCTAAACCGCTATCTGTGTAAACATGGAAATATCTACACAGCTATCTCTATAAACATGGAAATATCTACACCGCCATCTGTATAAACATGGAAATACCTACAAAGTCATCTGTATAAACATGGAAATATCTACACAGCCATCTGTATAAACATGGAAATATCTACACAGCCATCTGTATAAACCTGGAAATATCTGCACTGTCATCTATATAAACATGGAAATATCTACAGAGAACTCTGTATAAACATGGAAATATCGGCACAGCCATCTGTATAAACATGGAAATGTCTACAACGCTATCTGTATAAACATGGAAATATCTACACCGCTATGTGTATTAACGTGGAAATATCTCCATTGCTATCTGTATAAACATGGACAAATCTCCACCGCAATATGTATAAACATGAAAATATCTACACTTCTATCTCTATAAACATGGAAATATCTACACTGCCATCTGAACAAACATGGAAATATCTACACAGTCATCTGTAGAAACATGGAAATATCTACACCGCTATCTCTATAAACATGGAAATAACTACACCGCTATCTCTATAAACATGGAAATATCTACACCGCTATCTCCATCAACATGGAAATATACACACCGCCATCTCTTTAAACATGGAGGTATCTACAACGCCATCTACATAAACAAGAAAATATCTACACTGCCATCTATATAAACATGGAAATATCTACACCGCCATCTCTATAAACATGGAAATATCTACACCGCAATCTGAATAAACATGGAAATATCTACACCGCTCTCTGTATAAATATGAAATACCTAAACCGCTATCTCTATAAAAGTGGAAATATCTACACTGCTATCTGTATAAACATGGAAATATCCTCACTGCTATCTCTATGAACATTGATATATCTACACCGCTATCTCTATAAACATGGAAATATCTACACCGCCATCTCTATAAACATGGAAATATCTACACCGTCATCTGTATAAACATGGAAATATCTACACAGCCATCTGTATAAACCTGGAAATATCTGCACTGTCATCTATATAAACATGGAAATATCTACAGAGAACTCTGTATAAACATGGAAATATCGGCACAGCCATCTGTATAAACATGGAAATATCTACAACGCTATCTGTATAAACATGGAAATATCTACACCGCTATGTGTATTAACGTGGAAATATCTCCATTGCTATCTGCATAAACATGGACAAATCTCCACCGCAATATGTATAAACATGAAAATATCTACACTTCTATCTCTATCAACATGGAAATATCTACACTGCTATCTGTACAAACATGGAAATATCTACACAGTCATCTGTTGAAACATGGAAATATCTACACCGCTATCTCTATAAACATGGAAATGACTACACCGCTATCTCTATAAACATGGAAATATCTACACCGCTATCTCCATCAACATGGAAATATACACACCGCCATCTCTTTAAACATGGAGGTATCTACAACGCCATCTACATAAACAAGAAAATGTCTACGCTGCCATCTATATAAACATGGAAATATCTACACCGCCATCTCTATAAACATGGAAATATCTACACTGCCATTTGTAGAAAGATGGAAATATCTACACCGCCATCTGTATAAACCTGGAAATACCTACACCGCTATCTGTATAAACATGGAAATATCTACACCGCAATCTGTATAAACATGGAAATATCTCCACTGCTCTCTGTATAAATATGAAATATCTAAACCGCTATCTCTATAAAAGTGGAAATATCTACACTTCTATCTGTATAAATATGGAAATATCCTCACTGCTATCTCTATGAACATTGATATATCTACACCGCTATCTCTATAAACATGGAAATATCTACACCGCCATCTCTATAAACATGGAAATATCTACACCGTCATCTGTATAAACATGGAAATATCTACACCGCTATCTGTATAAACATGGAAATATCTACACCGCGATCTGTATAAACATGGAAATATCTACACCGCAATCTCTATAAACATGGAAATTTCTACACCGTCATCTGTATAAACATGGAAATATCTACACCGCTATCTGTATAAACATGGAAATATCCACACCGCGATCTGTATAAACATGGAAATATCTACACCGCGATCTGTATAAACATGGAAATATCTAAACCGCTATCTGTGTAAACATGGAAATATCTACACAGCTATCTCTATAAACATGGAAATATCTACACCGCCATCTGTATAAACATGGAAATACCTACAAAGTCATCTGTATAAACATGGAAATATCTACACAGCCATCTGTATAAACATGGAAATATCTACACAGCCATCTGTATAAACCTGGAAATATCTGCACTGTCATCTATATAAACATGGAAATATCTACAGAGAACTCTGTATAAACATGGAAATATCGGCACAGCCGTCTGTATAAACATGGAAATATCTACAACGCAATCTGTATAAACATGGAAATATCTACACCGCTATGTGAATTAACATGGAAATATCTCCATTGCTATCTGTATAAACATGGACAAATCTCCACCGCAATATGTATAAACATGAAAATATCTACACTTCTATCTCTATAAACATGGAAATATCTACACTGCCATCTGTACAAACATGGAAATATCTACACCGTCATCTGTAGAAACATGGAAATATCTACACCGCTATCTCTATAAACATGGAAATAACTACACCGCTATCTCTATAAACATGGAAATAGCTACACCGCTATCTCCATCAACATGGAAATATACACACCGCCATCTCTTTAAACATGGAGGTATCTACAACGCCATCTACATAAAAAAGAAAATATCTACACTGCCATCTATATAAACATGGAAATATCTACACCGCCATCTCTATAAACATGGAAATATCTACACTGCCATTTGTAGAAAGATGGAAATATCTACACCGCCATCTGTATAAACCTGGAAATACCTACACCGCTATCTGTATAAACCTGGAAATATCTACACCGCAATCTGTATAAACATGGAAATATCTAAACTGCTCTCTGTATAAATATGAAATATCTAAACCGCTATCTCTATAAAAGTGGAAATATCTACACTGCTATCTGTATACACATGGAAATATCCTCACTGCTATCTCTATGAACATTGATATATCTACACCGCTATCTCTATAAACATGGAAATATCTACACCGCCATCTCTATAAACATGGAAATATCTACACCGTCATCTGTATAAACATGGAAATATCTACACCGCTATCTGTATGAAGATGGAAATATCTACACCGCGATGTGTATAAACATGGAAATATCTACACCGCGATCTGTATAAACATGGAAATATCTAAACCGCTATCTGTGTAAACATGGAAATATCTACACAGCTATCTCTATAAACATGGAAATATCTACCCCGCCATCTGTATAAACATGGAAATACCTACAAAGTCATCTGTATAAACATGGAAATATCTACACAGCCTTCTGTATAAACATGGAAATATCTACACAGCCATCTGTATAAACCTGGAAATATCTGCACTGTCATCTATATAAACATGGAAAAATCTACAGAGAACTCTGTATAAACATGGAAATATCGGCACAGCCATCTGTATAAACATGGAAATATCTACAACGCTATCTGTATAAACATGGAAATATCTACACCGCTATGTGTATTAACGTGGAAATATCTCCATTGCTATCTGTATAAACATGGACAAATCTCCACCGCAATATGTATAAACATGAAAATATCTACACTTCTATCTCTATAAACATGGAAATATCTACACTGCCATCTGAACAAACATGGAAATATCTACACAGTCATCTGTAGAAACATGGAAATATCTACACCGCTATCTCTATAAACATGGAAATAACTACACCGCTATCTCTATAAACATGGAAATATCTACACCGCTATCTCCATCAACATGGAAATATACACACCGCCATCTCTTTAAACATGGAGGTATCTACAACGCCATCTACATAAACAAGAAAATATCTACACTGCCATCTATATAAACATGGAAATATCTACACCGCCATCTCTATAAACATGGAAATATCTACACTGCCATTTATAGAAAGTTGGAAATATCTACACCGCCATCTGTATAAACGTGGAAATATCTACACCGCTATCTATATAAACATGGAAATATCTACACCGCAATCTGAATAAACATGGAAATATCTACACCGCTCTCTGTATAAATATGAAATACCTAAACCGCTATCTCTATAAAAGTGGAAATATCTACACTGCTATCTGTATAAACATGGAAATATCCTCACTGCTATCTCTATGAACATTGATATATCTACACCGCTATCTCTATAAACATGGAAATATCTACACCGCCATCTCTATAAACATGGAAATATCTACAAAGTCATCTGTATAAACATGGAAATATCTACACCGCTATCTGTATAAACATGGAAATATCTGCACCGCGATCTGTATAAACATGGAAATATCTACACCGCGATCTGTAGAAACATGGAAATATCTAAACCGCTATCTGTGTAAACATGGAAATATCTACACAGCTATCTCTCTAAACATGGAAATATCTACACCGCCATCTGTATAAACATGGAAATACCTACAAAGTCATCTGTATAAACATGGAAATATCTACACAGCCATCTGTATAAACATGGAAATATCTACACAGCCATCTGTATAAACCTGGAAATATCTGCACTGTCATCTATATAAACATGGAAATATCTACAGAGAACTCTGTATAAACATGGAAATATCGGCACAGCCATCTGTATAAACATGGAAATATCTACAACGCTATCTGTATAAACATGGAAATATCTACACCGCTATGTGTATTAACGTGGAAATATCTCCATTGCTATCTGCATAAACATGGACAAATCTCCACCGCAATATGTATAAACATGAAAATATCTACACTTCTATCTCTATAAACATGGAAATATCTACACTGCCATCTGTACAAACATGGAAATATCTACACAGTCATCTGTTGAAACATGGAAATATCTACACCGCTATCTCTATAAACATGGAAATAACTACACCGCTATCTGTATAAACATGGAAATATCTACACCGCTATCTCCATCAACATGGAAATATACACACCGCCATCTCTTTAAACATGGAGTTATCTACAACGCCATCTACATAAACAAGAAAATATCTACACTGCCATCTATATAAACATGGAAATATCTACACCGCCATCTCTATAAACATGGAAATATCTACACTGCCATTTGTAGAAAGATGGAAATCTCTACACCGCCATCTGTATAAACCTGGAAATACCTACACCGCTATCTGTATAAACATGGAAATATCTACACCGCAATCTGTATAAACATGGAAATATCTCCACTGCTCTCTGTATAAATATGAAATATCTAAACCGCTATCTCTATAAAAGTGGAAATATCTACACTGCTATCTGTATAAACATGGAAATATCCTCACTGCTATCTCTATGAACATTGATATATCTACACCGCTATCTCTATAAACATGGAAATATCTACACCGCCATCTCTATAAACATGGAAATATCTACACCGTCATCTGTATAAACATGGAAATATCTACACCGCTATCTGTATAAAGATGGAAATATCTACACCGCGATGTGTATAAACATGGAAATATCTACACCGCGATCTGTATAAACACGGAAATATCTAAACCGCTATCTGTGTAAACATGGAAATATCTACACAGCTATCTCTATAAACATGGAAATATCTACACCGCCATCTGTATAAACATGGAAATACCTACAAAGTCATCTGTATAAACCTGGAAATATCTACACAGCCATCTGTATAAACATGGAAATATCTACACCGCGATCTGTATAAACATGGAAATATCTACACCGCTATCTGTATAAACATGGAAATATCTAAACCGCTATGTGTGTAAACATGGAAATATCTACACAGTCATCTGTTGAAACATGGAAATATCTACACCGCTATCTCTATAAACATGGAAATAACTACACCGCTATCTCTATAAACATGGAAATATCTACACCGCTATCTCCATCAACATGGAAATATACACACCGCCATCTCTTTAAACATGGAGGTATCTACAACGCCATCTACATAAACAAGAAAATATCTACACTGCCATCTATATAAACATGGAAATATCTACACCGCCATCTCCATAAACATGGAAATATCTACACTGCCATTTGTAGAAAGATGGAAATATCTACACCGCCATCTGTATAAACGTGGAAATATCTACACCGCTATCTGTATAAACATGGAAATATCTACACCGCAATCTGAATAAACATGGAAATATCTACACCGCTCTCTGTATAAATATGAAATACCTAAACCGCTATCTCTATAAAAGTGGAAATATCTACACTGCTATCTGTATAAACATGGAAATATCCTCACTGCTATCTCTATGAACATTGATATATCTACACCGCTATCTCTATAAACATGGAAATATCTACACCGCCATCTCTATAAACATGGAAATATCTACACCGTCATCTGTATAAACATGGAAATATCTACACCGCTATCTGTATAAACATGGAAATATCTACACCGCGATCTGTATAAACATGGAAATATCTACACCGCGATCTGTATAAACATGGAAATATCTAAACCGCTATGTGTGTAAACATGGAAATATCTACACAGCTATCTCTATAAACTTGGAAATATCTACACCGCCATCTGTATAAAGATGGAAATACCTACAAAGTCATCTGTATAAACATGGAAATATCTACACAGCCATCTGTATAAACATGGAAATATCTACACAGCCATCTGTATAAACCTGGAAATATCTGCACTGTCATCTATATAAACATGGAAATATCTACAGAGAACTCTGTAAAACATGGAAATATCGGCACAGCCATCTGTATAAACATGGAAATATCTACAACGCTATCTGTATAAACATGGAAATATCTACACCGCTATGTGTATTAACGTGGAAATGTCTCCATTGCTATCTGTATAAACATGGACAAATCTCCACCGCAATATGTATAAACATGAAAATATCTACACTTCTATCTCTAAAAACATGGAAATATCTACACTGCCATCTGTACAAACATGGAAATATCTACACAGTCATCTGTAGAAACATGGAAATATCTACACCGCTATCTCTATAAACATGGAAATAACTACACCGCTATCTCTATAAACATGGAAATATTTACACCGCTATCTCCATCAACATGGAAATATACACACCGCCATCTCTTTAAACATGGAGGTATCTACAACGCCATCTACATAAACAAGAAAATATCTACACTGCCATCTATCTAAACATGGAAATAACTACACCGCCATCTCTATAAACATGGAAATATCTACACTGCCATTTGTAGAAAGATGGAAATATCTACACCGCCATCTGTATAAAGGTGGAAATATCTACACCGCTATCTGTATAAACATGGAAATATCTACACCGCAATCTCTATAAACATGGAAATATCTACACCGCTCTGTGTATAAATATGAAATACCTAAACAGCTATCTCTATAAAAGTGGAAATATCTACACTGCTCTCTGTATAAACATGGAAATATCCTCACTACTATCTCTATTAACATTGATATATCTACACCGCTATCTCTATAAACATGGAAATATCTACACCGCCATCTCTATAAACATGGAAATATCTACACCGTCATCTGTATAAACATGGAAATATCTACACCGCTATCTGTATAAACATGGAAATATCTGCACTGCGATCTGTATAAACATGGAAATATCTACACCGCGATCTGTATAAACATGGAAATATCTACACCGCTATCTGTATAAACATGGAAATATCTAAACCGCTATCTGTGTAAACATGGAAATATCTACACAGCTATCTCTATAAACATGGAAATATCTACACCGCCATCTGTATAAACATGGAAATACCTACAAAGTCATCTGTATAAACATGGAAATATCTACACAGCCATCTGTATAAACATGGAAATATCTACACAGCCATCTGTATAAACCTGGAAATATCTGCACTGTCATCTATATAAACATGGAAATATCTACAGAGAACTCTGTATAAACATGGAAATATCGGCACAGCCATCTGTATAAACATGGAAATATCTACAACGCTATCTGTATAAACATGGAAATATCTACACCGCTATCTGTGTAAACACGGAAATATATACACCGCTATCAGTATAAACATCGAAATATCTACACAACTCTCTGTGTAAACATGGAAATATCTACTCCGCTATCTGTGTAAGAATGGAAATATCTACACCGCAATCTGTGCAAAGATGGAAATATCTTCAACGCTATCTCTATAAACATGGAAATATCTACACCACCATCTGTATAAACATGGAAATATCTACACAGTCATCTGTATATACATAGAAATATCTACACGACCATCTCTATAAATATTGAAATATCTACACTGCCATCTGTATACACATGGAAATACCTACATAGCCATCAATATAATCATGGAAACATCTGCACAGCTATCTCTATACACATGGAAATACCTACATCGCAATCTCTATAAACATGGAAATATCTACACTGAAATCTCTATAAACATGGAAATATCTACACCGCCATCTCTATAAACATGAAAATATCTTCACCGCCATCTCCATAAACATCGAACTATCTGCACTGCCATCTGTGTAAACATGGAAATATCCACACCACGATCTGTATAAACATGCAAATATCTACATGGCTATCCCTATAAACATGGAAATATCTACACTGCTATCTGTATAAACAGGGAAATATCTACACTGCCATCAGTATAAACATGGAAATATCTACAAAATTTTCTGTATAAACATGGAAATATCTACAATGCCATCTGTATAAACATGGAAACAGCTACGCAGCCATCTCTATAAACATGGAAATATCTACACCGCTATCTGTATAAACATGGAAATAACTACACCGCCATCTGTAAAAACATGGAAATACCTATACTGTCATCTGTATAAACAGGGAAATATCTACACCTCCATCTGTATAAACATGGAAATATCTACCCTGCCATCTGTATACACATGGAAATACCTACACTTTCCTCTGTATAATCATGGAAATATCTACACCGCTATCTCTATAAACATGGAAATACCTACACCGCTATGTGTATAAACATGGTAATATATAAACCGCTTTCTGTATAAACATGGAAATATCTACACCGATATCTGTATATACATGGAAACATCTACACAGCTATCTGTATAAACATGGAAATATCTACACCGCTACCTGTATAAACATCGAAATATCTACAACACTATGTGTGTAAACATGGAAATATCTACACAGTTATCTGTGTAAACATGGAAATATGCACAATGCTTTCTGTGTAAAGAAGGAAATAACTACACCGCAATCTGTGCAAATATGGAAATATCTACACCGCCATCTGTATAAACATGGAAATACCTACACTGTCATCTGTATAAACAAGGAAATATCTACACAGACATCTCTATAAACATGGAAATTGCCACATCGCTATCTGTATAAACATGGAAATATGTACACCGCTATCTGCAAGAATATGGAAATATCTCCACTGCCATCTTTATAAAGATGGAAATACCCACAACGCGAGCAGTATAAATATGGAAATATGTACACCGCTATCTCTATAAACATACAAATATCTACTCTGCCATCTCTATAAACATGGAAATATCTAAATGGCCATATGCATAAACATGGAAATATCTACACCAACAGCTGTGTAAACATGGAAATGTCTACACCGCTATCTGTATAAATATGGAAATATCTACACCGCTGTCTCTGTAAACATGGAAATGTCGACACCGCTATCTGTATAAACATGGAAATATCTGCATGGCTATGTTTATAATCATGGAAATCTCTACACCGACATCTGTATAAACATGGAAATAACTACACAGTCATCTGTATAAACATGGAAATATCTACACCACTATCTGGGTAAAGATAGAAATATCTACACTGTCATCTGCATAAACATGGATATATCTACACAGTCATCTCTATAAACATGGAAATATCTACATCGCTCTCTGTATAAACTTGGAAATAGCCACACAGCTATCTGTATAAACATGGAAATATCTACACCGCTATCTGTATAAACATGGAAATATCTACACCGCTATCTTTATAAACAGGGAAATATCTACTCCGCAATCTGTATAAACATGCAAATATCTACAACACTCTCTGTGTCATCATGGAAATATCTACACAGCTGTCTGTGTAAGGATGGAAATATGTACACCGCTATCTGTGTGAAGATGGAAATATCTTCACCGCAATCTGTGCAAATATGGAAATATCTACAACTCTATCTCTGTAAACATGGAAATATCTACACCACTATCTGTATAAACATGGAAATATCTACACCACTATCTGTATAAACATGGAAATCTCTACACCACGACCTGTATAAACATTGATATATCTACACCACTATCTGTATAAACATGGAAATAACTACACCGCCATCTGTATATACTTGGAAATACCTACACAGTCATCTGTATAAACATGGAAATATCTACACTGCCATCTGTATAAACATGGAAATATCTACACACCCATCTCTATAAACATGGAAATATCTACTCCGCTATTTCTATAAAGATGGAAATAGCAACAACGCTATCTGTAAAAACATGGAAATATTTACACTGCCATCTGTAAAAACATGGAAATATCTACACAGTCCTCTGTATAAACATGGAAATACCTACACCGCTATCTCTATAAACATCGAAATACGTACACCGCTATCTGCATAAACATGGAAATATCTACACCGCTATCTGCAAGGACATTGAAATATCTACACTGCCATCTGTATAAACATGGAAATGTCTACAGGGCCATCAGCATAAACATGGAAATATGTACATCCTCATCTGTATAAACATGGAAATATCTACACCGATATCTGTATAAATATGGAAATATCTACACCGCTATCTCTGTAAGCATGGAAATGTCTACACCGCTATCTTTATAAACATGGAAATATCTACATGGCTATCTCTGTAAACATGGAAATATCTACCCCACCATCTGTATAAACATGGAAATGACTTCAGTGTCTTCTGTATAAACCTGGAAATATCTACACCACTATCTCTATAAACATGCAAATATCTACAATGACATCTGTATAAACATGGAAATATCTACACAGCCATCTCTATAAACATGCAAATATCTACATAGTTATCTGTATAAACATGGAAATAGCCACACCGCTATCTGTATAAACATGGAAATATCTACACCGCTATCTGTATAAACTTGGAAATATCTACACCGCTATCTTTATAAACATGGAAATATCTACACCGCAATCTGTATAAACATGGAAATATCTACAACACTATCTGAGGATACATGGAAATATCTACACAGCTGTCTGTGTAAACATGCAAATATGGTCACCGCTATCTGTGTGAAGATGGAAATATCTACACCGCAATCTGTACAAATATGGAAATACCTACACCTCTATCTCTGTAAACATGGAAATATGTACACCGCAATCTGTATAAACATGGAAATATCTACACCACTATCTGTATAAACTTGCAAATATCTTCACCGTGATCTGTATAAACATGGATATATCAACGACGCTGTCTGTATAAACATGGAAATATCTACACCGCTATCTGTATAAATATGGAAATATCTACACCGCTATCTTCATTAACATTGAAATATCTACACTGCCATCAGTATACACATGGAAATACCTACACAGTCATCTGTATAAACATGGAAATATCTATACCACTATCTGTATAAAAATGGAAATATCTACACTGCCATCTGTATAAACATGGAAATATCTACACCGCTATCTCTATAAACATGGAAATAGCCACAGCACGACCTGTATAAACATGGAAATACCTACACCGCCATCTCAAAAAACATGGAAATATCTACACAGTCATCTGCATAAACATGGAAATACCTACACCACTATCTGTATAAACATGGAAATATCTACACCACGATCTGTATAAACATGGATATATCTACACCGCTATCTGAATAAACTTGGAAATATCAACACCGCTATCTGTATAAATATGGAAATATCTACACTGCTATCTTTATAAACTTGGAAATTTCTACAGCGCCATCTGTATATACATGGAAATACCTACACAGTCATCTGTATAAGCGTGCAAATATCTACACTGCCATCTGTATAAACATGGAAATATCTACACAGCCATCTCTATAAACATGGAAATATCTACACCGCTATCTCTTTAAACATGGAAATAGCCACACGGCTATTTGTATAAACATGGATATATTTACACTGCCATCTGTAAAACATGGAAATATCTACACAGTCCTCTGTATAAACATGGAAATATCTACACCTCTATCTCTATAAACATGGAAATACCTACACTGCTATCTGTATAAACATGGAAATATCTACACCGCTATCTCTGTAAACGTGGAAATATCTACACTGCCATCTGTATACACATGGAAATATCTACACAGCCATCTCTATAAACATGCAAATATCTACATCGCTATCTGTATAAACATAGAAATAGCCACACCGCTATCTGTATAAACATGGAAATATCTACATTGCTATCTGTATAAACATGGAAATACCTACACCGCAAACTTTGTAAACATGGAAATATCTACACCGCGATCTGTATAAACATGGAAATATCTACACCGCGATCTGTATAAACATGGAAATATCTAAACCGCTATCTGTGTAAACATGGAAATATCTACACAGCTATCTCTATAAACATGGAAATATCTACACCGCCATCTGTATAAACATGGAAATACCTACAAAGTCATCTGTATAAACATGGAAATATCTACACAGCCATCTGTATAAACATGGAAATATCTACACAGCCATCTGTATAAACCTTGAAATATCTGCACTGTCATCTATATAAACATGGAAATATCTACAGAGAACTCTGTATAAACATGGAAATATCGGCACAGCCATCTGTATAAACATGGAAATATCTACAACGCTATCTGTATAAACATGGAAATATCTACACCGCTATGTGTATTAACGTGGAAATATCTCCATTGCTATCTGTATAAACATGGACAAATCTCCACCGCAATATGTATAAACATGAAAATATCTACACTTCTATCTCTATAAACATGGAAATATCTACACTGCCATCTGAACAAACATGGAAATATCTACACTGCCATCTGAACAAACATGGAAATATCTACACAGTCATCTGTAGAAACATGGAAATATCTACACCGCTATCTCTATAAACATGGAAATATCTACACCGCTATCTCCATCAACATGGAAATATACACACCGCCATCTCTTTAAACATGGAGGTATCTACAACGCCATCTATATAAACAAGAAAATATCTACACTGCCATCTATATAAACATGGAAATATCTACACCGCCATCTCTATAAACATGGAAATATCTACACTGCCATTTATAGAAAGTTGGAAATATCTACACCGCCATCTGTATAAACGTGGAAATATCTACACCGCTATCTATATAAACATGGAAATATCTACACCGCAATCTGAATAAACATGGAAATATCTACACCGCTCTCTGTATAAATATGAAATACCTAAACCGCTATCACTATAAAAGTGGAAATATCTACACTGCTATCTGTATAAACATGGAAATATCCTCACTGCTATCTCTATGAACATTGATATATCTACACCGCTATCTCTATAAACATGGAAATATCTACACCGCCATCTCTATAAACATGGAAATATCTACACCGTCATCTGTATAAACATGGAAATATCTACACCGCTATCTGTATAAACATGGAAATATCTGCACCGCGATCTGTATAAACATGGAAATATCTACACCGCGATCTGTATAAACATGGAAATATCTAAACCGCTATCTGTGTAAACATGGAAATATCTACACAGCTATCTCTATAAACATGGAAATATCTACACCGCCATCTGTATAAACATGGAAATACCTACAAAGTCATCTGTATAAACATGGAAATATCTACACAGCCATCTGTATAAACATGGAAATATCTACACAGCCATCTGTATAAATCTGGAAATATCTGCACTGTCATCTATATAAACATGGAAATATCTACAGAGAACTCTGTATAAACATGGAAATATCGGCACAGCCATCTGCATAAACATGGAAATATCTACAACGCTATCTGTATAAACATGGAAATATCTACACCGCTATGTGTATTAACGTGGAAATATCTCCATTGCTATCTGCATAAACATGGACAAATCTCCACCGCAATATGTATAAACATGAAAATATCTACACTTCTATCTCTATAAACATGGAAATATCTACACTGCCATCTGTACAAACATGGAAATATCTACACAGTCATCTGTATAAACATGGAAATATCTACACAGCCATCTGTATAAACATGGAAATATCTACACAGCCATCTGTATAAACCTGGAAATATCTGCACTGTCATCTATATAAACATGGAAATATCTACAGAGAACTCTGTAAAACATGGAAATATCGGCACAGCCATCTGTATAAACATGGAAATATCTACAACGCTATCTGTATAAACATGGAAATATCTACAACGCTATGTGTATTAACGTGGAAATGTCTCCATTGCTATCTGTATAAACATGGACAAATCTCCACCGCAATATGTATAAACATGAAAATATCTACACTTCTATCTCTAAAAACATGGAAATATCTACACTGCCATCTGTACAAACATGGAAATATCTACACAGTCATCTGTAGAAACATGGAAATATCTACACCGCTATCTCTATAAACATGGAAATAACTACACCACTATCTCTATAAACATGGAAATATCTACACCGCTATCTCCATCAACATGGAAATATACACACCGTCATCTCTTTAAACATGGAGGTATCTACAACGCCATCTACATAAACAAGAAAATATCTACACTGCCATCTATATAAACATGGAAATATCTACACCGCCATCTCTATAAACATGGAAATATCTACACTGCCATTTGTAGAAAGATGGAAATATCTACACCGCCATCTGTATAAACCTGGAAATACCTACACCGCTATCTGTATAAACATGGAAATATCTACACCGCAATCTCTATAAACATGGAAATATCTACACCGCTCTGTGTATAAATATGAAATACCTAAACAGCTATCTCTATAAAAGTGGAAATATCTATACTGCTCTCTGTATAAACATGGAAATATCCACACTAATATCTCTATGAACATTGATATATCTACACCGCTATCTCTATAAACATGGAAATATCTACACCGCCATCTCTATAAACATGGAAATATCTACACCGCTATCTGTATAAACATGGAAATATCTACACCGCAATCTCTATAAACATGGAAATATCTACACCGCTCTGTGTATAAATATGAAATACCTAAACAGCTATCTCTATAAAAGTGGAAATATCTATATTGCTCTCTGTATAAACATGGAAATATCCACACTAATATCTCTATGAACATTGATATATATACACCGCTATCTCTATAAACATGGAAATATCTACACCGCCATCTCTATAAACATGGAAATATCTACACCGTCATCTGTATAAACATGGAAATATCTACACCGCTATCTGTATAAACATGGAAATATCTGCACTGCGATCTGTATAAACATGGAAATATCTACACCGCTATCTGTATAAACATGGAAATATCTAAACCGCTATCTGTGTAAACATGGAAATATGTACACAGCTATCTCTATAAACATGGAAATATCTACACCGCCATCTGTATAAACATGGAAATACCTACAAAGTCATCTGTATAAACATGGAAATATCTACACAGCCATGTGTATAAACATGGAAATATCTACACAGCCATCTGTATAAACCTGGAAATATCTGCACTGTCATCTATATAAACATGGAAATATCTACAGAGAACTCTGTATAAACATGGAAATATCGACACAGCCATCTGTATAAACATGGAAATATCTACAACGCTATCTGTATAAACATGGAAATATCTACACCGCTATGTGTATTAACGTGGAAATCTCTCCATTGCTATCTGTATAAACATGGACAAATCTCCACCGCAATATGTATAAACATGAAAATATCTACACTTCTATCTCTATAAACATGGAAATATCTACACTGCCATCTGAACAAACATGGAAATATCTACACAGTCATCTGTAGAAACATGGAAATATCTACACCGCTATCTCTATAAACATGGAAATATCTACACCGCTATCTCCATCAACATGGAAATATACACACCGCCATCTCTTTAAACATGGAGGTATCTACAACGCCATCTACATAAACAAGAAAATATCTACACTGCCATCTATATAAACATGGAAATATCTACACCGCCATCTCTATAAACATGGAAATATCTACACTGCCATTTATAGAAAGTTGGAAATATCTACACCGCCATCTGTATAAACGTGGAAATATCTACACCGCTATCTATATAAACATGGAAATATCTACACCGCAATCTGAATAAACATGGAAATATCTACACCGCTCTCTGTATAAATATGAAATACCTAAACCGCTATCACTATAAAAGTGGAAATATCTACACTGCTATCTGTATAAACATGGAAATATCCTCACTGCTATCTCTATGAACATTGATATATCTACACCGCTATCTCTATAAACATGGAAATATCTACACCGCCATCTCTATAAACATGGAAATATCTACACCGTCATCTGTATAAACATGGAAATATCTACACCACTATCTGTATAAACATGGAAATATCTGCACCGCGATCTGTATAAACATGGAAATATCTACACCGCGATCTGTATAAACATGGAAATATCTAAACCGCTATCTGTGTAAACATGGAAATATCTACACAGCTATCTCTATAAACATGGAAATATCTACACCGCCATCTGTATAAACATGGAAATACCTACAAAGTCATCTGTATAAACATGGAAATATCTACACAGCCATCTGTATAAACATGGAAATATCTACACAGCCATCTGTATAAATCTGGAAATATCTGCACTGTCATCTATATAAACATGGAAATATCTACAGAGAACTCTGTATAAACATGGAAATATCGGCACAGCCATCTGCATAAACATGGAAATATCTACAACGCTATCTGTATAAACATGGAAATATCTACACCGCTATGTGTATTAACGTGGAAATATCTCCATTGCTATCTGCATAAACATGGACAAATCTCCACCGCAATATGTATAAACATGAAAATATCTACACTTCTATCTCTATAAACATGGAAATATCTACACTGCCATCTGTACAAACATGGAAATATCTACACAGTCATCTGTATAAACATGGAAATATCTACACAGCCATCTGTATAAACATGGAAATATCTACACAGCCATCTGTATAAACCTGGAAATATCTGCACTGTCATCTATATAAACATGGAAATATCTACAGAGAACACTGTAAAACATGGAAATATCGGCACAGCCATCTGTATAAACATGGAAATATCTACAACGCTATCTGTATAAACATGGAAATATCTACAACGCTATGTGTATTAACGTGGAAATGTCTCCATTGCTATCTGTATAAACATGGACAAATCTCCACCGCAATATGTATAAACATGAAAATATCTACACTTCTATCTCTAAAAACATGGAAATATCTACACTGCCATCTGTACAAACATGGAAATATCTACACAGTCATCTGTAGAAACATGGAAATATCTACACCGCTATCTCTATAAACATGGAAATAACTACACCGCTATCTCTATAAACATGGAAATATCTACACCGCTATCTCCATCAACATGGAAATATACACACCGTCATCTCTTTAAACATGGAGGTATCTACAACGCCATCTACATAAACAAGAAAATATCTACACTGCCATCTATATAAACATGGAAATATCTACACCGCCATCTCTATAAACATGGAAATATCTACACTGCCATTTGTAGAAAGATGGAAATATCTACACCGCCATCTGTATAAACCTGGAAATACCTACACCGCTATCTGTATAAACATGGAAATATCTACACCGCAATCTGTATAAACATGGAAATATCTCCACTGCTCTCTGTATAAATATGAAATATCTAAACCGCTATCTCCATAAAAGTGGAAATATCTACACTGCTATCTGTATAAACATGGAAATATCCTCACTGCTATCTCTATGAACATTGATATATCTACACCGCTATCTCTATAAACACGGAAATATCTACACCGCCATCTCTATAAACATGGAAATATCTACACCGCCATTTGTAGAAAGATGGAAATATCTACACCGCCATCTGTATAAACGTGGAAATATCTACACCGCTATCTGTATAAACATGGAAATATCTACACCGCAATCTCTATAAACATGGAAATATCTACACCGCTCTGTGTATAAATATGAAATACCTAAACAGCTATCTCTATAAAAGTGGAAATATCTATACTGCTCTCTGTATAAACATGGAAATATCCACACCAATATCTCTATGAACATTGATATATCTACACCGCTATCTCTATAAACATGGAAATATCTACACCGCCATCTCTATAAACATGGAAATATCTACACCGTCATCTGTATAAACATGGAAATATCTACACCGCTATCTGTATAAACATGGAAATATCTGCACTGCGATCTGTATAAACATGGAAATATCTACACCGCTATCTGTATAAACATGGAAATATCTAAACCGCTATCTGTGTAAACATGGAAATATCTACACAGCTATCTCTATAAACATGGAAATATCTACACCGCCATCTGTATAAACATGGAAATACCTACAAAGTCATCTGTATAAACATGGAAATATCTACACAGCCATGTGTATAAACATGGAAATATCTACACAGCCATCTGTATAAACCTGGAAATATCTGCACTGTCATCTATATAAACATGGAAATATCTACAGAGAACTCTGTATAAACATGGAAATATCGGCACAGCCATCTGTATAAACATGGAAATATCTACAACGCTATCTGTATAAACATGGAAATATCTACACCGCTATGTGTATTAACGTGGAAATATCTCCATTGCTATCTGTATAAACATGGACAAATCTCCACCGCAATATGTATAAACATGAAAATATCTACACTTCTATCTCTATAAACATGGAAATATCTACACTGCCATCTGAACAAACATGGAAATATCTACACAGTCATCTGTAGAAACATGGAAATATCTACACCGCTATCTCTATAAACATGGAAATATCTACACCGCTATCTCCATCAACATGGAAATATACACACCGCCATCTCTTTAAACATGGAGGTATCTACAACGCCATCTACATAAACAAGAAAATATCTACACTGCCATCTATATAAACATGGAAATATCTACACCGCCATCTCTATAAACATGGAAATATCTACACTGCCATTTATAGAAAGTTGGAAATATCTACACCGCCATCTGTATAAACGTGGAAATATCTACACCGCTATCTATATAAACATGGAAATATCTACACCGCAATCTGAATAAACATGGAAATATCTACACCGCTCTCTGTATAAATATGAAATACCTAAACCGCTATCACTATAAAAGTGGAAATATCTACACTGCTATCTGTATAAACATGGAAATATCCTCACTGCTATCTCTATGAACATTGATATATCTACACCGCTATCTCTATAAACATGGAAATATCTACACCGCCATCTCTATAAACATGGAAATATCTACACCGTCATCTGTATAAACATGGAAATATCTACACCGCTATCTGTATAAACATGGAAATATCTGCACCGCGATCTGTATAAACATGGAAATATCTACACCGCGATCTGTATAAACATGGAAATATCTAAACCGCTATCTGTGTAAACATGGAAATATCTACACAGCTATCTCTATAAACATGGAAATATCTACACCGCCATCTGTATAAACATGGAAATACCTACAAAGTCATCTGTATAAACATGGAAATATCTACACAGCCATCTGTATAAACATGGAAATATCTACACAGCCATCTGTATAAACCTGGAAATATCTGCACTGTCATCTATATAAACATGGAAATATCTACAGAGAACTCTGTAAAACATGGAAATATCGGCACAGCCATCTGTATAAACATGGAAATATCTACAACGCTATCTGTATAAACATGGAAATATCTACACCGCTATGTGTATTAACGTGGAAATGTCTCCATTGCTATCTGTATAAACATGGACAAATCTCCACCGCAATATGTATAAACATGAAAATATCTACACTTCTATCTCTAAAAACATGGAAATATCTACACTACCATCTGTACAAACATGGAAATATCTACACAGTCATCTGTAGAAACATGGAAATATCTACACCGCTATCTCTATAAACATGGAAATAACTACACCGCTATCTCTATAAACATGGAAATATCTACACCGCTATCTCCATCAACATGGAAATATACACACCGTCATCTCTTTAAACATGGAGGTATCTACAACGCCATCTACATAAACAAGAAAATATCTACACTGCCATCTATATAAACATGGAAATATCTACACCGCCATCTCTATAAACATGGAAATATCTACACTGCCATTTGTAGAAAGATGGAAATATCTACACCGCCATCTGTATAAACCTGGAAATACCTACACCGGTATCTGTATAAACATGGAAATATCTACACCGCGATCTGTATAAACATGGAAATATCTACACCGCGATCTGTATAAACATGGAAATATCTAAACCGCTATCTGTATAAACGTGGAAATATCTACACCGCTATCTGTATAAACATGGAAATATCTACACCGCAATCTCTATAAACATGGAAATATCTACACCGCTCTGTGTATAAATATGAAATACGTAAACAGCTATCTCTATAAAAGTGGAAATGTCTACACTGCTCTCTGTATAAACATGGAAATATCCTCACTACTATCTCTATGAACATTGATATATCTACACCGCTATCTCTATAAACATGGAAATATCTACACCGCCATCTCTATAAACATGGAAATATCTACACCGTCATCTGTATAAACATGGAAATATCTACACCGCTATCTGTATAAACATGGAAATATCTGCACTGCGATCTGTATAAACATGGAAATATCTACACCGCTATCTGTATAAACATGGAAATATCTACACCGCGATCTGTATAAACATGGAAATATCTACACCGCGATCTGTATAAACATGGAAATATCTAAACCGCTATCTGTGTAAACATGGAAATATCTACACAGCTATCTCTATAAACATGGAAATATCTACACCGCCATCTGTATAAACATGGAAATACCTACAAAGTCATCTGTATAAACATGGAAATATCTACACAGCCATCTGTATAAACATGGAAATATCTACACAGCCATCTGTATAAACCTGGAAATATCTGCACTGTCATCTATATAAACATGGAAATATCTACAGAGAACTCTGTATAAACATGGAAATATCGGCACAGCCATCTGTATAATCATGGAAATATCTACAACGCTATCTGTATAAACATGGAAATATCTACACCGCTATGTGTATTAACGTGGAAATATCTCCATTGCTATCTGTATAAACATGGACAAATCTCCACCGCAATATGTATAAACATGAAAATATCTACACTTCTATCTCTATAAACATGGAAATATCTACACTGCCATCTGAAGAAACATGGAAATATCTACACAGTCATCTGTAGAAACATGGAAATATCTACACCGCTATCTCTATAAACATGGAAATAACTACACCGCTATCTCTATAAACATGGAAATATCTACACCGCTATCTCCATCAACATGGAAATATACACACCGCCATCTCTTTAAACATGGAGGTATCTACAACGCCATCTACATAAACAAGAAAATATCTACACTGCCATCTATATAAACATGGAAATATCTACACCGCCATCTCTATAAACATGGAAATATCTACACTGCCATTTGTAGAAAGTTGGAAATATCTACACCGCCATCTGTATAAACGTGGAAATATCTACACCGCTATCTGTATAAACATGGAAATATCTACACCGCAATCTGAATATACATGGAAATATCTACACCGCTCTCTGTATAAATATGAAATACCTAAACCGCTATCTCTATAAAAGTGGAAATATCTACACTGCTATCTGTATAAACATGGAAATATCCTCACTGCTATCTCTATGAACATTGATATATCTACACCGCTATCTCTATAAACATGGAAATATCTACACCGCAATCTCTATAAACATGGAAATTTCTACACCGTCATCTGTATAAACATGGAAATATCTACACCGCTATCTGTATAAACATGGAAATATCTACACCGCGATCTGTATAAACATGGAAATATCTAAACCGCTATCTGTGTAAACATGGAAATATCTACACAGCTATCTCTATAAACATGGAAATATCTACACCGCCATCTGTATAAACATGGAAATACCTACAAAGTCATCTGTATAAACATGGAAATATCTACACAGCCATTTGTATAAACATGGAAATATCTACACAGCCATCTGTATAAACCTGGAAATATCTGCACTGTCATCTATATAAACATGGAAATATCTACAGAGAACTCTGTATAAACATGGAAATATCGGCACAGCCATCTGTATAAACATGGAAATATCTACAACGCTATCTGTATAAACATGGAAATATCTACACCGCTATGTGTATTAACATGGAAATATCTCCATTGCTATCTGTATAAACATGGACAAATCTCCACCGCAATATGTATAAACATGAAAATATCTACACTTCTATCTCTATAAACATGGAAATATCTACACTGCCATCTGTACAAACATGGAAATATCTACACCGTCATCTGTAGAAACATGGAAATATCTACACCGCTATCTGTATAAACATGGAAATAACTACACCGCTATCTCTATAAACATGGAAATATCTACACCGCTATCTCCATCAACATGGAAATATACACACCGCCGTCTCTTTAAACATGGAGGTATCTACAACGCCATCTACATAAACAAGAAAATATCTACACTGCCATCTATATAAACACGGAAATATCTACACCGCCATCTCTATAAACATGGAAATATCTACACTGCCATTTATAGACAGTTGGAAATATCTACACCGCCATCTGTATAAACGTGGAAATATCTACACCGTTATCTATATAAACATGGAAATATCTACACCGCAATCTGAATAAACATGGAAATATCTACACCGCTCTCTGTATAAATATGAAATACCTAAACCGCTATCTCTATAAAGGTGGAAATATCTACACTGCTATCTGTATAAACATGGAAATATCCTCACTGCCATCTCTATGAACATTGATATATCTACACCGCTATCTCTATAAACATGGAAATATCTACACCGCCATCTCTATAAACATGGAAATATCTACACCGTCATCTGTATAAACATGGAAATATCTACACCGCTATCTGTATAAACATGGAAATATCTGCACCGCGATCTGTATAAACATGGAAATATCTACACCGCGATCTGTATAAACATGGAAATATCTAAACCGCTATCTGTGTAAACATGGAAATATCTACACAGCTATCTCTATAAACATGGAAATATCTACACCGCCATCTGTATAAACATGGAAATACCTACAAAGTCATCTGTATAAACATGGAAATATCTACACAGCCATCTGTATAAACATGGAAATATCTACACAGCCATCTTTATAAACCTTGAAATATCTGCACTGTCATCTATATAAACATGGAAATATCTACAGAGAACTCTGTATAAACATGGAAATATCGGCACAGCCATCTGTATAAACATGGAAATATCTACAACGCTATCTGTATAAACATGGAAATATCTACACCGCTATGTGTATTAACGTGGAAATATCTCCATTGCTATCTGCATAAACATGGACAAATCTCCACCGCAATATGTATAAACATGAAAATATCTACACTTCTATCTCTATCAACATGGAAATATCTACACTGCCATCTGTACAAACATGGAAATATCTACACAGTCATCTGTTGAAACATGGAAATATCTACACCACTATCTCTATAAACATGGAAATAACTACACCGCTATCTCTATAAACATGGAAATATCTACACCGCTATCTCCATCAACATGGAAATATACACACCGCCATCTCTTTAAACATGGAGGTATCTACAACGCCATCTACATAAACAAGAAAATATCTACACCGCCATCTATATAAACATGGAAATATCTACACCGCCATCTCTATAAACATGGAAATATCTACACTGCCATTTGTAGAAAGATGGAAATATCTACACCGCCATCTGTATAAACCTGGAAATACCTACACCGGTATCTGTATAAACATGGAAATATCTACACCGCAATCTGTATAAACATGGAAATATCTCCATTGCTCTCTGTATAAATATGAAATATCTAAACCGCTATCTCTATAAAAGTGGAAATATCTACACTGCTATCTGTATAAACATGGAAATATCCTCACTGCTATCTCTATGAACATGGAAATATCTACACCGCTATCTCTATAAACATGGAAATATCTACACCGCCATCTCTATAAACATGGAAATATCTACACCGTCATCTGTATAAACATGGAAATATCTACACCGCTATCTGTATAAACATGGAAATATCTACACCGCGATCTGTATAAACATGGAAATATCTACACCGCGATCTGTATAAACATGGAAATATCTAAACCGCTATCTGTGTAAACACGGAAATATCTACACAGCTATCTCTATAAACATGGAAATATCTACACCGCCATCTGTATAAACATGGAAATACCTACAAAGTCATCTGTATAAACATGGAAATATCTACACAGCCATCTGTATAAACATGGAAATATCTACACAGCCATCTGTATAAACCTGGAAATATCTGCACTGTCATCTATATAAACATGGAAATATCTACAGAGAACTCTGTATAAACATGGAAATATCGGCACAGCCATCTGCATAAACATGGAAATATCTACAACGCTATCTGTATAAACATGGAAATATCTACACCGCTATGTGTATTAACGTGGAAATATCTCCATTGCTATCTGTATAAACATGGACAAATCTCCACCGCAATATGTATAAACATGAAAATATCTACACTTCTATCTCTATAAACATGGAAATATCTACACTGCCATCTGAACAAACATGGAAATATCTACACAGTCATCTGTAGAAACATGGAAATATCTACACCGCTATCTCTATAAACATGGAAATATCTACACCGCTATCTCCATCAACATGGAAATATACACACCGCCATCTCTTTAAACATGGAGGTATCTACAACGCCATCTACATAAACAAGAAAATATCTACACTGCCATCTATATAAACATGGAAATATCTACACCGCCATCTCTATAAACATGGAAATATCTACACTGCCATTTGTAGAAAGTTGGAAATATCCACACCGCCATCTGTATAAACGTGGAAATATCTACACCGCTATCTCTATAAACATGGAAATATCTACACCGCAATCTGAATAAACATAGAAATATCTACACCGCTCTCTGTATAAATATGAAATACCTAAACCGCTATCTCTATAAAAGTGGAAATATCTACACTGCTATCTGTATAAACATGGAAATATCCTCACTGCTATCTCTATGAACATTGATATATCTACACCGCTATCTCTATAAACATGGAAATATCTACACCGCCATCTCTATAAACATGGAAATATCTACACCGCCATCTCTATAAACATGGAAATATCTACACCGTCATCTGTATAAACATGGAAATATCTACACCGCTATCTGTATAAACATGGAAATATCTGCACCGCGATCTGTATAAACATGGAAATATCTACACCGCGATCTGTATAAACATGGAAATATCTAAACCGCTATCTGTGTAAACACGGAAATATCTACACAGCTATCTCTATAAACATGGAAATATCTAAACCGCCATCTGTATAAACATGGAAATACCTACAAAGTCATCTGTATAAACATGGAAATATCTACACAGCCATCTGTATAAACATGGAAATATCTACACAGCCATCTGTATAAACCTTGAAATATGTGCACTGTCATCTATATAAACATGGAAATATCTACAGAGAACTCTGTATAAACATGGAAATATCGGCACAGCCATCTGCATAAACATGGAAATATCTACAACGCTATCTGTATAAACATGGAAATATCTACACCGCTATGTGTATTAACGTGGAAATATCTCCATTGCTATCTGCATAAACATGGACAAATCTCCACCGCAATATGTATAAACATGAAAATATCTACACTTCTATCTCTATAAACATGGAAATATCTCCACTGCCATCTGTACAAACATGGAAATATCTACACAGTCATCTGTATAAACATGGAAATATCTACACAGCCATCTGTATAAACATGGAAATATCTACACAGCCATCTGTATAAACCTGGAAATATCTGCACTGTCATCTATATAAACATGGAAATATCTACAGAGAACTCTGTAAAACATGGAAATATCGGCACAGCCATCTGTATAAACATGGAAATATCTACAACGCTATCTGTATAAACATGGAAATATCTACACCGCTATGTGTATTAACGTGGAAATATCTCCATTGCTATCTGTATAAACATGGACAAATCTCCACCGCAATATGTATAAACATGAAAATATCTACACTTCTATCTCTATAAACATGGAAATATCTACACTGCCATCTGAACAAACATGGAAATATCTACACAGTCATCTGTAGAAACATGGAAATATCTACACCGCTATCTCTATAAACATGGAAATAACTACACCGCTATCTCTATAAACATGGAAATATCTACACCGCTATCTCCATCAACATGGAAATATACACACCGCCATCTCTTTAAACATGGAGGTATCTACAACGCCATCTACATAAACAAGAAAATATCTACACTGCCATCTATATAAACATGGAAATATCTACACCGCCATCTCTATAAACATGGAAATATCTACACTGCCATTTGTAGAAAGTTGGAAATATCCACACCGCCATCTGTATAAACGTGGAAATATCTACACCGCTATCTCTATAAACATGGAAATATCTACACCGCAATCTGAATAAACATAGAAATATCTACACCGCTCTCTGTATAAATATGAAATACCTAAACCGCTATCTCTATAAAAGTGGAAATATCTACACTGCTATCTGTATAAACATGGAAATATCCTCACTGCTATCTCTATGAACATTGATATATCTACACCGCTATCTCTATAAACATGGAAATATCTACACCGCCATCTCTATAAACATGGAAACATCTACACCGTCATCTGTATAAACATGGAAATATCTACACCGCTATCTGTATAAACATGGAAATATCTGCACCGCGATCTGTATAAACATGGAAATATCTACACCGCGATCTGTATAAACATGGAAATATCTAAACCGCTATCTGTGTAAACATGGAAATATCTACACAGCTATCTCTATAAACATGGAAATATCTACACCGCCATCTGTATAAACATGGAAATACCTACAAAGTCATCTGTATAAACATGGAAATAACTACACAGCCATCTGTATAAACATGGAAATATCTACACAGCCATCTGTATAAACCTGGAAATATCTGCACTGTCATCTATATAAACATGGAAATATCTACAGAGAACTCTGTATAAACATGGAAATATCGGCACAGCCATCTGCATAAACATGGAAATATCTACAACGCTATCTGTATAAACATGGAAATATCTACACCACTATGTGTATTAACGTGGAAATATCTCCATTGCTATCTGCATAACCATGGACAAATCTCCACCGCAATATGTATAAACATGAAAATATCTACACTTCTATCTCTATAAACATGGAAATATCAACACTGCCATCTGTACAAACATGGAAATATCTACACAGTCATCTGTATAAACATGGAAATATCTACACAGCCATCTGTATAAACATGGAAATATCTACACAGCCATCTGTATAAACCTGGAAATATCTGCACTGTCATCTATATAAACATGGAAATATCTACAGAGAACTCTGTAAAACATGGAAATATCGGCACAGCCATCTGTATAAACATGGAAATATCTACAACGCTATCTGTATAAACATGGAAATATCTACACCGCTATGTGTATTAACGTGGAAATGTCTCCATTGCTATCTGTATAAACATGGACAAATCTCCACCGCAATATGTATAAACATGAAAATATCTACACTTCTATCTCTAAAAACATGGAAATATCTACACTGCCATCTGTACAAACATGGAAATATCTACACAGTCATCTGTAGAAACATGGAAATATCTACACCGCTATCTCTATAAACATGGAAATAACTACACCGCTATCTCTATAAACATGGAAATATCTACACCGCTATCTCCATCAACATGGAAATATACACACCGTCATCTCTTTAAACATGGAGGTATCTACAACGCCATCTACATAAACAAGAAAATATCTACACTGCCATCTATATAAACATGGAAATATCTACACCGCCATCTCTATAAACATGGAAATATCTACACTGCCATTTGTAGAAAGATGGAAATATCTACACCGCCATCTGTATAAACCTGGAAATACCTACACCGGTATCTGTATAAACATGGAAATATCTACACCGCAATCTGTATAAACATGGAAATATCTCCACTGCTCTCTGTATAAATATGAAATATCTAAACCGCTATCTCTATAAAAGTGGAAATATCTACACTGCTATCTGTATAAACATGGAAATATCCTCACTGCTATCTCTATCAACATTGATATATCTACACCGCTATCTCTATAAACATGGAAATATCTACACCGCCATCTCTATAAACATGGAAATATCTACACCGTCATCTGTATAAACATGGAAATATCTACACCGCTATCTGTATAAACATGGAAATATCTACACCGCAATCTGTATAAACATGGAAATATCTACACCGCGATCTGTATAAACATGGAATATCTAAACCGCTATCTGTGTAAACATGGAAATATCTACACAGCTATCTCTATAAACATGGAAATATCTACACCGCCATCTGTATAAACATGGAAATACCTACAAAGTCATCTGTATAAACATGGAAATATCTACACAGCCATCTGTATAAACATGGAAATATCTACACAGCCATCTGTATAAACCTTGAAATATGTGCACTGTCATCTATATAAACATGGAAATATCTACAGAGAACTCTGTATAAACATGGAAATATCGGCACAGCCATCTGTATAAACATGGAAATATCTACAACGCTATCTGTATAAACATGGAAATATCTACACCGCTATGTGTATTAACGTGGAAATATCTCCATTGCTATCTGTATAAACATGGACAAATCTCCACCGCAATATGTATAAACATGAAAATATCTACACTTCTATCTCTATAAACATGGAAATATCTACACTGCCATCTGAACAAACATGGAAATATCTACACAGTCATCTGTAGAAACATGGAAATATCTACACCGCTATCTCTATAAACATGGAAATAACTACACCGCTATCTCTGTAAACATGGAAATATCTACACCGCTATCTCCATCAACATGGAAATATACACACCGCCATCTCTTTAAACATGGAGGTATCTACAACGCCATCTACATAAACAAGAAAATATCTACACTGCCATCTATATAAACATGGAAATATCTACACCGCCATCTCTATAAACATGGAAATATCTACACTGCCATTTGTAGAAAGTTGGAAATATCCACACCGCCATCTGTATAAACGTGGAAATATCTACACCGCTATCTGTATAAACATGGAAATATCTACACCGCAATCTGAATAAACATGGAAATATCTACACCGCTCTCTGTATAAATATGAAATACCTAAACCGCTATCTCTATAAAAGTGGAAATATCTACACTGCTATCTGTATAAACATGGAAATATCCTCACTGCTATCTCTATGAACATTGATATATCTACACCGCTATCTCTATAAACATGGAAATATCTACACCGCCATCTCTATAAACATGGAAATATCTACACCGCCATCTCTATAAACATGGAAATATCTACACCGTCATCTGTATAAACATGGAAATATCTACACCGCTATCTGTATAAACATGGAAATATCTGCACCGCGATCTGTATAAACATGGAAATATCTACACCGTGATCTGTATAAACATGGAAATATCTAAACCGCTATCTGTGTAAACACGGAAATATCTACACAGCTATCTCTATAAACATGGAAATATCTAAACCGCCATCTGTATAAACATGGAAATACCTACAAAGTCATCTGTATAAACATGGAAATATCTACACAGCCATCTGTATAAACATGGAAATATCTACACAGCCATCTGTATAAACCTGGAAATATCTGCACTGTCATCTATATAAACATGGAAATATCTACAGAGAACTCTGTATAAACATGGAAATATCGGCACAGCCATCTGCATAAACATGGAAATATCTACAACGCTATCTGTATAAACATGGAAATATCTACACCGCTATGTGTATTAACGTGGAAATATCTCCATTGCTATCTGCATAAACATGGACAAATCTCCACCGCAATATGTATAAACATGAAAATATCTACACTTCTATCTCTATAAACATGGAAATATCTCCACTGCCATCTGTACAAACATGGAAATATCTACACAGTCATCTGTATAAACCTGGAAATATCTACACAGCCATCTGTATAAACATGGAAATATCTACACAGCCATCTGTATAAACCTGGAAATATCTGCACTGTCATCTATATAAACATGGAAATATCTACAGAGAACTCTGTAAAACATGGAAATATCGGCACAGCCATCTGTATAAACATGGAAATATCTACAACGCTATCTGTATAAACATGGAAATATCTACACCGCTATGTGTATTAACGTGGAAATGTCTCCATTGCTATCTGTATAAACATGGACAAATCTCCACCGCAATATGTATAAACATGAAAATATCTACACTTCTATCTCTAAAATCATGGAAATATCTACACTGCCATCTGTACAAACATGGAAATATCTTCACAGTCATCTGTAGAAACATGGAAATATCTACACCGCTATCTCTATAAACATGGAAATAACTACACCGCTATCTCTATAAACATGGAAATATCTACACCGCTATCTCCATCAACATGGAAATATACACACCGTCATCTCTTTAAACATGGAGGTATCTACAACGCCATCTACATAAACAAGAAAATATCTACACTGCCATCTATATAAACATGGAAATATCTACACCGCCATCTCTATAAACATGGAAATATCTACACTGCCATTTGTAGAAAGATGGAAATATCTACACCGCCATCTGTATAAACCTGGAAATACCTACACCGGTATCTGTATAAACATGGAAATATCTACACCGCAATCTGTATAAACATGGAAATATCTCCACTGCTCTCTGTATAAATATGAAATATCTAAACCGCTATCTCTATAAAAGTGGAAATATCTACACTGCTATCTGTATAAACATGGAAATATCCTCACTGCTATCTCTATGAACATTGATATATCTACACCGCTATCTCTATAAACATGGAAATATCTACACCGCCATCTCTATAAACATGGAAATATCTACACCGTCATCTGTATAAACATGGAAATATCTACACCGCTATCTGTATAAACATGGAAATATCTACACCGCGATCTGTATAAACATGGAAATATCTACACCGCGATCTGTATAAACATGGAAATATCTAAACCGCTATCTGTGTAAACATGGAAATATCTACACAGCTATCTCTATAAACATGGAAATATCTACACCGCCATCTGTATAAACATGGAAATATCTACACCGCTATCTGTATAAACATGGAAATATCTACACCGCGATCTGTATAAACATGGAAATATCTACACCGCGATCTGTATAAACATGGAAATATCTACACCGCTATCTGTATAAACGTGGAAATATCTACACCGCTATCTGTATAAACATGGAAATATCTACACCGCAATCTCTATAAACATGGAAATATCTACACCGCTCTGTGTATAAATATGAAATACCTAAACAGCTATCTCTATAAAAGTGGAAATGTCTACACTGCTCTCTGTATAAACATGGAAATATCCTCACTACTATCTCTATGAACATTGATATATCTACACCGCTATCTCTATAAACATGGAAATATCTACACCGCCATCTCTATAAACATGGAAATATCTACACCGTCATCTGTATAAACATGGAAATATCTACACCGCTATCTGTATAAACATGGAAATATCTGCACTGCGATCTGTATAAACATGGAAATATCTACACCGCTATCTGTATAAACATGGAAATATCTACACCGCGATCTGTATAAACATGGAAATATCTACACCGCGATCTGTATAAACATGGAAATATCTAAACCGCTATCTGTGTAAACATGGAAATATCTACACAGCTATCTCTATAAACATGGAAATATCTACACCGCCATCTGTATAAACATGGAAATACCTACAAAGTCATCTGTATAAACATGGAAATACCTACACAGCCATCTGTATAAACATGGAAATATCTACACAGCCATCTGTATAAACCTGGAAATATCTGCACTGTCATCTATATAAACATGGAAATATCTACAGAGAACTCTGTATAAACATGGAAATATCAGCACAGCCATCTGTATAATCATGGAAATATCTACAACGCTATCTGTATAAACATGGAAATATCTACACCGCTATGTGTATTAACGTGGAAATATCTCCATTGCTATCTGTATAAACACGGACAAATCTCCACCGCAATATGTATAAACATGAAAATATCTACACTTCTATCTCTATAAACATTGAAATATCTACACTGCCATCTGAAGAAACATGGAAATATCTACACAGTCATCTGTAGAAACATGGAAATATCTACACCGCTATCTCTATAAACATGGAAATAACTACACCGCTATCTCTATAAACATGGAAATATCTACACCGCTATCTCCATCAACATGGAAATATACACACCGCCATCTCTTTAAACATGGAGGTATCTACAACGCCATCTACATAAACAAGAAAATATCTACACTGCCATCTATATAAACATGGAAATATCTACACCGCCATCTCTATAAACATGGAAATATCTACACTGCCATTTGTAGAAAGTTGGAAATATCTACACCGCCATCTGTATAAACGTGGAAATATCTACACCGCTATCTGTATAAACATGGAAATATCTACACCGCAATCTGAATAAACATGGAAATATCTACACCGCTCTCTGTATAAATATGAAATACCTAAACCGCTATCTCTATAAAAGTGGAAATATCTACACTGCTATCTGTATAAACATGGAAATATCCTCACTGCTATCTCTATGAACATTGATATATCTACACCGCTATCTCTATAAACATGGAAATATCTACACCGCAATCTCTATAAACATGGAAATTTCTACACCGTCATCTGTATAAACATGGAAATATCTACACCGCTATCTGTATAAACATGGAAATATCTACACCGCGATCTGTATAAACATGGAAATATCTAAACCGCTATCTGTGTAAACATGGAAATATCTACACAGCTATCTCTATAAACATGGAAATATCTACACCGCCATCTGTATAAACATGGAAATACCTACAAAGTCATCTGTATAAACATGGAAATATCTACACAGCCATTTGTATAAACATGGAAATATCTACACAGCCATCTGTATAAACCTGGAAATATCTGCACTGTCATCTATATAAACATGGAAATATCTACAGAGAACTCTGTATAAACATGGAAATATCGGCACAGCCATCTGTATAAACATGGAAATATCTACAACGCTATCTGTATAAACATGGAAATATCTACACCGCTATGTGTATTAACATGGAAATATCTCCATTGCTATCTGTATAAACATGGACAAATCTCCACCGCAATATGTATAAACATGAAAATATCTACACTTCTATCTCTATAAACATGGAAATATCTACACTGCCATCTGTACAAACATGGAAATATCTACACCGTCATCTGTAGAAACATGGAAATATCTACACCGCTATCTCTATAAACATGGAAATAACTACACCGCTATCTCTATAAACATGGAAATATCTACACCGCTATCTCCATCAACATGGAAATATACACACCGCCGTCTCTTTAAACATGGAGGTATCTACAACGCCATCTACATAAACAAGAAAATATCTACACTGCCATCTATATAAACACGGAAATATCTACACCGCCATCTCTATAAACATGGAAATATCTACACTGCCATTTATAGACAGTTGGAAATATCTACACCGCCATCTGTATAAACGTGGAAATATCTACACCGCTATCTAAATAAACATGGAAATATCTACACCGCAATCTGAATAAACATGGAAATATCTACACCGCTGTCTGTATAAATATGAAATACCTAAACCGCTATCTCTATAAAGGTGGAAATATCTACACTGCTATCTGTATAAACATGGAAATATCCTCACTGCCATCTCTATGAACATTGATATATCTACACCGCTATCTCTATAAACATGGAAATATCTACACCGCCATCTCTATAAACATGGAAATATCTACACCGTCATCTGTATAAACATGGAAATATCTACACCGCTATCTGTATAAACATGGAAATATCTGCACCGCGATCTGTATAAACATGGAAATATCTACACCGCGATCTGTATAAACATGGAAATATCTAAACCGCTATCTGTGTAAACATGGAAATATCTACACAGCTATCTCTATAAACATGGAAATATCTACACCGCCATCTGTATAAACATGGAAATACCTACAAAGTCATCTGTATAAACATGGAAATATCTACACAGCCATCTGTATAAACATGGAAATATCTACACAGCCATCTGTATAAACCTGGAAATATCTGCACTGTCATCTATATAAACATGGAAATATCTACAGAGAACTCTGTATAAACATGGAAATATCGGCACAGCCATCTGTATAAACATGGAAATATCTACAACGCTATCTGTATAAACATGGAAATATCTACACCGCTATGTGTATTAACGTGGAAATATCTCCATTGCTATCTGCATAAACATGGACAAATCTCCACCGCAATATGTATAAACATGAAAATATCTACACTTCTATCTCTATCAACATGGAAATATATACACTGCCATCTGTACAAACATGGAAATATCTACACAGTCATCTTTTGAAACATGGAAATATCTACACCACTATCTCTATAAACATGGAAATACCTACACCGCTATCTCTATAAACATGGAAATATCTACACCGCTATCTCCATCAACATGGAAATATACACACCGTCATCTCTTTAAACATGGAGGTATCTACAACGCCATCTACATAAACAAGAAAATATCTACACTGCCATCTATATAAACATGGAAATATCTACACCGCCATCTCTATAAACATGGAAATATCTACACTGCCATTTGTAGAAAGATGGAAATATCTACACCGCCATCTGTATAAACCTGGAAATACCTACACCGGTATCTGTATAAACATGGAAATATCTAAACCGCTATATGTGTAAACATGGAAATATCTACACAGCTATCTCTATAAACATGGAAATATCTACACCGCAATCTGTATAAACATGGAAATATCTCCACTGCTCTCTGTATAAATATGAAATATCTAAACCGCTATCTCTATAAAAGTGGAAATATCTACACTGCTATCTGTATAAACATGGAAATATCCTCACTGCTATCTCTATCAACATTGATATATCTACACCGCTATCTCTATAAACATGGAAATATCTACACCGCCATCTCTATAAACATGGAAATATCTACACCGTCATCTGTATAAACATGGAAATATCTACAACGCTATCTGTATAAACATGGAAATATCTACACCGCGATCTGTATAAACATGGAAATATCTACACCGCGATCTGTATAAACATGGAAATATCTAAACCGCTATATGTGTAAACATGGAAATATCTACACAGCTATCTCTATAAACATGGAAATATCTACACCGCCATCTGTATAAACATGGAAATACCTACAAAGTCATCTGTATAAACATGGAAATATCTACACAGCCATCTGTATAAACATGGAAATATCTACACAGCCATCTGTATAAACCTTGAAATATCTGCACTGTCATCTATATAAACATGGAAATATCTACAGAGAACTCTGTATAAACATGGAAATATCGGCACAGCCATCTGTATAAACATGGAAATATCTACAACGCTATCTGTATAAACATGGAAATATCTACACCGCTATGTGTATTAACGTGGAAATATCTCCATTGCTATCTGTATAAACATGGACAAATCTCCACCGCAATATGTATAAACATGAAAATATCTACACTTCTATCTCTATAAACATGGAAATATCTACACTGCCATCTGAACAAACATGGAAATATCTACACAGTCATCTGTAGAAACATGGAAATATCTACACCGCTATCTCTATAAACATGGAAATAACTACACCGCTATCTCTATAAACATGGAAATATCTACACCGCTATCTCCATCAACATGGAAATATACACACCGCCATCTCTTTAAACATGGAGGTATCTACAACGCCATCTACATAAACAAGAAAATATCTACACTGCCATCTATATAAACATGGAAATATCTACACCGCCATCTCTATAAACATGGAAATATCTACACTGCCATTTGTAGAAAGTTGGAAATATCCACACCGCCATCTGTATAAACGTGGAAATATCTACACCGCTATCTGTATAAACATGGAAATATCTACACCGCAATCTGAATAAACATAGAAATATCTACACCGCTCTCTGTATAAATATGAAATACCTAAACCGCTATCTCTATAAAAGTGGAAATATCTACACTGCTATCTGTATAAACATGGAAATATCCTCACTGCTATCTCTATGAACATTGATATATCTACACCGCTATCTCTATAAACATGGAAATATCTACACCGCCATCTCTATAAACATGGAAATATCTACACCGTCATCTGTATAAACATGGAAATATCTACACCGCTATCTGTATAAACATGGAAATATCTGCACCGCGATCTGTATAAACATGGAAATATCTACACCGCGATCTGTATAAACATGGAAATATCTAAACCGCTATCTGTGTAAACATGGAAATATCTACACAGCTATCTCTATAAACATGGAAATATCTACACCGCCATCTGTATAAACATGGAAATACCTACAAAGTCATCTGTATAAACATGGAAATAACTACACAGCCATCTGTATAAACATGGAAATATCTACACAGCCATCTGTATAAACCTGGAAATATCTGCACTGTCATCTATATAAACATGGAAATATCTACAGAGAACTCTGTATAAACATGGAAATATCGGCACAGCCATCTGCATAAACATGGAAATATCTACAACGCTATCTGTATAAACATGGAAATATCTACACCACTATGTGTATTAACGTGGAAATATCTCCATTGCTATCTGCATAAACATGGACAAATCTCCACCGCAATATGTATAAACATGAAAATATCTACACTTCTATCTCTATAAACATGGAAATATCTACACTGCCATCTGTACAAACATGGAAATATCTACACAGTCATCTGTATAAACATGGAAATATCTACACAGCCATCTGTATAAACATGGAAATATCTACACAGCCATCTGTATAAACCTGGAAATATCTGCACTGTCATCTATATAAACATGGAAATATCTACAGAGAACTCTGTAAAACATGGAAATATCGGCACAGCCATCTGTATAAACATGGAAATATCTACAACGCTATCTGTATAAACATGGAAATATCTACACCGCTATGTGTATTAACGTGGAAATGTCTCCATTGCTATCTGTATAAACATGGACAAATCTCCACCGCAATATGTATAAACATGAAAATATCTACACTTCTATCTCTAAAAACATGGAAATATCTACACTGCCATCTGTACAAACATGGAAATATCTACACAGTCATCTGTAGAAACATGGAAATATCTACACCGCTATCTCTATAAACATGGAAATAACTACACCGCTATCTCTATAAACATGGAAATATCTACACCGCTATCTCCATCAACATGGAAATATACACACCGTCATCTCTTTAAACATGGAGGTATCTACAACGCCATCTACATAAACAAGAAAATATCTACACTGCCATCTATATAAACATGGAAATATCTACACCGCCATCTCTATAAACATGGAAATATCTACACTGCCATTTGTAGAAAGATGGAAATATCTACACCGCCATCTGTATAAACCTGGAAATACCTACACCGGTATCTGTATAAACATGGAAATATCTACACCGCAATCTGTATAAACATGGAAATATCTCCACTGCTCTCTGTATAAATATGAAATATCTAAACCGCTATCTCTATAAAAGTGGAAATATCTACACTGCTATCTGTATAAACATGGAAATATCCTCACTGCTATCTCTATGAACATTGATATATCTACACCGCTATCTCTATAAACATGGAAATATCTACACCGCCATCTCTATAAACATGGAAATATCTACACCGTCATCTGTATAAACATGGAAATATCTACACCGCTATCTGTATAAACATGGAAATATCTACACCGCGATCTGTATAAACATGGAAATATCTACACCGCGATCTGTATAAACATGGAAATATCTAAACCGCTATCTGTGTAAACATGGAAATATCTACACAGCTATCTCTATAAACATGGAAATATCTACACCGCCATCTGTATAAACATGGAAATACCTACAAAGTCATCTGTATAAACATGGAAATATCTACACAGCCATCTGTATAAACATGGAAATATCTACACAGCCATCTGTATAAACCTTGAAATATCTGCACTGTCATCTATATAAACATGGAAATATCTACAGAGAACTCTGTATAAACATGGAAATATCGGCACAGCCATCTGTATAAACATGGAAATATCTACAACGCTATCTGTATAAACATGGAAATATCTACACCGCTATGTGTATTAACGTGGAAATATCTCCATTGCTATCTGCATAAACATGGACAAATCTCCACCGCAATATGTATAAACATGAAAATATCTACACTTCTATCTCTATAAACATGGAAATATCTACACTGCCATCTGAACAAACATGGAAATATCTACACAGTCATCTGTAGAAACATGGAAATATCTACACCGCTATCTCTATAAACATGGAAATAACTACACCGCTATCTCTATAAACATGGAAATATCTACACCGCTATCTCCATCAACATGGAAATATACACACCGTCATCTCTTTAAACATGGAGGTATCTACAACGCCATCTACATAAACAAGAAAATATCTACACTGCCATCTATATAAACATGGAAATATCTACACCGCCATCTCTATAAACATGGAAATATCTACACTGCCATTTGTAGAAAGATGGAAATATCTACACCGCCATCTGTATAAACCTGGAAATACCTACACCGGTATCTGTATAAACATGGAAATATCTACACCGCAATCTGTATAAACATGGAAATATCTCCACTGCTCTCTGTATAAATATGAAATATCTAAACCGCTATCTCTATAAAAGTGGAAATATCTACACTGCTATCTGTATAAACATGGAAATATCCTCACTGCTATCTCTATGAACATTGATATATCTACACCGCTATCTCTATAAACATGGAAATATCTACACCGCCATCTCTATAAACATGGAAATATCTACACCGTCATCTGTATAAACATGGAAATATCTACACAGCTATCTGTATAAACATGGAAATATCTACACCGCGATCTGTATAAACATGGAAATATCTACACCGCGATCTGTATAAACATGGAAATATCTAAACCGCTATCTGTGTAAACATGGAAATATCTACACAGCTATCTCTATAAACATGGAAATATCTACACCGCCATCTGTATAAACATGGAAATACCTACAAAGTCATCTGTATAAACATGGAAATATCTACACAGCCATCTGTATAAACATGGAAATATCTACACAGCCATCTGTATAAACCTTGAAATATCTGCACTGTCATCTATATAAACATGGAAATATCTACAGAGAACTCTGTATAAACATGGAAATATCGGCACAGCCATCTGTATAAACATGGAAATATCTACAACGCTATCTGTATAAACATGGAAATATCTACACCGCTATGTGTATTAACGTGGAAATATCTCCATTGCTATCTGTATAAACATGGACAAATCTCCACCGCAATATGTATAAACATGAAAATATCTACACTTCTATCTCTATAAACATGGAAATATCTACACTGCCATCTGAACAAACATGGAAATATCTACACAGTCATCTGTAGAAACATGGAAATATCTACACCGCTATCTCTATAAACATGGAAATAACTACACCGCTATCTCTATAAACATGGAAATATCTACACCGCTATCTCCATCAACATGGAAATATACACACCGCCATCTCTTTAAACATGGAGGTATCTACAACGCCATCTACATAAACAAGAAAATATCTACACTGCCATCTATATAAACATGGAAATATCTACACCGCCATCTCTATAAACATGGAAATATCTACACTGCCATTTGTAGAAAGTTGGAAATATCCACACCGCCATCTGTATAAACGTGGAAATATCTACACCGCTATCTGTATAAACATGGAAATATCTACACCGCAATCTGAATAAACATGGAAATATCTACACCGCTCTCTGTATAAATATGAAATACCTAAACCGCTATCTCTATAAAAGTGGAAATATCTACACTGCTATCTGTATAAACATGGAAATATCCTCACTGCTATCTCTATGAACATTGATATATCTACACCGCTATCTCTATAAACATGGAAATATCTACACCGCCATCTCTATAAACATGGAAATATCTACACCGCCATCTCTATAAACATGGAAATATCTACACCGTCATCTGTATAAACATGGAAATATCTACACCGCTATCTGTATAAACATGGAAATATCTGCACCGCGATCTGTATAAACATGGAAATATCTACACCGCGATCTGTATAAACATGGAAATATCTAAACCGCTATCTGTGTAAACATGGAAATATCTACACAGCTATCTCTATAAACATGGAAATATCTACACCGCCATCTGTATAAACATGGAAATACCTACAAAGTCATCTGTATAAACATGGAAATATCTACACTGCCATCTGTATAAACATGGAAATATCTACGCAGCCATCTGTATAAACCTGGAAATATCTGCACTGTCATCTATATAAACATGGAAATATCTACAGAGAACTCTGTATAAACATGGAAATATCGGCACAGCCATCTGCATAAACATGGAAATATCTACAACGCTATCTGTATAAACATGGAAATATCTACACCGCTATGTGTATTAACGTGGAAATATCTCCATTGCTATCTGCATAAACATGGACAAATCTCCACCGCAATATGTATAAACATGAAAATATCTACACTTCTATCTCTATAAACATGGAAATATCTACACTGCCATCTGTACAAACATGGAAATATCTACACAGTCATCTGTATAAACATGGAAATATCTACACAGCCATCTGTCTAAACATGGAAATATCTACACAGCCATCTGTATAAACCTGGAAATATCTGCACTGTCATCTATATAAACATGGAAATATCTACAGAGAACTCTGTAAAACATGGAAATATCGGCACAGCCATCTGTATAAACATGGAAATATCTACAACGCTATCTGTATAAACATGGAAATATCTACACCGCTATGTGTATTAACGTGGAAATGTCTCCATTGCTATCTGTGTAAACATGGACAAATCTCCACCGCAATATGTATAAACATGAAAATATCTACACTTCTATCTCTAAAATCATGGAAATATCTACACTGCCATCTGTACAAACATGGAAATATCTACACAGTCATCTGTAGAAACATGGAAATATCTACACCGCTATCTCTATAAACATGGAAATAACTACACCGCTATCTCTATAAACATGGAAATATCTACACCGCTATCTCCATCAACATGGAAATATACACACCGTCATCTCTTTAAACATGGAGGTATCTACAACGCCATCTACATAAACAAGAAAATATCTACACTGCCATCTATATAAACATGGAAATATCTACACCGCCATCTCTATAAACATGGAAATATCTACACTGCCATTTGTAGAAAGTTGGAAATATCTACACCGCCATCTGTATAAACCTGGAAATACCTACACCGGTATCTGTATAAACATGGAAATATCTACACCGCAATCTGTATAAACATGGAAATATCTCCACTGCTCTCTGTATAAATATGAAATATCTAAACCGCTATCTCTATAAAAGTGGAAATATCTACACTGCTATCTGTATAAACATGGAAATATCCTCACTGCTATCTCTATGAACATTGATATATCTACACCGCTATCTCTATAAACATGGAAATATCTACACCGCCATCTCTATAAACATGGAAATATCTACACCGTCATCTGTATAAACATGGAAATATCTACACCGCTATCTGTATAAACATGGAAATATCTACACCGCGATCTGTATAAACATGGAAATATCTACACCGCGATCTGTATAAACATGGAAATATCTAAACCGCTATCTGTGTAAACATGGAAATATCTACACAGCTATCTCTATAAACATGGAAATATCTACACCGCCATCTGTATAAACATGGAAATACCTACAAAGTCATCTGTATAAACATGGAAATATCTACACAGCCATCTGTATAAACATGGAAATATCTACACAGCCATCTGTATAAACCTTGAAATATCTGCACTGTCATCTATATAAACATGGAAATATCTACAGAGAACTCTGTATAAACATGGAAATATCGGCACAGCCATCTGTATAAACATGGAAATATCTACAACGCTATCTGTATAAACATGGAAATATCTACACCGCTATGTGCATTAACGTGGAAATATCTCCATTGCTATCTGTATAAACATGGACAAATCTCCACCGCAATATGTATAAACATGAAAATATCTACACTTCTATCTCTATAAACATGGAAATATCTACACTGCCATCTGAACAAACATGGAAATATCTACACAGTCATCTGTAGAAACATGGAAATATCTACACCGCTATCTCTATAAACATGGAAATAACTACACCGCTATCTCTATAAACATGGAAATATCTACACCGCTATCTCCATCAACATGGAAATATACACACCGCCATCTCTTTAAACATGGAGGTATCTACAACGCCATCTACATAAACAAGAAAATATCTACACTGCCATCTATATAAACATGGAAATATCTACACCGCCATCTCTATAAACATGGAAATATCTACACTGCCATTTGTAGAAAGTTGGAAATATCCACACCGCCATCTGTATAAACGTGGAAATATCTACACCGCTATCTGTATAAACATGGAAATATCTACACCGCAATCTGAATAAACATGGAAATATCTACACCGCTCTCTGTATAAATATGAAATACCTAAACCGCTATCTCTATAAAAGTGGAAATATCTACACTGCTATCTGTATAAACATGGAAATATCCTCACTGCTATCTCTATGAACATTGATATATCTACACCGCTATCTCTATAAACATGGAAATATCTACACCGCCATCTCTATAAACATGGAAATATCTACACCGCCATCTCTATAAACATGGAAATATCTACACCGTCATCTGTATAAACATGGAAATATCTACACCGCTATCTGTATAAACATGGAAATATCTGCACCGCGATCTGTATAAACATGGAAATATCTACACCGCGATCTGTATAAACATGGAAATATCTAAACCGCTATCTGTGTAAACATGGAAATATCTACACAGCTATCTCTATAAACATGGAAATATCTACACCGCCATCTGTATAAACATGGAAATACCTACAAAGTCATCTGTATAAACATGGAAATATCTACACTGCCATCTGTATAAACATGGAAATATCTACGCAGCCATCTGTATAAACCTGGAAATATCTGCACTGTCATCTATATAAACATGGAAATATCTACAGAGAACTCTGTATAAACATGGAAATATCGGCACAGCCATCTGCATAAACATGGAAATATCTACAACGCTATCTGTATAAACATGGAAATATCTACACCGCTATGTGTATTAACGTGGAAATATCTCCATTGCTATCTGCATAAACATGGACAAATCTCCACCGCAATATGTATAAACATGAAAATATCTACACTTCTATCTCTATAAACATGGAAATATCTACACTGCCATCTGTACAAACATGGAAATATCTACACAGTCATCTGTATAAACATGGAAATATCTACACAGCCATCTGTCTAAACATGGAAATATCTACACAGCCATCTGTATAAACCTGGAAATATCTGCACTGTCATCTATATAAACATGGAAATATCTACAGAGAACTCTGTAAAACATGGAAATATCGGCACAGCCATCTGTATAAACATGGAAATATCTACAACGCTATCTGTATAAACATGGAAATATCTACACCGCTATGTGTATTAACGTGGAAATGTCTCCATTGCTATCTGTGTAAACATGGACAAATCTCCACCGCAATATGTATAAACATGAAAATATCTACACTTCTATCTCTAAAATCATGGAAATATCTACACTGCCATCTGTACAAACATGGAAATATCTACACAGTCATCTGTAGAAACATGGAAATATCTACACCGCTATCTCTATAAACATGGAAATAACTACACCGCTATCTCTATAAACATGGAAATATCTACACCGCTATCTCCATCAACATGGAAATATACACACCGTCATCTCTTTAAACATGGAGGTATCTACAACGCCATCTACATAAACAAGAAAATATCTACACTGCCATCTATATAAACATGGAAATATCTACACCGCCATCTCTATAAACATGGAAATATCTACACTGCCATTTGTAGAAAGATGGAAATATCTACACCGCCATCTGTATAAACCTGGAAATACCTACACAGGTATCTGTATAAACATGGAAATATCTACACCGCAATCTGTATAAACATGGAAATATCTCCACTGCTCTCTGTATAAATATGAAATATCTAAACCGCTATCTCTATAAAAGTGGAAATATCTACACTGCTATCTGTATAAACATGGAAATATCCTCACTGCTATCTCTATGAACATTGATATATCTACACCGCTATCTCTATAAACATGGAAATATCTACACCGCCATCTCTATAAACATGGAAATATCTACACCGTCATCTGTATAAACATGGAAATATCTACACCGCTATCTGTATAAACATGGAAATATCTACACCGCGATCTGTATAAACATGGAAATATCTACACCGCGATCTGTATAAACATGGAAATATCTAAACCGCTATCTGTGTAAACATGGAAATATCTACACAGCTATCTCTATAAACATGGAAATATCTACACCGCCATCTGTATAAACATGGAAATACCTACAAAGTCATCTGTATAAACATGGAAATATCTACACAGCCATCTGTATAAACATGGAAATATCTACACAGCCATCTGTATAAACCTTGAAATATCTGCACTGTCATCTATATAAACATGGAAATATCTACAGAGAACTCTGTATAAACATGGAAATATCGGCACAGCCATCTGTATAAACATGGAAATATCTACAACGCTATCTGTATAAACATGGAAATATCTACACCGCTATGTGTATTAACGTGGAAATATCTCCATTGCTATCTGCATAAACATGGACAAATCTCCACCGCAATATGTATAAACATGAAAATATCTACACTTCTATCTCTATAAACATGGAAATATCTACACTGCCATCTGAACAAACATGGAAATATCTACACAGTCATCTGTAGAAACATGGAAATATCTACACCGCTATCTCTATAAACATGGAAATAACTACACCGCTATCTCTATAAACATGGAAATATCTACACCGCTATCTCCATCAACATGGAAATATACACACCGCCATCTCTTTAAACATGGAGGTATCTACAACGCCATCTACATAAACAAGAAAATATCTACACTGCCATCTATATAAACATGGAAATATCTACACCGCCATCTCTATAAACATGGAAATATCTAAGTGCCATTTGTAGAAAGTTGGAAATATCCACACCGCCATCTGTATAAACGTGGAAATATCTACACCGCTATCTGTATAAACATGGAAATATCTACACAGCAATCTGAATAAACATGGAAATATCTACACCGCTCTCTGTATAAATATGAAATACCTAAACCGCTATCTCTATAAAAGTGGAAATATCTACACTGCTATCTGTATAAACATGGAAATATCCTCACTGCTATCTCTATGAACATTGATATATCTACACCGCTATCTCTATAAACATGGAAATATCTACACCGCCATCTCTATAAACATGGAAATATCTACACCGTCATCTGTATAAACATGGAAATATCTACACCGCTATCTGTATAAACATGGAAATATCTGCACCGCGATCTGTATAAACATGGAAATATCTACACCGCGATCTGTATAAACATGGAAATATCTAAACCGCTATCTGTGTAAACATGGAAATATCTACACAGCTATCTCTATAAACATGGAAATATCTACACCGCCATCTGTTTAAACATGGAAATACCTACAAAGTCATCTGTATAAACATGGAAATATCTACACAGCCATCTGTATAAACATGGAAATATCTACACAGCCATCTGTATAAACCTGGAAATATCTGCACTGTCATCTATATAAACATGGAAATATCTACAGAGAACTCTGTATAAACATGGAAATATCGGCACAGCCATCTGCATAAACATGGAAATATCTACAACGCTATCTGTATAAACATGGAAATATCTACACCGCTATGTGTATTAACGTGGAAATATCTCCATTGCTATCTGCATAAACATGGACAAATCTCCACCGCAATATGTATAAACATGAAAATATCTACACTTCTATCTCTATAAACATGGAAATATCTACACTGCCATCTGTACAAACATGGAAATATCTACACAGTCATCTGTATAAACATGGAAATATCTACACAGCCATCTGTATAAACATGGAAATATCTACACAGCCATCTGTATAAACCTGGAAATATCTGCACTGTCATCTATATAAACATGGAAATATCTACAGAGAACTCTGTAAAACATGGAAATATCGGCACAGCCATCTGTATAAACATGGAAATATCTACAACGCTATCTGTATAAACATGGAAATATCTACACCGCTATGTGTATTAACGTGGAAATGTCTCCATTGCTATCTGTATAAACATGGACAAATCTCCACCGCAATATGTATAAACATGAAAATATCTACACTTCTATCTCTAAAAACATGGAAATATCTACACTGCCATCTGTACAAACATGGAAATATCTACACAGTCATCTGTAGAAACATGGAAATATCTACACCGCTATCTCTATAAACAGGGAAATAACTACACCGCTATCTCTATAAACATGGAAATATCTACACCGCTATCTCCATCAACATGGAAATATACACACCGTCATCTCTTTAAACATGGAGGTATCTACAACGCCATCTACATAAACAAGAAAATATCTACACTGCCATCTATATAAACATGGAAATATCTACACCGCCATCTCTATAAACATGGAAATATCTACACTGCCATTTGTAGAAAGATGGAAATATCTACACCGCCATCTGTATAAACCTGGAAATACCTACACCGCTATCTGTATAAACATGGAAATATCTACACCGCAATCTGTATAAACATGGAAATATCTCCACTGCTCTCTGTATAAATATGAAATATCTAAACCGCTATCTCTATAAAAGTGGAAATATCTACACTGCTATCTGTATAAACATGGAAATATCCTCACTGCTATCTCTATGAACATTGATATATCTACACCGCTATCTCTATAAACATGGAAATATCTACACCGCCATCTCTATAAACATGGAAATATCTACACTGTCATCTGTATAAACATGGAAATATCTACACCGCTATCTGTATAAACATGGAAATATCTACACCGTGATCTGTATAAACATGGAAATATCTACACCGCGGTCTGTATAAACATGGAAATATATAAACCGCTATCTGTGCAAACATGGAAATATCTACACAGCTATCTCTATAAACATGGAAATATCTACACCGCCATCTGTATAAACATGGAAATACCTACAAAGTCATCTGTATAAACATGGAAATATCTACACAGCCATCTGTATAAACATGGAAATATCTACACAGCCATCTGTATAAACCTGGAAATATCTGCACTGTCATCTATATAAACATGGAAATATCTACAGAGAACTCTGTATAAACATGGAAATATCGGCACAGCCATCTGTATAAACATGGAAATATCTACAACGCTATCTGTATAAACATGGAAATATCTACACCGCTATGTGTATTAACGTGGAAATATCTCCATTGCTATCTGCATAAACATGGACAAATCTCCACCGCAATATGTATAAACATGAAAATATCTACACTTCTATCTCTATAAACATGGAAATATCTACACTGCCATCTGTACAAACATGGAAATATCTACACAGTCATCTGTAGAAACATGGAAATATCTACACCGCTATCTCTATGAACATGGAAATAACTACACCGCTATCTCTATAAACATGGAAATATCTACACCGCTATCTCCATCAACATGGAAATATACACACCGCCATCTCTTTAAACATGGAGGTATCTACAACGCCATCTACATAAACAAGAAAATATCTACACTGCCATCTATATAAACATGGAAATATCTACACCGCCATCTCTATAAACATGGAAATATCTACACTGCCATTTGTAGAAAGATGGAAATATCTACACCGCCATCTGTATAAACCTGGAAATACCTACACCGCTATCTGTATAAACATGGAAATATCTACACCGCAATCTGTATAAACATGGAAATATCTCCACTGCTCTCTGTATAAATATGAAATATCTAAACCGCTATCTCTATAAAAGTGGAAATATCTACACTGCTATCTGTATAAACATGGAAATATCCTCACTGCTATCTCTATGAACATTGATATATCTACACCGCTATCTCTATAAACACGGAAATATCTACACCGCCATCTCTATAAACATGGAAATATCTACACCGCCATTTGTAGAAAGATGGAAATATCTACAACGCCATCTTTATAAACGTGGAAATATCTACACCGCTATCTGTATAAACATGGAAATATCTACACCGCAATCTCTATAAACATGGAAATATCTACACCGCTCTGTGTATAAATATGAAATACCTAAACAGCTATCTCTATAAAAGTGGAAATATCTACACTGCTCTCTGTATAAACATGGAAATATCCACACTAATATCTCTATGAACATTGATATATCTACACCGCTATCTCTATAAACATGGAAATATCTACACCGCCATCTCTATAAACATGGAAATATCTACACCGTCATCTGTATAAACATGGAAATATCTACACCGCTATCTGTATAAACATGGAAATATCTGCACTGAGATCTGTATAAACATGGAAATATCTACACCGCTATCTGTATAAACATGGAAATATCTAAACCGCTATCTGTGTAAACATGGAAATATGTACACAGCTATCTCTATAAACATGGAAATATCTACACCGCCATCTGTATAAACATGGAAATACCTACAAAGTCATCTGTATAAACATGGAAATATCTACACAGCCATCTGTATAAACATGGAAATATCTACACAGCCATCTGTATAAACCTGGAAATATCTGCACTGTCATCTATATAAACATGGAAATATCTACAGAGAACTCTGTATAAACATGGAAATATCGGCACAGCCATCTGTATAAACATGGAAATATCTACAACGCTATCTGTATAAACATGGAAATATCTACACCGCTATGTGTATTAACGTGGAAATATCTCCATTGCTATCTGTATAAACATGGACAAATCTCCACCGCAATATGTATAAACATGAAAATATCTACACTTCTATCTCTATAAACATGGAAATATCTACACTGCCATCTGAACAAACATGGAAATATCTACACAGTCATCTGTAGAAACATGGAAATATCTACACCGCTATCTCTATAAACATGGAAATAACTACACCGCTATCTCTATAAACATGGAAATATCTACACCGCTATCTCCATCAACATGGAAATATACACACCGCCATCTCTTTAAACATGGAGGTATGTACAACGCCATCTACATAAACAAGAAAATATCTACACTGCCATCTATATAAACATGGAAATATCTACACCGCCATCTCTATAAACATGGAAATATCTACACTGCCATTTATAGAAAGTTGGAAATATCTACACCGCCATCTGTATAAACGTGGAAATATCTACACCGCTATCTATATAAACATGGAAATATCTACACCGCAATCTGAATAAACATGGAAATATCTACACCGCTCTCTGTATAAATATGAAATACCTAAACCGCTATCTCTATAAAAGTGGAAATATCTACACTGCTATCTGTATAAACATGGAAATATCCTCACTGCTATCTCTATGAACATTGATATATCTACACCGCTATCTCTATAAACATGGAAATATCTACACCGCCATCTCTATAAACATGGAAATATCTACACCGTCATCTGTATAAACATGGAAATATCTACACCGCTATCTGTATAAACATGGAAATATCTGCACCGCGATCTGTATAAACATGGAAATATCTACACCGCGATCTGCATAAACATGGAAATATCTAAACCGCTATCTGTGTAAACATGGAAATATCTACACAGCTATCTCTATAAACATGGAAATATCTACACCGCCATCTGTATAAACATGGAAATACCTACAAAGTCATCTGTATAAACATGGAAATATCTACACAGCCATCTGTATAAACATGGAAATATCTACACAGCCATCTGTATAAACCTGGAAATATCTGCACTGTCATCTATATAAACATGGAAATATCTACAGAGAACTCTGTATAAACATGGAAATATCGGCACAGCCATCTGTATAAACATGGAAATATCTACAACGCTATCTGTATAAACATGGAAATATCTACACCACTATGTGTATTAACGTGGAAATATCTCCATTGCTATCTGTATAAACATGGACAAATCTCCACCACAATATGTATAAACATGAAAATATCTACACTTCTATCTCTATAAACATGGAAATATCTACACTGCCATCTGTACAAACATGGAAATATCTACACAGTCATCTGTAGAAACATGGAAATATCTACACCACTATCTCTATAAACATGGAAATAACTACACCGCTATCTCTATAAACATGGAAATATCTACACCGCTATCTCCATCAACATGGAAATATACACACCGCCATCTATTTAAACATGGAGGTATCTACAACGCCATCTACATAAACAAGAAAATATCTACACTGCCATCTATATAAACATGGAAATATCTACACCGCCATCTCCATAAACATGGAAATATCTACACTGCCATTTGTAGAAAGATGGAAATATCTACACCGCCATCTGTATAAACGTGGAAATATCTACACCGCTATCTGTATAAACATGGAAATATCTACACCGCAATCTGTATAAACATGGAAATATCTCCACTGCTCTCTGTATAAATATGAAATATCTAAACCGCTATCTCTATAAAAGTGGAAATATCTACACTGCTATCTGTATAAACATGGAAATATCCTCACTGCTAACTCTATGAACATTGATATATCTACACCGCTATCTCTATAAACACGGAAATATCTACACCGCCATCTCTATAAACATGGAAATATCTACACTGCCATTTGTAGAAAGATGGAAATATCTACACCACCATCTGTATAAACGTGGAAATATCTACACCGCTATCTGTATAAACATGGAAATATCTACACCGCAATCTCTATAAACATGGAAATATCTACACCGATCTGTGTATAAATATGAAATACCTAAACAGCTATCTCTATAAAAGTGGAAATATCTACACTGCTCTCTGTATAAACATGGAAATATCCACACTAATATCTCTATGAACATTGATATATCTACACCGCTATCTCTATAAACATGGAAATATCTACACCGCCATCTCTATAAACATGGAAATATCTACACCGTCATCTGTATAAACATGGAAATATCTACACCGCTATCTGTATAAACATGGAAATATCTGCACTGCGATCTGTATAAACATGGAAATATCTACACCGCGATCTGTATAAACATGGAAATATCTAAACCGCTATCTGTGTAAACATGGAAATATGTACACAGCTATCTCTATAAACATGGAAATATCTACACCGCCATCTGTATAAACATGGAAATACCTACAAAGTCATCTGTATAAACATGGAAATATCTACACAGCCATCTGTATAAACATGGAAATATCTACACAGCCATCTGTATAAACCTGGAAATATCTGCACTGTCATCTATATAAACATGGAAATATCTACAGAGAACTCTGTATAAACATGGAAATATCGGCACAGCCATCTGTATAAACATGGAAATATCTACAACGCTATCTGTATAAACATGGAAATATCTACACCGCTATGTGTATTAACGTGGAAATATCCCCATTGCTATCTGCATAAACATGGACAAATCTCCACCGCAATATGTATAAACATGAAAATATCTACACTTCTATCTCTATAAACATGGAAATATCTACACTGCCATCTGTACAAACATGGAAATAACTACACAGTCATCTGTTGAAACATGGAAATATCTACACCGCTATCTCTATAAACATGGAAATAACTACACTGCTATCTCTATAAACATGGAAATATCTACACCGCTATCTCCATCAACATGGAAATATACACAACGCCATCTCTTTAAACATGGAGGTATCTACAACGCCATCTACATAAACAAGAAAATATCTACACTGCCATCTATATAAACATGGAAATATCTACACCGCCATCTCTATAAACATGGAAATATCTACATTGCCATTTGTTGAAAGATGGAAATATCTACACCGCCATCTGTATAAACCTGGAAATACCAACACCGCTATCTGTATAAACATGGAAATATCTACACCGCAATCTTTATAAACATGGAAATATCTACACTGCTCTCTGTATAAATATGAAATATCTAAACCGCTATCTCTATAAAAGTGGAAATATCTACACTGCTATCTGTATAAACATGGAAATATCCTCACTGCTATCTCTATGAACATTGATATATCTACACCGCTATCTCTATAAACATGGAAATATCTACACCGCCATCTCTATAAACATGGAAATATCTACACCGTCATCTGTATAAACATGGAAATATCTACACCGCTATCTGTATAAACATGGAAATATCTACACCGCGATCTGTATAAACATGGAAATATCTACACCGCGATCTGTATAAACATGGAAATATCTAAACCGCTATCTGTGTAAACATGGAAATATCTACACAGCTATCTCTATAAACTTGGAAATATCTACACCGCCATCTGTATAAACATGGAAATACCTACAAAGTCATCTGTATAAACATGGAAATATCTACACAGCCATCTGTATAAACATGGAAATATCTACACAGCCATCTGTATAAACCTGGAAATATCTGCACTGTCATCTATATAAACATGGAAATATCTACAGAGAACTCTGTATAAACATGGAAATATCGGCACAGCCATCTGTATAAACATGGAAATATCTACAACGCTATCTGTATAAACATGGAAATATCTACACCGCTATGTGTATTAACGTGGAAATATCTCCATTGCTATCTGTATAAACATGGACAAATCTCCACCGCAATATGTATAAACATGAAAATATCTACACTTCTATCTCTATAAACATGGAAATATCTACACCGCCATCTGTACAAACATGGAAATATCTACACAGTCATCTGTAGAAACATGGAAATATCTACACCGCTATCTCTATAAACATGGAAATAACTACACCGCTATCTCTATAAACATGGAAATATCTACACCGCTATCTCCATCAACATGGAAATATACACACCGCCATCTCTTTAAACATGGAGGTATCTACAACGCCATCTACATAAACAAGAAAATATCTACACTGCCATCTATATAAACATGGAAATATCTACACCGCCATCTCCATAAACATGGAAATATCTACACAGCCATTTGTAGAAAGATGGAAATATCTACACCGCCATCTGTATAAACGTGGAAATATCTACACCGCTATCTGTATAAACATGGAAATATCTACACCGCAATCTGTATAAACATGGAAATATCTCCACTGCTCTCTGTATAAATATGAAATATCTAAACCGCTATCTCTATAAAAGTGGAAATATCTACACTGCTATCTGTATAAACATGGAAATATCCTCACTGCTAACTCTATGAACATTGATATATCTACACCGCTCTCTCTATAAACACGGAAATATCTACACCACCATCTCTATAAACATGGAAATATCTACACTGCCATTTGTAGAAAGATGGAAATATCTACACCGCCATCTGTATAAACGTGGAAATATCTACACCGCTATCTGTATAAACATGGAAATATCTACACCGCAATCTCTATAAACATGGAAATATCTACACCGATCTGTGTATAAATATGAAATACCTAAACAGCTATCTCTATAAAAGTGGAAATATCTACACTGCTCTCTGTATAAACATGGAAATATCCACACTAATATCTCTATGAACATTGATATATCTACACCGCTATCTCTATAAACATGGAAATATCTACACCGCCATCTCTATAAACATGGAAATATCTACACCGTCATCTGTATAAACATGGAAATATCTACACCGCTATCTGTATAAACATGGAAATATCTGCACTGCGATCTGTATAAACATGGAAATATCTACACCGCGATCTGTATAAACATGGAAATATCTAAACCGCTATCTGTGTAAACATGGAAATATGTACACAGCTATCTCTATAAACATGGAAATATCTACACCGCCATCTGTATAAACATGGAAATACCTACAAAGTCATCTGTATAAACATGGAAATATCTACACAGCCATCTGTATAAACATGGAAATATCTACACAGCCATCTGTATAAACCTGGAAATATCTGCACTGTCATCTATATAAACATGGAAATATCTACAGAGAACTCTGTATAAACATGGAAATATCGGCACAGCCATCTGTATAAACATGGAAATATCTACAACGCTATCTGTATAAACATGGAAATATCTACACCGCTATGTGTATTAACGTGGAAATATCCCCATTGCTATCTGCATAAACATGGACAAATCTCCACCGCAATATGTATAAACATGAAAATATCTACACTTCTATCTCTATAAACATGGAAATATCTACACTGCCATCTGTACAAACATGGAAATAACTACACAGTCATCTGTTGAAACATGGAAATATCTACACCGCTATCTCTATAAACATGGAAATAACTACACTGCTATCTCTATAAACATGGAAATATCTACACCGCTATCTCCATCAACATGGAAATATACACACCGCCATCTCTTTAAACATGGAGGTATCTACAACGCCATCTACATAAACAAGAAAATATCTACACTGCCATCTATATAAACATGGAAATATCTACACCGCCATCTCTATAAACATGGAAATATCTACATTGCCATTTGTAGAAAGATGGAAATATCTACACCGCCATCTGTATAAACCTGGAAATACCAACACCGCTATCTGTATAAACATGGAAATATCTAGACCGCAATCTTTATAAACATGGAAATATCTACACTGCTCTCTGTATAAATATGAAATATCTAAACCGCTATCTCTATAAAAGTGGAAATATCTACACTGCTATCTGTATAAACATGGAAATATCCTCACTGCTATCTCTATGAACATTGATATATCTACACCGCTATCTCTATAAACATGGAAATATCTACACCGCCATCTCTATAAACATGGAAATATCTACACCGTCATCTGTATAAACATGGAAATATCTACACCGCTATCTGTATAAACATGGAAATATCTACACCGCGATCTGTATAAACATGGAAATATCTACACCGCGATCTGTATAAACATGGAAATATCTAAACCGCTATCTGTGTAAACATGGAAATATCTACACAGCTATCTCTATAAACTTGGAAATATCTACACCGCCATCTGTATAAACATGGAAATACCTACAAAGTCATCTGTATAAACATGGAAATATCTACACAGCCATCTGTATAAACATGGAAATATCTACACAGCCATCTGTATAAACCTGGAAATATCTGCACTGTCATCTATATAAACATGGAAATATCTACAGAGAACTCTGTAAAACATGGAAATATCGGCACAGCCATCTGTATAAACATGGAAATATCTACAACGCTATCTGTATAAACATGGAAATATCTACACCGCTATGTGTATTAACGTGGAAATGTCTCCATTGCTATCTGTATAAACATGGACAAATCTCCACCGCAATATGTATAAACATGAAAATATCTATACTTCTATCTCTAAAAACATGGAAATATCTACACTGCCATCTGTACAAACATGGAAATATCTACACAGTCATCTGTAGAAACATGGAAATATCTACACCGCTATCTCTATAAACATGGAAATAACTACACCGCTATCTCTATAAACATGGAAATATGTACACCGCTATCTCCATCAACATGGAAATATACACACCGTCATCTCTTTAAACATGGAGGTATCTACAACGCCATCTACATAAACAAGAAAATATCTACACTGCCATCTATATAAACATGGAAATATCTACACCGCCATCTCTATAAACATGGAAATATCAACACTGCCATTTGTAGAAAGATGGAAATATCTACACCGCCATCTGTATAAACCTGGAAATACCTACACCGCTATCTGTATAAACATGGAAATATCTACACCGCAATCTGAATAAACATGGAAATATCTCCACTGCTCTCTGTATAAATATGAAATATCTAAACCGCTATCTCTATAAAAGTGGAAATATCTACACTGCTATCTGTATAAACATGGAAATATCCTCACTGCTATCTCTATGAACATTGATATATCTACACCGCTATCTCTATAAACATGGAAATATCTACACCGCCATCTCTATAAACATGGAAATATCTACACTGTCATCTGTATAAACATGGAAATATCTACACCGCTATCTGTATAAACATGGAAATATCTACACCGCGATCTGTATAAACATGGAAATATCTACACCGCGATCTGTATAAACATGGAAATATCTAAACCGCTATCTGTGTAAACATGGAAATATCTACACAGCCATCTCTATAAACATGGAAATATCTACACCGCAATCTCTATAAACATGGAAATATCTACACCGATCTGTGTATAAATATGAAATACCTAAACAGCTATCTCTATAAAAGTGGAAATATCTACACTGCTCTCTGTATAAACATGGAAATATCCACACTAATATCTCTATGAACATTGATATATCTACACCGCTATCTCTATAAACATGGAAATATCTACACCGCCATCTCTATAAACATGGAAATATCTACACCGTCATCTTTATAAACATGGAAATATCTACACCGCTATCTGTATAAACATGGAAATATCTGCACTGCGATCTGTATAAACATGGAAATATCTACACCGCTATCTGTATAAACATGGAAATATCTAAACCGCTATCTGTGTAAACATGGAAATATGTACACAGCTATCTCTATAAACATGGAAATATCTACACCGCCATCTGTATAAACATGGAAATACCTACAAAGTCATCTGTATAAACATGGAAATATCTACACAGCCATCTGTATAAACATGGAAATATCTACACAGCCATCTGTATAAACCTGGAAATATCTGCACTGTCATCTATATAAACATGGAAATATCTACAGAGAACTCTGTATAAACATGGAAATATCGGCACAGCCATCTGCATAAACATGGAAATATCTACAACGCTATCTGTATAAACATGGAAATATCTACACCGCTATGTGTATTAACGTGGAAATATCCCCATTGCTATCTGCATAAACATGGACAAATCTCCACCGCAATATGTATAAACATGAAAATATCTACACTTCTATCTCTATAAACATGGAAATATCTACACTGCCATCTGTACAAACATGGAAATAACTACACAGTCATCTGTTGAAACATGGAAATATCTACACCGCTATCTCTATAAACATGGAAATAACTACACTGCTATCTCTATAAACATGGAAATATCTACACCGCTATCTCCATCAACATGGAAATATACACACCGCCATCTCTTTAAACATGGAGGTATCTACAACGCCATCTACATAAACAAGAAAATATCTACACTGCCATCTATATAAACATGGAAATATCTACACCGCCATCTCTATAAACATGGAAATATCTACATTGCCATTTGTAGAAAGATGGAAATATCTACACCGCCATCTGTATAAACCTGGAAATACCAACACCGCTATCTGTATAAACATGGAAATATCTACACCGCAATCTTTATAAACATGGAAATATCTACACTGCTCTCTGTATAAATATGAAATATCTAAGCCGCTATCTCTATAAAAGTGGAAATATCTACACTGCTATCTGTATAAACATGGAAATATCCTCACTGCTATCTCTATGAACATTGATATATCTACACCGCTATCTCTATAAACATGGAAATATCTACACCGCCATCTCTATAAACATGGAAATATCTACACCGTCATCTGTATAAACATGGAAATATCTACACCGCTATCTGTATAAACATGGAAATATCTACACCGCGATCTGTATAAACATGGAAATATCTACACCGCGATCTGTATAAACATGGAAATATCTAAACCGCTATCTGTGTAAACATGGAAATACCTACACAGCTATCTCTATAAACTTGGAAATATCTACACCGCCATCTGTATAAACATGGAAATACCTACAAAGTCATCTGTATAAACATGGAAATATCTACACAGCCATCTGTATAAACATGGAAATATCTACACAGCCATCTGTATAAACCTGGAAATATCTGCACTGTCATCTATATAAACATGGAAATATCTACAGAGAACTCTGTAAAACATGGAAATATCGGCACAGCCATCTGTATAAACATGGAAATATCTACAACGCTATCTGTATAAACATGGAAATATCTACACCGCTATGTGTATTAACGTGGAAATGTCTCCATTGCTATCTGTATAAACATGGACAAATCTCCACCGCAATATGTATAAACATGAAAATATCTATACTTCTATCTCTAAAAACATGGAAATATCTACACTGCCATCTGTACAAACATGGAAATATCTACACAGTCATCTGTAGAAACATGGAAATATCTACACCGCTATCTCTATAAACATGGAAATAACTACACCGCTATCTCTATAAACATGGAAATATTTACACCGCTATCTCCATCAACATGGAAATATACACACCGTCATCTCTTTAAACATGGAGGTATCTACAACGCCATCTACATAAACAAGAAAATATCTACACTGCCATCTATATAAACATGGAAATATCTACACCGCCATCTCTATAAACATGGAAATATCAACACTGCCATTTGTAGAAAGATGGAAATATCTACACCGCCATCTGTATAAACCTGGAAATACCTACACCGCTATCTGTATAAACATGGAAATATCTACACCGCAATCTGAATAAACATGGAAATATCTCCACTGCTCTCTGTATAAATATGAAATATCTAAACCGCTATCTCTATAAAAGTGGAAATATCTACACTGCTATCTGTATAAACATGGAAATATCCTCACTGCTATCTCTATGAACATTGATATATCTACACCGCTATCTCTATAAACATGGAAATATCTACACCGCCATCTCTATAAACATGGAAATATCTACACTGTCATCTGTATAAACATGGAAATATCTACACCGCTATCTGTATAAACATGGAAATATCTACACCGCGATCTGTATAAACATGGAAATATCTACACCGCGATCTGTATAAACATGGAAATATCTAAACCGTGATCTGTGTAAACATGGAAATATCTACACAGCCATCTCTATAAACATGGAAATATCTACACCGCCATCTGTATAAACATGGAAATACCTACAAAGTCATCTGTATAAACATGGAAATATCTACACAGCCATCTGTATAAACATGGAAATATCTACACAGCCATCTGTATAAACCTGGAAATATCTGCACTGTCATCTATATAAACATGGAAATATCTTCAGAGAGCTCTGTATAAACATGGAAATATCGGCACAGCCATCTGTATAAACATGGAAATATCTACAACGCTATCTGTATAAACATGGAAATATCTACACCGCTATGTGTATTAACGTGGAAATATCTCCATTGCTATCTGTATAAACATGGACAAATCTCCACCGCAATATGTATAAACATGAAAATATCTACACTTCTATCTCTATAAACATGGAAATATCTACACTGCCATCTGTACAAACATGGAAATATCTACACAGTCATCTGTAGAAACATGGAAATATCTACACCGCTATCTCTATAAACATGGAAATAACTACACCGCTATCTCTATAAACATGGAAATATCTACACCGCTATCTCCATCAACATGGAAATATACACACCGCCATCTCTTTAAACATGGAGGTATCTACAACGCCATCGACATAAACAAGAAAATATCTACACTGCCATCTATATAAACATGGAAATATCTACACCGCCATCTCTATAAACATAGAAATATCTACACTGCCATTTGTAGAAAGATGGAAAATCTACACCGCCATCTGTATAAACCTGGAAATACCTACACCGCTATCTGTATAAACATGGAAATATCTACACCGCAATCTGTATAAACATGGAAATATCTCCACTGCTCTCTGTATAAATATGAAATATCTAAACCTCTATCTCTATGAAAGTGGAAATATCTACACTGCTATGTGTATAAACATGGAAATATCCTCACTGCTATCTCTATGAACATTGGTATATCTACACCGCTATCTCTATAAACATGGAAATATCTACACCGCCATCTCTATAAACATGGAAATATCTACACCGTCATCTTTATAAACATGGAAATATCTACACCGCTATCTGTATAAACATGGAAATATCTGCACCGCGATCTGTATAAACATGGAAATATCTACACCGCGATCTGTATAAACATGGAAATATCTAAACCGCTATCTGTGCAAACTTGGAAATATCTACACAGCTATCTCTATAAACATGGAAATATCTACACCGCCATCTGTATAAACATGGAAATACCTACAAAGTCATCTGTATAAACATGGAAATATCTACACAGCCATCTGTATAAACATGGAAATATCTACACAGCCATCTGTATAAACCTGGAAATATCTGCACTGTCATCTATGTAAACATGGAAATATCTACAGAGAACTCTGTATAAACATGGAAATATCGGCACAGCCATCTGTATAAACATGGAAATATCTACAACGCTATCTGTATAAACATGGAAATATCTACACCGCTATGTGTATTAACGTGGAAATATCTCCATTGCTATCTGCATAAACATGGACAAATCTCCACCGCAATATGTATAAACATGAAAATATCTACACTTCTATCTCTATAAACATGGAAATATCTACACTGCCATCTGTACAAACATGGAAATATCTACACAGTCATCTGTAGAAACATGGAAATATCTACACCGCTATCTCTATAAACATGGAAATAACTACACCGCTATCTCTATAAACATGGAAATATCTACACCGCTATCTCCATCAACATGGAAATATACACACCGCCATCTCTTTAAACATGGAGGTATCTACAACGCCATCTACATAAACAAGAAAATATCTACACTGCCATCTATATAAACATGGAAATATCTACACCGCCATCTCTATAAACATAGAAATATCTACACTGCCATTTGTAGAAAGATGGAAAATCTACACCGCCATCTGTATAAACCTGGAAATACCTACACCGCTATCTGTATAAACATGGAAATATCTACACCGCAATCTGTATAAACATGGAAATATCTCCACTGCTCTCTGTATAAATATGAAATATCTAAACCTCTATCTCTATGAAAGTGGAAATATCTACACTGCTATGTGTATAAACATGGAAATATCCTCACTGCTATCTCTATGAACATTGATATATCTACACCGCTATCTCTATAAACATGGAAATATCTACACCGCCATCTCTATAAACATGGAAATATCTACACCGTCATCTGTATAAACATGGAAATATCTACACCGCTATCTGTATAAACATGGAAATATCTGCACCGCGATCTGCATAAACATGGAAATATCTACACCGCGATCTGTATAAACATGGAAATATCTAAACCGCTATCTGTGCAAACATGGAAATATCTACACAGCTATCTCTATAAACATGGAAATATCTACACCGCCATCTGTATAAACATGGAAATACCTACAAAGTCATCTGTATAAACATGGAAATATCTACGCAGCCATCTGTATAAACATGGAAATATCTACACAGCCATCTGTATAAACCTGGAAATATCTGCACTGTCATCTATGTAAACATGGAAATATCTACAGAGAACTCTGTATAAACATGGAAATATCGGCACAGCCATCTGTATAAACATGGAAATATCTACAACGCTATCTGTATAAACATGGAAATATCTACACCGCTATGTGTATTAACGTGGAAATATCTCCATTGCTATCTGCATAAACATGGACAAATCTCCACCGCAATATGTATAAACATGAAAATATCTACACTTCTATCTCTATAAACATGGAAATATCTACACTGCCATCTGTACAAACATGGAAATATCTACACAGTCATCTGTAGAAACATGGAAATATCTACACCGCTATCTCTATAAACATGGAAATAACTACACCGCTATCTCTATAAACATGGAAATATCTACACCGCCATCTCCATCAACATGGAAATATACACACCGCCATCTCTTTAAACATGGAGGTATCTACAACGCCATCTACATAAACAAGAAAATATCTACACTGCCATCTATATAAACATGGAAATATCTACACCGCCATCTCTATAAACATAGAAATATCTACACTGCCATTTGTAGAAAGATGGAAAATCTACACCGCCATCTGTATAAACCTGGAAATACCTACACCGCTATCTGTATAAACATGGAAATATCTACACCGCAATCTGTATAAACATGGAAATATCTCCACTGCTCTCTGTATAAATATGAAATATCTAAACCTCTATCTCTATGAAAGTGGAAATATCTACACTGCTATGTGTATAAACATGGAAATATCCTCACTGCTATCTCTATGAACATTGATATATCTACACCGCTATCTCTATAAACATGGAAATATCTACACCGCCATCTCTATAAACATGGAAATATCTACACCGTCATCTGTATAAACATGGAAATATCTACACCGCTATCTGTATAAACATGGAAATATCTGCACCGCGATCTGTATAAACATGGAAATATCTACACCGCGATCTGTATAAACATGGAAATATCTAAACCGCTATCTGTGCAAACATGGAAATATCTACACAGCTATCTCTATAAACATGGAAATATCTACACCGCCATCTGTATAAACATGGAAATACCTACAAAGTCATCTGTATAAACATGGAAATATCTACACAGCCATCTATATAAACATGGAAATATCTACAGAGCCATCTGTATAAACCTGGAAATATCTGCACTGTCATCTATGTAAACATGGAAATATCTACAGAGAACTCTGTATAAACATGGAAATATCGGCACAGCCATCTGTATAAACATGGAAATATCTACACCGCTATCTGTATAAACATGGAAATATCTACACCGCTATGTGTATTAACGTGGAAATATCTCCATTGCTATCTGCATAAACATGGACAAATCCCCACCGCAATATGTATAAACATGAAAATATCTACACTTCTATCTCTATAAACATGGAAATATCTACACTGCCATCTGTACAAACATGGAAATATCTACACAGTCATCTGTAGAAACATGGAAATATCTACACCGCTATCTCTATAAACATGGAAATAACTACACCGCTATCTCTATAAACATGGAAATATCTACACCGCCATCTCCATCAACATGGAAATATACACACCGTCATCTCTTTAAACATGGAGGTATCTACAACGCCATCTACATAAACAAGAAAATATCTACACTGCCATCTATATAAACATGGAAATATCTACACCGCCATCTCTATAAACATGGAAATATGTACACTGCCATTTGTAGAAAGATGGAAATATCTACACCGCCATCTGTATAAACCTGGAAATACCTACACCGCTATCTGTATAAACATGGAAATATCTACACCGCAATCTGTATAAACATGGAAATATCTACACTGCTCTCTGTATAAATATGAAATATCTAAACCGCTATCTCTATAAAAGTGGAAATATCTACACTGCTATCTGTATAAACATGGAAATATCCTCACTGCTATCTCTATGAACATTGATATATCTACACCGCTATCTCTATAAACATGGAAATATCTACACCGCCATCTCTATAAACATGGAAATATCTACACTGTCATCTGTATAAACATGGAAATATCTACACCGCTATCTGTATAAACATGGAAATATCTACACCGCGATCTGTATAAACATGGAAATATCTACACCGCGATCTGTATAAACATGGAAATATCTAAACCGCTATCTGTGTAAACATGGAAATATCTACACAGCCATCTCTATAAACATGGAAATATCTACACCGCCATCTGTATAAACATGGAAATACCTACAAAGTCATCTGTATAAACATGGAAATATCTACACAGCCATCTGTATAAACATGGAAATATCTACACAGCCATCAGTATAAACCTGGAAATATCTGCACTGTCATCTATATAAACATGGAAATATCTTCAGAGAGCTCTGTATAAACATGGAAATATCGGCACAGCCATCTGTATAAACATGGAAATATCTACAACGCTATCTGTATAAACATGGAAATATCTACACCGCTATGTGTATTAACGTGGAAATATCTCCATTGCTATCTGCATAAACATGGACAAATCCCCACCGCAATATGTATAAACATGAAAATATCTACACTTCTATCTCTATAAACATGGAAATATCTACACTGCCATCTGTACAAACATGGAAATATCTACACAGTCATCTGTTGAAACATGGAAATATCTACACCGCTATCTCTATAAACATGGAAATAACTACACCGCTATCTCTATAAACATGGAAATATCTACACCGCCATCTCCATCAACATGGAAATATACACACCGTCATCTCTTTAAACATGGAGGTATCTACAACGCCATCTACATAAACAAGAAAATATCTACACTGCCATCTATATAAACATGGAAATATCTACACCGCCATCTCTATAAACATGGAAATATCTACACTGCCATTTGTAGAAAGATGGAAATATCTACACCGCCATCTGTATAAACCTGGAAATACCTACACCGCTATCTGTATAAACATGGAAATATCTACACCGCAATCTGTATAAACATGGAAATATCTCCACTGCTCTCTGTATAAATATGAAATATCTAAACCGCTATCTCTATAAAAGTGGAAATGTCTACACTGCTATCTGTATAAACGTGGAAATATCCTCACTGCTATCTCTATGAACATTGATATATCTACACCGCTATCTCTATAAACATGGAAATATCTACACTGCCATCTCTATAAACATGGAAATATCTACACTGTCATCTGTATAAACATGGAAATATCTACACCGCTATCTGTATAAACATGGAAATATCTACACCGCGATCTGTATAAACATGGAAATATCTACACCGAGATCTGTATAAACATGGAAATATCTAAACCGCGATCTGTGTAAACATGGAAATATCTACACAGCCATCTCTATAAACATGGAAATATCTACACCGCCATCTGTATAAACATGGAAATACCTACAAAGTCATCTGTATAAACATGGAAATATCTACACAGCCATCTGTATAAACATGGAAATATCTACACAGCCATCTGTATAAACCTGGAAATATCTGCACTGTCATCTATATAAACATGGAAATATCTACAGAGAACTCTGTATAAACATGGAAATATCGGCACAGCCATCTGTATAAACATGGAAATATCTACAACGCTATCTGTATAAACATGGAAATATATACACCGCTATGTGTATTAACGTGGAAATATCTCCATTGCTATCTGCATAAACATGGACAAATCTCCACCGCAATATGTATAAACATGAAAATATATACACTTCTATCTCTATAAACATGGAATTATCTACACTGCCATCTGTACAAACATGGAAATATCTACACAGTCATCTGTTGAAACATGGAAATATCTACACCGCTATCTCTATAAACATGGAAATAACTACACCGCTATCTCTATAAACATGGAAATATCTACACCGCTATCTCCATCAACATGGAAATATACACACCGTCATCTCTTTAAACATGGAGGTATCTACAACGCCATCTACATAAACAAGAAAATATCTACACTGCCATCTATATAAACATGGAAATATCTACACCGCCATCTCTATAAACATGGAAATATCTACACTGCCATTTGTAGAAAGATGGAAATATCTACACCGCCATCTGTATAAACCTGGAAATACCTACACCGCTATCTGTATAAACATGGAAATATCTACACTGCAATCTGTATAAACATGGAAATATCTCCACTGCTCTCTGTATAAATATGAAATATCTAAACCGCTATCTCTATAAAAGTGGAAATATCTACACTGCTATCTGTATAAACATGGAAATATCCTCACTGCTATCTCTATGAACATTGATATATCTACACCGCTATCTCTATAAACATGGAAATATCTACACCGCCATCTCTATAAACATGGAAATATCTACACTGTCATCTGTATAAACATGGAAATATCTACACCGCTATCTGTATAAACATGGAAATATCTACACCGCGATCTGTATAAACATGGAAATATCTAACCGCTATCTGTGTAAACATGGAAATATCTACACAGCCATCTCTATAAACATGGAAATATCTACACCGCCATCTGTATAAACATGGAAATACCTACAAAGCCATCTGTATAAACATGGAAATATCTACACAGCCATCTGTATAAACATGGAATTATCTACACAGCCATCTGTATAAACCTGGAAATATCTGCACTGTCATCTATATAAACATGGAAATATCTACAGAGAGCTCTGTATAAACATGGAAATATCGGCACAGCCATCTGTATAAACATGGAAATATCTACAACGCTATCTGTATAAACATGGAAATATCTACACCGCTATGTGTATTAACGTGGAAATATCTCCATTGCTATCTGTATAAACATGGACAAATCTCCACCGCAATATGTATAAACATGAAAATATCTACACTTCTATCTCTATAAACATGGAAATATCTACACTGCCATCTGTACAAACATGGAAATATCTACACAGTCATCTGTAGAAACATGGAAATATCTACACCGCTATCTCTATAAACATGGAAATAACTACACCGCTATCTCTATAAACATGGAAATATCTACACCGCTATCTCCATCAACATGGAAATATACACACGGCCATCTCTTTAAACATGGAGGTATCTACAACGCCATCTACATAAACAAGAAAATATCTACACTGCCATCTATATAAACATGGAAATATCTACACCGCCATCTCTATAAACATGGAAATATCTACAATGCCATTTGTAGAAAGATGGAAAATCTACACCGCCATCTGTATAAACCTGGAAATACCTACACCACTATCTGTATAAACATGGAAATATCTACACCGCAATCTGTATAAACATGGAAATATCTCCACTGCTCTCTGTATAAATATGAAATATCTAAACCGCTATCTCTATAAAAGTGGAAATATCTACACTGCTATCTGTATAAACATGGAAATATCCTCACTGCTATCTCTATGAACATTGATATATCTACACCGCTATCTCTATAAACATGGAAATATCTACACCGCCATCTCTATAAACATGGAAATATCTACACTGTCATCTGTATAAACATGGAAATATCTACACCGCTATCTGTATAAACATGGAAATATCTACACCGCGATCTGTATAAACATGGAAATATCTACACCGCGATCTGTATAAACATGGAAATATCTAAACTGCGATCTGTGTAAACATGGAAATATCTACACAGCCATCTCTATAAACATGGAAATATCTACACCGCCATCTGTATAAACATGGAAATACCTACAAAGTCATCTGTATAAACATGGAAATATCTACACAGCCATCTGTATAAACATGGAAATATCTACACAGCCATCTGTATAAACCTGGAAATATCTGCACTGTCATCTATATAAACATGGAAATATCTTCAGAGAGCTCTGTATAAACATGGAAATATCGGCACAGCCATCTGTATAAACACGGAAATATCTACAACGCTATCTGTATAAACATGGAAATATCTACACCGCTATGTGTATTAACGTGGAAATATCTCCATTGCTATCTGTATAAACATGGACAAATCTCCACCGCAATATGTATAAACATGAAAATATCAACACTTCTATCTCTATAAACATGGAAATATCTACACTGCCATCTGTACAAACATGGAAATATCTACACAGTCATCTGTAGAAACATGGAAATATCTACACCGCTATCTCTATAAACATGGAAATAACTACACCGCTATCTCTATAAACATGGAAATATCTACACCGCTATCTCCATCAACATGGAAATATACACACTGCCATCTCTTTAAACATGGAGGTATCTACAACGCCATCTACATAAACAAGAAAATATCTACACTGCCATCTATATAAACATGGAAATATCTACACCGCCATCTCTATAAACATGGAAATATCTACACTGCCATTTGTAGAAAGATGGAAAATCTACACCGCCATCTGTATAAACCTGGAAATACCTACACCGCTATCTGTATAAACATGGATATATCTACACCGCAATCTGTATAAACATGGAAATATCTCCACTGCTCTCTGTATAAATATGAAATATCTAAACCTCTATCTCTATAAAAGTGGAAATATCTACACTGCTATCTGTATAAACATGGAAATATCCTCACTGCTATCTCTATGAACATTGATATATCTACACCGCTATCTCTATAAACATGGAAATATCTACACCGCCATCTCTATAAACATGGAAATATCTACACTGCCATTTGTAGAAAGATGGAAATATCTACACCGCCATCTGTATAAACGTGGAAATATCTACACCGCTATCTGTATAAACATGGAAATATCTACATCGCAATCTCTATAAACATGGAAATATCTACACCGCTCTGTGTATAAATATGAAATACCTAAACAGCTATCTCTATAAAAGTGGAAATATCTACACTGCTCTCTGTATAAACATGGAAATATCCTCACTACTATCTCTATTAACATTGATATATCTACACCGCTATCTCTATAAACATGGAAATATCTACACCGCCATCTCTATAAACATGGAAATATCTACACCGTCATCTGTATAAACATGGAAATATCTACACCGCTATCTGTATAAACATGGAAATATCTGCACTGCGATCTGTATAAACATGGAAATATCTACACCGCGATCTGTATAAACATGGAAATATCTAAACCGCTATCTGTGTAAACATGGAAATATGTACACAGCTATCTCTATAAACATGGAAATATCTACACCGCCATCTGTATAAACATGGAAATACCTACAAAGTCATCTGTATAAACATGGAAATATCTACACAGCCATCTGTATAAACATGGAAATATCTACACAGCCATCTGTATAAACCTGGAAATATGTGCACTGTCATCTATATAAACATGGAAATATCTACAGAGAACTCTGTATAAACATGGAAATATCGGCACAGCCATCTGTATAAACATGGAAATATCTACAACGCTATCTGTATAAACATGGAAATATCTACACCGCTATGTGTATTAACGTGGAAATATCTCCATTGCTATCTGCATAAACATGGACAAATCCCCACCGCAATATGTATAAACATGAAAATATCTACACTTCTATCTCTATAAACATGGAAATATCTACACTGCCATCTGTACAAACATGGAAATATCTACACAGTCATCTGTTGAAACATGGAAATATCTACACCGCTATCTCTATAAACATGGAAATAACTACACCACTATCTCTATAAACATGGAAATATCTACACCGCTATCTCCATCAACATGGAAATATACACACCGCCATCTCTTTAAACGTGGAGGTATCTACAACGCCATCTACATAAACAAGAAAATATCTACACTGCCATCTATATAAACATGGAAATATCTACACCGCCATCTCTATAAACATGGAAATATCTACACTGCCATTTGTAGAAAGATGGAAATATCTACACCGCCATCTGTATAAACCTGGAAATACCTACACCGCTATCTGTATAAACATGGAAATATCTACACCGCAATCTGTATAAACATGGAAATATCTCCACTGCTCTCTGTATAAATATGAAATATCTAAACCGCTATCTCTATAAAAGTGGAAATATCTACACTGCTATCTGTATAAACATGGAAATATCCTCACTGCTATCTCTATGAACATTGATATATCTACACCGCTATCTCTATAAACATGGAAATATCTACACCGCCATCTCTATGAACATGGAAATATCTACACTGTCATCTGTATAAACATGGAAATATCTACACCGCTATCTGTATAAACATGGAAATATCTACACCGCGATCTGTATAAACATGGAAATATCTACACCGCAATCTGTATAAACATGGAAATATCTAAACCGCTATCTGTGTAAACATGGAAATATCTACACAGCCATCTCTATAAACATGGAAATATCTACACCGCCATCTGTATAAACATGGAAATACCTACAAAGCCATCTGTATAAACATGGAAATATCTACACAGCCATCTGTATAAACATGGAATTATCTACACAGCCATCTGTATTAACCTGGAAATATCTGCACTGTCATCTATATAAACATGGAAATATCTTCAGAGAGCTCTGTATAAACATGGAAATATCGGCACAGCCATCTGTATAAACATGGAAATATCTACAACGCTATCTGTATAAACATGGAAATATCTACACCGCTATGTGTATTAACGTGGAAATATCTCCATTGCTATCTGTATAAACGTGGACAAATCTCCACCGCAATATGTATAAACATGAAAATATCTACACTTCTATCTCTATAAACATGGAAATATCTACACTGCCATCTGTACAAACATGGAAATATCTACACAGTCATCTGTAGAAACATGGAAATATCTACACCGCTATCTCTATAAACATGGAAATAACTACACCGCTATCTCTATAAACATGGAAATATCTACACCGCTATCTCCAACAACATGGAAATATACACACCGCCATCTCTTTAAACATGGAGGTATCTACAACGCCATCTACATAAACAAGAAAATATCTACACTGCCATCTATATAAACATGGAAATATCTACACCGCCATCTCTATAAACATGGAAATATCTACACTGCCATTTGTAGAAAGATGGAAAATCTACACCGCCATCTGTATAAACCTGGAAATACCTACACCGCTATCTGTATAAACATGGATATATCTACACCGCAATCTGTATAAACATGGAAATATCTCCACTGCTCTCTGTATAAATATGAAATATCTAAACCTCTATCTCTATAAAAGTGGAAATATCTACACTGCTATCTGTATAAACATGGAAATATCCTCACTGCTATCTCTATGAACATTGATATATCTACACCGCTATCTCTATAAACATGGAAATATCTACACCGCCATCTCTATAAACATGGAAATATCAACACTTCCATTTGTAGAAACATGGAAATATCTACACCGCCATCTGTATAAACGTGGAAATATCTACACCGCTATCTGTATAAACATGGAAATATCTACACCGCAATCTCTATAAACATGGAAATATCTACACCGCTCTGTGTATAAATATGAAATACCTAAACAGCTATCTCTATAAAAGTGGAAATATCTACACTGCTCTCTGTATAAACATGGAAATATCCTCACTACTATCTCTATTAACATTGATATATCTACACCGCTATCTCTATAAACATGGAAATATCTACACCGCCATCTCTATAAACATGGAAATATCTACACCGTCATCTGTATAAACATGGAAATATCTACACCACTATCTGTATAAACATGGAAATATCTGCACTGCGATCTGTATAAACATGGAAATATCTACACCGCGATCTGTACAAACATGGAAATATCTAAACCGCTATCTGTGTAAACATGGAAATATGTACACAGCTATCTCTATAAACATGGAAATATCTACACCGCCATCTGTATAAACATGGAAATACCTACAAAGTCATCTGTATAAACATGGAAATATCTACACAGCCATCTGTATAAACATGGAAATATCTACACAGCCATCTGTATAAACCTGGAAATATCTGCACTGTCATCTATATAAACATGGAAATATCTACAGAGAACTCTGTATAAACATGGAAATATCGGCACAGCCATCTGTATAAACATGGAAATATCTACAACGCTATCTGTATAAACATGGAAATATCTACACCGCTATGTGTATTAACGTGGAAATATCTCCATTGCTATCTGCATAAACATGGAAAAATCCCCACCGCAATATGTATAAACATGAAAATATCTACACTTCTATCTCTATAAACATGGAAATATCTACACTGCCATCTGTACAAACATGGAAATATCTACACAGTCATCTGTTGAAACATGGAAATATCTACACCGCTATCTCTATAAACATGGAAATAACTACACCGCTATCTCTATAAACATGGAAATATCTACACCGCTATCTCCATCAACATGGAAATATACACACCGTCATCTCTTTAAACATGGAGGTATCTACAACGCCATCTACATAAACAAGAAAATATCTACACTGCCATCTATATAAACATGGAAATATCTACACCGCCATCTCTATAAACATGGAAATATCTACACTGCCATTTGTAGAAAGATGGAAATATCTACACCGCCATCTGTATAAACCTGGAAATACCTACACCGCTATCTGTATAAACATGGAAATATCTACACCGCAATCTGTATAAACATGGAAATATCTCCACTGCTCTCTGTATAAATATGAAATATCTAAACCGCGATCTCTATAAAAGTGGAAATATCTACACTGCTATCTGTATAAACATGGAAATATCCTCACTGCTATCTCTATGAACATTGATATATCTACACCGCTATCTCTATAAACATGGAAATATCTACACCGCCATCTCTATAAACATGGAAATATCTACACTGTCATCTGTATAAACATGGAAATATCTACACCGCTATCTGTATAAACATGGAAATATCTACACCGCGATATGTATAAACATGGAAATATCTACACCGCGATATGTATAAACATGGAAATATCTAAACCGCGATCTGTGTAAACATGGAAATATCTACACAGCCATCTCTATAAACATGGAAATATCTACACCGCCATCTGTATAAACATGGAAATACCTACAAAGCCATCTGTATAAACATGGAAATATCTACACAGCCATCTGTATAAACATGGAATTATCTACACAGCCATCTGTATAAACCTGGAAATATCTGCACTGTCATCTATATAAACACGGAAATATCTACAGAGAGCTCTGTATAAACATGGAAATATCGGCACAGCCATCTGTATAAACATGGAAATATCTACAACGCTATCTGTATAAACATGGAAATATCTACACCGCTATGTGTATTAACGTGGAAATATCTCCATTGCTATCTGTATAAACGTGGACAAATCTCCACCGCAATATGTATAAACATGAAAATATCTACACTTCTATCTCTATAAACATGGAAATATCTACACTGCCATCTGTACAAACATGGAAATATCTACACAGTCATCTGTAGAAACATGGAAATATCTACACCGCTATCTCTATAAACATGGAAATAACTACACCGCTATCTCTATAAACATGGAAATATCTACACCGCTATCTCCATCAACATGGAAATATACACACCGCCATCTCTTTAAACATGGAGGTATCTACAACGCCATCTACATAAACAAGAAAATATCTACACTGCCATCTATATAAACATGGAAATATCTACACCGCCATCTCTATAAACATGGAAATATCTACACTGCCATTTGTAGAAAGATGGAAAATCTACACCGCCATCTGTATAAACCTGGAAATACCTACACCGCTATCTGTATAAACATGGAAATATCTACACCGCAATCTGTATAAACATGGAAATATCTCCACTGCTCTCTGTATAAATATGAAATATCTAAACCTCTATCTCTATAAAAGTGGAAATATCTACACTGCTATCTGTATAAACATGGAAATATCCTCACTGCTATCTCTATGAACATTGATATATCTACACCGCTATCTCTATAAACATGGAAATATCTACACCGCCATCTCTATAAACATGGAAATATCTACACTGCCATTTGTAGAAAGATGGAAATATCTACACCGCCATCTGTATAAACGTGGAAATATCTACACCGCTATCTGTATAAACATGGAAATATCTACACCGCAATCTGTATAAACATGGAAATATCTCCACTGCTCTCTGTATAAATATGAAATATCTAAACCGCTATCTCTATAAAAGTGGAAATATCTACACTGCTATCTGTATAAACATGGAAATATCCTCACTGCTATCTCTATGAACATTGATATATCTACACCGCTATCTCTATAAACATGGAAATATCTACACTGCCATCTCTATAAACATGGAAATATCTACACTGTCATCTGTATAAACATGGAAATATCTACACCGCTATCTGTATAAACATGGAAATATCTACACCGCGATCTGTATAAACATGGAAATATCTACACCGCGATCTGTATAAACATGGAAACATCTAAACCGCGATCTGTGTAAACATGGAAATATCTACAGAGCCATCTCTATAAACATGGAATTATCTACACCGCCATCTGTATAAACATGGAAATACCTACAAAGTCATCTGTATAAACATGGAAATATCTACACAGCCATCTGTATAAACATGGAAATATCTACACAGCCATCTGTATAAACCTGGAAATATCTGCACTGTCATCTATATAAACATGGAAATATCTTCAGAGAGTTCTGTATAAACATGGAAATATCGGCACAGCCATCTGTATAAACATGGAAATATCTACAACGCTATCTGTATAAACATGGAAATATCTACACCGCTATGTGTATTAACGTGGAAATATCTCCATTGCTATCTGTATAAACATGGACAAATCTCCACCGCAATATGTATAAACATGAAAATATCTACACTTCTATCTCTATAAACATGGAAATATCTACACTCCCATCTGTACAAACATGGAAATATCTACACAGTCATCTGTAGAAACATGGAAATATCTACACCGCTATCTCTATAAACATGGAAATAACTACACCGCTATCTCTATAAACATGGAAATATCTACACCGCTATCTCCATCAACATGGAAATATACACACCGCCATCTCTTTAAACATGGAGGTATCTACAACGCCATCTACATAAACAAGAAAATATCTACACTGCCATCTATATAAACATGGAAATATCTACACCGCCATCTCTATAAACATGGAAATATCTACACTGCCATTTGTAGAAAGATGGAAAATCTACACCGCCATCTGTATAAACCTGGAAATACCTACATCGCTATCTGTATAAACATGGAAATATCTACACCGCAATCTGTATAAACATGGAAATATCTCCACTGCTCTCTGTATAAATATGAAATATCTAAACCTCTATCTCTATAAAAGTGGAAATATCTACACTGCTATCTGTATAAACATGGAAATATCCTCACTGCTATCTCTATGAACATTGATATATCTACACCGCTATCTCTATAAACAAGGAAATATCTACACCGCCATCTCTATAAACATGGAAATATCTACACTGTCATCTGTATAAACATGGAAATATCTACACGGCTATCTGTATAAATATGGAAATATCTACACCGCGATCTGTATAAACATGGAAATATCTACACCGCGATCTGTATAAACATGGAAATATCTACACCGCAATCTCTATAAACATGGAAATATCTACACCGCTCTGTGTATAAATATGAAATACCTAAACAGCTCTCTCTATAAAAGTGGAAATATCTACACTGCTCTCTGTATAAACATGGAAATATCCTCACTACTATCTCTATTAACATTGATATATCTACACCGCTATCTCTATAAACATGGAAATATCTACACCGCCATCTCTATAAACATGGAAATATCTACACCGTCATCTGTATAAACATGGAAATATCTACACCGCTATCTGTATAAACATGGAAATATCTGCACTGCAATCTGTATAAACATGGAAATATCTACACCGCGATCTGTATAAACATGGAAATATCTAAACCGCTATCTGTGTAAACATGGAAATATGTACACAGCTATCTCTATAAACATGGAAATATCTACACCGCCATCTGTATAAACATGGAAATACCTACAACGTCATCTGTATAAACATGGAAATATCTACACAGCCATCTGTATAAACATGGAAATATCTACACAGCCATCTGTATAAACCTGGAAATATCTGCACTGTCATCTATATAAACATGGAAATATCTACAGAGGACTCTGTATAAACATGGAAATATCGGCACAGCCATCTGTATAAACATGGAAATATCTACAACGCTATCGGTATAAACATGGAAATATCTACACCGCTATGTGTATTAACGTGGAAATATCTCCATTGCTATCTGCATAAACATGGACAAATCCCCACCGCAATATGTGTAAACATGAAAATATCTACACTTCTATCTCTATAAACATGGAAATATCTACACTGCCATCTGTACAAACATGGAAATATCTACACAGTCATCTGTTGAAACATGGAAATATCTACACCGCTATCTCTATAAACATGGAAATAACTACACCGCTATCTCTATAAACATGGAAATATCTACACCGCCATCTCCATCAACATGGAAATATACACACCGTCATCTCTTTAAACATGGAGGTATCTACAACGCCATCTACATAAACAAGAAAATATCTACACTGCCATCTATATAAACATTTAAATATCTACACCGCCATCTCTATAAACATGGAAATATCTACACTGCCATTTGTAGAAAGATGGAAATATCTACACCGCCATCTGTATAAACCTGGAAATACCTACACCGCTATCTGTATAAACATGGAAATATCTACACCGCAATCTGTATAAACATGGAAATATCTCCACTGCTCTCTGTATAAATATGAAATATCTAAACCGCTATCTCTATAAAAGTGGAAATATCTACACTGCTATCTGTATAAACATGGAAATAGCCTCACTGCTATCTCTATGAACATTGATATATCTACACCGCTATCTCTATAAACATGGAAATATCTACACTGCCATCTCTATAAACATGGAAATATCTACACTGTCATCTGTATAAACATGGAAATATCTACACCGCTATCTGTATAAACATGGAAATATCTACACCGCGATCTGTATAAACATGGAAATATCTACACCGCGATCTGTATAAACATGGAAACATCTAAACCGCGATCTGTGTAAACATGGAAATATCTACAGAGCCATCTCTATAAACATGGAAATATCTACACCGCCATCTGTATAAACATGGAAATACCTACAAAGTCATCTGTATAAACATGGAAATATCTACACAGCCATCTGTATAAACATGGAAATATCTACACAGCCATCTGTATAAACCTGGAAATATCTGCACTGTCATCTATATAAACATGGAAATATCTTCAGAGAGTTCTGTATAAACATGGAAATATCGGCACAGCCATCTGTATAAACATGGAAATATCTACAACGCTATCTGTATAAACATGGAAATATCTACACCGCTATGTGTATTAACGTGGAAATATCTCCATTGCTATCTGTATAAACATGGACAAATCTCCACCGCAATATGTATAAACATGAAAATATCTACACTTCTATCTCTATAAACATGGAAATATCTACACTCCCATCTGTACAAACATGGAAATATCTACACAGTCATCTGTAGAAACATGGAAATATCTACACCGCTATCTCTATAAACATGGAAATAACTACACCGCTATCTCTATAAACATGGAAATATCTACACCGCTATCTCCATCAATATGGAAATATACACACCGCCATCTCTTTAAACATGGAGGTATCTACAACGCCATCTACATAAACAAGAAAATATCTACACTGCCATCTATATAAACATGGAAATATCTACACCGCCATCTCTATAAACATGGAAATATCTACACTGCCATTTGTAGAAAGATGGAAAATCTACACCGCCATCTGTATAAACCTGGAAATACCTACATCGCTATCTGTATAAACATGGAAATATCTACACCGCAATCTGTATAAACATGGAAATATCTCCACTGCTCTCTGTATAAATATGAAATATCTAAACCTCTATCTCTATAAAAGTGGAAATATCTACACTGCTATCTGTATAAACATGGAAATATCCTCACTGCTATCTCTATGAACATTGATATATCTACACCGCTATCTCTATAAACATGGAAATATCTACACCGCCATCTCTATAAACATGGAAATATCTACACTGTCATCTGTATAAACATGGAAATATCTACACGGCTATCTGTATAAATATGGAAATATCTACACCGCGATCTGTATAAACATGGAAATATCTACACCGCGATCTGTATAAACATGGAAATATCTACACCGCAATCTCTATAAACATGGAAATATCTACACCGCTCTGTGTATAAATATGAAATACCTAAACAGCTCTCTCTATAAAAGTGGAAATATCTACACTGCTCTCTGTATAAACATGGAAATATCCTCACTACTATCTCTATGAACATTGATATATCTACACCGCCATCTCTATAAACATGGAAATATCTACACTGCCATTTGTAGAAAGATGGAAAATCTACACCGCCATCTGTATAAACCTGGAAATACCTACACTGCTATCTGTATAAACATGGAAATATCTACACCGCAATCTGTATAAACATGGAAATATCTCCACTGCTCTCTGTATAAATATGAAATATCTAAACCGCTATCTCTATAAAAGTGGAAATATCTACACTACTATCTGTATAAACATGGAAATATCCTCACTGCTATCTCTATGAACATTGATATATCTACACCGCTATCTCTATAAACATGGAAATATCTACACCGCCATCTCTATAAACATGGAAATATCTACACTGTCATCTGTATAAACATGGAAATATCTACACCGCTATCTGTATAAACATGGAAATATCTACACCGCGATCTGTATAAACATGGAAATATCTACACCGCGATCTGTATAAACATGGAAATATCTAAACCGCGATCTGTGTAAACATGGAAATATCTACACAGCCATCTCTATAAACATGGAAATATCTACACCGCCATCTGTATAAACATGGAAATACCTACAAAGTCATCTGTATAAACATGGAAATATCTACACAGCCATCTGTATAAACATGGAAATATCTACACAGCCATCTGTATAAACCTGGAAATATCTGCACTGTCATCTATATAAACATGGAAATATCTTCAGAGAGCTCTGTATAAACATGGAAATATCGGCACAGCCATCTGTATAAACATGGAAATATCTACAACGCTATCTGTATAAACATGGAAATATCTACACCGCTATGTGTATTAACGTGGAAATATCTCCATTGCTATCTGTATAAACATGGACAAATCTCCACCGCAATATGTATAAACATGAAAATATCTACACTTCTATCTCTATAAACATGGAAATATCTACACTGCCATCTGTACAAACATGGAAATATCTACACAGTCATCTGTAGAAACATGGAAATATCTACACCGCTATCTCTATAAACATGGAAATAACTACACCGCTATCTCTATAAACATGGAAATATCTACACCGCTATCTCCATCAACATGGAAATATACACACCGCCATCTCTTTAAACATGGAGGTATCTACAACGCCATCTACATAAACAAGAAAATATCTACACTGCCATCTATATAAACATGGAAATATCTACACCGCCATCTCTATAAACATGGAAATATCTACACTGCCATTTGTAGAAAGATGGAAAATCTACACCGCCATCTGTATAAACCTGGAAATACCTACACCGCTATCTGTATAAACATGGAAATATCTACACCGCAATCTGTATAAACATGGAAATATCTCCACTGCTCTCTGTATAAATATGAAATATCTAAACCTCTATCTCTATAAAAGTGGAAATATCTACACTGCTATCTGTATAAACATGGAAATATCCTCACTGCTATCTCTATGAACATTGATATATCTACACCGCTATCTCTATAAACATGGAAATATCTACACCGCCATCTCTATAAACATGGAAATATCTACACTGCCATTTGTAGAAAGATGGAAATATCTACACCGCCATCTGTATAAACGTGGAAATATCTACACCGCTATCTGTATAAACATGGAAATATCTACACCGCAATCTCTATAAACATGGAAATATCTACACCGCTCTGTGTATAAATATGAAATACCTAAACAGCTATCTCTATAAAAGTGGAAATATCTACACTGCTCTCTGTATAAACATGGAAATATCCTCACTACTATCTCTATTAACATTGATATATCTACACCGCTATCTCTATAAACATGGAAATATCTACACCGCCATCTCTATAAACATGGAAATATCTACACCGTCATCTATATAAACATGGAAATATCTACACCGCTATCTGTATAAACATGGAAATATCTGCACTGCGATCTGTATAAACATGGAAATATCTACACCGCGATCTGTATAAACATGGAAATATCTAAACCGCTATCTGTGTAAACATGGAAATATGTACACAGCTATCTCTATAAACATGGAAATATCTACACCGCCATCTGTATAAACATGGAAATACCTACAAAGTCATCTGTATAAACATGGAAATATCTACACAGCCATCTGTATAAACATGGAAATATCTACACAGCCATCTGTATAAACCTGGAAATATCTGCACTGTCATCTATATAAACATGGAAATATCTACAGAGAACTCTGTATAAACATGGAAATATCGGCACAGCCATCTGTATAAACATGGAAATATCTACAACGCTATCTGTATAAACATGGAAATATATACACCGCTATGTGTATTAACGTGGAAATATCTCCATTGCTATCTGCATAAACATGGACAAATCCCCACCGCAATATGTATAAACATGAAAATATCTACACTTCTATCTCTATAAACATGGAAATATCTACACTGCCATCTGTACAAACATGGAAATATCTACACAGTCATCTGTTGAAACATGGAAATATCTACACCGCTATCTCTATAAACATGGAAATAACTACACCGCTATCTCTATAAACATGGAAATATCTACACCGCTATCTCCATCAACATGGAAATATACACACCGTCATCTCTTTAAACATGGAGGTATCTACAACGCCATCTACATAAACAAGAAAATATCTACACTGCCATCTATATAAACATGGAAATATCTACACCGCAATCTCTATAAACATGGAAATATCTACACTGCCATTTGTAGAAAGATGGAAATATCTACACCGCCATCTGTATAAACCTGGAAATACCTACACCGCTATCTGTATAAACATGGAAATATCTACACCGCAATCTGTATAAACATGGAAATATCTCCACTGCTCTCTGTATAAATATGAAATATCTAAACCGCTATCTCTATAAAAGTGGAAATATCTACACTGCTATCTGTATAAACATGGAAATATCCTCACTGCTATCTCTATGAACATTGATATATCTACACCGCTATCTCTATAAACATTGAAATATCTACACCGCCATCTCTATAAACATGGAAATATCTACACTGTCATCTGTATAAACATGGAAATATCTACACCGCTATCTGTATAAACATGGAAATATCTACACCGCGATCTGTATAAACATGGAAATATCTACACCGCGATCTGTATAAACATGGAAATATCTAAACCGCTATCTGTGTAAACATGGAAATATCTACACAGCCATCTCTATAAACATGGAAATATCTACACCGCCATCTGTATAAACATGGAAATACCTACAAAGCCATCTGTATAAACATGGAAATATGTACACAGCCATCTGTATAAACATGGAATTATCTACACAGCCATCTGTATAAACCTGGAAATATCTGCACTGTCATCTATATAAACATGGAAATATCTACAGAGAGCTCTGTATAAACATGGAAATATCGGCACAGCCATCTGTATAAACATGGAAATATCTACACCGCTATGTGTATTAACGTGGAAATATCTCCATTGCTATCTGTATAAACGTGGACAAATCTCCACCGCAATATGTATAAACATGAAAATATCTACACTTCTATCTCTATAAACATGGAAATATCTACACTCCCATCTGTACAAACATGGAAATATCTACACAGTCATCTGTAGAAACATGGAAATATCTACACCGCTATCTCTATAAACATGGAAATAACTACACCGCTATCTCTATAAACATGGAAATATCTACACCGCTATCTCCATCAACATGGAAATATACACACCGCCATCTCTTTAAACATGGAGGTATCTACAACGCCATCTACATAAACAAGAAAATATCTACACTGCCATCTATATAAACATGGAAATATCTACACCGCCATCTCTATAAACATGGAAATATCTACACTGCCATTTGTAGAAAGATGGAAAATCTACACCGCCATCTGTATAAACCTGGAAATACCTACACCGCTATCTGTATAAACATGGAAATATCTACACCGCAATCTGTATAAACATGGCAATATCTCCACTGCTCTCTGTATAAATATGAAATATCTAAACCTCTATCTCTATAAAAGTGGAAATATCTACACTGCTATCTGTATAAACATGGAAATATCCTCACTGCTATCTCTATGAACATTGATATATCTACACCGCTATCTCTATAAACATGGAAATATCTACACCGCCGTCTCTATAAACATGGAAATATCTACACCGTCATCTGTATAAACATGGAAATATCTACACCGCTATCTGTATAAACGTGGAAATATCTACACCGCTATCTGTATAAACATGGAAATATCTACACCGCAATCTCTATAAACATGGAAATATCTACACCGCTCTGTGTATAAATATGAAATACCTAAACAGCTATCTCTATAAAAGTGGAAATGTCTACACTGCTCTCTGTATAAACATGGAAATATCCTCACTACTATCTCTATGAACATTGATATATCTACACCGCTATCTCTATAAACATGGAAATATCTACACCGCCATCTCTATAAACATGGAAATATCTACACCGTCATCTGTATAAACATGGAAATATCTACACCGCTATCTGTATAAACATGGAAATATCTGCACTGCGATCTGTATAAACATGGAAATATCTACACCGCGATCTGTATAAACATGGAAATATCTAAACCGCTATCTGTGTAAACATGGAAATATGTACACAGCTATCTCTATAAACATGGAAATATCTACACCGCCATCTGTATAAACATGGAAATACCTACAAAGTCATCTGTATAAACATGGAAATATCTACACAGCCATCTGTATAAACCTGGAAATATCTACACAGCCATCTGTATAAACCTGGAAATATCTGCACTGTCATCTATATAAACATGGAAATATCTACAGAGAACTCTGTATAAACATGGAAATATCGGCACAGCCATCTGTATAATCATGGAAATATCTACAACGCTATCTGTATAAACATGGAAATATCTGCACCGCGATCTGTATAAACATGGAAATATCTACACCGCTATCTGTATAAACATGGAAATATCTAAACCGCTATCTGTGTAAACATGGAAATATCTACACAGCTATCTCTATAAACATGGAAATATCTACACCACCATCTGTATAAACATGGAAATACCTAAAAAGTCATCTGTATAAACATGGAAATATCTACACAGCCATCTGTATAAACATGGAAATATCTACACAGCCATCTGTATAAACCTGGAAATATCTGCACTGTCATCTATTTAAACATGGAAATATCTACAGAGAACTCTGTATAAACATGGAAATATCGGCACAGCCATCTCTATAAACATGGAAATATCTACAACGCTATCTGTATAAACATGGAAATATCTACACCGCTATGTGTATTAACGTGGAAATATCTCCATTGCTATCTGCATAAACATGGACAAATCTCCACCGCAATATGTATAAACATGAAAATATCTACACTTCTATCTCTATCAACATGGAAATATCTACACTGCCATCTGTACAAACATGGAAATATCTACACAGTCATCTGTTGAAACATGGAAATATCTACACCGCTATCTCTATAAACATGGAAATAACTACACCGCTATCTCTATAAACATGGAAATATCTACACCGCTATCTCCATCAACATGGAAATATACACACCGCCATCTCTTTAAACATGGAGGTATCTACAACGCCATCTACATAAACAAGAAAATATCTACACTGCCATCTATATAAACATGGAAATATCTACACCGCCATCTCTATAAACATGGAAATATCTACACTGCCATTTGTAGAAAGATGGAAATATCTACACCGCCATCTGTATAAACCTGGAAATACCTACACCGCTATCTGTATAAACATGGAAATATCTACACCGCAATCTGTATAAACATGGAAATATCTCCACTGCTCTCTGTATAAATATGAAATATCTAAACCGCTATCTCTATAAAAGTGGAAATATCTACACTGCTATCTGTATAAACATGGAAATATCCTCACTGCTATCTCTACGAACATTGATATATCTACACCGCTATCTCTATAAACATGGAAATATCTACACCGCAATCTCTATAAACATGGAAATTTCTACACCGTCATCTGTATAAACATGGAAATATCTACACCGCTATCTGTATAAACATGGAAATATCTACACCGCGATCTGTATAAACATGGAAATATCTACACCGCGATCTGTATAAACATGGAAATATCTAAACCGCTATCTGTGTAAACATGGAAATATCTACACAGCCATCTCTATAAACATGGAAATATCTACACCGCCATCTGTATAAACATGGAAATACCTACAAAGTCATCTGTATAAACATGGAAATATCTACACAGCCATCTGTATAAACATGGAAATATCTACACAGCCATCTGTATAAACCTGGAAATATCTGCACTGTCATCTATATAAACATGGAAATATCTACAGAGAACTCTGTATAAACATGGAAATATCGGCACAGCCATCTGTATAAACATGGAAATATCTACAACGCTATCTGTATAAACATGGAAATATCTACACCGCTATGTGTATTAACATGGAAATATCTCCATTGCTATCTGTATAAACATGGACAAATCTCCACCGCAATATGTATAAACATGAAAATATCTACACTTCTATCTCTATAAACATGGAAATATCTACACTGCCATCTGTACAAACATGGAAATATCTACACCGTCATCTGTAGAAACATGGAAATATCTACACCGCTATCTCTATAAACATGGAAATAACTACACCGCTATCTCTATAAACATTTAAATATCTACACCGCTATCTCCATCAACATGGAAATATACACACCGCCATCTCTTTAAACATGGAGGTATCTACAACGCCATCTACATAAACAAGAAAATATCTACACTGCCATCTATATAAACATGGAAATATCTACACCGCCATCTCTATAAACATGGAAATATCTACACTGCCATTTGTAGAAAGATGGAAATATCTACACCGCCATCTGTATAAACCTGGAAATACCTACACCGCTATCTGTATAAACATGGAAATATCTCCACTGCTCTCTGTATAAATATGAAATATCTAAACCGCTATCTCTATAAAAGTGGAAATATCTACACTGCTATCTGTATAAACATGGAAATATCCTCACTGCTATCTCTATGAACATTGATATATCTACACCGCTATCTCTATAAACACGGAAATATCTACACCGCCATCTCTATAAACATGGAAATATCTACACCGTCATCTGTATAAACATGGAAATATCTACACCGCTATCTGTATAAACATGGAAATATCTACACCGCGATCTGTATAAACATGGAAATATCTACACCGCGATCTGTATAAACATGGAAATATCTAAACCGCTATCTGTGTAAACATGGAAATATCTACACAGCTATCTCTATAAACATGGAAATATCTACACCGCCATCTGTATAAACATGGAAATACCTACAAAGTCATCTGTATAAACATGGAAATATCTACACAGCCATCTGTATAAACATGGAAATATCTACACAGCCATCTGTATAAACCTGGAAATATCTGCACTGTCATCTATATAAACATGGAAATATCTACATGAACTCTGTATAAACATGGAAATATCGGCACAGCCATCTGTATAATCATGGAAATATCTACAACGCTATCTGTATAAACATGGAAATATCTACACCGCTATGTGTATTAACGTGGAAATATCTCCATTGCTATCTGTATAAACATGGACAAATCTCCACCGCAATATGTATAAACATGAAAATATCTACACTTCTATCTCTATAAACATGGAAATATCTACAATGCCATCTGAACAAACATGGAAATATCTACACAGTCATCTGTAGAAACATGGAAATATCTACACCGCTATCTCTATAAACATGGAAATAACTACACCGCTATCTCTATAAACATGGAAATATCTACACCGCTATCTCCATCAACATGGAAATATACACACCGCCATCTCTTTAAACATGGAGGTATCTACAACGCCATCTACATAAACAAGAAAATATCTACACTGCCATCTATATAAACATGGAAATATCTACACCGCCAACTCTATAAACATGGAAATATCTACACTGCCATTTATAGACAGTTGGAAATATCTACACCGCCATCTGTATAAACGTGGAAATATCTACACCGCTATCTATATAAACATGGAAATATCTACACTGCTATCTGAATAAACATGGAAATATCTACACCGCTATCTCTATAAACATGGAAATAACTACACCGCTATCTCTATAAACATGGAAATATCTACACCGCTATCTCCATCAACATGGAAATATACACACCGCCATCTCTTTAAACATGGAGGTATCTACAACGCCATCTACATAAACAAGAAAATATCTACACTGCCATCTATATAAACATGGAAATATCTACACCGCCATCTCTATAAACATGGAAATATCTACACTGCCATTTATAGAAAGTTGGAAATATCTACACCGCCATCTGTATAAACGTGGAAATATCTACACCGCTATCTATATAAACATGGAAATATCTACACCGCAATCTGAATAAACATGGAAATATCTACACCGCTCTCTGTATAAATATGAAATACCTAAACCGCTATCTCTATAAAAGTGGAAATATCTACACTGCTATCTGTATAAACATAGAAATATCCTCACTGCTATCTCTATGAACATTGATATATCTACACCGCTATCTCTATAAACATGGAAATATCTACACCGCCATCTCTATAAACATGGAAATATCTACACCGTCATCTGTATAAACATGGAAATATCTACACCGCTATCTGTATAAACATGGAAATATCTGCACCGCGATCTGTATAAACATGGAAATATCTACACCGCGATCTGTATAAACATGGAAATATCTAAACCGCTATCTGTGTAAACATGGAAATATCTACACAGCTATCTCTATAAACATGGAAATATCTACACCGCCATCTGTATAAACATGGAAATACCTACAAAGTCATCTGTATAAACATGGAAATATCTACACAGCCATCTGTATAAACATGGAAATATCTACACAGCCATCTGTATAAACCTGGAAATATCTGCACTGTCATCTATATAAACATGGAAATATCTACAGAGAACTCTGTATACACATGGAAATATCGGCACAGCCATCTGTATAAACATGGAAATATCTACAACGCTATCTGTATAAACATGGAAATATCTACACCGCTATGTGTATTAACGTGGAAATATCTCCATTGCTATCTGCATAAACATGGACAAATCTCCACCGCAATATGTATAAACATGAAAATATCTACACTTCTATCTCTATCAACATGGAAATATCTACACTGCCATCTGTACAAACATGGAAATATCTACACAGTCATCTGTAGAAACATGGAAATATCTACACCGCTATCTCTATAAACATGGAAATAACTACACCGCTATCTCTATAAACATGGAAATATCTACACCGCTATCTCCATCAACATGGAAATATACACACCGCCATCTCTTTAAACATGGAGGTATCTACAACACCATCTACATAAACAAGAAAATATCTACACTGCCATCTATATAAACATGGAAATATCTACACCGCCATCTCTATAAACATGGAAATATCTACACTGCCATTTGTAGAAAGATGGAAATATCTACACCGCCATCTGTATAAACCTGGAAATACCTACACCGCTATCTGTATAAACATGGAAATATCTACACCGCAATCTGTATAAACATGGAAATATCTCCACTGCTCTCTGTATAAATATGAAATATCTAAACCGCTATCTCTATAAAAGTGGAAATATCTACACTGCTATTTGTATAAACATGGAAATATCCTCACTGCTATCTCTATGAACATTGATATATCTACACCGCTATCTCTATAAACATGGAAATATCTACACCGCCATCTCTATAAACATGGAAATATCTACACCGTCATCTGTATAAACATGGAAATATCTACACCGCTATCTGTATAAACATGGAAGTATCTACACCGCGATCTGTATAAACATGGAAATATCTACACCGCGATCTGTATAAACATGGAAATATCTAAACCGCTATCTGTGTAAACATGGAAATATCTACACAGCTATTTCTATAAACATGGAAATATCTACACCGCCATCTGTATAAACATGGAAATACCTACAAAGTCATCTGTATAAACATGGAAATATCTACACAGCCATCTGTATAAACATGGAAATATCTCCACTGCTCTCTGTATAAATATGAAATATCTAAACCGCTATCTCTATAAAAGTGGAAATATCTACACTGCTATCTGTATAAACATGGAAATATCCTCACTGCTATCTCTATGAACATTGATATATCTACACCGCTATCTCTATAAACATGGAAATATCTACACCGCAATCTCTATAAACATGGAAATTTCTACACCGTCATCTGTATAAACATGGAAATATCTACACCGCTATCTGTATAAACATGGAAATATCTACACCGCGATCTGTATAAACATGGAAATATCTACACCGCGATCTGTATAAACATGGAAATATCTAAACCGCTATCTGTGTAAACATGGAAATATCTACACAGCTATCTCTATAAACATGGAAATATCTACACCGCCATCTGTATAAACATGGAAATACCTACAAAGTCATCTGTATAAACATGGAAATATCTACACAGCCATCTGTATAAACATGGAAATATCTACACAGCCATCTGTATAAACCTGGAAATATCTGCACTGTCATCTATATAAACATGGAAATATCTACAGAGAACTCTGTATAAACATGGAAATATCGGCACAGCCATCTGTATAAACATGGAAATATCTACAACGCTATCTGTATAAACATGGAAATATCTACACCGCTATGTGTATTAACATGGAAATATCTCCATTGCTATCTGTATAAACATGGACAAATCTCCACCGCAATATGTATAAACATGAAAATATCTACACTTCTATCTCTATAAACATGGAAATATCTACACTGCCATCTGTACAAACATGGAAATATCTACACCGTCATCGGTAGAAACATGGAAATATCTACACCGCTATCTCTATAAACATGGAAATAACTACACCGCTATCTCTATAAACATGGAAATATCTACACCGCTATCTCCATCAACATGGAAATATACACACCGCCATCTCTTTAAACATGGAGGTATCTACAACGCCATCTACATAAACAAGAAAATATCTACACTGCCATCTATATAAACATGGAAATATCTACACCGCCATCTCTATAAACATGGAAATATCTACACTGCCATTTGTAGAAAGATGGAAATATCTACACCGCCATCTGTATAAACCTGGAAATACCTACACCGCTATCTGTATAAACATGGAAATATCTCCACTGCTCTCTGTATAAATATGAAATATCTAAACCGCTATCTCTATAAAAGTGGAAATATCTACACTGCTATCTGTATAAACATGGAAATATCCTCACTGCTATCTCTATGAACATTGATATATCTACACCGCTATCTCTATAAACACGGAAATATCTACACCGCCATCTCTATAAACATGGAAATATCTACACCGTCATCTGTATAAACATGGAAATATCTACACCGCTATCTGTATAAACATGGAAATATCTACACCGCGATCTGTATAAACATGGAAATATCTACACCGCGATCTGTATAAACATGGAAATATCTAAACCGCTATCTGTGTAAACATGGAAATATCTACACAGCTATCTCTATAAACATGGAAATATCTACACCGCCATCTGTATAAACATGGAAATACCTACAAAGTCATCTGTATAAACATGGAAATATCTACACAGCCATCTGTATAAACATGGAAATATCTACACAGCCATCTGTATAAACCTGGAAATATCTGCACTGTCATCTATATAAACATGGAAATATCTACAGAGAACTCTGTATAAACATGGAAATATCGGCACAGCCATCTGTATAAACATGGAAATATCTACAACGCTATCTGTATAAACATGGAAATATCTACACCGCTATGTGTATTAACGTGGAAATATCTCCATTGCTATCTGTATAAACATGGACAAATCTCCACCGCAATATGTATAAACATGAAAATATCTACACTTCTATCTCTATAAACATGGAAATATCTACACTGCCATCTGAACAAACATGGAAATATCTACACAGTCATCTGTAGAAACATGGAAATATCTACACTGCTATCTCTATAAACATGGAAATAACTACACCGCTATCTCTATAAACATGGAAATATCTACACCGCTATCTCCATCAACATGGAAATATACACACCGCCATCTCTTTAAACATGGAGGTATCTACAACGCCATCTACATAAACAAGAAAATATCTACACTGCCATCTATATAAACATGGAAATATCTACACCGCCATCTCTATAAACATGGAAATATCTACACTGCCATTTATAGACAGTTGGAAATATCTACACCGCCATCTGTATAAACGTGGAAATATCTACACCGCTATCTATATAAACATGGAAATATCTACACCGCAATCTGAATAAACATGGAAATATCTACACCGCTCTCTGTATAAATATGAAATACCTAAACCGCTATCTCTATAAAAGTGGAAATATCTACACTGCTATCTGTATAAACATGGAAATATCCTCACTGCTATCTCTATGAACATTGATATATCTACACCGCTATCTCTATAAACATGGAAATATCTACACCGCCATCTCTATAAACATGGAAATATCTACACCGTCATCTGTATAAACATGGAAATATCTACACCGCTATCTGTATAAACATGGAAATATCTGCACCGCGATCTGTATAAACATGGAAATATCTACACCGCGATCTGTATAAACATGGAAATATCTAAACCGCTATCTGTGTAAACATGGAAATATCTACACAGCTATCTCTATAAACATGGAAATATCTACACCGCCATCTGTATAAACATGGAAATACCTACAAAGTCATCTGTATAAACATGGAAATATCTACACAGCCATCTGTATAAACATGGAAATATCTACACAGCCATCTGTATAAACATGGAAATATCTGCACTGTCATCTATATAAACATGGAAATATCTACAGAGAACTCTGTATAAACATGGAAATATCGGCACAGCCATCTGTATAAACATGGAAATATCTACAACGCTATCTGTATAAACATGGAAATATCTACACCGCTATGTGTATTAACGTGGAAATATCTCCATTGCTATCTGCACAAATATGGACAAATCTCCACCGCAATATGTATAAACATGAAAATATCTACACTTCTATCTCTATCAACATGGAAATATCTACACTGCCATCTGTACCAACATGGAAATATCTACACAGTCATCTGTTGAAACATGGAAATATCTACACCGCTATCTCTATAAACATGGAAATAACTACACCGCTATCTCTATAAACATGGAAATATCTACACCGCTATCTCCATCAACATGGAAATATACACACCGCCATCTCTTTAAACATGGAGGTATCTACAACGCCATCTACATAAACAAGAAAATATCTACACTGCCATCTATATAAACATGGAAATATCTACACCACCATCTCTATAAACATGGAAATATCTACACTGCCATTTGTAGAAAGATGGAAATATCTACACCGCCATCTGTATAAACCTGGAAATACCTACACCGCTATCTGTATAAACATGGAAATATCTACACCGCAATCTGTATAAACATGGAAATATCTCCACTGCTCTCTGTATAAATATGAAATATCTAAACCGCTATCTCTATAAAAGTGGAAATATCTACACTGCTATCTGTATAAACATGGAAATATCCTCACTGCTATCTCTATGAACATTGATATATCTACACCGCTATCTCTATAAACATGGAAATATCTACACCGCCATCTCTATAAACATGGAAATATCTACACCGTCATCTGTATAAACATGGAAATATCTACACCGCTATCTGTATAAACATGGAAATATCTACACCGCGATCTGTATAAACATGGAAATATCTACACCGCGATCTGTATAAACATGGAAATATCTAAACCGCTATCTGTGTAAACATGGAAATATCTACACAGCTATCTCTATAAACATGGAAATATCTACACCGCCATCTGTATAAACATGGAAATACCTACAAAGTCATCTGTATAAACATGGAAATATCTACACAGCCATCTGTATAAACATGGAAATATCTACACAGCCATCTGTATAAACCTGGAAATATCTGCACTGTCATCTATATAAACATGGAAATATCTACAGAGAACTCTGTATAAACATGGAAATATCGGCACAGACATCTGTATAAACATGGAAATATCTACAACGCTATCTGTATAAACATGGAAATATCTACACCGCTATGTGTATTAACGTGGAAATATCTCCATTGCTATCTGCATAAACATGGACAAATCTCCACCGCAATATGTATAAACATGAAAATATCTACACTTCTATCTCTATCAACATGGAAATATCTACACTGCCATCTGTACAAACATGGAAATATCTACACAGTCATCTGTTGAAACATGGAAATATCTACACCGCTATCTCTATAAACATGGAAATAACTACACCGCTATCTCTATAAACATGGAAATATCTACACCGCTATCTCCATCAACATGGAAATATACACACCGCCATCTCTTTAATCATGGAGGTATCTACAACGCCATCTACATAAACAAGAAAATATCTACACTGCCATCTATATAAACATGGAAATATCTACACCGCCATCTCTATAAACATGGAAATATCTACACTGCCATTTGTAGAAAGATGGAAATATCTACACCGCCATCTGTATAAACCTGGAAATACCTACACCGCTATCTGTATAAACATGGAAATATCTACACCGCAATCTGTATAAACATGGAAATATCTACACCGCTCTCTGTATAAATATGAAATACCTAAACCGCTATCTCTATAAAAGTGGAAATATCTACACTGCTATCTGTATAAACATGGAAATATCCTCACTGCTATCTCTATGAACATTGATATATCTACACCGCTATCTCTATAAACATGGAAATATCTACACCGCCATCTCTATAAACATGGAAATATCTACACCGTCATCTGTATAAACATGGAAATATCTACACCGCGATCTGTATAAACATGGAAATATCTGCACCGCGATCTGTATAAACATGGAAATATCTACACCGCGATCTGTATAAACATGGAAATATCTAAACCGCTATCTGTGTAAACATGGAAATATCTACACAGCTATCTCTATAAACATGGAAATATCTACACCGCCATCTGTATAAACATGGAAATACCTACAAAGTCATCTGTATAAACGTGGAAATATCTACACAGCCATCTGTATAAACATGGAAATATCTACAGAGCCATCTGTATAAACCTGGAAATATCTGCACTGTCATCTATATAAACATGGAAATATCTACAGAGAACTCTGTAAAACATGGAAATATCGGCACAGCCATCTGTATAAACATGGAAATATCTACAACGCTATCTGTATAAACATGGAAATATCTACACCGCTATGTGTATTAACGTGGAAATGTCTCCACTGCTATCTGTATAAACATGGACAAATCTCCACCGCAATATGTATAAACATGAAAATATCAACACTTCTATCTCTAAAAACATGGAAATATCTACACTGCCATCTGTACAAACATGGAAATATCTACACAGTCATCTGTAGAAACATGGAAATATCTACACCGCTATCTCTATAAACATGGAAATAACTACACCGCTATCTCTATAAACATGGAAATATTTACACCGCTATCTCCATCAACATGGAAATATACACACCGCCACCTCTTTAAACATGGAGGTATCTACAACGCCATCTACATAAACAAGAAAATATCTACACTGCCATCTATCTAAACATGGAAATAACTACACCGCCATCTCTATAAACATGGAAATATCTACACTGCCATTTGTAGAAAGATGGAAATATCTACACCGCCATCTGTATAAACGTGGAAATATCTACACCGCAATCTGTATAAACATGGAAATATCTCCACTGCTCTCTGTATAAATATGAAATATCTAAACCGCTATCTCTATAAAAGTGGAAATATCTACACTGCTATCTGTATAAACATGGAAATATCCTCACTGCTATCTCTATGAACATTGATATATCTACACCGCTATCTCTATAAACATGGAAATATCTACACCGCCATCTCTATAAACATGGAAATATCTACACCGTCATCTGTATAAACATGGAAATATCTACACCGCTATCTGTATAAACATGGAAATATCTACACCGCGATCTGTATAAACATGGAAATATCTACACCGCAATCTCTATAAACATGGAAATTTCTACACCGTCATCTGTATAAACATGGAAATATCTACACCGCTATCTGTATAAACATGGAAATATCCACACCGCGATCTGTATAAACATGGAAATATCTACACCGCGATCTGTATAAACATGGAAATATCTAAACCGCTATCTGTGTAAACATGGAAATATCTACACAGCTATCTCTATAAACATGGAAATATCTACACCGCCATCTGTATAAACATGGAAATACCTACAAAGTCATCTGTATAAACATGGAAATATCTACACAGCCATCTGTATAAACATGGAAATATCTACACAGCCATCTGTATAAACCTGGAAATATCTGCACTGTCATCTATATAAACATGGAAATATCTACAGAGAACTCTGTATAAACATGGAAATATCGGCACAGACATCTGTATAAACATGGAAATATCTACAACGCTATCTGTATAAACATGGAAATATCTACACCGCTATGTGTATTAACGTGGAAATATCTCCATTGCTATCTGCATAAACATGGACAAATCTCCACCGCAATATGTATAAACATGAAAATATCTACACTTCTATCTCTATCAACATGGAAATATCTACACTGCCATCTGTACAAACATGGAAATATCTACACAGTCATCTGTTGAAACATGGAAATATCTACACCGCTATCTCTATAAACATGGAAATAACTACACCGCTATCTCTATAAACATGGAAATATCTACACCGCTATCTCCATCAACATGGAAATATACACACCGCCATCTCTTTAATCATGGAGGTATCTACAACGCCATCTACATAAACAAGAAAATATCTACACTGCCATCTATATAAACATGGAAATATCTACACCGCCATCTCTATAAACATGGAAATATCTACACTGCCATTTGTAGAAAGATGGAAATATCTACACCGCCATCTGTATAAACCTGGAAATACCTACACCGCTATCTGTATAAACATGGAAATATCTACACCGCAATCTGTATAAACATGGAAATATCTACACCGCTCTCTGTATAAATATGAAATACCTAAACCGCTATCTCTATAAAAGTGGAAATATCTACACTGCTATCTGTATAAACATGGAAATATCCTCACTGCTATCTCTATGAACATTGATATATCTACACCGCTATCTCTATAAACATGGAAATATCTACACCGCCATCTCTATAAACATGGAAATATCTACACCGTCATCTGTATAAACATGGAAATATCTACACCGCGATCTGTATAAACATGGAAATATCTGCACCGCGATCTGTATAAACATGGAAATATCTACACCGCGATCTGTATAAACATGGAAATATCTAAACCGCTATCTGTGTAAACATGGAAATATCTACACAGCTATCTCTATAAACATGGAAATATCTACACCGCCATCTGTATAAACATGGAAATACCTACAAAGTCATCTGTATAAACGTGGAAATATCTACACAGCCATCTGTATAAACATGGAAATATCTACAGAGCCATCTGTATAAACCTGGAAATATCTGCACTGTCATCTATATAAACATGGAAATATCTACAGAGAACTCTGTAAAACATGGAAATATCGGCACAGCCATCTGTATAAACATGGAAATATCTACAACGCTATCTGTATAAACATGGAAATATCTACACCGCTATGTGTATTAACGTGGAAATGTCTCCATTGCTATCTGTATAAACATGGACAAATCTCCACCGCAATATGTATAAACATGAAAATATCTACACTTCTATCTCTAAAAACATGGAAATATCTACACTGCCATCTGTACAAACATGGAAATATCTACACAGTCATCTGTAGAAACATGGAAATATCTACACCGCTATCTCTATAAACATGGAAATAACTACACCGCTATCTCTATAAACATGGAAATATTTACACCGCTATCTCCATCAACATGGAAATATACACACCGCCATCTCTTTAAACATGGAGGTATCTACAACGCCATCTACATAAACAAGAAAATATCTACACTGCCATCTATCTAAACATGGAAATAACTACACCGCCATCTCTATAAACATGGAAATATCTACACTGCCATTTGTAGAAAGATGGAAATATCTACACCGCCATCTGTATAAACGTGGAAATATCTACACCGCAATCTGTATAAACATGGAAATATCACCACTGCTCTCTGTATAAATATGAAATATCTAAACCGCTATCTCTATAAAAGTGGAAATATCTACACTGCTATCTGTATAAACATGGAAATATCCTCACTGCTATCTCTATGAACATTGATATATCTACACCGCTATCTCTATAAACATGGAAATATCTACACCGCCATCTCTATAAACATGGAAATATCTACACCGTCATCTGTATAAACATGGAAATATCTACACCGCTATCTGTATAAACATGGAAATATCTACACCGCGATCTGTATAAACATGGAAATATCTACACCGCAATCTCTATAAACATGGAAATTTCTACACCGTCATCTGTATAAACATGGAAATATCTACACCGCTATCTGTATAAACATGGAAATATCCACACCGCGATCTGTATAAACATGGAAATATCTACACCGCGATCTGTATAAACATGGAAATATCTAAACCGCTATCTGTGTAAACATGGAAATATCTACACATCTATCTCTATAAACATGGAAATATCTACACCGCCATCTGTATAAACATGGAAATACCTACAAAGTCATCTGTATAAACATGGAAATATCGGCACAGCCATCTGTATAAACATGGAAATGTCTACAACGCTATCTGTATAAACATGGAAATATCTACACCGCTATGTGTATTAACGTGGAAATATCTCCATTGCTATCTGTATAAACATGGACAAATCTCCACCGCAATATGTATAAACATGAAAATATCTACACTTCTATCTCTATAAACATGGAAATATCTACACTGCCATCTGAACAAACATGGAAATATCTACACAGTCATCTGTAGAAACATGGAAATATCTACACCGCTATCTCTATAAACATGGAAATAACTACACCGCTATCTCTATAAACATGGAAATATCTACACCGCTATCTCCATCAACATGGAAATATACACACCGCCATCTCTTTAAACATGGAGGTATCTACAACGCCATCTACATAAACAAGAAAATATCTACACTGCCATCTATATAAACATGGAAATATCTACACCGCCATCTCTATAAACATGGAAATATCTACACTGCCATTTATAGAAAGTTGGAAATATCTACACCGCCATCTGTATAAACGTGGAAATATCTACACCGCCATCTATATAAACATGGAAATATCTACACCGCAATCTGAATAAACATGGAAATATCTACACCGCTCTCTGTATAAATATGAAATACCTAAACCGCTATCTCTATAAAAGTGGAAATATCTACACTGCTATCTGTATAAACATGGAAATATCCTCACTGCTATCTCTATGAACATTGATATATCTACACCGCTATCTCTATAAACATGGAAATATCTACACCGCCATCTCTATAAACATGGAAATATCTACACCGTCATCTGTATAAACATGGAAATATCTACACAGCCATCTGTATAAACCTGGAAATATCTGCACTGTCATCTATATAAACATGGAAATATCTACAGAGAACTCTGTATAAACATGGAAATATCGGCACAGCCATCTGTATAAACATGGAAATATCTACAACGCTATCTGTATAAACATGGAAATATCTACACCGCTATGTGTATTAACGTGGAAATATCTCCATTGCTATCTGCATAAACATGGACAAATCTCCACCGCAATATGTATAAACATGAAAATATCTACACTTCTATCTCTATCAACATGGAAATATCTACACTGCTATCTGTACAAACATGGAAATATCTACACAGTCATCTGTTGAAACATGGAAATATCTACACCGCTATCTCTATAAACATGGAAATGACTACACCGCTATCTCTATAAACATGGAAATATCTACACCGCTATCTCCATCAACATGGAAATATACACACCGCCATCTCTTTAAACATGGAGGTATCTACAACGCCATCTACATAAACAAGAAAATATCTACACTGCCATCTATATAAACATGGAAATATCTACACCGCCATCTCTATAAACATGGAAATATCTACACTGCCATTTGTAGAAAGTTGGAAATATCCACACCGCCATCTGTATAAACGTGGAAATATCTACACCGCTATCTGTATAAACATGGAAATATCTACACCGCAATCTGAATAAACATGGAAATATCTACACCGCTCTCTGTATAAATATGAAATACCTAAACCGCTATCTCTATAAAAGTGGAAATATCTACACTGCTATCTGTATAAACATGGAAATATCCTCACTGCTATCTCTATGAACATTGATATATCTACACCGCTATCTCTATAAACATGGAAATATCTACACCGCCATCTCTATAAACATGGAAATATCTACACCGCCATCTCTATAAACATGGAAATATCTACACCGTCATCTGTATAAACATGGAAATATCTACACCGCTATCTGTATAAACATGGAAATATCTGCAAGGCGATCTGTATAAACATGGAAATATCTACACCGCGATCTGTATAAACATGGAAATATCTAAACCGCTATCTGTGTAAACACGGAAATATCTACACAGCTATCTCTATAAACATGGAAATATCTAAACCGCCATCTGTATAAACATGGAAATACCTACAAAGTCATCTGTATAAACATGGAAATATCTACACAGCCATCTGTATAAACATGGAAATATCTACACAGCCATCTGTATAAACCTTGAAATATGTGCACTGTCATCTATATAAACATGGAAATATCTACAGAGAACTCTGTATAAACATGGAAATATCGGCACAGCCATCTGCATAAACATGGAAATATCTACAACGCTATCTGTATAAACATGGAAATATCTACACCGCTATGTGTATTAACGTGGAAATATCTCCATTGCTATCTGCATAAACATGGACAAATCTCCACCGCAATATGTATAAACATGAAAATATCTACACTTCTATCTCTATAAACATGGAAATATCTCCACTGCCATCTGTACAAACATGGAAATATCTACACAGTCATCTGTAAAAACATGGAAATATCTACACAGCCATCTGTATAAACATGGAAATATCTACACAGCCATCTGTATAAACCTGGAAATATCTGCACTGTCATCTATATAAACATGGAAATATCTACAGAGAACTCTGTAAAACATGGAAATATCGGCACAGCCATCTGTATAAACATGGAAATATCTACAACGCTATCTGTATAAACATGGAAATATCTACACCGCTATGTGTATTAACGTGGAAATATCTCCATTGCTATCTGTATAAACATGGACAAATCTCCACCGCAATATGTATAAACATGAAAATATCTACACTTCTATCTCTATAAACATGGAAATATCTACACTGCCATCTGAACAAACATGGAAATATCTACACAGTCATCTGTAGAAACATGGAAATATCTACACCGCTATCTCTATAAACATGGAAATAACTACACCGCTATCTCTATAAACATGGAAATATCTACACCGCTATCTCCATCAACATGGAAATATACACACCGCCATCTCTTTAAACATGGAGGTATCTACAACGCCATCTACATAAACAAGAAAATATCTACACTGCCATCTATATAAACATGGAAATATCTACACCGCCATCTCTATAAACATGGAAATATCTACACTGCCATTTGTAGAAAGTTGGAAATATCCACACCGCCATCTGTATAAACGTGGAAATATCTACACCGCTATCTGTATAAACATGGAAATATCTACACCGCAATCTGAATAAACATAGAAATATCTACACCGCTCTCTGTATAAATATGAAATACCTAAACCGCTATCTCTATAAAAGTGGAAATATCTACACTGCTATCTGTATAAACATGGAAATATCCTCACTGCTATCTCTATGAACATTGATATATCTACACCGCTATCTCTATAAACATGGAAATATCTACACCGCCATCTCTATAAACATGGAAATATCTACACCGTCATCTGTATAAACATGGAAATATCTACACCGCTATCTGTATAAACATGGAAATATCTGCACCGCGATCTGTATAAACATGGAAATATCTACACCGCGATCTGTATAAACATGGAAATATCTAAACCGCTATCTGTGTAAACATGGAAATATCTACACAGCTATCTCTATAAACATGGAAATATCTACACCGCCATCTGTATAAACATGGAAATACCTACAAAGTCATCTGTATAAACATGGAAATAACTACACAGCCATCTGTATAAACATGGAAATATCTACACAGCCATCTGTATAAACCTGGAAATATCTGCACTGTCATCTATATAAACATGGAAATATCTACAGAGAACTCTGTATAAACATGGAAATATCGGCACAGCCATCTGCATAAACATGGAAATATCTACAACGCTATCTGTATAAACATGGAAATATCTACACCACTATGTGTATTAACGTGGAAATATCTCCATTGCTATCTGCATAACCATGGACAAATCTCCACCGCAATATGTATAAACATGAAAATATCTACACTTCTATCTCTATAAACATGGAAATATCAACACTGCCATCTGTACAAACATGGAAATATCTACACAGTCATCTGTATAAACATGGAAATATCTACACAGCCATCTGTATAAACATGGAAATATCTACACAGCCATCTGTATAAACCTGGAAATATCTGCACTGTCATCTATATAAACATGGAAATATCTACAGAGAACTCTGTAAAACATGGAAATATCGGCACAGCCATCTGTATAAACATGGAAATATCTACAACGCTATCTGTATAAACATGGAAATATCTACACCGCTATGTGTATTAACGTGGAAATGTCTCCATTGCTATCTGTATAAACATGGACAAATCTCCACCGCAATATGTATAAACATGAAAATATCTACACTTCTATCTCTATAAACATGGAAATATCTACACTGCCATCTGAACAAACATGGAAATATCTACACAGTCATCTGTAGAAACATGGAAATATCTACACCGCTATCTCTATAAACATGGAAATAACTACACCGCTATCTCTATAAACATGGAAATATCTACACCGCTATCTCCATCAACATGGAAATATACACACCGTCATCTCTTTAAACATGGAGGTATCTACAACGCCATCTACATAAACAAGAAAATATCTACACTGCCATCTATATAAACATGGAAATATCTACACCGCCATCTCTATAAACATGGAAATATCTACACTGCCATTTGTAGAAAGATGGAAATATCTACACCGCCATCTGTATAAACCTGGAAATACCTACACCGGTATCTGTATAAACATGGAAATATCTACACCGCAATCTGTATAAACATGGAAATATCTCCACTGCTCTCTGTATAAATATGAAATATCTAAACCGCTATCTCTATAAAAGTGGAAATATCTACACTGCTATCTGTATAAACATGGAAATATCCTCACTGCTATCTCTATCAACATTGATATATCTACACCGCTATCTCTATAAACATGGAAATATCTACACCGCCATCTCTATAAACATGGAAATATCTACACCGTCATCTGTATAAACATGGAAATATCTACACCGCTATCTGTATAAACATGGAAATATCTACACCGCGATCTGTATAAACATGGAAATATCTACACCGCGATCTGTATAAACATGGAAATATCTAAACCGCTATCTGTGTAAACATGGAAATATCTACACAGCTATCTCTATAAACATGGAAATATCTACACCGCCATCTGTATAAACATGGAAATACCTACAAAGTCATCTGTATAAACATGGAAATATCTACACAGCCATCTGTATAAACATGGAAATATCTACACAGCCATCTGTATAAACCTTGAAATATCTGCACTGTCATCTATATAAACATGGAAATATCTACAGAGAACTCTGTATAAACATGGAAATATCGGCACAGCCATCTGTATAAACATGGAAATATCTACAACGCTATCTGTATAAACATGGAAATATCTACACCGCTATGTGTATTAACGTGGAAATATCTCCATTGCTATCTGTATAAACATGGACAAATCTCCACCGCAATATGTATAAACATGAAAATATCTACACTTCTATCTCTATAAACATGGAAATATCTACACTGCCATCTGAACAAACATGGAAATATCTACACAGTCATCTGTAGAAACATGGAAATATCTACACCGCTATCTCTATAAACATGGAAATAACTACACCGCTATCTCTGTAAACATGGAAATATCTACACCGCTATCTCCATCAACATGGAAATATACACACCGCCATCTCTTTAAACATGGAGGTATCTACAACGCCATCTACATAAACAAGAAAATATCTACACTGCCATCTATATAAACATGGAAATATCTACACCGCCATCTCTATAAACATGGAAATATCTACACTGCCATTTGTAGAAAGTTGGAAATATCCACACCGCCATCTGTATAAACGTGGAAATATCTACACCGCTATCTGTATAAACTTGGAAATATCTACACCGCAATCTGAATAAACATGGAAATATCTACACCGCTCTCTGTATAAATATGAAATACCTAAACCGCTATCTCTATAAAAGTGGAAATATCTACACTGCTATCTGTATAAACATGGAAATATCCTCACTGCTATCTCTATGAACATTGATATATCTACACCGCTATCTCTATAAACATGGAAATATCTACACCGCCATCTCTATAAACATGGAAATATCTACACCGCCATCTCTATAAACATGGAAATATCTACACCGTCATCTGTATAAACATGGAAATATCTACACCGCTATCTGTATAAACATGGAAATATCTGCACCGCGATCTGTATAAACATGGAAATATCTACACCGCGATCTGTATAAACATGGAAATATCTAAACCGCTATCTGTGTAAACATGGAAATATCTACACAGCTATCTCTATAAACATGGAAATATCTACACCGCCATCTGTATAAACATGGAAATACCTACAAAGTCATCTGTATAAACATGGAAATATCTACACTGCCATCTGTATAAACATGGAAATATCTACGCAGCCATCTGTATAAACCTGGAAATATCTGCACTGTCATCTATATAAACATGGAAATATCTACAGAGAACTCTGTATAAACATGGAAATATCGGCACAGCCATCTGCATAAACATGGAAATATCTACAACGCTATCTGTATAAACATGGAAATATCTACACCGCTATGTGTATTAACGTGGAAATATCTCCATTGCTATCTGCATAAACATAGACAAATCTCCACCGCAATATGTATAAACATGAAAATATCTACACTTCTATCTCTATAAACATGGAAATATCTACACTGCCATCTGTACAAACATGGAAATATCTACACAGTCATCTGTATAAACATGGAAATATCTACACAGCCATCTGTCTAAACATGGAAATATCTACACAGCCATCTGTATAAACCTGGAAATATCTGCACTGTCATCTATATAAACATGGAAATATCTACAGAGAACTCTGTAAAACATGGAAATATCGGCACAGCCATCTGTATAAACATGGAAATATCTACAACGCTATCTGTATAAACATGGAAATATCTACACCGCTATGTGTATTAACGTGGAAATGTCTCCATTGCTATCTGTGTAAACATGGACAAATCTCCACCGCAATATGTATAAACATGAAAATATCTACACTTCTATCTCTAAAATCATGGAAATATCTACACTGCCATCTGTACAAACATGGAAATATCTACACAGTCATCTGTAGAAACATGGAAATATCTACACCGCTATCTCTATAAACATGGAAATAACTACACCGCTATCTCTATAAACATGGAAATATCTACACCGCTATCTCCATCAACATGGAAATATACACACCGTCATCTCTTTAAACATGGAGGTATCTACAACGCCATCTACATAAACAAGAAAATATCTACACTGCCATCTATATAAACATGGAAATATCTACACCGCCATCTCTATAAACATGGAAATATCTACACTGCCATTTGTAGAAAGATGGAAATATCTACACCGCCATCTGTATAAACCTGGAAATACCTACACAGGTATCTGTATAAACATGGAAATATCTACACCGCAATCTGTATAAACATGGAAATATCTCCACTGCTCTCTGTATAAATATGAAATATCTAAACCGCTATCTCTATAAAAGTGGAAATATCTACACTGCTATCTGTATAAACATGGAAATATCCTCACTGCTATCTCTATGAACATTGATATATCTACACCGCTATCTCTATAAACATGGAAATATCTACACCGCCATCTCTATAAACATGGAAATATCTACACCGTCATCTGTATAAACATGGAAATATCTACACCGCTATCTGTATAAACATGGAAATATCTACACCGCGATCTGTATAAACATGGAAATATCTACACCGCGATCTGTATAAACATGGAAATATCTAAACTGCTATCTGTGTAAACATGGAAATATCTACACAGCTATCTCTATAAACATGGAAATATCTACACCGCCATCTGTATAAACATGGAAATACCTACAAAGTCATCTGTATAAACATGGAAATATCTACACAGCCATCTGTATAAACATGGAAATATCTACACAGCCATCTGTATAAACCTTGAAATATCTGCACTGTCATCTATATAAACATGGAAATATCTACAGAGAACTCTGTATAAACATGGAAATATCGGCACAGCCATCTGTATAAACATGGAAATATCTACAACGCTATCTGTATAAACATGGAAATATCTACACCGCTATGTGTATTAACGTGGAAATATCTCCATTGCTATCTGCATAAACATGGACAAATCTCCACCGCAATATGTATAAACATGAAAATATCTACACTTCTATCTCTATAAACATGGAAATATCTACACTGCCATCTGAACAAACATGGAAATATCTACACAGTCATCTGTAGAAACATGGAAATATCTACACCGCTATCTCTATAAACATGGAAATAACTACACCGCTATCTCTATAAACATGGAAATATCTACACCGCTATCTCCATCAACATGGAAATATACACACCGCCATCTCTTTAAACATGGAGGTATCTACAACGCCATCTACATAAACAAGAAAATATCTACACTGCCATCTATATAAACATGGAAATATCTACACCGCCATCTCTATAAACATGGAAATATCTAAGTGCCATTTGTAGAAAGTTGGAAATATCCACACCGCCATCTGTATAAACGTGGAAATATCTACACCGCTATCTGTATAAACATGGAAATATCTACACAGCAATCTGAATAAACATGGAAATATCTACACCGCTCTCTGTATAAATATGAAATACCTAAACCGCTATCTCTATAAAAGTGGAAATATCTACACTGCTATCTGTATAAACATGGAAATATCCTCACTGCTATCTCTATGAACATTGATATATCTACACCGCTATCTCTATAAACATGGAAATATCTACACCGCCATCTCTATAAACATGGAAATATCTACACCGTCATCTGTATAAACATGGAAATATCTACACCGCTATCTGTATAAACATGGAAATATCTGCACCGCGATCTGTATAAACTTGGAAATATCTACACCGCGATCTGTATAAACATGGAAATATCTAAACCGCAATCTGTGTAAACATGGAAATATCTACACAGCTATCTCTATAAACATGGAAATATCTACACCGCCATCTGTTTAAACATGGAAATACCTACAAAGTCATCTGTATAAACATGGAAATATCTACACAGCCATCTGTATAAACATGGAAATATCTACACAGCCATCTGTATAAACCTGGAAATATCTGCACTGTCATCTATATACACATGGAAATATCTACAGAGAACTCTGTATAAACATGGAAATATCGGCACAGCCATCTGCATAAACATGGAAATATCTACAACGCTATCTGTATAAACATGGAAATATCTACACCGCTATGTGTATTAACGTGGAAATATCTCCATTGCTATCTGCATAAACATGGACAAATCTCCACCGCAATATGTATAAACATGAAAATATCTACACTTCTATCTCTATAAACATGGAAATATCTACACTGCCATCTGTACAAACATGGAAATATCTACACAGTCATCTGTATAAACATGGAAATATCTACACAGCCATCTGTATAAACATGGAAATATCTACACAGCCATCTGTATAAACCTGGAAATATCTGCACTGTCATCTATATAAACATGGAAATATCTACAGAGAACTCTGTAAAACATGGAAATATCGGCACAGCCATCTGTATAAACATGGAAATATCTACAACGCTATCTGTATAAACATGGAAATATCTACACCGCTATGTGTATTAACGTGGAAATGTCTCCATTGCTATCTGTATAAACATGGACAAATCTCCACCGCAATATGTATAAACATGAAAATATCTACACTTCTATCTCTAAAAACATGGAAATATCTACACTGCCATCTGTACAAACATGGAAATATCTACACAGTCATCTGTAGAAACATGGAAATATCTACACCGCTATCTCTATAAACAGGGAAATAACTACACCGCTATCTCTATAAACATGGAAATATCTACACCGCTATCTCCATCAACATGGAAATATACACACCGTCATCTCTTTAAACATGGAGGTATCTACAACGCCATCTACATAAACAAGAAAATATCTACACTGCCATCTATATAAACATGGAAATATCTACACCGCCATCTCTATAAACATGGAAATATCTACACTGCCATTTGTAGAAAGATGGAAATATCTACACCGCCATCTGTATAAACCTGGAAATACCTACACCGCTATCTGTATAAACATGGAAATATCTACACCGCAATCTGTATAAACATGGAAATATCTCCACTGCTCTCTGTATAAATATGAAATATCTAAACCGCTATCTCTATAAAAGTGGAAATATCTACACTGCTATCTGTATAAACATGGAAATATCCTCACTGCTATCTCTATGAACATTGATATATCTACACCGCTATCTCTATAAACATGGAAATATCTACACCGCCATCTCTATAAACATGGAAATATCTACACTGTCATCTGTATAAACATGGAAATATCTACACCGCTATCTGTATAAACATGGAAATATCTACACCGTGATCTGTATAAACATGGAAATATCTACACCGCGATCTGTATAAACATGGAAATATATAAACCGCTATCTGTGCAAACATGGAAATATCTACACAGCTATCTCTATAAACATGGAAATATCTACACCGCCATCTGTATAAACATGGAAATACCTACAAAGTCATCTGTATAAACATGGAAATATCTACACAGCCATCTGTATAAACATGGAAATATCTACACAGCCATCTGTATAAACCTGGAAATATCTGCACTGTCATCTATATAAACATGGAAATATCTACAGAGAACTCTGTATAAACATGGAAATATCGGCACAGCCATCTGTATAAACATGGAAATATCTACAACGCTATCTGTATAAACATGGAAATATCTACACCGCTATGTGTATTAACGTGGAAATATCTCCATTGCTATCTGCATAAACATGGACAAATCTCCACCGCAATATGTATAAACATGAAAATATCTACACTTCTATCTCTATAAACATGGAAATATCTACACTGCCATCTGTACAAACATGGAAATATCTACACAGTCATCTGTAGAAACATGGAAATATCTACACCGCTATCTCTATGAACATGGAAATAACTACACCGCTATCTCTATAAACATGGAAATATCTACACCGCTATCTCCATCAACATGGAAATATACACACCGCCATCTCTTTAAACATGGAGGTATCTACAACGCCATCTACATAAACAAGAAAATATCTACACTGCCATCTATATAAACATGGAAATATCTACACCGCCATCTCTATAAACATGGAAATATCTACACTGCCATTTGTAGAAAGATGGAAATATCTACACCGCCATCTGTATAAACCTGGAAATACCTACACCGCTATCTGTATAAACATGGAAATATCTACACCGCAATCTGTATAAACATGGAAATATCTCCACTGCTCTCTGTATAAATATGAAATATCTAAACCGCTATCTCTATAAAAGTGGAAATATCTACACTGCTATCTGTATAAACATGGAAATATCCTCACTGCTATCTCTATGAACATTGATATATCTACACCGCTATCTCTATAAACACGGAAATATCTACACCGCCATCTCTATAAACATGGAAATATCTACACCGCCATTTGTAGAAAGATGGAAATATCTACACCGCCATCTTTATAAACGTGGAAATATCTACACCGCTATCTGTATAAACATGGAAATATCTACACCGCAATCTCTATAAACATGGAAATATCTACACCGCTCTGTGTATAAATATGAAATACCTAAACAGCTATCTCTATAAAAGTGGAAATATCTACACTGCTCTCTGTATAAACATGGAAATATCCACACTAATATCTCTATGAACATTGATATATCTACACCGCTATCTCTATAAACATGGAAATATCTACACCGCCATCTGTATAAACATGGAAATATCTACACCGTCATCTGTATAAACATGGAAATATCTACACCGCTATCTGTATAAACATGGAAATATCTGCACTGAGATCTGTATAAACATGGAAATATCTACACCGCTATCTGTATAAACATGGAAATATCTAAACCGCTATCTGTGTAAACATGGAAATATGTACACAGCTATCTCTATAAACATGGAAATATCTACACCGCCATCTGTATAAACATGGAAATACCTACAAAGTCATCTGTATAAACATGGAAATATCTACACAGCCATCTGTATAAACATGGAAATATCTACACAGCCATCTGTATAAACCTGGAAATATCTGCACTGTCATCTATATAAACATGGAAATATCTACAGAGAACTCTGTATAAACATGGAAATATCGGCACAGCCATCTGTATAAACATGGAAATATCTACAACGCTATCTGTATAAACATGGAAATATCTACACCGCTATGTGTATTAACGTGGAAATATCTCCATTGCTATCTGTATAAACATGGACAAATCTCCACCGCAATATGTATAAACATGAAAATATCTACACTTCTATCTCTATAAACATGGAAATATCTACACTGCCATCTGAACAAACATGGAAATATCTACACAGTCATCTGTAGAAACATGGAAATATCTACACCGCTATCTCTATAAACATGGAAATAACTACACCGCTATCTCTATAAACATGGAAATATCTACACCGCTATCTCCATCAACATGGAAATATACACACCGCCATCTCTTTAAACATGGAGGTATGTACAACGCCATCTACATAAACAAGAAAATATCTACACTGCCATCTATATAAACATGGAAATATCTACACCGCCATCTCTATAAACATGGAAATATCTACACTGCCATTTATAGAAAGTTGGAAATATCTACACCGCCATCTGTATAAACGTGGAAATATCTACACCGCTATCTATATAAACATGGAAATATCTACACCGCAATCTGAATAAACATGGAAATATCTACACCGCTCTCTGTATAAATATGAAATACCTAAACCGCTATCTCTATAAAAGTGGAAATATCTACACTGCTATCTGTATAAACATGGAAATATCCTCACTGCTATCTCTATGAACATTGATATATCTACACCGCTATCTCTATAAACATGGAAATATCTACACCGCCATCTCTATAAACATGGAAATATCTACACCGTCATCTGTATAAACATGGAAATATCTACACCGCTATCTGTATAAACATGGAAATATCTGCACCGCGATCTGTATAAACATGGAAATATCTACACCGCGATCTGTATAAACATGGAAATATCTAAACCGCTATCTGTGTAAACATGGAAATATCTACACAGCTATCTCTATAAACATGGAAATATCTACACCGCCATCTGTATAAACATGGAAATACCTACAAAGTCATCTGTATAAACATGGAAATATCTACACAGCCATCTGTATAAACATGGAAATATCTACACAGCCATCTGTATAAACCTGGAAATATCTGCACTGTCATCTATATAAACATGGAAATATCTACAGAGAACTTTGTATAAACATGGAAATATCGGCACAGCCATCTGTATAAACATGGAAATATCTACAACGCTATCTGTATAAACATGGAAATATCTACACCACTATGTGTATTAACGTGGAAATATCTCCATTGCTATCTGTATAAACATGGACAAATCTCCACCACAATATGTATAAACATGAAAATATCTACACTTCTATCTCTATAAACATGGAAATATCTACACTGCCATCTGTACAAACATGGAAATATCTACACAGTCATCTGTAGAAACATGGAAATATCTACACCACTATCTCTATAAACATGGAAATAACTACACCGCTATCTCTATAAACATGGAAATATCTACACCGCTATCTCCATCAACATGGAAATATACACACCGCCATCTATTTAAACATGGAGGTATCTACAACGCCATCTACATAAACAAGAAAATATCTACACTGCCATCTATATAAACACGGAAATATCTACACCGCCATCTCCATAAACATGGAAATATCTACACTGCCATTTGTAGAAAGATGGAAATATCTACACCGCCATCTGTATAAACGTGGAAATATCTACACCGCTATCTGTATAAACATGGAAATATCTACACCGCAATCTGTATAAACATGGAAATATCTCCACTGCTCTCTGTATAAATATGAAATATCTAAACCGCTATCTCTATAAAAGTGGAAATATCTACACTGCTATCTGTATAAACATGGAAATATCCTCACTGCTAACTCTATGAACATTGATATATCTACACCGCTATCTCTATAAACACGGAAATATCTACACCGCCATCTCTATAAACATGGAAATATCTACACTGCCATTTGTAGAAAGATGGAAATATCTACACCGCCATCTGTATAAACGTGGAAATATCTACACCGCTATCTGTATAAACATGGAAATATCTACACCGCAATCTCAATAAACATGGAAATATCTACACCGATCTGTGTATAAATATGAAATACCTAAACAGCTATCTCTATAAAAGTGGAAATATCTACACTGCTCTCTGTATAAACATGGAAATATCCACACTAATATCTCTATGAACATTGATATATCTACACCGCTATCTCTATAAACATGGAAATATCTACACCGCCATCTCTATAAACATGGAAATATCTAGTCCGTCATCTGTATAAACATGGAAATATCTACACCGCTATCTGTATAAACATGGAAATATCTGCACTGCGATCTGTATAAACATGGAAATATCTACACCGTGATCTGTATAAACATGGAAATATCTAAACCGCTATCTGTGTAAACATGGAAATATGTACACAGCCATCTGTATAAACATGGAAATATCTACACAGCCATCTGTATAAACCTGGAAATATCTGCACTGTCATCTATATAAACATGGAAATATCTACAGAGAACTCTGTATAAACATGGAAATATCGGCACAGCCATCTGTATAAACATGGAAATATCTACAACGCTATCTGTATAAACATGGAAATATCTACACCGCTATGTGTATTAACGTGGAAATATCCCCGTTGCTATCTGCATAAACATGGACAAATCTCCACCGCAATATGTATAAACATGAAAATATCTACACTTCTATCTCTATAAACATGGAAATATCTACACTGCCATCTGTACAAACATGGAAATAACTACACAGTCATCTGTTGAAACATGGAAATATCTACACCGCTATCTCTATAAACATGGAAATAACTACACTGCTATCTCTATAAACATGGAAATATCTACACCTCTATCTCCATCAACATGGAAATATACACACCGCCATCTCTTTAAACATGGAGGTATCTACAACGCCATCTACATAAACAAGAAAATATCTACACTGCCATCTATATAAACATGGAAATATCTACACCGCCATCTCTATAAACATGGAAATATCTACATTGCCATTTGTAGAAAGATGGAAATATCTACACCGCCATCTGTATAAACCTGGAAATACCAACACCGCTATCTGTATAAACATGGAAATATCTACACCGCAATCTTTATAAACATGGAAATATCTACACTGCTCTCTGTATAAATATGAAATATCTAAACCGCTATCTCTATAAAAGTGGAAATATCTACACTGCTATCTGTATAAACATGGAAATATCCTCACTGCTATCTCTATGAACATTGATATATCTACACCGCTATCTCTATAAACATGGAAATATCTACACCGCCATCTCTATAAACATGGAAATATCTACACCGTCATCTGTATAAACATGGAAATATCTACACCGCTATCTGTATAAACATGGAAATATCTACACCGCGATCTGTATAAACATGGAAATATCTACACCGCGATCTGTATAAACATGGAAATATCTAAACCGCTATCTGTGTAAACATGGAAATATCTACACAGCTATCTCTATAAACTTGGAAATATCTACACCGCCATCTGTATAAACATGGAAATACCTACAAAGTCATCTGTATAAACATGGAAATATCTACACAGCCATCTGTATAAACATGGAAATATCTACACAGCCATCTGTATAAACCTGGAAATATCTGCACTGTCATCTATATAAACATGGAAATATCTACAGAGAACTCTGTATAAACATGGAAATATCGGCACAGCCATCTGTATAAACATGGAAATATCTACAACGCTATCTGTATAAACATGGAAATATCTACACCGCTATGTGTATTAACGTGGAAATATCTCCATTGCTATCTGTATAAACATGGACAAATCTCCACCGCAATATGTATAAACATGAAAATATCTACACTTCTATCTCTATAAACATGGAAATATCTACACCGCCATCTGTACAAACATGGAAATATCTACACAGTCATCTGTAGAAACATGGAAATATCTACACCGCTATCTCTATAAACATGGAAATAACTACACCGCTATCTCTATAAACATGGAAATATCTACACCGCTATCTCCATCAACATGGAAATATACACACCGCCATCTCTTTAAACATGGAGGTATCTACAACGCCATCTACATAAACAAGAAAATATCTACACTGCCATCTATATAAACATGGAAATATCTACACCGCCATCTCCATAAACATGGAAATATCTACACTGCCATTTGTAGAAAGATGGAAATATCTACACCGCCATCTGTATAAACGTGGAAATATCTACACCGCTATCTGTATAAACATGGAAATATCTACACCGCAATCTGTATAAACATGGAAATATCTCCACTGCTCTCTGTATAAATATGAAATATCTAAACCGCTATCTCTATAAAAGTGGAAATATCTACACTGCTATCTGTATAAACATGGAAATATCCTCACTGCTAACTCTATGAACATTGATATATCTACACCGCTCTCTCTATAAACACGGAAATATCTACACCACCATCTCTATAAACATGGAAATATCTACACTGCCATTTGTAGAAAGATGGAAATATCTACACCGCCATCTGTATAAACGTGGAAATATCTACACCGCTATCTGTATAAACATGGAAATATCTACACCGCAATCTCTATAAACATGGAAATATCTACACCGATCTGTGTATAAATATGAAATACCTAAACAGCTATCTCTATAAAAGTGGAAATATCTACACTGCTCTCTGTATAAACATGGAAATATCCACACTAATATCTCTATGAACATTGATATATCTACACCGCTATCTCTATAAACATGGAAATATCTACACCGCCATCTCTATAAACATGGAAATATCTACACCGTCATCTGTATAAACATGGAAATATCTACACCGCTATCTGTATAAACATGGAAATATCTGCACTGCGATCTGTATAAACATGGAAATATCTACACCGCGATCTGTATAAACATGGAAATATCTAAACCGCTATCTGTGTAAACATGGAAATATCTACACAGCTATCTCTATAAACATGGAAATATCTACACCGCCATCTGTATAAACATGGAAATACCTACAAAGTCATCTGTATAAACATGGAAATATCTACACAGCCATCTGTATAAACATGGAAATATCTACACAGCCATCTGTATAAACCTGGAAATATCTGCACTGTCATCTATATAAACATGGAAATATCTACAGAGAACTCTGTATAAACATGGAAATATCGGCACAGCCATCTGTATAAACATGGAAATATCTACAACGCTATCTGTATAAACATGGAAATATCTACACCGCTATGTGTATTAACGTGGAAATATCCCCATTGCTATCTGCATAAACATGGACAAATCTCCACCGCAATATGTATAAACATGAAAATATCTACACTTCTATCTCTATAAACATGGAAATATCTACACTGCCATCTGTACAAACATGGAAATAACTACACAGTCATCTGTTGAAACATGGAAATATCTACACCGCTATCTCTATAAACATGGAAATAACTACACTGCTATCTCTATAAACATGGAAATATCTACACCGCTATCTCCATCAACATGGAAATATACACACCGCCATCTCTTTAAACATGGAGGTATCTACAACGCCATCTACATAAACAAGAAAATATCTACACTGCCATCTATATAAACATGGAAATATCTACACCGCCATCTCTATAAACATGGAAATATCTACATTGCCATTTGTAGAAAGATGGAAATATCTACACCGCCATCTGTATAAACCTGGAAATACCAACACCGCTATCTGTATAAACATGGAAATATCTAGACCGCAATCTTTATAAACATGGAAATATCTACACTGCTCTCTGTATAAATATGAAATATCTAAACCGCTATCTCTATAAAAGTGGAAATATCTACACTGCTATCTGTATAAACATGGAAATATCCTCACTGCTATCTCTATGAACATTGATATATCTACACCGCTATCTCTATAAACATGGAAATATCTACACCGCCATCTCTATAAACATGGAAATATCTACACCGTCATCTGTATAAACATGGAAATATCTACACCGCTATCTGTATAAACATGGAAATATCTACACCGCGATCTGTATAAACATGGAAATATCTACACCGCGATCTGTATAAACATGGAAATATCTAAACCGCTATCTGTGTAAACATGGAAATATCTACACAGCTATCTCTATAAACTTGGAAATATCTACACCGCCATCTGTATAAACATGGAAATACCTACAAAGTCATCTGTATAAACATGGAAATATCTACACAGCCATCTGTATAAACATGGAAATATCTACACAGCCATCTGTATAAACCTCGAAATATCTGCACTGTCATCTATATAAACATGGAAATATCTACAGAGAACTCTGTAAAACATGGAAATATCGGCACAGCCATCTGTATAAACATGGAAATATCTACAACGCTATCTGTATAAACATGGAAATATCTACACCGCTATGTGTATTAACGTGGAAATGTCTCCATTGCTATCTGTATAAACATGGACAAATCTCCACCGCAATATGTATAAACATGAAAATATCTATACTTCTATCTCTAAAAACATGGAAATATCTACACTGCCATCTGTACAAACATGGAAATATCTACACAGTCATCTGTAGAAACATGGAAATATCTACACCGCTATCTCTATAAACATGGAAATAACTACACCGCTATCTCTATAAACATGGAAATATTTACACCGCTATCTCCATCAACATGGAAATATACACACCGTCATCTCTTTAAACATGGAGGTATCTACAACGCCATCTACATAAACCAGAAAATATCTACACTGCCATCTATATAAACATGGAAATATCTACACCGCCATCTCTATAAACATGGAAATATCAACACTGCCATTTGTAGAAAGATGGAAATATCTACACCGCCATCTGTATAAACCTGGAAATACCTACACCGCTATCTGTATAAACATGGAAATATCTACACCGCAATCTGAATAAACATGGAAATATCTCCACTGCTCTCTGTATAAATATGAAATATCTAAACCGCTATCTCTATAAAAGTGGAAATATCTACACTGCTATCTGTATAAACATGGAAATATCCTCACTGCTATCTCTATGAACATTGATATATCTACACCGCTATCTCTATAAACATGGAAATATCTACACCGCCATCTCTATAAACATGGAAATATCTACACTGTCATCTGTATAAACATGGAAATATCTACACCGCTATCTGTATAAACATGGAAATATCTACACCGCGATCTGTATAAACATGGAAATATCTACACCGCGATCTGTATAAACATGGAAATATCTAAACCGCTATCTGTGTAAACATGGAAATATCTACACAGCCATCTCTATAAACATGGAAATATCTACACCGCAATCTCTATAAACATGGAAATATCTACACCGATCTGTGTATAAATCTGAAATACCTAAACAGCTATCTCTATAAAAGTGGAAATATCTACACTGCTCTCTGTATAAACATGGAAATATCCACACTAATATCTCTATGAACATTGATATATCTACACCGCTATCTCTATAAACATGGAAATATCTACACCGCCATCTCTATAAACATGGAAATATCTACACCGTCATCTTTATAAACATGGAAATATCTACACCGCTATCTGTATAAACATGGAAATATCTGCACTGCGATCTGTATAAACATGGAAATATCTACACCGCTATCTGTATAAACATGGAAATATCTAAACCGCTATCTGTGTAAACATGGAAATATGTACACAGCTATCTCTATAAACATGGAAATATCTACACCGCCATCTGTATAAACATGGAAATACCTACAAAGTCATCTGTATAAACATGGAAATATCTACACAGCCATCTGTATAAACATGGAAATATCTACACAGCCATCTGTATAAACCTGGAAATATCTGCACTGTCATCTATATAAACATGGAAATATCTACAGAGAACTCTGTATAAACATGGAAATATCGGCACAGCCATCTGTATAAACATGGAAATATCTACAACGCTATCTGTATAAACATGGAAATATCTACACCGCTATGTGTATTAACGTGGAAATATCCCCATTGCTATCTGCATAAACATGGACAAATCTCCACCGCAATATGTATAAACATGAAAATATCTACACTTCTATCTCTATAAACATGGAAATATCTACACTGCCATCTGTACAAACATGGAAATAACTACACAGTCATCTGTTGAAACATGGAAATATCTACACCGCTATCTCTATAAACATGGAAATAACTACACTGCTATCTCTATAAACATGGAAATATCTACACCGCTATCTCCATCAACATGGAAATATACACACCGCCATCTCTTTAAACATGGAGGTATCTACAACGCCATCTACATAAACAAGAAAATATCTACACTGCCATCTATATAAACATGGAAATATCTACACCGCCATCTCTATAAACATGGAAATATCTACATTGCCATTTGTAGAAAGATGGAAATATCTACACCGCCATCTGTATAAACCTGGAAATACCAACACCGCTATCTGTATAAACATGGAAATATCTACACCGCAATCTTTATAAACATGGAAATATCTACACTGCTCTCTGTATAAATATGAAATATCTAAGCCGCTATCTCTATAAAAGTGGAAATATCTACACTGCTATCTGTATAAACATGGAAATATCCTCACTGCTATCTCTATGAACATTGATATATCTACACCGCTATCTCTATAAACATGGAAATATCTACACCGCCATCTCTATAAACATGGAAATATCTACACCGTCATCTGTATAAACATGGAAATATCTACACCGCTATCTGTATAAACATGGAAATATCTACACCGCGATCTGTATAAACATGGAAATATCTACACCGCGATTTGTATAAACATGGAAATATCTAAACCGCTATCTGTGTAAACATGGAAATATCTACACAGCTATCTCTATAAACTTGGAAATATCTACACCGCCATCTGTATAAACATGGAAATACCTACAAAGTCATCTGTATAAACATGGAAATATCTACACAGCCATCTGTATAAACATGGAAATATCTACACAGCCATCTGTATAAACCTGGAAATATCTGCACTGTCATCTATATAAACATGGAAATATCTACAGAGAACTCTGTAAAACATGGAAATATCGGCACAGCCATCTGTATAAACATGGAAATATCTACAACGCTATCTGTATAAACATGGAAATATCTACACCGCTATGTGTATTAACGTGGAAATGTCTCCATTGCTATCTGTATAAACATGGACAAATCTCCACCGCAATATGTATAAACATGAAAATATCTACACTTCTATCTCTAAAAACATGGAAATATCTACACTGCCATCTGTACAAACATGGAAATATCTACACAGTCATCTGTAGAAACATGGAAATATCTACACCGCTATCTCTATAAACATGGAAATAACTACACCGCTATCTCTATAAACATGGAAATACTTACACCGCTATCTCCATCAACATGGAAATATACACACCGTCATCTCTTTAAACATGGAGGTATCTACAACGCCATCTACATAAACAAGAAAATATCTACACTGCCATCTATATAAACATGGAAATATCTACACCGCCATCTCTATAAACATGGAAATATCTACACTGCCATTTGTAGAAAGATGGAAATATCTACACCGCCATCTGTATAAACCTGGAAATACCTACACCGCTATCTGTATAAACATGGAAATATCTACACCGCAATCTGAATAAACATGGAAATATCTCCACTGCTCTCTGTATAAATATGAAATATCTAAACCGCTATCTCTATAAAATTGGAAATATCTACACTGCTATCTGTATAAACATGGAAATATCCTCACTGCTATCTCTATGAACATTGATATATCTACACCGCTATCTCTATAAACATGGAAATATCTACACCGCCATCTCTATAAACATGGAAATATCTACACTGTCATCTGTATAAACATGGAAATATCTACACCGCTATCTGTATAAACATGGAAATATCTACACCGCGATCTGTGTAAACATGGAAATATCTACACCGCGATCTGTATAAACATGGAAATATCTAAACCGCTATCTGTGTAAACATGGAAATATCTACACAGCCATCTCTATAAACATGGAAATATCTACACTGCCATCTGTATAAACATGGAAATACCTACAAAGTCATCTGTATAAACATGGAAATATCTACACAGCCATCTGTATAAACATGGAAATATCTACACAGCCATCTGTATAAATCTGGAAATATCTGCACTGTCATCTATATAAACATGGAAATATTTACAGAGAGCTCTGTATAAACATGGAAATATCGGCACAGCCATCTGTATAAACATGGAAATATCTACAACGCTATCTGTATAAACATGGAAATATCTACACCGCTATGTGTATTAACGTGGAAATATCTCCATTGCTATCTGTATAAACATGGACAAATCTCCACCGCAATATGTATAAACACGAAAATATCTACACTTCTATCTGTATAAACATGGAAATATCTACACTGCCATCTGTACAAACATGGAAATATCTACACAGTCATCTGTAGAAACATGGAAATATCTACACCGCTATCTGTATAAACATGGAAATAACTACAACGCTATCTCTATAAACATGGAAATATCTACACCGCTATCTCCATCAACATGGAAATATACACACCGCCATCTCTTTAAACTTGGAGGTATCTACAACGCCATCTACATAAACAAGAAAATATCTACACTGCCATCTATATAAACATGGAAATATCTACACCGCCATCTCTATAAACATGGAAATATCTACACTGCCATTTGTAGAAAGATGGAAAATCTACACCGCCATCTGTATAAACCTGGAAATACCTACACCGCTATCTGTATAAACATGGAAATATCTACACCGCAATCTCTATAAACATGGAAATATCTACACCGCTCTGTGTATAAATATGAAAAACCTAAACAGCTATCTCTATAAAACTGGAAATATCTACACTGCTCTCTGTATAAACATGGAAATATCCTCACTACTATCTCTATGAACATTGATATATCTACACCGCTATCTCTATAAACATGGAAATATCTACACCGCCATCTCTATAAACATGGAAATATCTACACCGTCATCTGTATAAACATGGAAATATCTACACCGCTATCTGTATAAACATGGAAATATCTGCACTGCGATCTGTATAAACATGGAAATATCTACACCGCTATCTGTATAAACATGGAACTATCTAAACCGCTATCTGTGTAAACATGGAAATATCTACACAGCTATCTCTATAAACATGGGAATATCTACACCGCCATCTGTATAAACATGGAAATACCTACAAAGTCATCTGTATAAACATGGAAATATCTACACAGCCATCTGTATAAACATGGAAATATCTACACAGCCATCTGTATAAACCTGGAAATATCTGCACTGTCATCTATATAAACATGGAAATATCTACAGAGAACTCTGTATAAACATGGAAATATCGGCACAGCCATCTGTATAAACATGGAAATATCTACAACGGTGTCTGTATAAACATGGAAATATCTACACCGCTATGTGTATTAACGTGGAAATATCTCCATTGCTATCTGCATAAACATGGACAAATCCCCACCGCAATATGTATAAACATGAAAATATCTACACTTCTATCTCTATAAACATGGAAATATCTACACTGCCATCTGTACAAACATGGAAATATCTACACAGTCATCTGTTGAAACATGGAAATATCTACACCGCTATCTCTATAAACATGGAAATAACTACACCGCTATCTCTATAAACATGGAAATATCTACACCGCCACCTCCATCAACATGGAAATATACACACCGTCATCTCTTTAAACATGGAGGTATCTACAACGCCATCTACATAAACAAGAAAATATCTACACTTCCATCTATATAAACATGGAAATATCTACACCGCCATCTCTATAAACATGGAAATATCTACACTGCCATTTGTAGAAAGATGGAAATATCTACACCGCCATCTGTATAAACCTGGAAATACCTACACCGCTATCTGTATAAACATGGAAATATCTACACCGCAATCTGTATAAACATGGAAATATCTCCACTGCTCTCTGTATAAATATGAAATATCTAAACCGCTATCTCTATAAAAGTGGAAATATCTACACTGCTATCTGTATAAACATGGAAATATCCTCACTGCTATCTCTATGAACATTGATATATCTACACCGCTATCTCTATAAACATGGAAATATCTACACCGCCATCTCTATAAACATGGAAATATCTACACTGTCATCTGTATAAACATGGAAATATCTACACCGCTATCTGTATAAACATGGAAATATCTACACCGCGATCTGTATAAACATGGAAATATCTACACCGCGATCTGTATAAACATGGAAATATCTAAACCGCGATCTGTGTAAACATGGAAATATCTACACAGCCATCTCTATAAACATGGAAATATCTACACCGCCATCTGTATAAACATGGAAATACCTACAAAGTCATCTGTATAAACATGGAAATATCTACACAGCCATCTGTATAAACATGGAAATATCTACACAGCCATCTGTATAAACCTGGAAATATCTGCACTGTCATCTATATAAACATGGAAATATCTTCAGAGAGCTCTGTATAAACATGGAAATATCGGCACAGCCATCTGTATAAACATGGAAATATCTACAACGCTATCTGTATAAACATGGAAATATCTACACCGCTATGTGTATTAACGTGGAAATATCTCCATTGCTATCTGTATAAACATGGACAAATCTCCACCGCAATATGTATAAACACGAAAATATCTACACTTCTATCTGTATAAACATGGAAATATCTACACTGCCATCTGTACAAACATGGAAATATCTACACAGTCATCTGTAGAAACATGGAAATATCTACACCGCTATCTGTATAAACATGGAAATAACTACAACGCTATCTCTATAAACATGGAAATATCTACACCGCTATCTCCATCAACATGGAAATATACACACCGCCATCTCTTTAAACTTGGAGGTATCTACAACGCCATCTACATAAACAAGAAAATATCTACACTGCCATCTATATAAACATGGAAATATCTACACCGCCATCTCTATAAACATGGAAATATCTACACTGCCATTTGTAGAAAGATGGAAAATCTACACCGCCATCTGTATAAACCTGGAAATACCTACACCGCTATCTGTATAAACATGGAAATATCTACACCGCAATCTCTATAAACATGGAAATATCTACACCGCTCTGTGTATAAATATGAAAAACCTAAACAGCTATCTCTATAAAACTGGAAATATCTACACTGCTCTCTGTATAAACATGGAAATATCCTCACTACTATCTCTATGAACATTGATATATCTACACCGCTATCTCTATAAACATGGAAATATCTACACCGCCATCTCTATAAACATGGAAATATCTACACCGTCATCTGTATAAACATGGAAATATCTACACCGCTATCTGTATAAACATGGAAATATCTGCACTGCGATCTGTATAAACATGGAAATATCTACACCGCTATCTGTATAAACATGGAACTATCTAAACCGCTATCTGTGTAAACATGGAAATATCTACACAGCTATCTCTATAAACATGGGAATATCTACACCGCCATCTGTATAAACATGGAAATACCTACAAAGTCATCTGTATAAACATGGAAATATCTACACAGCCATCTGTATAAACATGGAAATATCTACACAGCCATCTGTATAAACCTGGAAATATCTGCACTGTCATCTATATAAACATGGAAATATCTACAGAGAACTCTGTATAAACATGGAAATATCGGCACAGCCATCTGTATAAACATGGAAATATCTACAACGGTGTCTGTATAAACATGGAAATATGTACAACGCTATGTGTATTAACGTGGAAATATCTCCATTGCTATCTGCATAAACATGGACAAATCCCCACCGCAATATGTATAAACATGAAAATATCTACAATTCTATCTCTATAAACATGGAAATATCTACACTGCCATCTGTACAAACATGGAAATATCTACACAGTCATCTGTTGAAACATGGAAATATCTACACCGCTATCTCTATAAACATGGAAATAACTACACCGCTATCTCTATAAACATGGAAATATCTACACCGCCATCTCCATCAACATGGAAATATACACACCGTCATCTCTTTAAACATGGAGGTATCTACAACGCCATCTACATAAACAAGAAAATATCTACACTTCCATCTATATAAACATGGAAATATCTACACCGCCATCTCTATAAACATGGAAATATCTACACTGCCATTTGTAGAAAGATGGAAATATCTACACCGCCATCTGTATAAACCTGGAAATACCTACACCGCTATCTGTATAAACATGGAAATATCTACACCGCAATCTGAATAAACATGGAAATATCTCCACTGCTCTCTGTATAAATATGAAATATCTAAACCGCTATCTCTATAAAAGTGGAAATATCTACACTGCTATCTGTATAAACATGGAAATATCCTCACTGCTATCTCTATGAACATTGATATATCTACACCGCTATCTCTATAAACATGGAAATATCTACACCGCCATCTCTATAAACATGGAAATATCTACACTGTCATCTGTATAAACATGGAAATATCTACACCGCTATCTGTATAAACATGGAAATATCTACACCGCGATCTGTATAAACATGGAAATATCTACACCGCGATCTGTATAAACATGGAAATATCTAAACCGCGATCTGTGTAAAAATGGAAATATCTACACAGCCATCTCTATAAACATGGAAATATCTACACCGCCATCTGTATAAACATGGAAATACCTACAAAGTCATCTGTATAAACATGGAAATATCTACACAGCCATCTGTATAAACATGGAAATATCTACACAGCCATCTGTATAAACCTGGAAATATCTGCACTGTCATCTATATAAACATGGAAATATCTTCAGAGAGCTCTGTATAAACATGGAAATATCGGCACAGCCATCTGTATAAACATGGAAATATCTACAACGCTATCTGTATAAACATGGAAATATCTACACCGCTATGTGTATTAACGTGGAAATATCTCCATTGCTATCTGTATAAACATGGACAAATCTCCACCGCAATATGTATAAACATGAAAATATCTACACTTCTATCTCTATAAACATGGAAATATCTACACTGCCATCTGTACAAACATGGAAATATCTACACAGTCATCTGTAGAAACATGGAAATATCTACACCGCTATCTCTATAAACATGGAAATAACTACACCGCTATCTCTATAAACATGGAAATATCTACACCGCTATCTCCATCAACATGGAAATATACACACCGCCATCTCTTTAAACATGGAGGTATCTACAACGCCATCTACATAAACAAGAAAATATCTACACTGCCATCTATATAAACATGGAAATATCTACACCGCCATCTCTATAAACATAGAAATATCTACACTGCCATTTGTAGAAAGATGGAAAATCTACACCGCCATCTGTATAAACCTGGAAATACCTACACCGCTATCTGTATAAACATGGAAATATCTACACCGCAATCTGTATAAACATGGAAATATCTCCACTGCTCTCTGTATAAATATGAAATATCTAAACCTCTATCTCTATGAAAGTGGAAATATCTACACTGCTATGTGTATAAACATGGAAATATCCTCACTGCTATCTCTATGAACATTGGTATATCTACACCGCTATCTCTATAAACATGGAAATATCTACACCGCCATCTCTATAAACATGGAAATATCTACACCGTCATCTTTATAAACATGGAAATATCTACACCGCTATCTGTATAAACATGGAAATATCTGCACCGCGATCTGTATAAACATGGAAATATCTACACCGCGATCTGTATAAACATGGAAATATCTAAACCGCTATCTGTGCAAACATGGAAATATCTACACAGCTATCTCTATAAACATGGAAATATCTACACCGCCATCTGTATAAACATGGAAATACCTACAAAGTCATCTGTATAAACATGGAAATATCTACACAGCCATCTGTATAAACATGGAAATATCTACACAGCCATCTGTATAAACCTGGAAATATCTGCACTGTCATCTATGTAAACATGGAAATATCTACAGAGAACTCTGTATAAACATGGAAATATCGGCACAGCCATCTGTATAAACATGGAAATATCTACAACGCTATCTGTATAAACATGGAAATATCTACACCGCTATGTGTATTAACGTGGAAATATCTCCATTGCTATCTGCATAAACATGGACAAATCTCCACCGCAATATGTATAAACATGAAAATATCTACACTTCTATCTCTATAAACATGGAAATATCTACACTGCCATCTGTACAAACATGGAAATATCTACACAGTCATCTGTAGAAACATGGAAATATCTACACCGCTATCTCTATAAACATGGAAATAACTACACCGCTATCTCTATAAACATGGAAATATCTACACCGCTATCTCCATCAACATGGAAATATACACACCGCCATCTCTTTAAACATGGAGGTATCTACAACGCCATCTACATAAACAAGAAAATATCTACACTGCCATCTATATAAACATGGAAATATCTACACCGCCATCTCTATAAACATAGAAATATCTACACTGCCATTTGTAGAAAGATGGAAAATCTACACCGCCATCTGTATAAACCTGGAAATACCTACACCGCTATCTGTATAAACATGGAAATATCTACACCGCAATCTGTATAAACATGGAAATATCTCCACTGCTCTCTGTATAAATATGAAATATCTAAACCTCTATCTCTATGAAAGTGGAAATATCTACACTGCTATGTGTATAAACATGGAAATATCCTCACTGCTATCTCTATGAACATTGATATATCTACACCGCTATCTCTATAAACATGGAAATATCTACACCGCCATCTCTATAAACATGGAAATATCTACACCGTCATCTGTATAAACATGGAAATATCTACACCGCTATCTGTATAAACATGGAAATATCTGCACCGCGATCTGCATAAACATGGAAATATCTACACCGCGATCTGTATAAACATGGAAATATCTAAACCGCTATCTGTGCAAACATGGAAATATCTACACAGCTATCTCTATAAACATGGAAATATCTACACCGCCATCTGTATAAACATGGAAATACCTACAAAGTCATCTGTATAAACATGGAAATATCTACGCAGCCATCTGTATAAACATGGAAATATCTACACAGCCATCTGTATAAACCTGGAAATATCTGCACTGTCATCTATGTAAACATGGAAATATCTACAGAGAACTCTGTATAAACATGGAAATATCGGCACAGCCATCTGTATAAACATGGAAATATCTACAACGATATCTGTATAAACATGGAAATATCTACACCGCTATGTGTATTAACGTGGAAATATCTCCATTGCTATCTGCATAAACATGGACAAATCTCCACCGCAATATGTATAAACCTGAAGATATCTACACTTCTATCTCTATAAACATGGAAATATCTACACTGCCATCTGTACAAACATGGAAATATCTTCACAGTCATCTGTAGAAACAAGGAAATATCTACACCGCTATCTCTATAAACATGGAAATAACTACACCGCTATCTCTATAAACATGGAAATATCTACACCGCTATCTCCATCAACATGGAAATATACACACCGCCATCTCTTTAAACATGGAGGTATCTACAACGCCATCTACATAAACAAGAAAATATCTACACTGCCATCTATATAAACATGGAAATATCTACACCGCCATCTCTATAAACATGGAAATATCTACACTGCCATTTGTAGAAAGATGGAAAATCTACACCGCCATGTGTATAAACCTGGAAATACCTACACCGCTATCTGTATAAACATGGAAATATCTACACCGCAATCTGTATAAACATGGAAATATCTCCACTGCTCTCTGTATAAATATGAAATATCTAAACCTCCATCTCTATAAAAGTGGAAATATCTACACTGCTATCTGTATAAACATGGAAATATCCTCACTGCTATCTCTATTAACATTGATATATCTACACCGCTATCTCTATAAACATGGAAATATCTACACCGCCATCTCTATAAACATGGAAATATCTACACCGTCATCTGTATAAACATGGAAATATCTACACCGCTATCTGTATAAACATGGAAATATCTGCACTGCGATCTGTATAAACATGGAAATATCTACACCGCGATCTCTATAAACATGGAAATATCTAAACCGCTATCTGTGTAAACATGGAAATATGTACACAGCTATCTCTATAAACATGGAAATATCTACACCGCCATCTGTATAAACATGGAAATACCTACAAAGTCATCTGTATAAACATGGAAATATCTACACAGCCATCTGTATAAACATGGAAATATCTACACAGCCATCTGTATAAACCTGGAAATATCTGCACTGTCATCTATATAAACATGGAAATATCTACAGAGAACTCTGTATAAACATGGAAATATCGGCACAGCCATCTGTATAAACATGGAAATATCTACAACGCTATCTGTATAAACATGGAAATATCTACACCGCTATGTGTATTAACGTGGAAATATCTCCATTGCTATCTGCATAAACATGGACAAATCCCCACCGCAATATGTATAAACATGAAAATATCTACACTTCTATCTCTATAAACATGGAAATATCTACACTGCCATCTGTACAAACATGGAAATATCTACACAGTCATCTGTTGAAACATGGAAATATCTACACCGCTATCTCTATAAACATGGAAATAACTACACCGCTATCTCTATAAACATGGAAATATCTACACCGCCATCTCCATCAACATGGAAATATACACACCGTCATCTCTTTAAACATGGAGGTATCTACAACGCCATCTACATAAACAAGAAAATATCTACACTGCCATCTATATAAACATGGAAATATCTACACCGCCATCTCTATAAACATGGAAATATCTACACTGCCATTTGTAGAAAGATGGAAATATCTACACCGCCATCTGTATAAACCTGGAAATACCTACACCGCTATCTGTATAAACATGGAAATATCTACACCGCAATCTGTATAAACATGGAAATATCTCCACTGCTCTCTGTATAAATATGAAATATCTAAACCTCTATCTCTATGAAAGTGGAAATATCTACACTGCTATGTGTATAAACATGGAAATATCCTCACTGCTATCTCTATGAACATTGATATATCTACACCGCTATCTCTATAAACATGGAAATATCTACACCGCCATCTCTATAAACATGGAAATATCTACACCGTCATCTGTATAAACATGGAAATATCTACACCGCTATCTGTATAAACATGGAAATATCTGCACCGCGATCTGTATAAACATGGAAATATCTACACCGCGATCTGTATAAACATGGAAATATCTAAACCGCTATCTGTGCAAACATGGAAATATCTACACAGCTATCTCTATAAACATGGAAATATCTACACCGCCATCTGTATAAACATGGAAATACCTACAAAGTCATCTGTATAAACATGGAAATATCTACACAGCCATCTATATAAACATGGAAATATCTACACAGCCATCTGTATAAACCTGGAAATATCTGCACTGTCATCTATGTAAACATGGAAATATCTACAGAGAACTCTGTATAAACATGGAAATATCGGCACAGCCATCTGTATAAACATGGAAATATCTACACCGCTATCTGTATAAACATGGAAATATCTACACCGCTATGTGTATTAACGTGGAAATATCTCCATTGCTATCTGCATAAACATGGACAAATCCCCACCGCAATATGTATAAACATGAAAATATCTACACTTCTATCTCTATAAACATGGAAATATCTACACTGCCATCTGTACAAACATGGAAATATCTACACAGTCATCTGTAGAAACATGGAAATATCTACACCGCTATCTCTATAAACATGGAAATAACTACACCGCTATCTCTATAAACATGGAAATATCTACACCGCCATCTCCATCAACATGGAAATATATACACCGTCATCTCTTTAAACATGGAGGTATCTACAACGCCATCTACATAAACAAGAAAATATCTACACTGCCATCTATATAAACATGGAAATATCTACACCGCCATCTCTATAAACATGGAAATATGTACACTGCCATTTGTAGAAAGATGGAAATATCTACACCGCCATCTGTATAAACCTGGAAATACCTACACCGCTATCTGTATAAACATGGAAATATCTACACCGCAATCTGTATAAACATGGAAATATCTACACTGCTCTCTGTATAAATATGAAATATCTAAACCGCTATCTCTATAAAAGTGGAAATATCTACACTGCTATCTGTATAAACATGGAAATATCCTCACTGCTATCTCTATGAACATTGATATATCTACACCGCTATCTCTATAAACATGGAAATATCTACACCGCCATCTCTATAAACATGGAAATATCTACACTGTCATCTGTATAAACATGGAAATATCTACACCGCTATCTGTATAAACATGGAAATATCTACACCGCGATCTGTATAAACATGGAAATATCTACACCGCGATCTGTATAAACATGGAAATATCTAAACCGCTATCTGTGTAAACATGGAAATATCTACACAGCCATCTCTATAAACATGGAAATATCTACACCGCCATCTGTATAAACATGGAAATACCTACAAAGTCATCTGTATAAACATGGAAATATCTACACAGCCATCTGTATAAACATGGAAATATCTACACAGCCATCAGTATAAACCTGGAAATATCTGCACTGTCATCTATATAAACATGGAAATATCTTCAGAGAGCTCTGTATAAACATGGAAATATCGGCACAGCCATCTGTATAAACATGGAAATATCTACAACGCTATCTGTATAAACATGGAAATATCTACACCGCTATGTGTATTAACGTGGAAATATCTCCATTGCTATCTGCATAAACATGGACAAATCCCCACCGCAATATGTATAAACATGAAAATATCTACACTTCTATCTCTATAAACATGGAAATATCTACACTGCCATCTGTACAAACATGGAAATATCTACACAGTCATCTGTTGAAACGTGGAAATATCTACACCGCTATCTCTATAAACATGGAAATAACTACACCGCTATCTCTATAAACATGGAAATATCTACACCGCCATCTCCATCAACATGGAAATATACACACCGTCATCTCTTTAAACATGGAGGTATCTACAACGCCATCTACATAAACAAGAAAATATCTACACTGCCATCTATATAAACATGGAAATATCTACACCGCCATCTCTATAAACATGGAAATATCTACACTGCCATTTGTAGAAAGATGGAAATATCTACACCGCCATCTGTATAAACCTGGAAATACCTACACCGCTATCTGTATAAACATGGAAATATCTACACCGCAATCTGTATAAACATGGAAATATCTCCACTGCTCTCTGTATAAATATGAAATATCTAAACCGCTATCTCTATAAAAGTGGAAATATCTACACTGCTATCTGTATAAACGTGGAAATATCCTCACTGCTATCTCTATGAACATTGATATATCTACACCGCTATCTCTATAAACATGGAAATATCTACACTGCCATCTCTATAAACATGGAAATATCTACACTGTCATCTGTATAAACATGGAAATATCTACACCGCTATCTGTATAAACATGGAAATATCTACACCGCGATCTGTATAAACATGGAAATATCTACACCGAGATCTGTATAAACATGGAAATATCTAAACCGCGATCTGTGTAAACATGGAAATATCTACACAGCCATCTCTATAAACATGGAAATATCTACACCGCCATCTGTATAAACATGGAAATACCTACAAAGTCATCTGTATAAACATGGAAATATCTACACAGCCATCTGTATAAACATGGAAATATCTACACAGCCATCTGTATAAACCTGGAAATATCTGCACTGTCATCTATATAAACATGGAAATATCTTCAGAGAGCTCTGTATAAACATGGAAATATCGGCACAGCCATCTGTATAAACATGGAAATATCTACAACGCTATCTGTATAAACATGGAAATATCTACACCGCTATGTGTATTAACGTGGAAATATCTCCATTGCTATCTGTATAAACATGGACAAATCTCCACCGCAATATGTATAAACATGAAAATATCTACACTTCTATCTCTATAAACATGGAAATATCTACACTGCCATCTGTACAAACATGGAAATATCTACACCGTCATCGGTAGAAACATGGAAATATCTACACCGCTATCTCTATAAACATGGAAATAACTACACCGCTATCTCTATAAACATGGAAATATCTACACCGCTATCTCCATCAACATGGAAATATACACACCGCCATCTCTTTAAACATGGAGGTATCTACAACGCCATCTACATAAACAAGAAAATATCTGCACTGCCATCTATATAAACATGGAAATATCTACACCGCCATCTCTATAAACATGGAAATATCTACACTGCCATTTGTAGAAAGATGGAAAATCTACACCGCCATCTGTATAAACCTGGAAATACCTACACCGCTATCTGTATCAACATGGATATATCTACACCGCAATCTGTATAAACATGGAAATATCTCCACTGCTCTCTGTATAAATATGAAATATCTAAACCGCTATCTCTATAAAAGTGGAAATATCTACACTGCTATCTGTATAAACATGGAAATATCCTCACTGCTATCTCTATGAACATTGATATATCTACACCGCTATCTCTATAAACATGGAAATATCTACACCGCCATCCCTATAAACATGGAAATATCTACACTGCCATTTGTAGAAAGATGGAAATATCCACACCGCCATCTGTATAAACGTGGAAACATCTACACCGCTATCTGTATAAACATGGAAATATCTACACCGCAATCTCTATAAACATGGAACTATCTACACCGCTCTGTGTATAAATATGAAATACCTAAACAGCTATCTCTATAAAAGTGGAAATATCTACACTGCTCTCTGTATAAACATGGAAATATCCTCACTACTATCTCTATTAACATTGATATATCTACACCGCTATCTCTATAAACATGGAAATATCTACACCGCCATCTCTATAAACATGGAAATATCTACACCGTCATCTGTATAAACATGGAAATATCTACACCGCTATCTGTATAAACATGGAAATATCTGCACCGCGATCTGTATAAACATGGAAATATCTACACCGCGATCTGTATAAACATGGAAATATCTAAACCGCTATCTGTGCAAACATGGAAATATCTACACAGCTATCTCTATAAACATGGAAATATCTACACCGCCATCTGTATAAACATGGAAATACCTACAAAGTCATCTGTATAAACATGGAAATATCTACACAGCCATCTGTATAAACATGGAAATATCTACACAGCCATCTGTATAAACCTGGAAATATCTGCACTGTCATCTATATAAACATGGAAATATCTACAGAGAACTCTGTATAAACATGGAAATATCGGCACAGCCATCTGTATAAACATGGAAATATCTACAACGCTATCTGTATAAACATGGAAATATATACACCGCTATGTGTATTAACGTGGAAATATCTCCATTGCTATCTGCATAAACATGGACAAATCTCCACCGCAATATGTATAAACATGAAAATATCTACACTTCTATCTCTATAAACATGGAATTATCTACACTGCCATCTGTACAAACATGGAAATATCTACACAGTCATCTGTAGAAACATGGAAATATCTACACCGCTATCTCTATAAACATGGAAATAACTACACCGCTATCTCTATAAACATGGAAATATCTACACCGCTATCTCCATCAACATGGAAATATACACACCGTCATCTCTTTAAACTTGGAGGTATCTACAACGCCATCTACATAAACAAGAAAATATCTACACTGCCATCTATATAAACATGGAAATATCTACACCGCCATCTCTATAAACATGGAAATATCTACACTGCCATTTGTAGAAAGATGGAAATATCTACACCGCCATCTGTATAAACCTGGAAATACCTACACCACTATCTGTATAAACATGGAAATATCTACACTGCAATCTGTATAAACATGGAAATATCTCCACTGCTCTCTGTATAAATATGAAATATCTAAACCGCTATCTCTATAAAAGTGGAAATATCTACACTGCTATCTGTATAAACATGGAAATATCCTCACTGCTATCTCTATGAACATTGATATATCTACACCGCTATCTCTATAAACATGGAAATATCTACACCGCCATCTCTATAAACATGGAAATATCTACACTGTCATCTGTATAAACATGGAAATATCTACACCGCTATCTGTATAAACATGGAAATATCTACACCGCGATCTGTATAAACATGGAAATATCTACACCGCGATCTGTATAAACATGGAAATATCTAAACTGCGATCTGTGTAAACATGGAAATATCTACACAGCCATCTCTATAAACATGGAAATATCTACACCGCCATCTGTATAAACATGGAAATACCTACAAAGTCATCTGTATAAACATGGAAATATCTACACAGCCATCTGTATAAACATGGAAATATCTACACAGCCATCTGTATAAACCTGGAAATATCTGCACTGTCATCTATATAAACATGGAAATATCTTCAGAGAGCTCTGTATAAACATGGAAATATCGGCACAGCCATCTGTATAAACATGGAAATATCTACAACGCTATCTGTATAAACATGGAAATATCTACACCGCTATGTGTATTAACGTGGAAATATCTCCATTGCTATCTGTATAAACATGGACAAATCTCCACCGCAATATGTATAAACATGAAAATATCAACACTTCTATCTCTATAAACATGGAAATATCTACACTGCCATCTGTACAAACATGGAAATATCTACACAGTCATCTGTAGAAACATGGAAATATCTACACCGCTATCTCTATAAACATGGAAATAACTACACCGCTATCTCTATAAACATGGAAATATCTACACCGCTATCTCCATCAACATGGAAATATACACACTGCCATCTCTTTAAACATGGAGGTATCTACAACGCCATCTACATAAACAAGAAAATATCTACACTGCCATCTATATAAACATGGAAATATCTACACCGCCATCTCTATAAACATGGAAATATCTACACTGCCATTTGTAGAAAGATGGAAAATCTACACCGCCATCTGTATAAACCTGGAAATACCTACACCGCTATCTGTATAAACATGGATATATCTACACCGCAATCTGTATAAACATGGAAATATCTCCACTGCTCTCTGTATAAATATGAAATATCTAAACCTCTATCTCTATAAAAGTGGAAATATCTACACTGCTATCTGTATAAACATGGAAATATCCTCACTGCTATCTCTATGAACATTGATATATCTACACCGCTATCTCTATAAACATGGAAATATCTACACCGCCATCTCTATAAACATGGAAATATCAACACTTCCATTTGTAGAAACATGGAAATATCTACACCGCCATCTGTATAAACGTGGAAATATCTACACCGCTATCTGTATAAACATGGAAATATCTACACCGCAATCTCTATAAACATGGAAATATCTACACCGCTCTGTGTATAAATATGAAATACCTAAACAGCTATCTCTATAAAAGTGGAAATATCTACACTGCTCTCTGTATAAACATGGAAATATCCTCACTACTATCTCTATTAACATTGATATATCTACACCGCTATCTCTATAAACATGGAAATATCTACACCGCCATCTCTATAAACATGGAAATATCTACACCGTCATCTGTATAAACATGGAAATATCTACACCACTATCTGTATAAACATGGAAATATCTGCACTGCGATCTGTATAAACATGGAAATATCTACACCGCGATCTGTACAAACATGGAAATATCTAAACCGCTATCTGTGTAAACATGGAAATATGTACACAGCTATCTCTATAAACATGGAAATATCTACACCGCCATCTGTATAAACATGGAAATACCTACAAAGTCATCTGTATAAACATGGAAATATCTACACAGCCATCTGTATAAACATGGAAATATCTACACAGCCATCTGTATAAACCTGGAAATATCTGCACTGTCATCTATATAAACATGGAAATATCTACAGAGAACTCTGTATAAACATGGAAATATCGGCACAGCCATCTGTATAAACATGGAAATATCTACAACGCTATCTGTATAAACATGGAAATATCTACACCGCTATGTGTATTAACGTGGAAATATCTCCATTGCTATCTGCATAAACATGGACAAATCCCCACCGCAATATGTATAAACATGAAAATATCTACACTTCTATCTCTATAAACATGGAAATATCTACACTGCCATCTGTACAAACATGGAAATATCTACACAGTCATCTGTTGAAACATGGAAATATCTACACCGCTATCTCTATAAACATGGAAATAACTACACCGCTATCTCTATAAACATGGAAATATCTACACCGCTATCTCCATCAACATGGAAATATACACACCGTCATCTCTTTAAACATGGAGGTATCTACAACGCCATCTACATAAACAAGAAAATATCTACACTGCCATCTATATAAACATGGAAATATCTACACCGCCATCTCTATAAACATGGAAATATCTACACTGCCATTTGTAGAAAGATGGAAATATCTACACCGCCATCTGTATAAACCTGGAAATACCTACACCGCTATCTGTATAAACATGGAAATATCTACACCGCAATCTGTATAAACATGGAAATATCTCCACTGCTCTCTGTATAAATATGAAATATCTAAACCGCGATCTCTATAAAAGTGGAAATATCTACACTGCTATCTGTATAAACATGGAAATATCCTCACTGCTATCTCTATGAACATTGATATATCTACACCGCTATCTCTATAAACATGGAAATATCTACACCGCCATCTCTATAAACATGGAAATATCTACACTGTCATCTGTATAAACATGGAAATATCTACACCGCTATCTGTATAAACATGGAAATATCTACACCGCGATATGTATAAACATGGAAATATCTACACCGCGATATGTATAAACATGGAAATATCTAAACCGCGATCTGTGTAAACATGGAAATATCTACACAGCCATCTCTATAAACATGGAAATATCTACACCGCCATCTGTATAAACATGGAAATACCTACAAAGCCATCTGTATAAACATGGAAATATCTACACAGCCATCTGTATAAACATGGAATTATCTACACAGCCATCTGTATAAACCTGGAAATATCTGCACTGTCATCTATATAAACATGGAAATATCTACAGAGAGCTCTGTATAAACATGGAAATATCGGCACAGCCATCTGTATAAACATGGAAATATCTACAACGCTATCTGTATAAACATGGAAATATCTACACCGCTATGTGTATTAACGTGGAAATATCTCCATTGCTATCTGTATAAACGTGGACAAATCTCCACCGCAATATGTATAAACATGAAAATATCTACACTTCTATCTCTATAAACATGGAAATATCTACACTGCCATCTGTACAAACATGGAAATATCTACACAGTCATCTGTAGAAACATGGAAATATCTACACCGCTATCTCTATAAACATGGAAATAACTACACCGCTATCTCTATAAACATGGAAATATCTACACCGCTATCTCCATCAACATGGAAATATACACACCGCCATCTCTTTAAACATGGAGGTATCTACAACGCCATCTACATAAACAAGAAAATATCTACACTGCCATCTATATAAACATGGAAATATCTACACCGCCATCTCTATAAACATGGAAATATCTACACTGCCATTTGTAGAAAGATGGAAAATCTACACCGCCATCTGTATAAACCTGGAAATACCTACACCGCTATCTGTATAAACATGGAAATATCTACACCGCAATCTGTATAAACATGGAAATATCTCCACTGCTCTCTGTATAAATATGAAATATCTAAACCTCTATCTCTATAAAAGTGGAAATATCTACACTGCTATCTGTATAAACATGGAAATATCCTCACTGCTATCTCTATGAACATTGATATATCTACACCGCTATCTCTATAAACATGGAAATATCTACACCGCCATCTCTATAAACATGGAAATATCTACACTGCCATTTGTAGAAAGATGGAAATATCTACACCGCCATCTGTATAAACGTGGAAATATCTACACCGCTATCTGTATAAACATGGAAATATCTACACCGCAATCTCTATAAATATGGAAATATCTACACCGCTCTGTGTATAAATATGAAATACCTAAACAGCTATCTCTATAAAAGTGGAAATATCTACACTGCTCTCTGTATAAACATGGAAATATCCTCACTACTATCTCTATCAACATTGATATATCTACACCGCTATCTCTATAAACATGGAAATATCTACACCGCCATCTCTATAAACATGGAATTATCTACACCGTCATCTGTATAAACATGGAAATATCTACACCGCTATCTGTATAAACATGGAAATATCTGCACCGCGATCTGTATAAACATGGAAATATCTACACCGCGATCTGTATAAACATGGAAACATCTAAACCGCGATCTGTGTAAACATGGAAATATCTACACAGCCATCTCTATAAACATGGAAATATCTACACCGCCATCTGTATAAACATGGAAATACCCACAAAGTCATCTGTATAAACATGGAAATATCTACACAGCCATCTGTATAAACATGGAAATATCTACACAGCCATCTGTATAAACCTGGAAATATCTGCACTGTCATCTATATAAACATGGAAATATCTTCAGAGAGTTCTGTATAAACATGGAAATATCGGCACAGCCATCTGTATAAACATGGAAATATCTACAACGCTATCTGTATAAACATGGAAATATCTACACCGCTATGTGTATTAACGTGGAAATATCTCCATTGCTATCTGTATAAACATGGACAAATCTCCACCGCAATATGTATAAACATGAAAATATCTACACTTCTATCTCTATAAACATGGAAATATCTACACTCCCATCTGTACAAACATGGAAATATCTACACAGTCATCTGTAGAAACATGGAAATATCTACACCGCTATCTCTATAAACATGGAAATAACTACACCGCTATCTCCATAAACATGGAAATATCTACACCGCTATCTCCATCAACATGGAAATATACACACCGCCATCTCTTTAAACATGGAGGTATCTACAACGCCATCTACATAAACAAGAAAATATCTACACTGCCATCTATATAAACATGGAAATATCTACACCGCCATCTCTATAAACATGGAAATATCTACACTGCCATTTGTAGAAAGATGGAAAATCTACACCGCCATCTGTATAAACCTGGAAATACCTACACCGCTATCTGTATAAACATGGAAATATCTACACCGCAATCTGTATAAACATGGAAATATCTCCACTGCTCTCTGTATAAATATGAAATATCTAAACCTCTATCTCTATAAAAGTGGAAATATCTACACTGCTATCTGTATAAACATGGAAATATCCTCACTGCTCTCTCTATGAACATTGATATATCTACACCGCTATCTCTATAAACATGGAAATATCTACACCGCCATCTCTATAAACATGGAAATATCTACACTGTCATCTGTATAAACATGGAAATATCTACACGGCTATCTGTATAAATATGGAAATATCTACACCGTGATCTGTATAAACATGGAAATATCTACACCGCGATCTGTATAAACATGGAAATATCTACACCGCAATCTCTATAAACATGGAAATATCTACACCGCTCTGTGTATAAATATGAAATACCTAAACAGCTCTCTCTATAAAAGTGGAAATATCTACACTGCTCTCTGTATAAACATGGAAATATCCTCACTACTATCTCTATTAACATTGATATATCTACACCGCTATCTCTATAAACATGGAAATATCTACACCGCCATCTCTATAAACATGGAAATATCTACACCGTCATCTGTATAAACATGGAAATATCTACACCGCTATCTGTATAAACATGGAAATATCTGCACTGCAATCTGTATAAACATGGAAATATCTACACCGCGATCTGTATAAACATGGAAATATCTAAACCGCTATCTGTGTAAACATGGAAATATGTACACAGCTATCTCTATAAACATGGAAATATCTACACCGCCATCTGTATAAACATGGAAATACCTACAAAGTCATCTGTATAAACATGGAAATATCTACACAGCCATCTGTATAAACATGGAAATATCTACACAGCCATCTGTATAAACCTGGAAATATCTGCACTGTCATCTATATAAACATGGAAATATCTACAGAGAACTCTGTATAAACATGGAAATATCGGCACAGCCATCTGTATAAACATGGAAATATCTACAACGCTATCTGTATAAACATGGAAATATCTACACCGCTATGTGTATTAACGTGGAAATATCTCCATTGCTATCTGCATAAACATGGAAAAATCCCCACCGCAATATGTATAAACATGAAAATATCTACACTTCTATCTCTATAAACATGGAAATATCTACACTGCCATCTGTACAAACATGGAAATATCTACACAGTCATCTGTTGAAACATGGAAATATCTACACCGCTATCTCTATAAACATGGAAATAACTACACCGCTATCTCTATAAACATGGAAATATCTACACCGCCATCTCCATCAACATGGAAATATACACACCGTCATCTCTTTAAACATGGAGGTATCTACAACGCCATCTTCATAAACAAGAAAATATCTACACTGCCATCTATATAAACATGGAAATATCTACACCGCCATCTCTATAAACATGGAAATATCTACACTGCCATTTGTAGAAAGATGGAAATATCTACACCGCCATCTGTATAAACCTGGAAATACCTACACCGCTATCTGTATAAACATGGAAATATCTACACCGCAATCTGTATAAACATGGAAATATCTCCACTGCTCTCTGTATAAATATGAAATATCTAAACCGCGATCTCTATAAAAGTGGAAATATCTACACTGCTATCTGTATAAACATGGAAATATCCTCACTGCTATCTCTATGAACATTGATATATCTACACCGCTATCTCTATAAACATGGAAATATCTACACCGCCATCTCTATAAACATGGAAATATCTACACTGTCATCTGTATAAACATGGAAATATCTACACCGCTATCTGTATAAACATGGAAATATCTACACCGCGATCTGTATAAACATGGAAATATCTACACCGCGATCTGTATAAACATGGAAATATCTAAACCGCGATCTGTGTAAACATGGAAATATCTACACAGCCATCTCTATAAACATGGAAATATCTACACCGCCATCTGTATAAACATGGAAATACCTACAAAGCCATCTGTATAAACATGGAAATATCTACACAGCCATCTGTATAAACATGGAATTATCTACACAGCCATCTGTATAAACCTGGAAATATCTGCACTGTCATCTATATAAACATGGAAATATCTACAGAGAGCTCTGTATAAACATGGAAATATCGGCACAGCCATCTGTATAAACATGGAAATATCTACAACGCTATCTGTATAAACATGGAAATATCTACACCGCTATGTGTATTAACGTGGAAATATCTCCATTGCTATCTGTATAAACGTGGACAAATCTCCACCGCAATATGTATAAACATGAAAATATCTACACTTCTATCTCTATAAACATGGAAATATCTACACTGCCATCTGTACAAACATGGAAATATCTACACAGTCATCTGTAGAAACATGGAAATATCTACACCGCTATCTCTATAAACATGGAAATAACTACACCGCTATCTCTATAAACATGGAAATATCTACACCGCTATCTCCATCAACATGGAAATATACACACCGCCATCTCTTTAAACATGGAGGTATCTACAACGCCATCTACATAAACAAGAAAATATCTACACTGCCATCTATATAAACATGGAAATATCTACACCGCCATCTCTATAAACATGGAAATATCTACACTGCCATTTGTAGAAAGATGGAAAATCTACACCGCCATCTGTACAAACCTGGAAATACCTACACCGCTATCTGTATAAACATGGAAATATCTACACCGCAATCTGTATAAACATGGAAATATCTCCACTGCTCTCTGTATAAATATGAAATATCTAAACCTCTATCTCTATAAAAGTGGAAATATCTACACTGCTATCTGTATAAACATGGAAATATCCTCACTGCTATCTCTATGAACATTGATATATCTACACCGCTATCTCTATAAACATGGAAATATCTACACCGCCATCTCTATAAACATGGAAATATCTACACTGCCATTTGTAGAAAGATGGAAATATCTACACCGCCATCTGTATAAACGTGGAAATATCTACACCGCTATCTGTATAAACATGGAAATATCTACACCGCAATCTCTATAAATATGGAAATATCTACACCGCTCTGTGTATAAATATGAAATACCTAAACAGCTATCTCTATAAAAGTGGAAATATCTACACTGCTCTCTGTATAAACATGGAAATATCCTCACTACTATCTCTATTAACATTGATATATCTACACCGCTATCTCTATAAACATGGAAATATCTACACCGCCATCTCTATAAACATGGAATTATCTACACCGTCATCTGTATAAACATGGAAATATCTACACCGCTATCTGTATAAACATGGAAATATCTGCACCGCGATCTGTATAAACATGGAAATATCTACACCGCGATCTGTATAAACATGGAAATATCTAAACCGCTATCTGTGTAAACATGGAAATATCTACACTGCTATCTCTATAAACATGGAAATATCTACACCGCCATCTGTATAAACATGGAAATACCTACAAAGTCATCTGTATAAACATGGAAATATCTACACAGCCATCTGTATAAACATGGAAATATCTACACAGCCATCTGTATAAACCTGGAAATATCTGCACTGTCATCTATATAAACATGGAAATATCTACAGAGGACTCTGTATAAACATGGAAATATCGGCACAGCCATCTGTATAAACATGGAAATATCTACAACGCTATCGGTATAAACATGGAAATATCTACACCGCTATGTGTATTAACGTGGAAATATCTCCATTGCTATCTGCATAAACATGGACAAATCCCCACCGCAATATGTGTAAACATGAAAATATCTACACTTCTATCTCTATAAACATGGAAATATCTACACTGCCATCTGTACAAACATGGAAATATCTACACAGTCATCTGTTGAAACATGGAAATATCTACACCGCTATCTCTATAAACATGGAAATAACTACACCGCTATCTCTATAAACATGGAAATATCTACACCGCCATCTCCATCAACATGGAAATATACACACCGTCATCTCTTTAAACATGGAGGTATCTACAACGCCATCTACATAAACAAGAAAATATCTACACTGCCATCTATATAAACATTTAAATATCTACACCGCCATCTCTATAAACATGGAAATATCTACACTGCCATTTGTAGAAAGATGGAAATATCTACACCGCCATCTGTATAAACCTGGAAATACCTACAGCGCTATCTGTATAAACATGGAAATATCTACACCGCAATCTGTATAAACATGGAAATATCTCCACTGCTCTCTGTATAAATATGAAATATCTAAACCGCTATCTCTATAAAAGTGGAAATATCTACACTGCTATCTGTATAAACATGGAAATATCCTCACTGCTATCTCTATGAACATTGATATATCTACACCGCTATCTCTATAAACATGGAAATATCTACACTGCCATCTCTATAAACATGGAAATATCTACACCGCCATCTGTATAAACATGGAAATACCTACAAAGTCATCTGTATAAACATGGAAATATCTACACAGCCATCTGTATAAACATGGAAATATCTACACAGCCATCTGTATAAACCTGGAAATATCTGCACTGTCATCTATATAAACATGGAAATATCTTCAGAGAGTTCTGTATAAACATGGAAATATCGGCACAGCCATCTGTATAAACATGGAAATATCTACAACGCTATCTGTATAAACATGGAAATATCTACACCGCTATGTGTATTAACGTGGAAATATCTCCATTGCTATCTGTATAAACATTTACAAATCTCCACCGCAATATGTATAAACATGAAAATATCTACACTTCTATCTCTATAAACATGGAAATATCTACACTCCCATCTGTACAAACATGGAAATATCTACACAGTCATCTGTAGAAACATGGAAATATCTACACCGCTATCTCTATAAACATGGAAATAACTACACCGCTATCTCTATAAACATGGAAATATCTACACCGCTATCTCCATCAATATGGAAAGATACACACCGCCATCTCTTTAAACATGGAGGTATCTACAACGCCATCTACATAAACAAGAAAATATCTACACTGCCATCTATATAAACATGGAAATATCTACACCGCCATCTCTATAAACATGGAAATATCTACACTGCCATTTGTAGAAAGATGGAAAATCTACACCGCCATCTGTATAAACCTGGAAATACCTACATCGCTATCTGTATAAACATGGAAATATCTACACCGCAATCTGTATAAACATGGAAATATCTCCACTGCTCTCTGTATAAATATGAAATATCTAAACCTCTATCTCTATAAAAGTGGAAATATCTACACTGCTATCTGTATAAACATGGAAATATCCTCACTGCTATCTCTATGAACATTGATATATCTACACCGCTATCTCTATAAACATGGAAATATCTACACCGCCATCTCTATAAACATGGAAATATCTACACTGTCATCTGTATAAACATGGAAATATCTACACGGCTATCTGTATAAATATGGAAATATCTACACCGCGATCTGTATAAACATGGAAATATCTACACCGCGATCTGTATAAACATGGAAATATCTACACCGCAATCTCTATAAACATGGAAATATCTACACCGCTCTGTGTATAAATATGAAATACCTAAACAGCTCTCTCTATAAAAGTGGAAATATCTACACTGCTCTCTGTATAAACATGGAAATATCCTCACTACTATCTCTATTAACATTGATATATCTACACCGCTATCTCTATAAACATGGAAATATCTACACCGCCATCTCTATAAACATGGAAATATCTACACCGTCATCTGTATAAACATGGAAATATCTACACCGCTATCTGTATAAACATGGAAATATCTGCACTGCAATCTGTATAAACATGGAAATATCTACACCGCGATCTGTATAAACATGGAAATATCTAAACCGCTATCTGTGTAAACATGGAAATATGTACAAAGCTATCTCTATAAACATGGAAATATCTACACCGCCATCTGTATAAACATGGAAATACCTACAAAGTCATCTGTATAAACATGGAAATATCTACACAGCCATCTGTATAAACATGGAAATATCTACACAGCCATCTGTATAAACCTGGAAATATCTGCACTGTCATCTATATAAACATGGAAATATCTACAGAGAACTCTGTATAAACATGGAAATATCGGCACAGCCATCTGTATAAACATGGAAATATCTACAACGCTATCTGTATAAACATGGAAATATCTACACCGCTATGTGTATTAACGTGGAAATATCTCCATTGCTATCTGCATAAACATGGAAAAATCCCCACCGCAATATGTATAAACATGAAAATATCTACACTTCTATCTCTATAAACATGGAAATATCTACACTGCCATCTGTACAAACATGGAAATATCTACACAGTCATCTGTTGAAACATGGAAATATCTACACCGCTATCTCTATAAACATGGAAATAACTACACCGCTATCTCTATAAACATGGAAATATCTACACCGCCATCTCCATCAACATGGAAATATACACACCGTCATCTCTTTAAACATGGAGGTATCTACAACGCCATCTTCATAAACAAGAAAATATCTACACTGCCATCTATATAAACATGGAAATATCTACACCGCCGTCTCTATAAACATGGAAATATCTACACTGCCATTTGTAGAAAGATGGAAATATCTACACCGCCATCTGTATAAACCTGGAAATACCTACACCGCTATCTGTATAAACATGGAAATATCTACACCGCAATCTGTATAAACATGGAAATATCTCCACTGCTCTCTGTATAAATATGAAATATCTAAACCGCTATCTCTATAAAAGTGGAAATATCTACACTGCTATCTGTATAAACATGGAAATATCCTCACTGCTATCTCTATGAACATTGATATATCTACACCGCTATCTCTATAAACATGGAAATATCTACACCGCCATCTCTATAAACATGGAAATATCTACACTGTCATCTGTATAAACATGGAAATATCTACACCGCTATCTGTATAAACATGGAAATATCTACACCGCGATCTGTATAAACATGGAAATATCTACACCGCGATCTGTATAAACATGGAAATATCTAAACCGCGATCTGTGTAAACATGGAAATATCTACACAGCCATCTCTATAAACATGGAAATATCTACACCGCCATCTGTATAAACATGGAAATACCTACAAAGCCATCTGTATAAACATGGAAATATCTACACAGCCATCTGTATAAACATGGAATTATCTACACAGCCATCTGTATAAACCTGGAAATATCTGCACTGTCATCTATATAAACATGGAAATATCTACAGAGAGCTCTGTATAAACATGGAAATATCGGCACAGCCATCTGTATAAACATGGAAATATCTACAACGCTATCTGTATAAACATGGAAATATCTACACCGCTATGTGTATTAACGTGGAAATATCTCCATTGCTATCTGTATAAACATGGACAAATCTCCACCGCAATATGTATAAACATGAAAATATCTACACTTCTATCTCTATAAACATGGAAATATCTACACTGCCATCTGTACAAACATGGAAATATCTACACAGTCATCTGTAGAAACATGGAAATATCTACACCGCTATCTCTATAAACCTGAAATAACTACACCGCTATCTCTATAAACATGGAAATATCTACACCGCTATCTCCATCAACATGGAAATATACACACCGCCATCTCTTTAAACATGGAGGTATCTACAACGCCATCTACATAAACAAGAAAATATCTACACTGCCATCTATATAAACATGGAAATATCTACACCGCCATCTCTATAAACATGGAAATATCTACACTGCCATTTGTAGAAAGATGGAAAATCTACACCGCCATCTGTATAAACCTGGAAATACCTACACTGCTATCTGTATAAACATGGAAATATCTACACCGCAATCTGTATAAACATGGAAATATCTCCACTGCTCTCTGTATAAATATGAAATATCTAAACCGCTATCTCTATAAAAGTGGAAATATCTACACTACTATCTGTATAAACATGGAAATATCCTCACTGCTATCTCTATGAACATTGATATATCTACACCGCTATCTCTATAAACATGGAAATATCTACACCGCCATCTCTATAAACATGGAAATATCTACACTGTCATCTGTATAAACATGGAAATATCTACACCGCTATCTGTATAAACATGGAAATATCTACACCGCGATCTGTATAAACATGGAAATATCTACACCGCGATCTGTATAAACATGGAAATATCTAAACCGCGATCTGTGTAAACATGGAAATATCTACACAGCCATCTCTATAAACATGGAAATATCTACACCGCCATCTGTATAAACATGGAAATACCTACAAAGTCATCTGTATAAACATGGAAATATCTACACAGCCATCTGTATAAACATGGAAATATCTACACAGCCATCTGTATAAACCTGGAAATATCTGCACTGTCATCTATATAAACATGGAAATATCTTCAGAGAGCTCTGTATAAACATGGAAATATCGGCACAGCCATCTGTATAAACATGGAAATATCTACAACGCTATCTGTATAAACATGGAAATATCTACACCGCTATGTGTATTAACGTGGAAATATCTCCATTGCTATCTGTATAAACATGGACAAATCTCCACCGCAATATGTATAAACCTGAAAATATCTACACTTCTATCTCTATAAACATGGAAATATCTACACTGCCATCTGTACAAACATGGAAATATCTACACAGTCATCTGTAGAAACATGGAAATATCTACACCGCTATCTCTATAAACATGGAAATAACTACACCGCTATCTCTATAAACATGGAAATATCTACACCGCTATCTCCATCAACATGGAAATATACACACCGCCATCTCTTTAAACATGGAGGTATCTACAACGCCATCTACATAAACAAGAAAATATCTACACTGCCATCTATATAAACATGGAAATATCTACACCGCCATCTCTATAAACATGGAAATATCTACACTGCCATTTGTAGAAAGATGGAAAATCTACACCGCCATCTGTATAAACCTGGAAATACCTACACCGCTATCTGTATAAACATGGAAATATCTACACCGCAATCTGTATAAACATGGAAATATCTCCACTGCTCTCTGTATAAATATGAAATATCTAAACCGCTATCTCTATAAAAGTGGAAATATCTACACTGCTATCTGTATAAACATGGAAATATCCTCACTGCTATCTCTATGAACATTGATATATCTACACCGCTATCTCTATAAACATGGAAATATCTACACCGCCGTCTCTATAAACATGGAAATATCTACACCGTCATCTGTATAAACATGGAAATATCTACACCGCTATCTGTATAAACGTGGAAATATCTACACCGCTATCTGTATAAACATGGAAATATCTACACCGCAATCTCTATAAACATGGAAATATCTACACCGCTCTGTGTATAAATATGAAATACCTAAACAGCTATCTCTATAAAAGTGGAAATGTCTACACTGCTCTCTGTATAAACATGGAAATATCCTCACTACTATCTCTATGAACATTGATATATCTACACCGCTATCTCTATAAACATGGAAATATCTACACCGCCATCTCTATAAACATGGAAATATCTACACCGTCATCTGTATAAACATGGAAATATCTACACCGCTATCTGTATAAACATGGAAATATCTGCACTGCGATCTGTATAAACATGGAAATATCTACACCGCGATCTGTATAAACATGGAAATATCTAAACCGCTATCTGTGTAAACATGGAAATATGTACACAGCTATCTCTATAAACATGGAAATATCTACACCGCCATCTGTATAAACATGGAAATACCTACAAAGTCATCTGTATAAACATGGAAATATCTACACAGCCATCTGTATAAACCTGGAAATAACTACACAGCCATCTGTATAAACCTGGAAATATCTGCACTGTCATCTATATAAACATGGAAATATCTACAGAGAACTCTGTATAAACATGGAAATATCGGCACAGCCATCTGTATAATCATGGAAATATCTACAACGCTATCTGTATAAACATGGAAATATCTGCACCGCGATCTGTATAAACATGGAAATATCTACACCGCTATCTGTATAAACATGGAAATATCTAAACCGCTATCTGTGTAAACATGGAAATATCTACACAGCTATCTCTATAAACATGGAAATATCTACACCACCATCTGTATAAACATGGAAATACCTACAAAGTCATCTGTATAAACATGGAAATATCTACACAGCCATCTGTATAAACATGGAAATATCTACACAGCCATCTGTATAAACCTGGAAATATCTGCACTGTCATCTATTTAAACATGGAAATATCTACAGAGAACTCTGTATAAACATGGAAATATCGGCACAGCCATCTGTATAAACATGGAAATATCTACAACGCTATCTGTATAAACATGGAAATATCTACACCGCTATGTGTATTAACGTGGAAATATCTCCATTGCTATCTGCATAAACATGGACAAATCTCCACCGCAATATGTATAAACATGAAAATATCTACACTTCTATCTCTATCAACATGGAAATATCTACACTGCCATCTGTACAAACATGGAAATATCTACACAGTCATCTGTTGAAACATGGAAATATCTACACCGCTATCTCTATAAACATGGAAATAACTACCCCGCTATCTCTATAAACATGGAAATATCTACACCGCTATCTCCATCAACATGGAAATATACACACCGCCATCTCTTTAAACATGGAGGTATCTACAACGCCATCTACATAAACAAGAAAATATCTACACTGCCATCTATATAAACATGGAAATATCTACACCGCCATCTCTATAAACATGGAAATATCTACACTGCCATTTGTAGAAAGATGGAAATATCTACACCGCCATCTGTATAAACCTGGAAATACCTACACCGCTATCTGTATAAACATGGAAATATCTACACCGCAATCTGTATAAACATGGAAATATCTCCACTGCTCTCTGCATAAATATGAAATATCTAAACCGCTATCTCTATAAAAGTGGAAATATCTACACTGCTATCTGTATAAACATGGAAATATCCTCACTGCTATCTCTATGAACATTGATATATCTACACCGCTATCTCTATAAACATGGAAATATCTACACCGCAATCTCTATAAACATGGAAATTTCTACACCGTCATCTGTATAAACATGGAAATATCTACACCGCTATCTGTATAAACATGGAAATATCTACACCGCGATCTGTATAAACATGGAAATATCTACACCGCGATCTGTATAAACATGGAAATATCTAAACCGCTATCTGTGTAAACATGGAAATATCTACACAGCTATCTCTATAAACATGGAAATATCTACACCGCCATCTGTATAAACATGGAAATACCTACAAAGTCATCTGTATAAACATGGAAATATCTACACAGCCATCTGTATAAACATGGAAATATCTACACAGCCATCTGTATAAACCTGGAAATATCTGCACTGTCATCTATATAAACATGGAAATATCTACAGAGAACTCTGTATAAACATGGAAATATCGGCACAGCCATCTGTATAAACATGGAAATATCTACAACGCTATCTGTATAAACATGGAAATATCTACACCGCTATGTGTATTAACATGGAAATATCTCCATTGCTATCTGTATAAACATGGACAAATCTCCACCGCAATATGTATAAACATGAAAATATCTACACTTCTATCTCTATAAACATGGAAATATCTACACTGCCATCTGTACAAACATGGAAATATCTACACCGTCATCTGTAGAAACATGGAAATATCTACACCGCTATCTCTATAAACATGGAAATAACTACACCGCTATCTCTATAAACATTTAAATATCTACACCGCTATCTCCATCAACATGGAAATATACACACCGCCATCTCTTTAAACATGGAGGTATCTACAACGCCATCTACATAAACAAGAAAATATCTACACTGCCATCTATATAAACATGGAAATATCTACACCGCCATCTCTATAAACATGGAAATATCTACACTGCCATTTGTAGAAAGATGGAAATATCTACACCGCCATCTGTATAAACCTGGAAATACCTACACCGCTATCTGTATAAACATGGAAATATCTCCACTGCTCTCTGTATAAATATGAAATATCTAAACCGCTATCTCTATAAAAGTGGAAATATCTACACTGCTATCTGTATAAACATGGAAATATCCTCACTGCTATCTCTATGAACATTGATATATCTACACCGCTATCTCTATAAACACGGAAATATCTACACCGCCATCTCTATAAACATGGAAATATCTACACCGTCATCTGTATAAACATGGAAATATCTACACCGCTATCTGTATAAACATGGAAATATCTACACCGCGATCTGTATAAACATGGAAATATCTACACCGCGATCTGTATAAACATGGAAATATCTAAACCGCTATCTGTGTAAACATGGAAATATCTACACAGCTATCTCTATAAACATGGAAATATCTACACCGCCATCTGTATAAACATGGAAATACCTACAAAGTCATCTGTATAAACATGGAAATATCTACACAGCCATCTGTATAAACATGGAAATATCTACACAGCCATCTGTATAAACCTGGAAATATCTGCACTGTCATCTATATAAACATGGAAATATCTACATGAACTCTGTATAAACATGGAAATATCGGCACAGCCATCTGTATAATCATGGAAATATCTACAACGCTATCTGTATAAACATGGAAATATCTACACCGCTATGTGTATTAACGTGGAAATATCTCCATTGCTATCTGTATAAACATGGACAAATCTCCACCGCAATATGTATAAACATGAAAATATCTACACTTCTATCTCTATAAACATGGAAATATCTACACTGCCATCTGAACAAACATGGAAATATCTACACAGTCATCTGTAGAAACATGGAAATATCTACACCGCTATCTCTATAAACATGGAAATAACTACACCGCTATCTCTATAAACATGGAAATATCTACACCGCTATCTCCATCAACATGGAAATATACACACCGCCATCTCTTTAAACATGGAGGTATCTACAACGCCATCTACATAAACAAGAAAATATCTACACTGCCATCTATATAAACATGGAAATATCTACACCGCCAACTCTATAAACATGGAAATATCTACACTGCCATTTATAGACAGTTGGAAATATCTACACCGCCATCTCTATAAACGTGGAAATATCTACACCGCTATCTATATAAACATGGAAATATCTACACTGCTATCTGAATAAACATGGAAATATCTACACCGCTATCTCTATAAACATGGAAATAACTACACCGCTATCTCTATAAACATGGAAATATCTACACCGCTATCTCCATCAACATGGAAATATACACACCGCCATCTCTTTAAACATGGAGGTATCTACAACGCCATCTACATAAACAAGAAAATATCTACACTGCCATCTATATAAACATGGAAATATCTACACCGCCATCTCTATAAACATGGAAATATCTACACTGCCATTTATAGAAAGTTGGAAATATCTACACCGCCATCTGTATAAACGTGGAAATATCTACACCGCTATCTATATAAACATGGAAATATCTACACCGCAATCTGAATAAACATGGAAATATCTACACCGCTCTCTGTATAAATATGAAATACCTAAACCGCTATCTCTATAAAAGTGGAAATATCTACACTGCTATCTGTATAAACATAGAAATATCCTCACTGCTATCTCTATGAACATTGATATATCTACACCGCTATCTCTATAAACATGGAAATATCTACACCGCCATCTCTATAAACATGGAAATATCTACACCGTCATCTGTATAAACATGGAAATATCTACACCGCTATCTGTATAAACATGGAAATATCTGCACCGCGATCTGTATAAACATGGAAATATCTACACCGCGATCTGTATAAACATGGAAATATCTAAACCGCTATCTGTGTAAACATGGAAATATCTACACAGCTATCTCTATAAACATGGAAATATCTACACCGCCATCTGTATAAACATGGAAATACCTACAAAGTCATCTGTATAAACATGGAAATATCTACACAGCCATCTGTATAAACATGGAAATATCTCCACTGCTCTCTGTATAAATATGAAATATCTAAACCGCTATCTCCATAAAAGTGGAAATATCTACACTGCTATCTGTATAAACATGGAAATATCCTCACTGCTATCTCTATGAACATTGATATATCTACACCGCTATCTCTATAAACATGGAAATATCTACACCGCAATCTCTATAAACATGGAAATTTCTACACCGTCATCTGTATAAACATGGAAATATCTACACCGCTATCTGTATAAACATGGAAATATCTACACCGCGATCTGTATAAACATGGAAATATCTACACCGCGATCTGTATAAACATGGAAATATCTAAACCGCTATCTGTGTAAACATGGAAATATCTACACAGCTATCTCTATAAACATGGAAATATCTACACCGCCATCTGTATAAACATGGAAATACCTACAAAGTCATCTGTATAAACATGGAAATATCTACACAGCCATCTGTATAAACATGGAAATATCTACACAGCCATCTGTATAAACCTGGAAATATCTGCACTGTCATCTATATAAACATGGAAATATCTACAGAGAACTCTGTATAAACATGGAAATATCGGCACAGCCATCTGTATAAACATGGAAATATCTACAACGCTATCTGTATAAACATGGAAATATCTACACCGCTATGTGTATTAACATGGAAATATCTCCATTGCTATCTGTATAAACATGGACAAATCTCCACCGCAATATGTATAAACATGAAAATATCTACACTTCTATCTCTATAAACATGGAAATATCTACACTGCCATCTGTACAAACATGGAAATATCTACACCGTCATCGGTAGAAACATGGAAATATCTACACCGCTATCTCTATAAACATGGAAATAACTACACCGCTATCTCTATAAACATGGAAATATCTACACCGCTATCTCCATCAACATGGAAATATACACACCGCCATCTCTTTAAACATGGAGGTATCTACAACGCCATCTACATAAACAAGAAAATATCTACACTGCCATCTATATAAACATGGAAATATCTACACCGCCATCTCTATAAACATGGAAATATCTACACTGCCATTTGTAGAAAGATGGAAATATCTACACCGCCATCTGTATAAACCTGGAAATACCTACACCGCTATCTGTATAAACATGGAAATATCTCCACTGCTCTCTGTATAAATATGAAATATCTAAACCGCTATCTCTATAAAAGTGGAAATATCTACACTGCTATCTGTATAAACATGGAAATATCCTCACTGCTATCTCTATGAACATTGATATATCTACACCGCTATCTCTATAAACACGGAAATATCTACACCGCCATCTCTATAAACATGGAAATATCTACACCGTCATCTGTATAAACATGGAAATATCTACACCGCTATCTGTATAAACATGGAAATATCTACACCGCGATCTGTATAAACATGGAAATATCTACACCGCGATCTGTATAAACATGGAAATATCTAAACCGCTATCTGTGTAAACATGGAAATATCTACACAGCTATCTCTATAAACATGGAAATATCTACACCGCCATCTGTATAAACATGGAAATACCTACAAAGTCATCTGTATAAACATGGAAATATCTACACAGCCATCTGTATAAACATGGAAATATCTACACAGCCATCTGTATAAACCTGGAAATATCTGCACTGTCATCTATATAAACATGGAAATATCTACAGAGAACTCTGTATAAACATGGAAATATCGGCACAGCCATCTGTATAATCATGGAAATATCTACAACGCTATCTGTATAAACATGGAAATATCTACACCGCTATGTGTATTAACGTGGAAATATCTCCATTGCTATCTGTATAAACATGGACAAATCTCCACCGCAATATGTATAAACATGAAAATATCTACACTTCTATCTCTATAAACATGGAAATATCTACACTGCCATCTGAACAAACATGGAAATATCTACACAGTCATCTGTAGAAACATGGAAATATCTACACCGCTATCTCTATAAACATGGAAATAACTACACCGCTATCTCTATAAACATGGAAATATCTACACCGCTATCTCCATCAACATGGAAATATACACACCGCCATCTCTTTAAACATGGAGGTATCTACAACGCCATCTACATAAACAAGAAAATATCTACACTGCCATCTATATAAACATGGAAATATCTACACCGCCAACTCTATAAACATGGAAATATCTACACTGCAATTTATAGACAGTTGGAAATATCTACACCGCCATCTGTATAAACGTGGAAATATCTACACCGCTATCTATATAAACATGGAAATATCTACACTGCTATCTGAATAAACATGGAAATATCTACACCGCTATATCTATAAACATGGAAATAACTACACCGCTATCTCTATAAACATGGAAATATCTACACCGCTATCTCCATCAACATGGAAATATACACACCGCCATCTCTTTAAACATGGAGGTATCTACAACGCCATCTACATAAACAAGAAAATATCTACACTGCCATCTATATAAACATGGAAATATCTACACCGCCATCTCTATAAACATGGAAATATCTACACTGCCATTTATAGAAAGTTGGAAATATCTACACCGCCATCTGTATAAACGTGGAAATATCTACACCGCTATCTATATAAACATGGAAATATCTACACCGCAATCTGAATAAACATGGAAATATCTACACCGCTCTCTGTATAAATATGAAATACCTAAACCGCTATCTCTATAAAAGTGGAAATATCTACACTGCTATCTGTATAAACATGGAAATATCCTCACTGCTATCTCTATGAACATTGATATATCTACACCGCTATCTCTATAAACATGGAAATATCTACACCGCCATCTCTATAAACATGGAAATATCTACACCGTCATCTGTATAAACATGGAAATATCTACACAGCTATCTGTATAAACATGGAAATATCTGCACCGCGATCTGTATAAACGTGGAAATATCTACACCGCGATCTGTATAAACATGGAAATATCTAAACCGCTATCTGTGTAAACATGGAAATATCTACACAGCTATCTCTATAAACATGGAAATATCTACACCGCCATCTGTATAAACATGGAAATACCTACAAAGTCATCTGTATAAACATGGAAATATCTACACAGCCATCTGTATAAACATGGAAATATCTACACAGCCATCTGTATAAACCTGGAAATATCTGCACTGTCATCTATATAAACATGGAAATATCTACAGAGAACTCTGTATACACATGGAAATATCGGCACAGCCATCTGTATAAACATGGAAATATCTACAACGCTATCTGTATAAACATGGAAATATCTACACCGCTATGTGTATTAACGTGGAAATATCTCCATTGCTATCTGCATAAACATGGACAAATCTCCACCGCAATATGTATAAACATGAAAATATCTACACTTCTATCTCTATCAACATGGAAATATCTACACTGCCATCTGTACAAACATGGAAATATCTACACAGTCATCTGTAGAAACATGGAAATATCTACACCGCTATCTCTATAAACATGGAAATAACTACACCGCTATCTCTATAAACATGGAAATATCTACACCGCTATCTCCATCAACATGGAAATATACACACCGCCATCTCTTTAAACATGGAGGTATCTACAACGCCATCTACATAAACAAGAAAATATCTACACTGCCATCTATATAAACATGGAAATATCTACACCGCCATCTCTATAAACATGGAAATATCTACACTGCCATTTGTAGAAAGATGGAAATATCTACACCGCCATCTGTATAAACCTGGAAATACCTACACCGCTATCTGTATAAACATGGAAATATCTACACCGCAATCTGTATAAACATGGAAATATCTCCACTGCTCTCTGTATAAATATGAAATATCTAAACCGCTATCTCTATAAAAGTGGAAATATCTACACTGCTATTTGTATAAACATGGAAATATCCTCACTGCTATCTCTATGAACATTGATATACCTACACCGCTATCTCTATAAACATGGAAATATCTACACCGCCATCTCTATAAACATGGAAATATCTACACCGTCATCTGTATAAACATGGAAATATCTACACCGCTATCTGTATAAACATGGAAGTATCTACACCGCGATCTGTATAAACATGGAAATATCTACACCGCGATCTGTATAAACATGGAAATATCTAAACCGCTATCTGTGTAAACATGGAAATATCTACACAGCTATCTCTATAAACATGGAAATATCTACACCGCCATCTGTATAAACATGGAAATACCTACAAAGTCATCTGTATAAACATGGAAATATCTACACAGCCATCTGTATAAACATGGAAATATCTACACAGCCATCTGTATAAACCTGGAAATATCTGCACTGTCATCTATATAAACATGGAAATATCTACAGAGAACTCTGTATAAACATGGAAATATCGGCACAGCCATCTGTATAAACATGGAAATATCTACAACGCTATCTGTATAAACATGGAAATATCTACACCGCTATGTGTATTAACATGGAAATATCTCCATTGCTATCTGTATAAACATGGACAAATCTCCACCGCAATATGTATAAACATGAAAATATCTTCACTTCTATCTCTATAAACATGGAAATATCTACACTGCCATCTGTACAAACATGGAAATATCTACACCGTCATCTGTAGAAACATGGAAATATCTACACCGCTATCTCTATAAACATGGAAATAACTACACCGCTATCTCTATAAACATGGAAATATCTACACCGCTATCTCCATCAACATGGAAATATACACACCGCCATCTCTTTAAACATGGAGGTATCTACAACGCCATCTACATAAACAAGAAAATATCTACACTGCCATCTATATAAACATGGAAATATCTACACCGCCATCTCTATAAACATGGAAATATCTACACTGCCATTTGTAGAAAGATGGAAATATCTACACCGCCATCTGTATAAACCTGGAAATACCTACACCGCTATCTGTATAAACATGGAAATATCTCCACTGCTCTCTGTATAAATATGAAATATCTAAACCGCTATCTCTATAAAAGTGGAAATATCTACACTGCTATCTGTATAAACATGGAGATATCCTCACTGCTATCTCTATGAACATTGATATATCTACACCGCTATCTCTATAAACATGGAAATATCTACACCGCCATCTCTATAAACATGGAAATATCTACACCGTCATCTGTATAAACATGGAAATATCTACACCGCTATCTGTATAAACATGGAAATATCTACACCGCGATCTGTATAAACATGGAAATATCTACACCGCGATCTGTATAAACATGGAAATATCTAAACCGCTATCTGTGTAAACATGGAAATATCTACACAGCTATCTCTATAAACATGGAAATATCTACACCGCCATCTGTATAAACATGGAAATACCTACAAAGTCATCTGTATAAACATGGAAATATCTACACAGCCATCTGTATAAACATGGAAATATCTACACAGCCATCTGTATAAACCTGGAAATATCTGCACTGTCATCTATATAAACATGGAAATATCTACAGAGAACTCTGTATAAACATGGAAATATCGGCACAGCCATCTGTATAAACATGGAAATATCTACAACGCTATCTGTATAAACATGGAAATATCTACACCGCTATGTGTATTAACGTGGAAATATCTCCATTGCTATCTGTATAAACATGGACAAATCTCCACCGCAATATGTATAAACATGAAAATATCTACACTTCTATCTCTATAAACATGGAAATATCTACACTGCCATCTGAACAAACATGGAAATATCTACACAGTCATCTGTAGAAACATGGAAATATCTACACTGCTATCTCTATAAACATGGAAATAACTACACCGCTATCTCTATAAACATGGAAATATCTACACCGCTATCTCCATCAACATGGAAATATACACACCGCCATCTCTTTAAACATGGAGGTATCTACAACGCCATCTACATAAACAAGAAAATATCTACACTGCCATCTATATAAACATGGAAATATCTACACCGCCATCTCTATAAACATGGAAATATCTACACTGCCATTTATAGACAGTTGGAAATATCTACACCGCCATCTGTATAAACGTGGAAATATCTACACCGCTATCTATATAAACATGGAAATATCTACACCGCAATCTGAATAAACATGGAAATATCTACACCGCTCTCTGTATAAATATGAAATACCTAAACCGCTATCTCTATAAAAGTGGAAATATCTACACTGCTATCTGTATAAACATGGAAATATCCTCACTGCTATCTCTATGAACATTGATATATCTACACCGCTATCTCTATAAACATGGAAATATCTACACCGCCATCTCTATAAACATGGAAATATCTACACCGTCATCTGTATAAACATGGAAATATCTACACCGCTATCTGTATAAACATGGAAATATCTGCACCGCGATCTGTATAAACATGGAAATATCTACACCGCGATCTGTATAAACATGGAAATATCTAAACCGCTATCTGTGTAAACATGGAAATATCTACACAGCTATCTCTATAAACATGGAAATATCTACACCGCCATCTGTATAAACATGGAAATACCTACAAAGTCATCTGTATAAACATGGAAATATCTACACAGCCATCTGTATAAACATGGAAATATCTACACAGCCATCTGTATAAACATGGAAATATCTGCACTGTCATCTATATAAACATGGAAATATCTACAGAGAACTCTGTATAAACATGGAAATATCGGCACAGCCATCTGTATAAACATGGAAATATCTACAACGCTATCTGTATAAACATGGAAATATCTACACCGCTATGTGTATTAACGTGGAAATATCTCCATTGCTATCTGCATAAATATGGACAAATCTCCACCGCAATATGTATAAACATGAAAATATCTACACTTCTATCTCTATCAACATGGAAATATCTACACTGCCATCTGTACCAACATGGAAATATCTACACAGTCATCTGTTGAAACATGGAAATATCTACACCGCTATCTCTATAAACATGGAAATAACTACACCGCTATCTCTATAAACATGGAAATATCTACACCGCTATCTCCATCAACATGGAAATATACACACCGCCATCTCTTTAAACATGGAGGTATCTACAACGCCATCTACATAAACAAGAAAATATCTACACTGCCATCTATATAAACATGGAAATATCTACACCACCATCTCTATAAACATGGAAATATCTACACTGCCATTTGTAGAAAGATGGAAATATCTACACCGCCATCTGTATAAACCTGGAAATACCTACACCGCTATCTGTATAAACATGGAAATATCTACACCGCAATCTGTATAAACATGGAAATATCTCCACTGCTCTCTGTATAAATATGAAATATCTAAACCGCTATCTCTATAAAAGTGGAAATATCTACACTGCTATCTGTATAAGCATGGAAATATCCTCACTGCTATCTCTATGAACATTGATATATCTACACCGCTATCTCTATAAACATGGAAATATCTACACCGCCATCTCTATAAACATGGAAATATCTACACCGTCATCTGTATAAACATGGAAATATCTACACCGCTATCTGTATAAACATGGAAATATCTACACCGCGATCTGTATAAACATGGAAATATCTACACCGCGATCTGTATAAACATGGAAATATCTAAACCGCTATCTGTGTAAACATGGAAATATCTACACAGCTATCTCTATAAACATGGAAATATCTACACCGCCATCTGTATAAACATGGAAATACCTACAAAGTCATCTGTATAAACATGGAAATATCTACACAGCCATCTGTATAAACATGGAAATATCTACACAGCCATCTGTATAAACCTGGAAATATCTGCACTGTCATCTATATAAACATGGAAATATCTACAGAGAACTCTGTATAAACATGGAAATATCGGCACAGACATCTGTATAAACATGGAAATATCTACAACGCTATCTGTATAAACATGGAAATATCTACACCGCTATGTGTATTAACGTGGAAATATCTCCATTGCTATCTGCATAAACATGGACAAATCTCCACCGCAATATGTATAAACATGAAAATATCTACACTTCTATCTCTATCAACATGGAAATATCTACACTGCCATCTGTACAAACATGGAAATATCTACACAGTCATCTGTTGAAACATGGAAATATCTACACCGCTATCTCTATAAACATGGAAATAACTACACCGCTATCTCTATAAACATGGAAATATCTACACCGCTATCTCCATCAACATGGAAATATACACACCGCCATCTCTTTAATCATGGAGGTATCTACAACGCCATCTACATAAACAAGAAAATATCTACACTGCCATCTATATAAACATGGAAATATCTACACCGCCATCTCTATAAACATGGAAATATCTACACTGCCATTTGTAGAAAGATGGAAATATCTACACCGCCATCTGTATAAACCTGGAAATACCTACACCGCTATCTGTATAAACATGGAAATATCTACACCGCAATCTGTATAAACATGGAAATATCTACACCGCTCTCTGTATAAATATGAAATACCTAAACCGCTATCTCTATAAAAGTGGAAATATCTACACTGCTATCTGTATAAACATGGAAATATCCTCACTGCTATCTCTATGAACATTGATATATCTACACCGCTATCTCTATAAACATGGAAATATCTACACCGCCATCTCTATAAACATGGAAATATCTACACCGTCATCTGTATAAACATGGAAATATCTACACCGCGATCTGTATAAACATGGAAATATCTGCACCGCGATCTGTATAAACATGGAAATATCTACACCGCGATCTGTATAAACATGGAAATATCTAAACCGCTATCTGTGTAAACATGGAAATATCTACACAGCTATCTCTATAAACATGGAAATATCTACACCGCCATCTGTATAAACATGGAAATACCTACAAAGTCATCTGTATAAACGTGGAAATATCTACACAGCCATCTGTATAAACATGGAAATATCTACAGAGCCATCTGTATAAACCTGGAAATATCTGCACTGTCATCTATATAAACATGGAAATATCTACAGAGAACTCTGTAAAACATGGAAATATCGGCACAGCCATCTGTATAAACATGGAAATATCTACAACGCTATCTGTATAAACATGGAAATATCTACACCGCTATGTGTATTAACGTGGAAATGTCTCCACTGCTATCTGTATAAACATGGACAAATCTCCACCGCAATATGTATAAACATGAAAATATCTACACTTCTATCTCTAAAAACATGGAAATATCTACACTGCCATCTGTACAAACATGGAAATATCTACACAGTCATCTGTAGAAACATGGAAATATCTACACCGCTATCTCTATAAACATGGAAATAACTACACCGCTATCTCTATAAACATGGAAATATTTACACCGCTATCTCCATCAACATGGAAATATACACACCGCCATCTCTTTAAACATGGAGGTATCTACAACGCCATCTACATAAACAAGAAAATATCTACACTGCCATCTATCTAAACATGGAAATAACTACACCGCCATCTCTATAAACATGGAAATATCTACACTGCCATTTGTAGAAAGATGGAAATATCTACACCGCCATCTGTATAAACGTGGAAATATCTACACCGCAATCTGTATAAACATGGAAATATCTCCACTGCTCTCTGTATAAATATGAAATATCTAAACCGCTATCTCTATAAAAGGGGAAATATCTACACTGCTATCTGTATAAACATGGAAATATCCTCACTGCTATCTCTATGAACATTGATATATCTACACCGCTATCTCTATAAACATGGAAATATCTACACCGCCATATCTATAAACATGGAAATATCTACACCGTCATCTGTATAAACATGGAAATATCTACACCGCTATCTGTATAAACATGGAAATATCTACACCGCGATCTGTATAAACATGGAAATATCTACACCGCAATCTCTATAAACATGGAAATTTCTACACCGTCATCTGTATAAACATGGAAATATCTACACCGCTATCTGTATAAACATGGAAATATCCACACCGCGATCTGTATAAACATGGAAATATCTACACCACGATCTGTATAAACATGGAAATATCTAAACCGCTATCTGTGTAAACATGGAAATATCTACACAGCTATCTCTATAAACATGGAAATATCTACACCGCCATCTGTATAAACATGGAAATACCTACAAAGTCATCTGTATAAACATGGAAATATCTACACAGCCATCTGTATAAACATGGAAATATCTACACAGCCATCTGTATAAACCTGGAAATATCTGCACTGTCATCTATATAAACATGGAAATATCTACAGAGAACTCTGTATAAACATGGAAATATCGGCACAGACATCTGTATAAACATGGAAATATCTACAACGCTATCTGTATAAACATGGAAATATCTACACCGCTATGTGTATTAACGTGGAAATATCTCCATTGCTATCTGCATAAACATGGACAAATCTCCACCGCAATATGTATAAACATGAAAATATCTACACTTCTATCTCTATCAACATGGAAATATCTACACTGCCATCTGTACAAACATGGAAATATCTACACAGTCATCTGTTGAAACATGGAAATATCTACACCGCTATCTCTATAAACATGGAAATAACTACACCGCTATCTCTATAAACATGGAAATATCTACACCGCTATCTCCATCAACATGGAAATATACACACCGCCATCTCTTTAATCATGGAGGTATCTACAACGCCATCTACATAAACAAGAAAATATCTACACTGCCATCTATATAAACATGGAAATATCTACACCGCCATCTCTATAAACATGGAAATATCTACACTGCCATTTGTAGAAAGATGGAAATATCTACACCGCCATCTGTATAAACCTGGAAATACCTACACCGCTATCTGTATAAACATGGAAATATCTACACCGCAATCTGTATAAACATGGAAATATCTACACCGCTCTCTGTATAAATATGAAATACCTAAACCGCTATCTCTATAAAAGTGGAAATATCTACACTGCTATCTGTATAAACATGGAAATATCCTCACTGCTATCTCTATGAACATTGATATATCTACACCGCTATCTCTATAAACATGGAAATATCTACACCGCCATCTCTATAAACATGGAAATATCTACACCGTCATCTGTATAAACATGGAAATATCTACACCGCGATCTGTATAAACATGGAAATATCTGCACCGCGATCTGTATAAACATGGAAATATCTACACCGCGATCTGTATAAACATGGAAATATCTAAACCGCTATCTGTGTAAACATGGAAATATCTACACAGCTATCTCTATAAACATGGAAATATCTACACCGCCATCTGTATAAACATGGAAATACCTACAAAGTCATCTGTATAAACGTGGAAATATCTACACAGCCATCTGTATAAACATGGAAATATCTACAGAGCCATCTGTATAAACCTGGAAATATCTGCACTGTCATCTATATAAACATGGAAATATCTACAGAGAACTCTGTAAAACATGGAAATATCGGCACAGCCATCTGTATAAACATGGAAATATCTACAACGCTATCTGTATAAACATGGAAATATCTACACCGCTATGTGTATTAACGTGGAAATGTCTCCATTGCTATCTGTATAAACATGGACAAATCTCCACCGCAATATGTATAAACATGAAAATATCTACACTTCTATCTCTAAAAACATGGAAATATCTACACTGCCATCTGTACAAACATGGAAATATCTACACAGTCATCTGTAGAAACATGGAAATATCTACACCGCTATCTCTATAAACATGGAAATAACTACACCGCTATCTCTATAAACATGGAAATATTTACACCGCTATCTCCATCAACATGGAAATATACACACCGCCATCTCTTTAAACATGGAGGTATCTACAACGCCATCTACATAAACAAGAAAATATCTACACTGCCATCTATCTAAACATGGAAATAACTACACCGCCATCTCTATAAACATGGAAATATCTACACTGCCATTTGTAGAAAGATGGAAATATCTACACCGCCATCTGTATAAACGTGGAAATATCTACACCGCAATCTGTATAAACATGGAAATATCACCACTGCTCTCTGTATAAATATGAAATATCTAAACCGCTATCTCTATAAAAGTGGAAATATCTACACTGCTATCTGTATAAACATGGAAATATCCTCACTGCTATCTCTATGAACATTGATATATCTACACCGCTATCTCTATAAACATGGAAATATCTACACCGCCATCTCTATAAACATGGAAATATCTACACCGTCATCTGTATAAACATGGAAATATCTACACCGCTATCTGTATAAACATGGAAATATCTACACCGCGATCTGTATAAACATGGAAATATCTACACCGCAATCTCTATAAACATGGAAATTTCTACACCGTCATCTGTATAAACATGGAAATATCTACACCGCTATCTGTATAAACATGGAAATATCCACACCGCGATCTGTATAAACATGGAAATATCTACACCGCGATCTGTATAAACATGGAAATATCTAAACCGCTATCTGTGTAAACATGGAAATATCTACACAGCTATCTCTATAAACATGGAAATATCTACACCGCCATCTGTATAAACATGGAAATACCTACAAAGTCATCTGTATAAACATGGAAATATCTACACAGCCATCTGTATAAACATGGAAATATCTACACAGCCATCTGTATAAACCTGGAAATATCTGCACTGTCATCTATATAAACATGGAAATATCTACAGAGAACTCTGTATAAACATGGAAATATCGGCACAGCCATCTGTATAAACATGGAAATGTCTACAACGCTATCTGTATAAACATGGAAATATCTACACCGCTATGTGTATTAACGTGGAAATATCTCCATTGCTATCTGTATAAACATGGACAAATCTCCACCGCAATATGTATAAACATGAAAATATCTACACTTCTATCTCTATAAACATGGAAATATCTACACTGCCATCTGAACAAACATGGAAATATCTACACAGTCATCTGTAGAAACATGGAAATATCTACACCGCTATCTCTATAAACATGGAAATAACTACACCGCTATCTCTATAAACATGGAAATATCTACACCGCTATCTCCATCAACATGGAAATATACACACCGCCATCTCTTTAAACATGGAGGTATCTACAACGCCATCTACATAAACAAGAAAATATCTACACTGCCATCTATATAAACATGGAAATATCTACACCGCCATCTCTATAAACATGGAAATATCTACACTGCCATTTATAGAAAGTTGGAAATATCTACACCGCCATCTGTATAAACGTGGAAATATCTACACCGCTATCTATATAAACATGGAAATATCTACACCGCAATCTGAATAAACATGGAAATATCTACACCGCTCTCTGTATAAATATGAAATACCTAAACCGCTATCTCTATAAAAGTGGAAATATCTACACTGCTATCTGTATAAACATGGAAATATCCTCACTGCTATCTCTATGAACATTGATATATCTACACCGCTATCTCTATAAACATGGAAATATCTACACCGCCATCTCTATAAACATGGAAATATCTACACCGTCATCTGTATAAACATGGAAATATCTACACAGCCATCTGTATAAACCTGGAAATATCTGCACTGTCATCTATATAAACATGGAAATATCTACAGAGAACTCTGTATAAACATGGAAATATCGGCACAGCCATCTGTATAAACATGGAAATATCTACAACGCTATCTGTATAAACATGGAAATATCTACACCGCTATGTGTATTAACGTGGAAATATCTCCATTGCTATCTGCATAAACATGGACAAATCTCCACCGCAATATGTATAAACATGAAAATATCTACACTTCTATCTCTATCAACATGGAAATATCTACACTGCTATCTGTACAAACATGGAAATATCTACACAGTCATCTGTTGAAACATGGAAATATCTACACCGCTATCTCTATAAACATGGAAATGACTACACCGCTATCTCTATAAACATGGAAATATCTACACCGCTATCTCCATCAACATGGAAATATACACACCGCCATCTCTTTAAACATGGAGGTATCTACAACGCCATCTACATAAACAAGAAAATATCTACGCTGCCATCTATATAAACATGGAAATATCTACACCGCCATCTCTATAAACATGGAAATATCTACACTGCCATTTGTAGAAAGATGGAAATATCTACACCGCCATCTGTATAAACCTGGAAATACCTACACCGCTATCTGTATAAACATGGAAATATCTACACCGCAATCTGTATAAACATGGAAATATCTCCACTGCTCTCTGTATAAATATGAAATATCTAAACCGCTATCTCTATAAAAGTGGAAATATCTACACTTCTATCTGTATAAATATGGAAATATCCTCACTGCTATCTCTATGAACATTGATATATCTACACCGCTATCTCTATAAACATGGAAATATCTACACCGCCATCTCTATAAACATGGAAATATCTACACCGTCATCTGTATAAACATGGAAATATCTACACCGCTATCTGTATAAACATGGAAATATCTACACCGCGATCTGTATAAACATGGAAATATCTACACCGCAATCTCTATAAACATGGAAATTTCTACACCGTCATCTGTATAAACATGGAAATATCTACACCGCTATCTGTATAAACATGGAAATATCCACACCGCGATCTGTATAAACATGGAAATATCTACACCGCGATCTGTATAAACATGGAAATATCTAAACCGCTATCTGTGTAAACATGGAAATATCTACACAGCTATCTCTATAAACATGGAAATATCTACACCGCCATCTGTATAAACATGGAAATACCTACAAAGTCATCTGTATAAACATGGAAATATCTACACAGCCATCTGTATAAACATGGAAATATCTACACAGCCATCTGTATAAACCTGGAAATATCTGCACTGTCATCTATATAAACATGGAAATATCTACAGAGAACTCTGTATAAACATGGAAATATCGGCACAGCCATCTGTATAAACATGGAAATATCTACAACGCAATCTGTATAAACATGGAAATATCTACACCGCTATGTGAATTAACATGGAAATATCTCCATTGCTATCTGTATAAACATGGACAAATCTCCACCGCAATATGTATAAACATGGAAATATCTACACTTCTATCTCTATAAACATGGAAATATCTACACTGCCATCTGTACAAACATGGAAATATCTACACCGTCATCTGTAGAAACATGGAAATATCTACACCGCTATCTCTATAAACATGGAAATAACTACACCGCTATCTCTATAAACATGGAAATAGCTACACCGCTATCTCCATCAACATGGAAATATACACACCGCCATCTCTTTAAACATGGAGGTATCTACAACGCCATCTACATAAAAAAGAAAATATCTACACTGCCATCTATATAAACATGGAAATATCTACACCGCCATCTCTATAAACATGGAAATATCTACACTGCCATTTGTAGAAAGATGGAAATATCTACACCGCCATCTGTATAAACCTGGAAATACCTACACCGCTATCTGTATAAACATGGAAATATCTACACCGCAATCTGTATAAACATGGAAATATCTCCACTGCTCTCTGTATAAATATGAAATATCTAAACCGCTATCTCTATAAAAGTGGAAATATCTACACTGCTATCTGTATACACATGGAAATATCCTCACTGCTATCTCTATGAACATTGATATATCTACACCGCTATCTCTATAAACATGGAAATATCTACACCGCCATCTCTATAAACATGGAAATATCTACACCGTCATCTGTATAAACATGGAAATATCTACACCGCTATCTGTATGAAGATGGAAATATCTACACCGCGATGTGTATAAACATGGAAATATCTACACCGCGATCTGTATAAACATGGAAATATCTAAACCGCTATCTGTGTAAACATGGAAATATCTACACAGCTATCTCTATAAACATGGAAATATCTACCCCGCCATCTGTATAAACATGGAAATACCTACAAAGTCATCTGTATAAACATGGAAATATCTACACAGCCTTCTGTATAAACATGGAAATATCTACACAGCCATCTGTATAAACCTGGAAATATCTGCACTGTCATCTATATAAACATGGAAAAATCTACAGAGAAATCTGTATAAACATGGAAATATCGGCACAGCCATCTGTATAAACATGGAAATATCTACAACGCTATCTGTATAAACATGGAAATATCTACACCGCTATGTGTATTAACGTGGAAATATCTCCATTGCTATCTCTATAAACATGGACAAATCTCCACCGCAATATGTATAAACATGAAAATATCTACACTTCTATCTCTATAAACATGGAAATATCTACACTGCCATCTGAACAAACATGGAAATATCTACACAGTCATCTGTAGAAACATGGAAATATCTACACCGCTATCTCTATAAACATGGAAATAACTACACCGCTATCTCTATAAACATGGAAATATCTACACCGCTATCTCCATCAACATGGAAATATACACACCGCCATCTCTTTAAACATGGAGGTATCTACAACGCCATCTACATAAACAAGAAAATATCTACACTGCCATCTATATAAACATGGAAATATCTACACCGCCATCTCTATAAACATGGAAATATCTACACTGCCATTTATAGAAAGTTGGAAATATCTACACCGCCATCTGTATAAACGTGGAAATATCTACACCGCTATCTATATAAACATGGAAATATCTACACCGCAATCTGAATAAACATGGAAATATCTACACCGCTCTCTGTATAAATATGAAATACCTAAACCGCTATCTCTATAAAAGTGGAAATATCTACACTGCTATCTGTATAAACATGGAAATATCCTCACTGCTATCTCTATGAACATTGATATATCTACACCGCTATCTCTATAAACATGGAAATATCTACACCGCCATCTCTATAAACATGGAAATGTCTACAAAGTCATCTGTATAAACATGGAAATATCTACACCGCTATCTGTATAAACATGGAAATATCTGCACCGCGATCTGTATAAACATGGAAATATCTACACCGCGATCTGTATAAACATGGAAATATCTAAACCGCTATCTGTGTAAACATGGAAATATCTACACAGCTATCTCTATAAACATGGAAATATCTACACCGCCATCTGTATAAACATGGAAATACCTACAAAGTCATCTGTATAAACATGGAAATATCTACACAGCCATCTGTATAAACATGGAAATATCTACACAGCCATCTGTATAAACCTGGAAATATCTGCACTGTCATCTATATAAACATGGAAATATCTACAGAGAACTCTGTATAAACATGGAAATATCGGCACAGCCATCTGTATAAACATGGAAATATCTACAACGCTATCTGTATAAACATGGAAATATCTACACCGCTATGTGTATTAACGTGGAAATATCTCCATTGCTATCTCTATAAACATGGACAAATCTCCACCGCAATATGTATAAACATGAAAATATCTACACTTCTATCTCTATAAACATGGAAATATCTACACTGCCATCTGAACAAACATGGAAATATCTACACAGTCATCTGTAGAAACATGGAAATATCTACACCGCTATCTCTATAAACATGGAAATAACTACACCGCTATCTCTATAAACATGGAAATATCTACACCGCTATCTCCATCAACATGGAAATATACACACCGCCATCTCTTTAAACATGGAGGTATCTACAACGCCATCTACATAAACAAGAAAATATCTACACTGCCATCTATATAAACATGGAAATATCTACACCGCCATCTCTATAAACATGGAAATATCTACACTGCCATTTATAGAAAGTTGGAAATATCTACACCGCCATCTGTATAAACGTGGAAATATCTACACCGCTATCTATATAAACATGGAAATATCTACACCGCAATCTGAATAAACATGGAAATATCTACACCGCTCTCTGTATAAATATGAAATACCTAAACCGCTATCTCTATAAAAGTGGAAATATCTACACTGCTATCTGTATAAACATGGAAATATCCTCACTGCTATCTCTATGAACATTGATATATCTACACCGCTATCTCTATAAACATGGAAATATCTACACCGCCATCTCTATAAACATGGAAATGTCTACAAAGTCATCTGTATAAACATGGAAATATCTACACCGCTATCTGTATAAACATGGAAATATCTGCACCGCGATCTGTATAAACATGGAAATATCTACACCGCGATCTGTATAAACATGGAAATATCTAAACCGCTATCTGTGTAAACATGGAAATATCTACACAGCTATCTCTATAAACATGGAAATATCTACACCGCCATCTGTATAAACATGGAAATACCTACAAAGTCATCTGTATAAACATGGAAATATCTACACAGCCATCTGTATAAACATGGAAATATCTACACAGCCATCTGTATAAACCTGGAAATATCTGCACTGTCATCTATATAAACATGGAAATATCTACAGAGAACTCTGTATAAACATGGAAATATCGGCACAGCCATCTGTATAAACATGGAAATATCTACAACGCTATCTGTATAAACATGGAAATATCTACACCGCTATGTGTATTAACGTGGAAATATCTCCATTGCTATCTGCATAAATATGGACAAATCTCCACCGCAATATGTATAAACATGAAAATATCTACACTTCTATCTCTATCAACATGGAAATATCTACACTGCCATCTGTACCAACATGGAAATATCTACACAGTCATCTGTTGAAACATGGAAATATCTACACCGCTATCTCTATAAACATGGAAATAACTACACCGCTATCTCTATAAACATGGAAATATCTACACCGCTATCTCCATCAACATGGAAATATACACACCGCCATCTCTTTAAACATGGAGGTATCTACAACGCCATCTACATAAACAAGAAAATATCTACACTGCCATCTATATAAACATGGAAATATCTACACCACCATCTCTATAAACATGGAAATATCTACACTGCCATTTGTAGAAAGATGGAAATATCTACACCGCCATCTGTATAAACCTGGAAATACCTACACCGCTATCTGTATAAACATGGAAATATCTACACCGCAATCTGTATAAACATGGAAATATCTCCACTGCTCTCTGTATAAATATGAAATATCTAAACCGCTATCTCTATAAAAGTGGAAATATCTACACTGCTATCTGTATAAGCATGGAAATATCCTCACTGCTATCTCTATGAACATTGATATATCTACACCGCTATCTCTATAAACATGGAAATATCTACACCGCCATCTCTATAAACATGGAAATATCTACACCGTCATCTGTATAAACATGGAAATATCTACACCGCTATCTGTATAAACATGGAAATATCTACACCGCGATCTGTATAAACATGGAAATATCTACACCGCGATCTGTATAAACATGGAAATATCTAAACCGCTATCTGTGTAAACATGGAAATATCTACACAGCTATCTCTATAAACATGGAAATATCTACACCGCCATCTGTATAAACATGGAAATACCTACAAAGTCATCTGTATAAACATGGAAATATCTACACAGCCATCTGTATAAACATGGAAATATCTACACAGCCATCTGTATAAACCTGGAAATATCTGCACTGTCATCTATATAAACATGGAAATATCTACAGAGAACTCTGTATAAACATGGAAATATCGGCACAGACATCTGTATAAACATGGAAATATCTACAACGCTATCTGTATAAACATGGAAATATCTACACCGCTATGTGTATTAACGTGGAAATATCTCCATTGCTATCTGCATAAACATGGACAAATCTCCACCGCAATATGTATAAACATGAAAATATCTACACTTCTATCTCTATCAACATGGAAATATCTACACTGCCATCTGTACAAACATGGAAATATCTACACAGTCATCTGTTGAAACATGGAAATATCTACACCGCTATCTCTATAAACATGGAAATAACTACACCGCTATCTCTATAAACATGGAAATATCTACACCGCTATCTCCATCAACATGGAAATATACACACCGCCATCTCTTTAATCATGGAGGTATCTACAACGCCATCTACATAAACAAGAAAATATCTACACTGCCATCTATATAAACATGGAAATATCTACACCGCCATCTCTATAAACATGGAAATATCTACACTGCCATTTGTAGAAAGATGGAAATATCTACACCGCCATCTGTATAAACCTGGAAATACCTACACCGCTATCTGTATAAACATGGAAATATCTACACCGCAATCTGTATAAACATGGAAATATCTACACCGCTCTCTGTATAAATATGAAATACCTAAACCGCTATCTCTATAAAAGTGGAAATATCTACACTGCTATCTGTATAAACATGGAAATATCCTCACTGCTATCTCTATGAACATTGATATATCTACACCGCTATCTCTATAAACATGGAAATATCTACACCGCCATCTCTATAAACATGGAAATATCTACACCGTCATCTGTATAAACATGGAAATATCTACACCGCGATCTGTATAAACATGGAAATATCTGCACCGCGATCTGTATAAACATGGAAATATCTACACCGCGATCTGTATAAACATGGAAATATCTAAACCGCTATCTGTGTAAACATGGAAATATCTACACAGCTATCTCTATAAACATGGAAATATCTACACCGCCATCTGTATAAACATGGAAATACCTACAAAGTCATCTGTATAAACGTGGAAATATCTACACAGCCATCTGTATAAACATGGAAATATCTACAGAGCCATCTGTATAAACCTGGAAATATCTGCACTGTCATCTATATAAACATGGAAATATCTACAGAGAACTCTGTAAAACATGGAAATATCGGCACAGCCATCTGTATAAACATGGAAATATCTACAACGCTATCTGTATAAACATGGAAATATCTACACCGCTATGTGTATTAACGTGGAAATGTCTCCACTGCTATCTGTATAAACATGGACAAATCTCCACCGCAATATGTATAAACATGAAAATATCTACACTTCTATCTCTAAAAACATGGAAATATCTACACTGCCATCTGTACAAACATGGAAATATCTACACAGTCATCTGTAGAAACATGGAAATATCTACACCGCTATCTCTATAAACATGGAAATAACTACACCGCTATCTCTATAAACATGGAAATATTTACACCGCTATCTCCATCAACATGGAAATATACACACCGCCATCTCTTTAAACATGGAGGTATCTACAACGCCATCTACATAAACAAGAAAATATCTACACTGCCATCTATCTAAACATGGAAATAACTACACCGCCATCTCTATAAACATGGAAATATCTACACTGCCATTTGTAGAAAGATGGAAATATCTACACCGCCATCTGTATAAACGTGGAAATATCTACACCGCAATCTGTATAAACATGGAAATATCTCCACTGCTCTCTGTATAAATATGAAATATCTAAACCGCTATCTCTATAAAAGGGGAAATATCTACACTGCTATCTGTATAAACATGGAAATATCCTCACTGCTATCTCTATGAACATTGATATATCTACACCGCTATCTCTATAAACATGGAAATATCTACACCGCCATATCTATAAACATGGAAATATCTACACCGTCATCTGTATAAACATGGAAATATCTACACCGCTATCTGTATAAACATGGAAATATCTACACCGCGATCTGTATAAACATGGAAATATCTACACCGCAATCTCTATAAACATGGAAATTTCTACACCGTCATCTGTATAAACATGGAAATATCTACACCGCTATCTGTATAAACATGGAAATATCCACACCGCGATCTGTATAAACATGGAAATATCTACACCACGATCTGTATAAACATGGAAATATCTAAACCGCTATCTGTGTAAACATGGAAATATCTACACAGCTATCTCTATAAACATGGAAATATCTACACCGCCATCTGTATAAACATGGAAATACCTACAAAGTCATCTGTATAAACATGGAAATATCTACACAGCCATCTGTATAAACATGGAAATATCTACACAGCCATCTGTATAAACCTGGAAATATCTGCACTGTCATCTATATAAACATGGAAATATCTACAGAGAACTCTGTATAAACATGGAAATATCGGCACAGACATCTGTATAAACATGGAAATATCTACAACGCTATCTGTATAAACATGGAAATATCTACACCGCTATGTGTATTAACGTGGAAATATCTCCATTGCTATCTGCATAAACATGGACAAATCTCCACCGCAATATGTATAAACATGAAAATATCTACACTTCTATCTCTATCAACATGGAAATATCTACACTGCCATCTGTACAAACATGGAAATATCTACACAGTCATCTGTTGAAACATGGAAATATCTACACCGCTATCTCTATAAACATGGAAATAACTACACCGCTATCTCTATAAACATGGAAATATCTACACCGCTATCTCCATCAACATGGAAATATACACACCGCCATCTCTTTAATCATGGAGGTATCTACAACGCCATCTACATAAACAAGAAAATATCTACACTGCCATCTATATAAACATGGAAATATCTACACCGCCATCTCTATAAACATGGAAATATCTACACTGCCATTTGTAGAAAGATGGAAATATCTACACCGCCATCTGTATAAACCTGGAAATACCTACACCGCTATCTGTATAAACATGGAAATATCTACACCGCAATCTGTATAAACATGGAAATATCTACACCGCTCTCTGTATAAATATGAAATACCTAAACCGCTATCTCTATAAAAGTGGAAATATCTACACTGCTATCTGTATAAACATGGAAATATCCTCACTGCTATCTCTATGAACATTGATATATCTACACCGCTATCTCTATAAACATGGAAATATCTACACCGCCATCTCTATAAACATGGAAATATCTACACCGTCATCTGTATAAACATGGAAATATCTACACCGCGATCTGTATAAACATGGAAATATCTGCACCGCGATCTGTATAAACATGGAAATATCTACACCGCGATCTGTATAAACATGGAAATATCTAAACCGCTATCTGTGTAAACATGGAAATATCTACACAGCTATCTCTATAAACATGGAAATATCTACACCGCCATCTGTATAAACATGGAAATACCTACAAAGTCATCTGTATAAACGTGGAAATATCTACACAGCCATCTGTATAAACATGGAAATATCTACAGAGCCATCTGTATAAACCTGGAAATATCTGCACTGTCATCTATATAAACATGGAAATATCTACAGAGAACTCTGTAAAACATGGAAATATCGGCACAGCCATCTGTATAAACATGGAAATATCTACAACGCTATCTGTATAAACATGGAAATATCTACACCGCTATGTGTATTAACGTGGAAATGTCTCCATTGCTATCTGTATAAACATGGACAAATCTCCACCGCAATATGTATAAACATGAAAATATCTACACTTCTATCTCTAAAAACATGGAAATATCTACACTGCCATCTGTACAAACATGGAAATATCTACACAGTCATCTGTAGAAACATGGAAATATCTACACCGCTATCTCTATAAACATGGAAATAACTACACCGCTATCTCTATAAACATGGAAATATTTACACCGCTATCTCCATCAACATGGAAATATACACACCGCCATCTCTTTAAACATGGAGGTATCTACAACGCCATCTACATAAACAAGAAAATATCTACACTGCCATCTATCTAAACATGGAAATAACTACACCGCCATCTCTATAAACATGGAAATATCTACACTGCCATTTGTAGAAAGATGGAAATATCTACACCGCCATCTGTATAAACGTGGAAATATCTACACCGCAATCTGTATAAACATGGAAATATCACCACTGCTCTCTGTATAAATATGAAATATCTAAACCGCTATCTCTATAAAAGTGGAAATATCTACACTGCTATCTGTATAAACATGGAAATATCCTCACTGCTATCTCTATGAACATTGATATATCTACACCGCTATCTCTATAAACATGGAAATATCTACACCGCCATCTCTATAAACATGGAAATATCTACACCGTCATCTGTATAAACATGGAAATATCTACACCGCTATCTGTATAAACATGGAAATATCTACACCGCGATCTGTATAAACATGGAAATATCTACACCGCAATCTCTATAAACATGGAAATTTCTACACCGTCATCTGTATAAACATGGAAATATCTACACCGCTATCTGTATAAACATGGAAATATCCACACCGCGATCTGTATAAACATGGAAATATCTACACCGCGATCTGTATAAACATGGAAATATCTAAACCGCTATCTGTGTAAACATGGAAATATCTACACAGCTATCTCTATAAACATGGAAATATCTACACCGCCATCTGTATAAACATGGAAATACCTACAAAGTCATCTGTATAAACATGGAAATATCTACACAGCCATCTGTATAAACATGGAAATATCTACACAGCCATCTGTATAAACCTGGAAATATCTGCACTGTCATCTATATAAACATGGAAATATCTACAGAGAACTCTGTATAAACATGGAAATATCGGCACAGCCATCTGTATAAACATGGAAATGTCTACAACGCTATCTGTATAAACATGGAAATATCTACACCGCTATGTGTATTAACGTGGAAATATCTCCATTGCTATCTGTATAAACATGGACAAATCTCCACCGCAATATGTATAAACATGAAAATATCTACACTTCTATCTCTATAAACATGGAAATATCTACACTGCCATCTGAACAAACATGGAAATATCTACACAGTCATCTGTAGAAACATGGAAATATCTACACCGCTATCTCTATAAACATGGAAATAACTACACCGCTATCTCTATAAACATGGAAATATCTACACCGCTATCTCCATCAACATGGAAATATACACACCGCCATCTCTTTAAACATGGAGGTATCTACAACGCCATCTACATAAACAAGAAAATATCTACACTGCCATCTATATAAACATGGAAATATCTACACCGCCATCTCTATAAACATGGAAATATCTACACTGCCATTTATAGAAAGTTGGAAATATCTACACCGCCATCTGTATAAACGTGGAAATATCTACACCGCTATCTATATAAACATGGAAATATCTACACCGCAATCTGAATAAACATGGAAATATCTACACCGCTCTCTGTATAAATATGAAATACCTAAACCGCTATCTCTATAAAAGTGGAAATATCTACACTGCTATCTGTATAAACATGGAAATATCCTCACTGCTATCTCTATGAACATTGATATATCTACACCGCTATCTCTATAAACATGGAAATATCTACACCGCCATCTCTATAAACATGGAAATATCTACACCGTCATCTGTATAAACATGGAAATATCTACACAGCCATCTGTATAAACCTGGAAATATCTGCACTGTCATCTATATAAACATGGAAATATCTACAGAGAACTCTGTATAAACATGGAAATATCGGCACAGCCATCTGTATAAACATGGAAATATCTACAACGCTATCTGTATAAACATGGAAATATCTACACCGCTATGTGTATTAACGTGGAAATATCTCCATTGCTATCTGCATAAACATGGACAAATCTCCACCGCAATATGTATAAACATGAAAATATCTACACTTCTATCTCTATCAACATGGAAATATCTACACTGCTATCTGTACAAACATGGAAATATCTACACAGTCATCTGTTGAAACATGGAAATATCTACACCGCTATCTCTATAAACATGGAAATGACTACACCGCTATCTCTATAAACATGGAAATATCTACACCGCTATCTCCATCAACATGGAAATATACACACCGCCATCTCTTTAAACATGGAGGTATCTACAACGCCATCTACATAAACAAGAAAATATCTACGCTGCCATCTATATAAACATGGAAATATCTACACCGCCATCTCTATAAACATGGAAATATCTACACTGCCATTTGTAGAAAGATGGAAATATCTACACCGCCATCTGTATAAACCTGGAAATACCTACACCGCTATCTGTATAAACATGGAAATATCTACACCGCAATCTGTATAAACATGGAAATATCTCCACTGCTCTCTGTATAAATATGAAATATCTAAACCGCTATCTCTATAAAAGTGGAAATATCTACACTTCTATCTGTATAAATATGGAAATATCCTCACTGCTATCTCTATGAACATTGATATATCTACACCGCTATCTCTATAAACATGGAAATATCTACACCGCCATCTCTATAAACATGGAAATATCTACACCGTCATCTGTATAAACATGGAAATATCTACACCGCTATCTGTATAAACATGGAAATATCTACACCGCGATCTGTATAAACATGGAAATATCTACACCGCAATCTCTATAAACATGGAAATTTCTACACCGTCATCTGTATAAACATGGAAATATCTACACCGCTATCTGTATAAACATGGAAATATCCACACCGCGATCTGTATAAACATGGAAATATCTACACCGCGATCTGTATAAACATGGAAATATCTAAACCGCTATCTGTGTAAACATGGAAATATCTACACAGCTATCTCTATAAACATGGAAATATCTACACCGCCATCTGTATAAACATGGAAATACCTACAAAGTCATCTGTATAAACATGGAAATATCTACACAGCCATCTGTATAAACATGGAAATATCTACACAGCCATCTGTATAAACCTGGAAATATCTGCACTGTCATCTATATAAACATGGAAATATCTACAGAGAACTCTGTATAAACATGGAAATATCGGCACAGCCATCTGTATAAACATGGAAATATCTACAACGCAATCTGTATAAACATGGAAATATCTACACCGCTATGTGAATTAACATGGAAATATCTCCATTGCTATCTGTATAAACATGGACAAATCTCCACCGCAATATGTATAAACATGGAAATATCTACACTTCTATCTCTATAAACATGGAAATATCTACACTGCCATCTGTACAAACATGGAAATATCTACACCGTCATCTGTAGAAACATGGAAATATCTACACCGCTATCTCTATAAACATGGAAATAACTACACCGCTATCTCTATAAACATGGAAATAGCTACACCGCTATCTCCATCAACATGGAAATATACACACCGCCATCTCTTTAAACATGGAGGTATCTACAACGCCATCTACATAAAAAAGAAAATATCTACACTGCCATCTATATAAACATGGAAATATCTACACCGCCATCTCTATAAACATGGAAATATCTACACTGCCATTTGTAGAAAGATGGAAATATCTACACCGCCATCTGTATAAACCTGGAAATACCTACACCGCTATCTGTATAAACATGGAAATATCTACACCGCAATCTGTATAAACATGGAAATATCTCCACTGCTCTCTGTATAAATATGAAATATCTAAACCGCTATCTCTATAAAAGTGGAAATATCTACACTGCTATCTGTATACACATGGAAATATCCTCACTGCTATCTCTATGAACATTGATATATCTACACCGCTATCTCTATAAACATGGAAATATCTACACCGCCATCTCTATAAACATGGAAATATCTACACCGTCATCTGTATAAACATGGAAATATCTACACCGCTATCTGTATGAAGATGGAAATATCTACACCGCGATGTGTATAAACATGGAAATATCTACACCGCGATCTGTATAAACATGGAAATATCTAAACCGCTATCTGTGTAAACATGGAAATATCTACACAGCTATCTCTATAAACATGGAAATATCTACCCCGCCATCTGTATAAACATGGAAATACCTACAAAGTCATCTGTATAAACATGGAAATATCTACACAGCCTTCTGTATAAACATGGAAATATCTACACAGCCATCTGTATAAACCTGGAAATATCTGCACTGTCATCTATATAAACATGGAAAAATCTACAGAGAAATCTGTATAAACATGGAAATATCGGCACAGCCATCTGTATAAACATGGAAATATCTACAACGCTATCTGTATAAACATGGAAATATCTACACCGCTATGTGTATTAACGTGGAAATATCTCCATTGCTATCTCTATAAACATGGACAAATCTCCACCGCAATATGTATAAACATGAAAATATCTACACTTCTATCTCTATAAACATGGAAATATCTACACTGCCATCTGAACAAACATGGAAATATCTACACAGTCATCTGTAGAAACATGGAAATATCTACACCGCTATCTCTATAAACATGGAAATAACTACACCGCTATCTCTATAAACATGGAAATATCTACACCGCTATCTCCATCAACATGGAAATATACACACCGCCATCTCTTTAAACATGGAGGTATCTACAACGCCATCTACATAAACAAGAAAATATCTACACTGCCATCTATATAAACATGGAAATATCTACACCGCCATCTCTATAAACATGGAAATATCTACACTGCCATTTATAGAAAGTTGGAAATATCTACACCGCCATCTGTATAAACGTGGAAATATCTACACCGCTATCTATATAAACATGGAAATATCTACACCGCAATCTGAATAAACATGGAAATATCTACACCGCTCTCTGTATAAATATGAAATACCTAAACCGCTATCTCTATAAAAGTGGAAATATCTACACTGCTATCTGTATAAACATGGAAATATCCTCACTGCTATCTCTATGAACATTGATATATCTACACCGCTATCTCTATAAACATGGAAATATCTACACCGCCATCTCTATAAACATGGAAATGTCTACAAAGTCATCTGTATAAACATGGAAATATCTACACCGCTATCTGTATAAACATGGAAATATCTGCACCGCGATCTGTATAAACATGGAAATATCTACACCGCGATCTGTATAAACATGGAAATATCTAAACCGCTATCTGTGTAAACATGGAAATATCTACACAGCTATCTCTATAAACATGGAAATATCTACACCGCCATCTGTATAAACATGGAAATACCTACAAAGTCATCTGTATAAACATGGAAATATCTACACAGCCATCTGTATAAACATGGAAATATCTACACAGCCATCTGTATAAACCTGGAAATATCTGCACTGTCATCTATATAAACATGGAAATATCTACAGAGAACTCTGTATAAACATGGAAATATCGGCACAGCCATCTGTATAAACATGGAAATATCTACAACGCTATCTGTATAAACATGGAAATATCTACACCGCTATGTGTATTAACGTGGAAATATCTCCATTGCTATCTGCATAAACATGGACAAATCTCCACCGCAATATGTATAAACATGAAAATATCTACACTTCTATCTCTATAAACATGGAAATATCTACACTGCCATCTGTACAAACATGGAAATATCTACACAGTCATCTGTTGAAACATGGAAATATCTACACCGCTATCTCTATAAACATGGAAATAACTACACCGCTATCTGTATAAACATGGAAATATCTACACCGCTATCTCCATCAACATGGAAATATACACACCGCCATCTCTTTAAACATGGAGTTATCTACAACGCCATCTACATAAACAAGAAAATATCTACACTGCCATCTATATAAACATGGAAATATCTACACCGCCATCTCTATAAACATGGAAATATCTACACTGCCATTTGTAGAAAGATGGAAATCTCTACACCGCCATCTGTATAAACCTGGAAATACCTACACCGCTATCTGTATAAACATGGAAATATCTACACCGCAATCTGTATAAACATGGAAATATCTCCACTGCTCTCTGTATAAATATGAAATATCTAAACCGCTATCTCTATAAAAGTGGAAATATCTACACTGCTATCTGTATAAACATGGAAATATCCTCACTGCTATCTCTATGAACATTGATATATCTACACCGCTATCTCTATAAACATGGAAATATCTACACCGCCATCTCTATAAACATGGAAATATCTACACCGTCATCTGTATAAACATGGAAATATCTACACCGCTATCTGTATAAAGATGGAAATATCTACACCGCGATGTGTATAAACATGGAAATATCTACACCGCGATCTGTATAAACACGGAAATATCTAAACCGCTATCTGTGTAAACATGGAAATATCTACACAGCTATCTCTATAAACATGGAAATATCTACACCGCCATCTGTATAAACATGGAAATACCTACAAAGTCATCTGTATAAACATGGAAATATCTACACAGCCATCTGTATAAACATGGAAATATCTACACCGCGATCTGTATAAACATGGAAATATCTACACCGCGATCTGTATAAACATGGAAATATCTAAACCGCTATGTGTGTAAACATGGAAATATCTACACAGTCATCTGTTGAAACATGGAAATATCTACACCGCTATCTCTATAAACATGGAAATAACTACACCGCTATCTCTATAAACATGGAAATATCTACACCGCTATCTCCATCAACATGGAAATATACACACCGCCATCTCTTTAAACATGGAGGTATCTACAACGCCATCTACATAAACAAGAAAATATCTACACTGCCATCTATATAAACATGGAAATATCTACACCGCCATCTCCATAAACATGGAAATATCTACACTGCCATTTGTAGAAAGATGGAAATATCTACACCGCCATCTGTATAAACGTGGAAATATCTACACCGCTATCTGTATAAACATGGAAATATCTACACCGCAATCTGAATAAACATGGAAATATCTACACCGCTCTCTGTATAAATATGAAATACCTAAACCGCTATCTCTATAAAAGTGGAAATATCTACACTGCTATCTGTATAAACATGGAAATATCCTCACTGCTATCTCTATGAACATTGATATATCTACACCGCTATCTCTATAAACATGGAAATATCTACACCGCCATCTCTATAAACATGGAAATATCTACACCGTCATCTGTATAAACATGGAAATATCTACACCGCTATCTGTATAAACATGGAAATATCTACACCGCGATCTGTATAAACATGGAAATATCTACACCGCGATCTGTATAAACATGGAAATATCTAAACCGCTATGTGTGTAAACATGGAAATATCTACACAGCTATCTCTATAAACTTGGAAATATCTACACCGCCATCTGTATAAACATGGAAATACCTACAAAGTCATCTGTATAAACATGGAAATATCTACACAGCCATCTGTATAAACATGGAAATATCTACACAGCCATCTGTATAAACCTGGAAATATCTGCACTGTCATCTATATAAACATGGAAATATCTACAGAGAACTCTGTAAAACATGGAAATATCGGCACAGCCATCTGTATAAACATGGAAATATCTACAACGCTATCTGTATAAACATGGAAATATCTACACCGCTATGTGTATTAACGTGGAAATGTCTCCATTGCTATCTGTATAAACATGGACAAATCTCCACCGCAATATGTATAAACATGAAAATATCTACACTTCTATCTCTAAAAACATGGAAATATCTACACTGCCATCTGTACAAACATGGAAATATCTACACAGTCATCTGTAGAAACATGGAAATATCTACACCGCTATCTCTATAAACATGGAAATAACTACACCGCTATCTCTATAAACATGGAAATATTTACACCGCTATCTCCATCAACATGGAAATATACACACCGCCATCTCTTTAAACATGGAGGTATCTACAACGCCATCTACATAAACAAGAAAATATCTACACTGCCATCTATCTAAACATGGAAATAACTACACCGCCATCTCTATAAACATGGAAATATCTACACTGCCATTTGTAGAAAGATGGAAATATCTACACCGCCATCTGTATAAAGGTGGAAATATCTACACCGCTATCTGTATAAACATGGAAATATCTACACCGCAATCTCTATAAACATGGAAATATCTACACCGCTCTGTGTATAAATATGAAATACCTAAACAGCTATCTCTATAAAAGTGGAAATATCTACACTGCTCTCTGTATAAACATGGAAATATCCTCACTACTATCTCTATTAACATTGATATATCTACACCGCTATCTCTATAAACATGGAAATATCTACACCGCCATCTCTATAAACATGGAAATATCTACACCGTCATCTGTATAAACATGGAAATATCTACACCGCTATCTGTATAAACATGGAACTATCTGCACTGCGATCTGTATAAACATGGAAATATCTACACCGCTATCTGTATAAACATGGAAATATCTAAACCGCTATCTGTGTAAACATGGAAATATCTACACAGCTATCTCTATAAACATGGAAATATCTACACCGCCATCTGTATAAACATGGAAATACCTACAAAGTCATCTGTATAAACATGGAAATATCTACACAGCCATCTGTATAAACATGGAAATATCTACACAGCCATCTGTATAAACCTGGAAATATCTGCACTGTCATCTATATAAACATGGAAATATCTACAGAGAACTCTGTATAAACATGGAAATATCGGCACAGCCATCTGTATAAACATGGAAATATCTACAACGCTATCTGTATAAACATGGAAATATCTACACCGCTATCTGTGTAAACACGGAAATATATACACCGCTATCAGTATAAACATCGAAATATCTACACAACTCTCTGTGTAAACATGGAAATATCTACTCCGCTATCTGTGTAAGAATGGAAATATCTACACCGCAATCTGTGCAAAGATGGAAATATCTTCAACGCTATCTCTATAAACATGGAAATATCTACACCACCATCTGTATAAACATGGAAATATCTACACAGTCATCTGTATATACATAGAAATATCTACACGACCATCTCTATAAATATTGAAATATCTACACTGCCATCTGTATACACATGGAAATACCTACATAGCCATCAATATAATCATGGAAACATCTGCACAGCTATCTCTATACACATGGAAATACCTACATCGCAATCTCTATAAACATGGAAATATCTACACTGAAATCTCTATAAACATGGAAATATCTACACCGCCATCTCTATAAACATGAAAATATCTTCACCGCCATCTCCATAAACATCGAACTATCTGCACTGCCATCTGTGTAAACATGGAAATATCCACACCACGATCTGTATAAACATGCAAATATCTACATGGCTATCCCTATAAACATGGAAATATCTACACTGCTATCTGTATAAACAGGGAAATATCTACACTGCCATCAGTATAAACATGGAAATATCTACAAAATTTTCTGTATAAACATGGAAATATCTACAATGCCATCTGTATAAACATGGAAACAGCTACGCAGCCATCTCTATAAACATGGAAATATCTACACCGCTATCTGTATAAACATGGAAATAACTACACCGCCATCTGTAAAAACATGGAAATACCTATACTGTCATCTGTATAAACAGGGAAATATCTACACCTCCATCTGTATAAACATGGAAATATCTACCCTGCCATCTGTATACACATGGAAATACCTACACTTTCCTCTGTATAATCATGGAAATATCTACACCGCTATCTCTATAAACATGGAAATACCTACACCGCTATGTGTATAAACATGGTAATATATAAACCGCTTTCTGTATAAACATGGAAATATCTACACCGATATCTGTATATACATGGAAATATCTACACAGCTATCTGTATAAACATGGAAATATCTACACCGCTACCTGTATAAACATCGAAATATCTACAACACTATGTGTGTAAACATGGAAATATCTACACAGTTATCTGTGTAAACATGGAAATATGCACAATGCTTTCTGTGTAAAGAAGGAAATAACTACACCGCAATCTGTGCAAATATGGAAATATCTACACCGCCATCTGTATAAACATGGAAATACCTACACTGTCATCTGTATAAACAAGGAAATATCTACACAGACATCTCTATAAACATGGAAATTGCCACATCGCTATCTGTATAAACATGGAAATATGTACACCGCTATCTGCAAGAATATGGAAATATCTCCACTGCCATCTTTATAAAGATGGAAATACCCACAACGCGAGCAGTATAAATATGGAAATATGTACACCGCTATCTCTATAAACATACAAATATCTACTCTGCCATCTCTATAAACATGGAAATATCTAAATGGCCATATGCATAAACATGGAAATATCTACACCAACAGCTGTGTAAACATGGAAATGTCTACACCGCTATCTGTATAAATATGGAAATATCTACACCGCTGTCTCTGTAAACATATAAATGTCGACACCGCTATCTGTATAAACATGGAAATATCTGCATGGCTATGTTTATAATCATGGAAATCTCTACACCGACATCTGTATAAACATGGAAATAACTACACAGTCATCTGTATAAACATGGAAATATCTACACCACTATCTGGGTAAAGATAGAAATATCTACACTGTCATCTGCATAAACATGGATATATCTACACAGTCATCTCTATAAACATGGAAATATCTACATCGCTCTCTGTATAAACTTGGAAATAGCCACACAGCTATCTGTATAAACATGGAAATATCTACACCGCTATCTGTATAAACATGGAAATATCTACACCGCTATCTTTATAAACAGGGAAATATCTACTCCGCAATCTGTATAAACATGCAAATATCTACAACACTCTCTGTGTCATCATGGAAATATCTACACAGCTGTCTGTGTAAGGATGGAAATATGTACACCGCTATCTGTGTGAAGATGGAAATATCTTCACCGCAATCTGTGCAAATATGGAAATATCTACAACTCTATCTCTGTAAACATGGAAATATCTACACCACTATCTGTATAAACATGGAAATATCTACACCACTATCTGTATAAACATGGAAATCTCTACACCACGACCTGTATAAACATTGATATATCTACACCACTATCTGTATAAACATGGAAATAACTACACCGCCATCTGTATATACTTGGAAATACCTACACAGTCATCTGTATAAACATGGAAATATCTACACTGCCATCTGTATAAACATGGAAATATCTACACACCCATCTCTATAAACATGGAAATATCTACTCCGCTATTTCTATAAAGATGGAAATAGCAACAACGCTATCTGTAAAAACATGGAAATATTTACACTGCCATCTGTAAAAACATGGAAATATCTACACAGTCCTCTGTATAAACATGGAAATACCTACACCGCTATCTCTATAAACATCGAAATACGTACACCGCTATCTGCATAAACATGGAAATATCTACACCGCTATCTGCAAGGACATTGAAATATCTACACTGCCATCTGTATAAACATGGAAATGTCTACAGGGCCATCAGCATAAACATGGAAATATGTACATCCTCATCTGTATAAACATGGAAATATCTACACCGATATCTGTATAAATATGGAAATATCTACACCGCTATCTCTGTAAGCATGGAAATGTCTACACCGCTATCTTTATAAACATGGAAATATCTACATGGCTATCTCTGTAAACATGGAAATATCTACCCCACCATCTGTATAAACATGGAAATGACTTCAGTGTCTTCTGTATAAACCTGGAAATATCTACACCACTATCTCTATAAACATGCAAATATCTACAATGACATCTGTATAAACATGGAAATATCTACACAGCCATCTCTATAAACATGCAAATATCTACATAGTTATCTGTATAAACATGGAAATAGCCACACCGCTATCTGTATAAACATGGAAATATCTACACCGCTATCTGTATAAACTTGGAAATATCTACACCGCTATCTTTATAAACATGGAAATATCTACACCGCAATCTGTATAAACATGGAAATATCTACAACACTATCTGAGGATACATGGAAATATCTACACAGCTGTCTGTGTAAACATGCAAATATGGTCACCGCTATCTGTGTGAAGATGGAAATATCTACACCGCAATCTGTACAAATATGGAAATACCTACACCTCTATCTCTGTAAACATGGAAATATGTACACCGCAATCTGTATAAACATGGAAATATCTACACCACTATCTGTATAAACTTGCAAATATCTTCACCGTGATCTGTATAAACATGGATATATCAACGACGCTGTCTGTATAAACATGGAAATATCTACACCGCTATCTGTATAAATATGGAAATATCTACACCGCTATCTTCATTAACATTGAAATATCTACACTGCCATCAGTATACACATGGAAATACCTACACAGTCATCTGTATAAACATGGAAATATCTATACCACTATCTGTATAAAAATGGAAATATCTACACTGCCATCTGTATAAACATGGAAATATCTACACCGCTATCTCTATAAACATGGAAATAGCCACAGCACGACCTGTATAAACATGGAAATACCTACACCGCCATCTCAAAAAACATGGAAATATCTACACAGTCATCTGCATAAACATGGAAATACCTACACCACTATCTGTATAAACATGGAAATATCTACACCACGATCTGTATAAACATGGATATATCTACACCGCTATCTGAATAAACTTGGAAATATCAACACCGCTATCTGTATAAATATGGAAATATCTACACTGCTATCTTTATAAACTTGGAAATTTCTACAGCGCCATCTGTATATACATGGAAATACCTACACAGTCATCTGTATAAGCGTGCAAATATCTACACTGCCATCTGTATAAACATGGAAATATCTACACAGCCATCTCTATAAACATGGAAATATCTACACCGCTATCTCTTTAAACATGGAAATAGCCACACGGCTATTTGTATAAACATGGATATATTTACACTGCCATCTGTAAAACATGGAAATATCTACACAGTCCTCTGTATAAACATGGAAATATCTACACCTCTATCTCTATAAACATGGAAATACCTACACTGCTATCTGTATAAACATGGAAATATCTACACCGCTATCTCTGTAAACGTGGAAATATCTACACTGCCATCTGTATACACATGGAAATATCTACACAGCCATCTCTATAAACATGCAAATATCTACATCGCTATCTGTATAAACATAGAAATAGCCACACCGCTATCTGTATAAACATGGAAATATCTACATTGCTATCTGTATAAACATGGAAATACCTACACCGCAAACTTTGTAAACATGGAAATATCTACACCGCCATCTGTATATACATGGAAATGCCTACACAGTCATCTCTATAAACAAGGAAATATCTATACCACTATCTGTATATACATGGAAATATCTACACTGCCATGTGTATAAACATGGAAATATCTACACAGCCATCTCTATAAACATGGAAATATCTGCACCGCTATCTCTATTAACATGGAAATAGCCACACCGCTACCTGTATAAACCTGGAAATATTTACACCGCCATCTCTAAAAACATGGAGATATCTACACAGTCATCTGTATAAACATGGAAATATCTACACCGCTATCTCTGTAAACATGGTAATACCTACACCGCTATCTGTATAAACATGGAAATATCTACACCGCCATTTGTATATACATGGAAATACCTACACAGTCATCTGTATAAACATGGAAATATCTACACTGCCATCTGTATAAACAAGGAAATATCTACACAGACATCTCTATAAACATGGAAATTGCCACATCGCTATCTGTATAAACATGGAAATATCTACACCGCTATCTGCAAGAACATGGAAATATCTACACTGCCATCTGTATAAAGATGTAAATATCTATGCAGCGAGCAGTATAAATATGGAAATATCTACACCGCTATCTCTATGAACTTAGAAATATCTACACCACCATCTCTATAAAGATGGAAATATTTACACGGCCATCTGCATAAACATGGAAATATCTACACCACCATCAGTATAAACACGGAAATATCTACACCGCTATCTGTATAAATATGGAAATATCTACACCACTATCTCTGTAAACATGGAAATAACTACACCGCTATCTGTATAAACATGGAAATATCTACATGGCTATCTCTATAAACATGGAAATATCTACATCACCATCTGTATAAACGTGAAAATAACTACACAGTCATCTGTATAAACTTGGATATATCTACACCACTATCTCTATAAACATGGAAATATCTACTCCACTATCTCTATAAACATGGAAATATCTACACTGCCATCTGTATAAACATGCAAATATCTACACAGCCATCTCTATAAACATGCAAATATCTACATCGCTATCTGTATAAACATGGAAATAGACACACCGCTATCTGTATAAACACAGAAATATCTACACCGCTATCTGTATAAACATGGAAATATCTACACCGCTATCTGTATAAACATGGAAATATCTACACTGCAATCTCTGTAAACATGGAAATATCTACAACAGTATCTGTATAAACATGGAAATATCTACAGAGCTGTCTGTGTAAACATGCAAATTTGTACACCGCCATCTGCGTGTACATGGAAATATCTACACCGCTATCTGTGCAAATATGGAAATACCTACACCTCTATCTCTGTAACCATGGAAATATCTACACCGCTATATGTGTAAACATGGAAATATATACACAGCCATCTCTATAAACATGGAAATATCTACACCGCTATCTCTATAAACATGGATATAGCCACACCGCTACCTGTATAAACATGGAAATATCTACACCGCCATCTGTAAAAACATGGAAATATCTACAGTCATCTGTATAAACTTGGAAATATCTACACCGCTATCACTATAATCATGGAAATACCTACACCGCTATCTGTATAAACATGGAAATATCTACACCGCTATCTGCATGAACTTGGAAATAACTACACTGCCATCTGTATAAAGATGGAAATATCTACACCGCAAGCAGTATAAGTATGGAAGTATCTGCACCGCTATCTCTATAAACTTAGAAATATCTAATCTGCCATCACTATAACATGGAAATTTCTACACCGCCATCTGCATAAACATGGAAATAACTACACAGTCATCTGTATAAACTTGGAAATATCTACAACACTATCTCTAAAAACATGGAAATATCGACCCTGCCATCTGTATAAACATGGAAATATCTACACAGCCATCTCTATAAACATGGAAAAATCTACATCGATATCTGTATAAACATGGAAATAGCCACACCGCTATCTGTATAAACATGGAAATATCTACCCCGCTATCTGTATAAACATGGAAATATCTACACCACCATCTGTATAAACATGGAAATATCTACACCACCATCTGTATAAATATGGATATATCTACACCGCTCTCTGCATAAACATGGAAATATCTACACCGCTCTCTGTATAAATATGGAAATATCTACACCGCTATCTTTATAAACATGGAAATATCTACACAGTCGTCTGTATAAACATGGAAATACCTACACAGTCGTCTGTATAAACATGGAAATATCTATACCACTATATGTATAACCATGGAAATATCTACACTGCCATCTGTATAAACATGGAAATATCTACAACGCTATCTGTATAAACATGGAAATAGACACACCGCTATCTGTATAAACATGGAAATATCTACACCGCTATATCTATAAAAATGGAAATGACCACACCGCTATCAATATAATCATTGAAATATCTACATGGCTATCTCTATAAACATGGAAATATCTACGCCACCATCTGTATAAACATGGAAATAACTACACAGCCATCTCTATAAACATGGAAATATCTACATCGCTATCTGTATAAACATGGAAATAGACACACCGCTATGTGTATAAACATGGAAATATCTACACCGCTATCTGTATAAACATGGAAATATCTACATGGCTATCTCTATAAACATGGAAATATCTACATCACCATCTGTATAAACGTGAAAATAACTACACAGTCATCTGTATAAACTTGGATATATCTACAACACTATCTCTATAAACATGGAAATATCTACACCACTATCTCTATAAACATGGAAATATCTACACTGCCATCTGTATAAACATGCAAATATCTACACAGCCATCTCTATAAACATGCAAATATCTACATCGCTATCTGTATAAACATGGAAATAGACACAGCGCTATCTGTATAAACACAGAAATATCTACACCGCTATCTGTATAAACATGGAAATATCTACACCGCTATCTGTATAAACATGGAAATATCTACACCGCTATCTGTATAAACACAGAAATATCTACACCGCTATCTGTATAAACATGGAAATATCTACACCGCTATCTGTATAAACATGGAAATATCTACACTGCAATCTCTGTAAACATGGAAATATCTACAACAGTATCTGTATAAACATGGAAATGTCTACAGAGCTGTCTGTGTAAACATGCAAATATGTACACCGCCATCTGCGTGTACATGGAAATATCTACACCGCTATCTGTGCAAATATGGAAATACCTACACCTCTATCTCTGTAACCATGGAAATATCTACACCGCTATATGTGTAAACATGGAAATATATACACAGCCATCTCTATAATCATGGAAATATCTACACCGCTATCTCTATAAACATGGATATAGCCACACCGCTGCCTGTATAAACATGGAAATATCTACACCGCCATCTGTAAAAACATGGAAATATCTACAGTCATCTGTATAAACTTGGAAATATCTACACCGCTATCACTCTAAACATGGAAATACCTACACCGCTATCTGTATAAACATGGAAATATCTACACCGCTATCTGCATGAACTTGGAAATAACTACACTGCCATCTGTATAAAGATGGAAATATCTACACCGCAAGCAGTATAAGTATGGAAGTATCTGCACCGCTATCTCTATAAACTTAGAAATATCTAATCTGCCATCACTATAACATGGAAATTTCTACACCGCCATCTGCATAAACATGGAAATAACTACACATTTATCTGTATAAACTTGGAAATATCTACAACACTATCTGTGTCATCATGGAAATATCTACACAGCAGTCTGTATAAACATGCAAATATGTACACCGCTATCTGTGTGAAGATGGAAATATCTACACCACAATCTGTATATACATGGAAATACCTACACAGTCGTCTGTATAAACACGGAAATATTTATATCACTATCTGTATAAACGTGGAAATATCTACACTGACATCTGTGTAAACATGGAAATATCTACACAGCCATCTCTATAAACATGGAAATATCTACACCGCTATCTCTATAAATATGGAAATAACCACAACGCTATCTGCACAAATATGGAAATATCTGCACTGCCACCTGTAAAAACATGGAAATAACTACACAGTCATCTGAATAAACATGGAAATATCTACACCGCTATCTCTATAAACATGGGAATAGCTACACCGCTATCTGTATAAACATGGAGCTATCTACACCGCTATCTGCATCGTCATGGAAATACCTACACTGCCATGTATAAAGATGGAAATATCTACACCGCGAGCAGTATAAATATGGAAATATCTACACCCCTATCTCTATAAACATAGAAATAACTACACCGCCATCTCTATAAACATGGAAAGATCTACACCGCCATCTGTATAAACATGGAAATATCTACACCGCTACCTCTATAAACATGGAAATGTCTACACCGCTATCTGTATAAACATGGAAATATCTACATGGCTATGTCTATAAACATGGAAATATCTACACCGCCATCTGTATAAACATGGAAACAACTACACAGTCATCTGTATAAACATGGAAATGTCTACACCACTATCTGTATAAACATGGAAATATCTACACTGCCATCTGTATAAACAGGGAAATATCTACACAGCCATCTCTGTAAACATGGAAATATCTACATTGCTATCTCCATAAACATGGAAATAGCCACACCACTATCTGTATAAACATGGAAATATCTGCACCGCTATCTGTATAAACATGGAAATATCTACACCGCTGTCTGTATAAACATGGAAATATCTACATGGCTATTTCTATTAACATGGAAATATCTTCACCGCCATCTGTATAAACATGGTAATAACTACACAGTCATCTGTATAAACATGGAAATATCTACACCACCATCTCTATAAACATGGAAATTTCTACACTGCCATCTGTGTAAACATGGAAATATCTACACAGCCATCTCTATAAACTTGGAAATATCTACATCGGTATCTGTATAAACATGGAAATAGCCACACCGCTATCTGTATAAACATGGAAATATCTACACCGCTATCTGTATAAACATGGAAATATCTAAACCGCTATCTTTATAAACATGGAAATATCTACACCGCAATCTGTATAAACATGGAAATATCAACAACACTATCTGTGTCAACATGGATATATCTACACAGCTGTCTGTGTAAACATGCAAATATGTACACCGCTATCTGTGTGAAGATGGAAATATCTACAACGCAATCTGTGCAAATATGGAAATATCTTCACCTCTTTCCCAGTAAACATGGAAATATCTACACCGCTATCTGTATAAATATGGAAATATCTACACCACTATCTGTATAAACATGGAAATATCTACACCACGATCTGTATAAACATGGATATATCTACACCGATATCTGTTTAAAAATGGAAATATCTACACCGCTATCTGTATAAATATGGAAATATCTACACCGCTATCTTTATGAACATGGAAATATCTACACCGCCATCTGTATATACATGGAAATAGCTACACAGTCGTCTGTAGAAACATGGAAATATCTATACCGCTATCTGTATAAACATGGAAATATCTACTCTGCCATCTGTATAAACATGGAAATATCTACACAGCCATCCCTATAAACATGGAAATATCTACGCCGTTATCTCTATAAACATGGAAATAGCCACACCGCTTTCTCTATAAACATGGAAATATTTACACCGCCATCTGTGAAAACATGGAAATATCTACACAATCATCTATATAAACATGGAAATATTTGCAACGCTATCTCTATAAACATGGAAATAGTTATACGGCTATCTGTATAAACATGGAAACATCTACACCGCTATCTGCATGAACATGGAAATACCTATACTGCCATCTGTATAAGGATGGAAATATCTACTCCACGAGCAGTATAAATATGGAAATATCTACACCGCTATCTCTATAAACATAGAAATATCTACACCGCCATCTCTATAAACATGGAAATATCTACACCGCTATCTGTATAAATATGGAAATATCTACACCGCTATCTCTATAAACATGGAAATGTCTACACCTCTATCTGTATAAACATGGAAATATCTACATGGCTATTTCTATTAACATGGAAATTTCTTCACCGCCATCTGTATAAACATGGTAATAACTACACAGTCATCTGTATAAACATGGAAATATCTACACCACTATCTCTATAAACATGGAAATTTCTACACTGCCATCTGTGTAAACATGGAAATATCTACACAGCCATCTCTATAAATTTGGAAATATCTACATCGGTATCTGTATAAACATGGAAATAGCCACACCGCTATCTGTATAAACATGGAAATAACTACACCGCTATCTGTATAAACATGGAAATATCTACGCCGCTATCTTTATAAACATGGAACTATCTACACCGCAATCTATATAAACATGGAAATTTCTACAACACTATCTGTGTCAACATGGAAATATCTACACAGCTGTCTGTGTAAACATGCAAATATTTTCACCGCTATCTGTGTAAAGATGGAAATATCAACACTGCAATCTGTGCAAATATGGAAATATCTACACCTCTATCTCTGTAAACATGGAAATATCTACACCGCTATCTGTATAAACATGGAAATATCTACACCACCATCTGTATAAACATGGAAATATATACACCACAATCTGTATGAAACTGGATATATCTACACCGCTATCTGTATAAACATGGAAATATCTACACCGCTATCTGTATAAATATGGAAATATCTACACCGCTAACTTTATAAACATGGAAATATCTACACCGCCATCTGTATATACATGGAAATACCTACACAGTCGTCTGTATAAACATGGAAATATCTATTCCACTATCTGTATAAACATGGAAATATCTGCACTGCCATCTGTATAAACATGGAAATATCTACACAGCCATCTCTACAAACATGGAAATATCTACACCGCTATCTCCATAAACATGGAAAAAGCCACACCGCTATCTGTATAAACATGGAAATATCTGCACTGCCATCTGTAAAAACATGGAAATGTCTACACAGTCATCTATATAAACATGGAAATATCTACACCGCTATCTCTATAAACATGGAAATACCTACACTGCTATCTGTAAAAATATGGAAATATCTACATCGCTATCTGCATGGTCATGGAAATACCCACACTGCCATCTGTATAAATATGGAAATATCTACACCGTGAACAGTATAAATATGGAAATTTCTGCAACGCTATCTCTATAAACATAGAAATATACACACAGCCATCTCTGTAAACATGGAAATATCTACACCGCCATCTGCATAAACCTGAAAATATCTACACCGCCATCTCTACAAACATGGAAATATCTACACCGCTATCTGTATAAACGTGGAAATATCTACATCGTAATCTGTATAAACATGGCAATAGCCACACCGCTATCTGTAGAAACATGGAAATATCTACATGGCTATCTCTATAAACATGGAAATATCTACACCACCATGTGAATAAACATGGAAATAACAACACAGTCATCTGTATAAACATGGAAATATCTACACCACTATCTCTATAAACGTGGAAATATCTACACTGCCATCTGTATAAACATGGAAATATCTACACACCCATCTCTATAAACATGCAAATATCAACATCGCTATCTGTATAAACATGGAAATAGCCACACCGCTATCTCTATAAACATGGAAATATCTACACTGCTATCTGTATAAACATGGAAATATCTACACCGCTATCTTTATAAACGTGGAAATATCAACACCGAAATCTCTAAAAACATGGAAATATCTACAACACTATCTGTGTAAACATAGAAATATCTACACAGCTGTCTGTGTAAACATGCCAATATGTACACTGCTATCTGTGTGAAGATGGAAATATCTACACAACAAACTCTGCAAATATGGAAATACCTACACCTTTATCTCTGTAAACATGGAAATATCTACACCGCTATCTGTAAAAACATGGAAATATCTACATCGTTATCTGTATAAACATGGAAATAGCCACACCGCTATCTGTAGAAACATGGAAATATCTACATGGCTATCTCTATAAACATGGAAATATCTACACCACCATGTGAATAAACATGGAAATAACAACACAGTCATCTGTATAAACATGGAAGTATCTACACCACTATCTCTATAAACGTGGAAATATCTACACTGCCATCCGTATAAACATGGAAATATCTACACACCCATCTCTATAAACATGCAAATATCTACATCGCTATCTGTATAAACATGGAAATAGCCACACCGCTATCTGTATAAACATGGAAATATCTACACTGCTATCTGTATAAACATGGAAATATCTACACCGCTATCTTTATAAACGTGGAAATATCAACACCGAAATCTCTATAAACATGGAAATATCTACAACACTATCTGTGTAATCATAGAAATATCTACACAGCTGTCTGTGTAAACATGCCAATATGTACACTGCTATCTGTGTGAAGATGGAAATATCTACACAACAAACTCTGCAAATATGAAAATACCTACACCTTTATCTCTGTAAACATGGAAATATCTACACCGCTATCTGTATAAACATGGAAATATCTACACCAATATCTGTATAAACATGGAAATACCTACACCGTGATCTGTATAAACATGGGTATATCTACAACGCAATCTGTATCAACATGGAAATATCTACACCGCTATCTGTATAAATATGGAAATATCTACACCGCTATCTTTACAAACATAGAAATATCTACACCGCCATCTGTATATACATGGAAATGCCTAAACAGTCATCTGTATAAACATGGAAATATCTATACCACTATCTGTATAAACATGGAAATGTCTACACTGCCATCCGTATAAACATGGAAATATCTACACAGTCATCTGTATAAACATGGAAATATCTACACCGCTATATCTATAAACATGGAAATACCTAAACCGCTATCTGTATAAACATGGAAATATCTACACCGCTATCTTCATGAACATGGAAATAACTACATTGCCATCTGTATAAAGATGGAAATAACTACAACGCGAGCAGTTTAAGTATGGAAGTATCTGCACCGCTAACTCTATAAACAAAGAAATATCTACTCTACCATCTCTATAAACATGGAAATTTCTACACCGCCATCTCTATAAACATGGAAATATCTACAGCGCTATCTTTGTAAACATGGAAATATCAACACAGCTATCTCTATAAACATGGAAATGTCTACACCACTATCTGTATAAACATGGATAATATCTACATGGCTATCTCTATAAACATGGAAATATCTTCACCACCATCTGCGTAAACATGGAAATAACTACACAGTCATCTGTATAAACATAGAAATATCTACACCAATATCTCTATAAAAATGGAAATATCTACAATGCCATCTGTATAAACATGGAAATACCTACACAGCCATCGCTATAAACATGCAAATATCTACATCGCTATCTGTATTTACATGGAAATAGCCACACCGCAATCTGTATAAATATGAAAATATCTACACAGCTATCTTTATAAACATAGAAATAACTACACCGCAATCTGAATAAACATTGAAATATCTACACCGATATCTGCATGAACATAGAAATACATACAATGCCATCTGTATAAGGATGGAAATGTCTACACCGTGAGCAGTATAAATATGGAAATATCTACACAGCTATCTCTATAAACATAGAAATATCTACATCGCATCTCTATAAACATGGAAATATCTACACCGCCATCTGCAAAAACATGGAAATATCTACACCGCCATCTGTATAAACATGGAAATATTTACATGGCTATCTCTATAAACATGGAAATATCTACACCGCCATCTGTATAAACATGGAAATATCTACACCGCTATCTGTATAAATATGGAAATATCTACACCGCTATCTCTATAAACATGGAAATGTCTACACCGCTATCTGTACAAACATGGAAATATCTACATGGCTATCTCTATAAACATGGAAATATCTACACCACCATCTGTATAAACATGGAAATAACTACACTGTAATCTGTATAAACATTGAAATATCTACACCAGTATCTGCATAAACATGGAAATATCTTCACTACCATCTGTATAAACATGGAAATATCTACACAGCCATCTCTATAAACATGGAATATCTACATCGCTATCTGTATAAACATGGAAATAGCCACACCGCTATCTGTATAAACATGGAAATATCTACACCGCTATCTGTATAAACATGGAAATATCTACACCGCTATCTGTATAAACATGGAAATATCTACACTGCAATCTGAATAAACATGGAAATATCTACAACAATATCTGTGTCAACATGAAAATATCTACACAGCTCTCTGTGTAAACATGGAAAAATGTACACCGCTATCTGTGTGAAGATGGAAATACCTACACCGCAATCTGTGCAAATATGGAAATATCTACACCTCTATCTCTGTAAACATGGAAAATCTACACCGCTATATGTACAAACATGGAAATATCTACACCACTATCTGTATAAACATGGAAATATCTCCACCACGATCTATATAAACATGGATATATCTACACCGCTATCTGTATAAACATGGAAATATATACACCGCTCTCTGTATAAATATGGAAATAACTACACCGCTATCTTTATAAACATGGAAATATCTACAGCACCATCTGCGTATACATGGAAATACCTACACAGTCGTGTGTATAAATATGGAAATAACTATACCACTATCTGTATAAACCAGGAAATATCTACACTACCATCTGTAAAAACTTGGAAATATCTACACAGTCATCTGTATAAACATGGAAATATCTACACCACTATCTCTATAAACATGGAAATACCTACACCGCTATTTGTATAAACATGGAAATATCTACACCGCTATCTGTAAGGTCATGGAAATACCGACATTGCCATCTGTATAAAGATGGAAATAACTACATCGCGGGCAGTATAAATATGGAAATATGTACTCCGCTATCCCTATAAACATAGAAATATCTACACCGCCGTCTCTATAAACATGGAAATATCTACACCACCGTCTGCATAAACATGGAAATATCGACACCGCTATCTGTATAAACATGGAAATATCTACACCGTGATCTGTATAAACATGGATATATCTACAATGTTATCTTTATAAACATGGAAATATCTACACCGCTATCTTTATACACATGGAAATATCTACACCACAATCTGTGTAAACATGGAAATATGCACAACACTATCTATGTCAACATGGAAATAACTACACTGCAACCTGTGCAAATATGGAAATATCTACAGTTCTATTTCTGTAAACATGGAAATATCTACACCGCTATCTGTATAAACATGGAAATATCTACACCACTATCTGTATAAACATGGAAATATCTACACCTCTATCTCTGTAAACATGGAAATATCTACACTTCTATCTCTGTAAACATGGAAATATCTACACCGCTATCTGTATAAACATGGAAATATCTGCACCACTGTCTGTATAAACATGGAAATATCTACACCACGATCTGTATAAACATGGAAATATCTACACTGCCATCTGTATATACATGGAAATACCTACACAGTCCTCTGTATAAACATGGAAATATCTATAACACTATCTGTATAAACATGGAAATATCTACACTGCCATCTGTATAAACATGGGAGTATCTATGCAGCCATCTCTAAAAACATGGAAATAGCTATACCGCTATCTCTATAAATACGGAAATAGCCACACCGCTATATGTATAAACATGGCAATATCTACCCCGCCATCTGTAAAAACATGGAAATATCTACACAGTCACCTGTATAAACATGGAAATATCTACACCACCATCTCCATAAACATAGGAATACCTACACCACTATCTGTATAAACATGGAATTGTCTACACCGTTATCTGCATGGTCATGGAAATACCGACACTGCTATCTGTATAAAGATGGAAATATCTACACCGCGAGCAGTATAAATATGGAAATATGTACACCGCTATCTCTATAAACATAGAAATATCTACACCACCATCTCTATAAACATGGAAATATCTACACCGCCATCTGCATAAACATGGAAACATCTACACTGCCATCTGTAAAAACATGGAAATATCTACACCGCTATCTGTATAAATATGGAAATATCTACACCGCTATCTCTATAAACATGGAAATATCTACACCGCTATATGTATAAACATGGAAATATCTACACCGCGATCTGTATAAACATGGAAAAATCTACTCTGCCATGTTTATAAACATGGAAATATCTACACAGCCATGTCTATAAACATGGAAACATCTGCACCGCTATCTCTATAAACATGGAAATAGCCACAACGCTATCTGTATAAACTTGGAAATACCTACACCGCCATCGGTAAAAACATGCAAATATCTATACAGTCATCTGTATAAAAATGGAAATATCTACACCGCTATCTCTATAAACATGGAAATGTCCACACCGCAATCTGTATAAACATGGAAATATCTACATGGCTATGTCTATAAACATGGAAATATCTACACCGCCATCTGTATCAACATGAAAATAACTACACAGTCATCTGTATAAACATGGAAATATCTACACCACTATCTGTATAAACATGAAAATATCTACACTGCCATCTCTATAAACATGGAAATATCTACTTCGCTATCTGTATAAACATGGAAATAGCCACACCGCTATCTGTAGAAACATAGAAATATCTATACCGCAATCTGTATAAACATGGAAATATCTACACCGCTCTCTTTATAAACATGGAAATATCTACACCGCAATCTGCATAAACATGGAAATATCTACAACACTATCTGTGTGAACATGGAAATATCTACACAACTGTCTGTGTAAACATTCAAATATGTACACCGCTATCTGTGTGAAGATGGAAATATCTACACCGCAATCTGTGCAAATATGGAAATATCTACACCTCAATCTCTGTAAACATGCAAATGCCTACACAGCTATCTGTATAAACATGGAAATATCTACAACACTATCTGAATAATCATGGAAATATCTACTCCACGATCTTTATAAACATGGATATATCTACACCGCAGTCTGTATAAACATGGAAATATCTACACCGCTATCTGTATAAATATGGAAATATCTACACTGCCATCTGTATTAACATGGAAATATCTACGCAGCCATCTCTATAAACGTGGAAATATCTACGCCGCTATCTCTATAAACATGGAAATAGCCACATCGCTATCTGTATAAACATGGAAATATTTACACTGCCATCTGTAAAAACATTGAAATATGTACACAGTCCTCTGTATGAACTTGGAAATAAATACACCGCTATCTCTATAAACATGGAAATACCAACACCGCTATCTGTATACACATGGAAATATCTACACCGCTATCTGCAAGAACATGGAAATACCTACACAGTCATCTTTATAAACATGGAAATATCTACACCACTATCTGTATAAACATGGAAATATCTACACTGCCTTATGTATAAACATGGAAATATCTACACAGCCATCTCTATAAACATGGAAATATCTACACCGCTATCTCTATAAACATGGAAATAGCCACACCGCTACCTGTATAAACATGGAAATATCTACACCGCTATCTGCATGAACATGGAAATAACTACACTGCCATCTGTATAAACATGAAAATATCTACACCGAAAGCAGTATATGTATGGAAGTATCTACACCGCTATCTCTATAAACATAGAAATATCTACTCTGTCATATCTATAAACATGGAAATACCTACACCGCCATCTGCATAAACATGGAAATATCTACACAGCCATCTGTATAAACATGGAAATATCTACAACGCTATCTGTATAAATATGGAAATATCTACACCGCTATCTCTATAAACATGGAAATCTCTACACCGCTATCTGTATAAACATGGAAATATCTACATGGCTATCTCTATAAACATGGAAATATCTACACCGCCTTCTGTATAAACATGGAAATAACTACACAGTCAGCTGTATAAAGATGGAAATATCTACACCGCCATCTGTATAAACCTGGAAATAGCCACACCGCTATCTGTATGAACATGGAAATATCTACATAGCTGTCTGTGTAAACATGCAAATATGTACACCGCTATCTGTGTGAAGATGGAAATATCTACACTGCAATCTGTGCAAATATGGAAATATGTACACCTCTATCTCTGTAAACATGGAAATATCTACACCGCTATCTGTATAAACATGGAAATATCTACACCACTATCTGTATAAACATGGAAATATCTACACCACGATCTGTATAAACATGGATGCAACTACACCGCTATCTGTATAAACATGGAAATACCTACACCACTATCGGTACAAATATGGAAGTATCTACACCGCTATCTTTATAAACATGGAAATATCTACCCCGCCATCTGTATATACATGGAAATAGCTAAACAGTTGTCTGTATAAACATGGAAATATCTATACCACCATCTGTATAAACATGGAAATATCTACACCGTCATCTGTAAAAACATGGAAATATCTACACAGTCATCTGTAGAAACATGGAAATATCTACACCGCCATCTCTATAAACATGGAAATACCTACACCGCTATCTGTATAAACATGGAAATATCTACACCGCTAACTGCATGAACATGGAAATAACTACACTGTCATGTGTATAAAGATGGAAATATCTACACCGCGAGCAGTATAAGTATGGAGGTATCTACACCGCTTTCTCTATAAACATAGAAATATCTACTCTTCCATCTCTATAAACAAGGAAATCTCTACACCGCCATCTGCATAAACATGGAAATATCTACACCGCCATATGTTTAAACATGGAAATATCCACAAAGCTATCTGTATAAATACGGAAATATCTACAGAGCTATCTCTATAAACATGGAAATGTCTACACCGCTATGTGTATAAACATGGAAATATCTACATGGCTTTCTCTATAAACATGGAAATATCGACACCGCCATCTGTATAAACATGGAAATAACTACACAGTCATCTGTATAAACATGGAAATATCTACACCACTATCTGTAAAAACATGGAAATATCGACACTGCCATCTGTATAAACATGGAAATATCTACACAGCCATCTCTATAAACATGGAAATATCTACAACGCTATCTCTATAAACATGGAAATAGCCACACCGCTATCTGTATAAACATGGAAATTTCTACACCGCTATCTGTATAAACATGGAAATATCTACAATGCTATCTTTATAAACATGGAAATATCTACACCATCTGTATAAACATGGAAGTATCTACAACACTATCTGTGTCATCATGGAAATATCTACACAGCTGTGTCTGTAAACATGCAAATATGTACACCGCTATCTGTGTGAAGATGGAAATATCTACACCGCAATCCTTGCAAATATGGAAATATCTACACCGCTATCTGTATAAACATGGAAATATCTACACCGCTCTGTGTATAAATATGGAAATAACTACACCGCTATGTTTATAAACATGGAAATATCTACACCGCCATCTGTATATACATGGAAATACCTACACAGTCATCTGAATAAACATGGAAATATCTACACCGCTATCTGCAAGAACATGGGAATATCTACACTGCCATCTGTATAAAGATGGAAATATCTACACCGTGAGCAGTATAAATATGGAAATATCTACACCGCTATCTCTATAAACAGAAATATCTACTCCGCCATCTCTATAAACATGGAAATATCTACACGGCCATCTGCATAAACATGGAAATATCTACACCACCATCTGTATAAACATGGAAATATCTACACCGCTATCTGTATAAATAGGGAAATATCTACACCGCTATCTTTATAAACATGGAAATAACTACACCGCCATCTGTATATACATGGAAATACTTACACAGTCATCTCTATAAACATGGAAATATCTATACCACTATCTGTATAAACATGTAAATATCTACACTGCCATCTGTATAAACATGGAAATATCTACACAGCCATCTCCATAAACATGGAAATATCTACACCGCTATCTCTATAAACATGGAGAAAGCCACACCGCTACCTGTATAAACATGGAAATATCTACACCGCCATCTGTAAAAACATGGAAATATCTACACAGTCATCTGTATGAACATGGAAATATCTACACCGCTATCTCTGTAAACATGGAAATACCTACACCGCTATCTGTATAAACATGGAAATATCTACACTGCTATCTGCATGAACATGGAAATAACTACACTGCCATCTGTATAAAGATGGAGATATCTACACCACGAGCAGTATAAGTATGGAAGTATCTACACCGCTATTTCTATAAACATAGAAATGTCTACTCTGCCATCTCTATAAACATGGAAATTTCTACACAGCCGTCTGCATAAACATGGAAATATCTACAACGCCATCTGTATAAACATGGAAATATCTACACTGCTATCTGTATAAATATGGAAATATCTACACACCCATCTCAATAAACATGGAAATGTCTACATCGCTATGTGTATAAACATGGAAATAGCCACACCGCTATCTGTATAAACATGGAAATATCTACACCGCTATCTGTATAAACATGGAAGTATCTAAACCGCTCTCTTTATAAACATGGAAATATCTACACCGCAATCGGTATAAACATGGAAATATCTACAACACTGTCAGTGTCAACATGGAAATATCTACACAGCTGTCTGTGTAAACATGCAAATATGTACACCGCTATCTGTGTGAAGATGGAAATATCTACACCGCAATTTGTGCAAATATGGAAATATCTTCACCTCTATCTCTGTAAACATGGAAATATCTACAGCGCTATCTGTATAAACAAGGAAATATCTACACCACAATCTGTATAAACATGGAAATATCTACACCACGATCTGTATAAACATGGATATATCTACACCGCTATCTGTACAAACATGGAAATATCTACACTGCTATCTGTATAAATATGGAAATATCTACACCGCTATCTTTATAAACATGGAAATATCTACCCAGCCATCTGTATATACATGGAAATACCTACAAAGTCATCTGTATAAACATGGAAATATCTATACCACTATCTCTATAAACATGGAAATATCTTTTCTGCCTTCTGTATAAACTTGGAAATATCTACACAACCATCTCTATAAACATGGAAATATCTACACAGCTCTCTCTATAAACATGGAAACAGCCACACCGCTATCTGTATAAACATGGAAATATTTACACTGCCATCTGTAAAACCATGGAAATAACTACAGAGTCCTCTGTATAAACATGGAAATATCTACAACGCTATCTGTATAAACTTGGAAATATCTACACCGCTATGTTTATAAACATGGAAATAACTACACCGCAATCTGTATAAACATGGAAATATCTACAACACTATCTGTGTGAACATGGAAATATCTACACAACTGTCTGTGTAAACATTCAAATATGTACACCGCTATCTGTGTGAAGATGGAAATATCTACACCGCAATCTGTGCAAATATGGAAATATCTACACCTCAATCTCTGTAAACATGCAAATGCCTACACAGCTATCTGTATAAACATGGAAATAGCCACACCGCTATCTGTATGAACATGGAAATATCTACATAGCTGTCTGTGTAAACATGCAAATATGTACACCGCTATCTGTGTGAAGATGGAAATATCTACACTGCAATCTGTGCAAATATGGAAATATGTACACCTCTATCTCTGTAAACATGGAAATATCTACACCGCTATCTGTATAAACATGGAAATATCTACACCACTATCTGTATAAACATGGAAATATCTACACCACGATCTGTATAAACATGGATGCAACTACACCGCTATCTGTATAAACATGGAAATACCTACACCACTATCGGTATAAATATGGAAGTATCTACACCGCTATCTTTATAAACATGGAAATATCTACCCCGCCATCTGTATATACATGGAAATAGCTAAACAGTTGTCTGTATAAACATGGAAATATCTATACCACCATCTGTATAAACATGGAAATATCTACACCGTCATCTGTAAAAACATGGAAATATCTACACAGTCATCTGTAGAAACATGGAAATATCTACACCGCCATCTCTATAAACATGGAAATACCTACACCGCTATCTGTATAAACATGGAAATATCTACACCGCTAACTGCATGAACATGGAAATAACTACACTGCCATGTGTATAAAGATGGAAATATCTACACCGCGAGCAGTATAAGTATGGAGGTATCTACACCGCTTTCTCTATAAACATAGAAATATCTACTCTTCCATCTCTATAAACAAGGAAATCTCTACACCGCCATCTGCATAAACATGGAAATATCTACACCGCCATATGTTTAAACGTGGAAATATCCACAAAGCTATCTGTATAAATACGGAAATATCTACAGAGCTATCTCTATAAACATGGAAATGTCTACACCGCTATGTGTATAAACATGGAAATATCTACATGGCTTTCTCTATAAACATGGAAATATCGACACCGCCATCTGTATAAACATGGAAATAACTACACAGTCATCTGTATAAACATGGAAAAATCTACACCACTATCTGTAAAAACATGGAAATATCGACACTGCCATCCGTATAAACATGGAAATATCTACACAGCCATCTCTATAAACATGGAAATATCTACAACGCTATCTCTATAAACATGGAAATAGCCACACCGCTATCTGTATAAACATGGAAATATCTACACCGCTATCTGTATAAACATGGAAATATCTACAATGCTATCTTTATAAACATGGAAATATCTACACCATCTGTACAAACATGGAAGTATCTACAACACTATCTGTGTCATCATGGAAATATCTACACAGCTGTCTCTGTAAACATGCAAATATGTACACCGCTATCTGTGTGAAGACGGAAATATCTACACCGCAATCCTTGCAAATATGGAAATATCTACACCGCTATCTGTATAAACATGGAAATATCTACACCGCTATGTGTATAAATATGGAAATATCTACACCGCTATCTTTATAAACATGGAAATATCTACACCGCCATCTGTATATACATGGAAATACCTACACAGTCATCTGAATAAACATGGAAATATCTACACCGCTATCTGCAAGAACATGGGAATATCTACACTGCCATCTGTATAAAGATGGAAATATCTACACCGTGAGCAGTATAAATATGGAAATATCTACACCGCTATCTCTATAAACAGAAATATCTACTCCGCCATCTCTATAAACATGGAAATATCTACACGGCCATCTGCATAAACATGGAAATATCTACACCACCATCTGTATAAACATGGAAATATCTACACCGCTATCTGTATAAATAGGGAAATATCTACACCGCTATCTTTATAAACATGGAAATAACTACACCGCCATCTGTATATACATGGAAATACTTACACAGTCATCTCTATAAACATGGAAATATCTATACCACTATCTGTATAAACATGTAAATATCTACACTGCCATCTGTATAAACATGGAAATATCTACACAGCCATCTCCATAAACATGGAAATATCTACACCGCTATCTCTATAAACATGGAGAAAGCCACACCGCTACCTGTATAAACATGGAAATATCTACACCGCCATCTGTAAAAACATGGAAATATCTACACAGTCATCTGTATGAACATGGAAATATCTACACCGCTATCTCTGTAAACATGGAAATACCTACACCGCTATCTGTATAAACATGGAAATATCTACACTGCTATCTGCATGAACATGGAAATAACTACACTGCCATCTGTATAAAGATGGAGATATCTACACCGCGAGCAGTGTAAGTATGGAAGTATCTACACCGCTATTTCTATAAACATAGAAATGTCTACTCTGCCATCTCTATAAACATGGAAATTTCTACACAGCCGTCTGCATAAACATGGAAATATCTACAACGCCATCTGTATAAACATGGAAATATCTACACTGCTATCTGTATAAATATGGAAATATCTACACACCCATCTCAATAAACATGGAAATGTCTACATCGCTATGTGTATAAACATGGAAATAGCCACACCGCTATCTGTATAAACATGGAAATATCTACACCGCTATCTGTATAAACATGGAAGTATCTAAACCGCTCTCTTTATAAACATGGAAATATCTACACCGCAATCGGTATAAACATGGAAATATCTACAACACTGTCAGTGTCAACATGGAAATATCTACACAGCTGTCTGTGTAAACATGCAAATATGTACACCGCTATCTGTGTGAAGATGGAAATATCTACACCGCAATTTGTGCAAATATGGAAATATCTTCACCTCTATCTCTGTAAACATGGAAATATCTACAGCGCTATCTGTATAAACAAGGAAATATCTTCACCACGATCTGTATAAACATGGAAATATCTACACCACGATCTGTATAAACATGGATATATCTACACCGCTATCTGTACAAACATGGAAATATCTACACTGCTATCTGTATAAATATGGAAATATCTACACCGCTATCTTTATAAACATGGAAATATCTACCCAGCCATCTGTATATACATGGAAATACCTACAAAGTCATCTGTATAAACATGGAAATATCTATACCACTATCTCTATAAACATGGAAATATCTTTTCTGCCTTCTGTATAAACTTGGAAATATCTACACAACCATCTCTATAAACATGGAAATATCTACACAGCTCTCTCTATAAACATGGAAACAGCCACACCGCTGTCTGTGTAAACATGGAAATATTTACACAGCCATCTGTAAAACCATGGAAATAACTACAGAGTCCTCTGTATAAACATGGAAATATCTACAACGCTATCTGTATAAACTTGGAAATATCTACACCGCTATGTTTATAAACATGGAAATAACTACACCGCAATCTGTATAAACATGGAAATATCTACAACACTATCTGTGTCAACATGGAAATATCTACACATCTGTCTGTGTAAACATGCAAATATGTACACCACTATCTGTGCAAATATGGAAATATCTACACCTCTATCTCTGTAAACATGGAAATATCTACACCGCTATCTGTATAAACATGGAAATATCTACACCGCCATCTGTATAAACATGGAAATATCTACACCACAATCTGTATAAACATGGATAAATCTACACCGCTATCTGTATAAACATTGAAATATCAACACCGCTATCTGTAAAAATACGGAAATATCTACACTGCTATTTTTATAAACATGGAAATATCTTCACCACCATCTGTATATACATGGAAATACCTAACCAGTCGTCTGTATAAACATGGAAATATCAACATTGTCATCTGTATACACATGAAAATATCTACACAGCCATCTCTATAAACATGGAAATATCTACACCGCTATCTCCATAAACATGGAAGTAGCCACACTGCTATCTGTATAAACATGGAAATATCCGCACTGCCATCTGTAAAAACATGGAAATATCTACACAGTCATCTGCATAAACATGGAAATATCTACACCGCTATGTTTATAAACATGGAAATAACTACACCGCAATCTGCATAAACATGGAAATATCTACAACACTATCTGTGTCAACATGGAAATATCTACACATCTGTCTGTGTAAACATGCAAATATGTACACCGCTATCTGTGCAAATATGGAAATATCTACACCTCTATCTCTGTAAACATGGAAATAACTACACCGCTATCTGTATAAACATGGAAATATCTACACCACCATCTGAATAAACATGGATATATCTACACCACAATCTGTATAAACATGGATAAATCTGCACCGCTATCTGTATAAACATGGAAATATCAACACCGCTATCTGTATAAATACGGAAACATCTACACTGCTATTTTTATAAACATGGAAATATCTTCACCACCATCTGTATATACATGGAAATACCTAACCAGTCGTCTGTATAAACATGGAAATATCAACATTGTCATCTGTATAAACATGGAAATATCTACAGACCCATCTCTATAAACATGGAAATATCTACACCGCTATCTCCATAAACATGGAAGTAGCCACAATGCTATCTGCATAAACATGGAAATATCCGCACTGCCATCTGTAAAAACATGGAAATATCTACACAGTCATCTGCATAAACATGGAAATATCTACACCGCTATCTCTATAAACATGGAAATACCTACACCACTATCTGTAAAAACATGGAAATATCTACACCGCTATCTGCATGGTCATGGAAATTCCTACACTGCCATCTGTATAAAGATGGAAATATCTACATCGTGAGCAGTATAAATATGGAAATATCTACACCGCTATCTCTTTAAAGATAGAAATATCCTCACCGCCATCTCTGTAAACATGGACATATCTACACCGCCATCTGCATAAACATGGAAAAATCTACACCGCCATCTGTATAAACATGGAAATATCTACACCGGTATCTGTATAAATATGGAAATATTTACACCGCTATCTCTATAAACATGGCAATCTCTACACCGCTATCTGTATAATCATGGGAATATCTACATTGCTATGCCTATAAACATGGAAACATCTACACCGCCATCTGTATAAACATGGAAATAACTACACAGTCATCTGTATAAACATGGAAATACCTACACCACTATCTGTATAAACATGGAAATATCTAAACTGCCATCTGTATAAACATGGAAATATCTACACAGCCATCTCAATAAACATGGAAATATCATCATCGCTATCTGTATAAACATGGAAATAGCCACTCCGCTACCTGTATAAACATGGAGATATCTACACCCCTATCTGTATAAACATGGAAATATCTAAACAGCTATCTTTATAAACATGGAAATATCTACACCGCAATCTGTATAAACATGGAAATATCTACAACACTATCTGTGTCAACATGGAAATATCTACACAGCTGTCGGCATAAACATTCAAATATGTACACCGCTATCTCTGTGAAGATGGAAATATCTACACCGCAATCTGTGCAAATATGGAAATATCTACACCTCTATCTCTGTAAACATGCAAATACCTTCACCGCTATCTGTATAAACATGGAAATATCTACACGACTATCTGTATAATCATGGAAATATTTACACCACGATCTGTATAAACATGGATATATCTACACCGCTATCTGTATAAACATGGAAATATCTACACCGCTATCTGTATAAATCTGGAAATATCTACACCGCTATCTTTATACACATGGAAGTATCTACACTGCCATCTGTATAAACATGGAAATATCTACACAACCATCTCTATAAATATGGAAATATTGACACAGCTATCTCTATCAACATGGAAATAGCCAAACTGCTATCTGTTTAAACATGGAAATATCTACACTGCCATCTGTAAAAACATGGAAATATCTACGCAGTCATCGGTATAAACATGGAAATATCTACACCGCTATGTCTATAAACATGGAAATGTCTACACCGCTATCTGTATAAACATGGAAATATCAACATGGCTATCTCTATAAACATGGAAATATCTACACCGCCATCTGTATAAACATGGAAATAACTACACAGTCATCTGTATAAACATGGAAATATCTACACCACAATCTGTAAAAACATGGAAATATCGACACTGCTATCTGTATAAACACGGAAATATCTACACACCCATCTCTATAAACATGGAAATATCTACATCGCTATCTGTATAAACATGGAAATAGCCACACCGCTATCTGTATAAACCTGGAAATAGCTACACCGCTATCTGTATAAACGTGGAAATATCTACACCGCTATCTTTATAAACATGGAAATATCTACACCGCAATCTGTATAAACATGGAAATATCTACAACACTATCTGTGTCATCATGGAAATATCTACACCGCTATCTGTATAAACATGGAAATATCTACACCGCTATCTGTATAAATATGGAAATATCTACACCACTATCTTTATATACATGGAAATATCTACACAGCCATCTGTATATACATGAGAATACCTACACAGTCATCTGTATAAACATGGAAATATCTATACCACTATCTCTATAAACATGGAAATATCTACTCTGCCTTCTGTATAAACTTGGAAATATCTACACAGCCATCTCTATAAACATGGAAATATCTACACCGCTATCTCGATAAACATGGAAACAGCCACACCGCTATCTGTATAAACATGGAAATATTTACACTGCCATCTGCAAAAACATGGAAATATCTACACAGTCCTCTGAATAAACATGGAAATATCTACACTGCTATCTCTATAAACATCGGAATACCTACACCACTATCTGTATAAACATGGAAATATCTACACTGCTATCTGCAAGAATATGGAAATATCTACACTGCCATCTTTATAAAGATGGAAATACCCACAACGCGACCAGTATAAATATGGAAATATCTACACCGCTATCTCTATAAACATAGAAATATCTACTCTGCCATCTCTATAAACTTCGAAATATCTAAATGGCCATCTGCAGAAACATGGAAATATCTACACCACCGTCTGTATAAACATGGAAATATCTACACCGCTATCTGTATAAATTTGGAAATATCTACACCGCTATCTCTGTAAACATGGAAATGTCTACATCGATATCTGTATAAACATGGAAATATCTGCATGGCTATGTTGATAATCATGGAAATCTCTACACGGCCATCTGTATAAATATGGAAATAACTACACAGACATCTGTATAAACATGGAAATATCTACACCACTATCTGGGAAAAGATGGAAATATCTACACTGCCATCTGCATAAACATGGATATATCTACACAGTCATCTCTATAAACATGGAAATATCTACATCGCTATCTGTATAAACATGAAAATAGCCACACCGCTATCTGTATAAACATGGAAATATCTGCACCGCAATCTGTATAAACATGGAAATATCTACAACAGTATCTGTGTCAACATGGAAATATCTACACAGGTGTCTCTGTAAACATGCAAATATGTACACCGCTATCTCTGTGAAGATGGAAATATCTACACAGCAATCTGTGCAAATATGGAAATATCTACACCTCTATCTCTGTAAACATGGAAATATCTTCACCGCTATCTGTATAAACATGGAAATATATACACCACTATCTATATAAACATGGAAATATTTACACCACTATCTGTATAAACATGGATATATCTACATCACTATCTGTATAAACATGGAAATATCTACACCGCTATCTGTATAAATATGGAAATATCTACACCGCTATTTTTATAAACATGGAAATATCTACATTGCCATTTGTATATACATGGAAATACCTACACAGTCATCTGTATAAACATGGAAATATCTATACCACTATCTGTATAAACATGGAAATATCTCCACTGCCATCTGTATACACATGGAAATACCTACACAGCCATCTCTGTAAACATCGAAATATCTACAACGCTATCTCTATAAACATGGAAATAGCCACACCGCTACCTGTATAAACATGGAAATATCTACACCGCCATCTGTAAAAACATTTAAATAACTACACAGTCATCTGTACAAACATGGAAATATCTACACCGCTATCTCTATAAACATGGAAATACCTACACTACTATATATATAAGCATGGATACATCTACACTGCTATCTCCATGAACATGGAAATAAATACATTTCCATCTATACAAAGATGGAAATATCTACACCGGGAGCAGTATAAGCATGGAAGTATCTACACCGCTATCTCTATAAACAAAGAAATATCTACTCTGCCATGTATATAAACATGGAAATATCTACACCGCCGTCTGCGTAAACATGGAAATATCTACACCGCCATCTATATAAACATGGAAATCTCTACACCGCTATCTGTATAAATATGGAAATATCTACACAGCTATCTCTATAAACATGGAAATGTCTACACCGCTATCTGCATAAACATGGAAATATCTACATGGCAATCTCTATAAACATGGAAATATATACAATGCCATCTATATAAACATGGAAATAACTACACAGTCATCTGTATAAACATGGAAATATCTACACCGCTATCTTTATAAACATGGAAATATCTACACAGCTATCTGCAAGAACATGGAAATATCTACACTGCCATCTGTATAAAGATGGAAATATCTACACCGCGAGCAGCATAAATATGGAAATATCAACACCGCTATCTCTACAGACATAGAAATACCTACACCACCATCTCTATAAACATGGAAATATCTACACTGCCATCTGTATAAACATGGAAATATCTACAAAGCCATCTCTATAAACATGCAAATATCTACATCACTATTTGTATAAACATGGAAATAGCCACACCGCTATCTGTATAAACATGGAAATATCTACACCGCTATCTGTATAAACATGGAAATATCTACAACACTATATGTGTAAACAAGGAAATATCTACACAGCTGTCTGTGTAAACATGCAAATATGTACACCGCTATCTGTGTGAAGATGGAAATATCTACACCGCAATCTGTGCACATATTGAAATACCAAAAACCCTATCTCTGTAAACATGGAAATATCTACACCGCTATCTGTATAAACATGGAAATACCTACACCACTATCTGTATAAACATGGAAATGTCTACACCGCGATCTGTGTAATCATGGATATAACTACATCGCTATCTGTATCAACATGGAAATATCTACACCGCTATCTGTATAAATATGGAACATCTACACCGCTATCTTTAAAAACATAGAAATATCTACACCGCCATCTCTATATACATGGAAATACCTACACAGTCATCTGTCTAAATATGGAAATATCTATACCACTATCTGTATAAACATGGAAATATCTACACTGCAATCTGTATAAACATGGAAACGTCTACACAGCCATCTCTATAAACATGGAAATATCTACACTGCTATCTCTATAAACATGGAAATAGCCACACCGCTACCTGTATAAACATGGAAATATCTACACCGCCATCTGTAAAAACATGGAAATATCTACACAGTCATCTGTATAAACATGGAAATGTCTACACCGCCATCTCTATAAACATGGAAATAACTACACCGCTATCTGTATAAACATGGAAATATCTACACAGCTGTCTGTGTAAACATGCAAATATGTACACCGCTATGTGAGTGAAGATGGAAATATCTACACCGAAATTTGTGCAAATATGGAAATATCTTCACCTCTTTCTCTGTAAACATGGAAATATCTACAATGCTCTCTGTATAAACAAGGAAATATCTACACCACGATCTGTATAAACATGGAAATATCTACACCACGATCTGTATAAACATGGATATACCTACACCGCTATCTGTATAAACATGGAAATATCTAGACTGCTATCTGTATAAATATGGAAATACCTACACCGCTATCTGTAGAAATCTGGAAATATCTACACCGCTATCTTTATAAACATGGAAATATCTACACTGCCGTCTGTATATACATGGAAATACCTACACAGTCATCTGTATAAACATGGAAATATCTATACCACTATCTGTATAAACATGGAAATATCTACACTGCCATCTGTATAAACATGGAAATAACTACACCACCATCTGTATAAACATGGAAATAACTAAACCGCTATCTGTATAAATATGGAAATATCTACACCGCTATCCCTGTAAACATCGAAATGTCTACACCGCTATCTGTATAAACATGGATATATCTACATCACTATCTGTATAAACATGGAAATATCTACACCGCTATCTGTATAAATATGGAAATATCTACACCGCTATTTTTATAAACATGGAAATATCTACATTGCCATCTGTATATACATGGAAATACCTACACAGTCATCTGTATAAACAAGGAAATATCTATACCACTATCTGTAAAAACATGGAAATATCTCCACTGCCATCTGTATACACATGGAAATAGCTACACAGCCATCTCTGTAAACATCGAAATATCTACAACGCTATCTCTATAAACATGGAAATATCTACACCGCCATCTGTATAAACATGGAAATATCTACACCACAATCTGTATAAACATGGATAAATCTACACCGCTATCTGTATAAACATGGAAATATCAACACCGCTATCTGTAAAAATACGGAAATATCTACACTGCTATTTTTATAAACATGGAAATATCTTCACCACCATCTGTATATACATGGAAATACCTAACCAGTCGTCTGTATAAACATGGAAATATCAACATTGTCATCTGTATAAACATGAAAATATCTACACAGCCATCTCTATAAACATGGAAATATCTACACCGCTATCTCCATAAACATGGAAGTAGCCACACTGCTATCTGTATAAACATGGAAATATCCGCACTGCCATCTGTAAAAACATGGAAATATCTACACAGTCATCTGCATAAACATGGAAATATCTACACCGCTATGTTTATAAACATGGAAATAACTACACCGCAATCTGTATAAACATGGAAATATCTACAACACTATCTGTGTCAACATGGAAATATCTACACATCTGTCTGTGTAAACATGCAAATATGTACACCGCTATCTGTGCAAATATGGAAATATCTACACCACTATCTCTGTAAACATGGAAATATCTACACCGCTATCTGTATAAACATGGAAATATCTACACCACCATCTGAATAAACATGGAAATATCTACACCACAATCTGTATAAACATGGATAAATCTGCACCGCTATCTGTATAAACATGGAAATATCAACACCGCTATCTGTATAAATACGGAAACATCTACACTGCTATTTTTATAAACATGGAAATATCTTCACCACCATCTGTATATACATGGAAATACCTAACCAGTCGTCTGTATAAACATGGAAATATCAACATTGTCATCTGTATAAACATGGAAATATCTACAGAGCCATCTCTATAAACAAGGAAATATCTACACCGCTATCACCATAAACATGGAAGTAGCCACAATGCTATCTGCATAAACATGGAAATATCCGCACTGCCATCTGTAAAAACATGGAAATATCTACACAGTCATCTGCATAAACATGGAAATATCTACACCGCTATCTCTATAAACATGGAAATACCTACACCACTATCTGTAAAAACATGGAAATATCTACACCGCTATCTGCATGGTCATGGAAATTCCTACACTGCCATCTGTATAAAGATGGAAATATCTACATCGTGAGCAGTATAAATATGGAAATATCTACACCGCTATCTCTTTAAAGATAGAAATATCCTCACCGCCATCTCTGTAAACATGGACATATCTACACCGCCATCTGCATAAACATGGAAAAATCTACACCGCCATCTGTATAAACATGGAAATATCTACACCGGTATCTGTATAAATATGGAAATATTTACACCGCTATCTCTATAAACATGGCAATCTCTACACCGCTATCTGTATAATCATGGGAATATCTACATTGCTATGCCTATAAACATGGAAACATCTACACCGCCATCTGTATAAACATGGAAATAACTACACAGTCATCTGTATAAACATGGAAATACCTACACCACTATCTGTATAAACATGGAAATATCTAAACTGCCATCTGTATAAACATGGAAATATCTACACAGCCATCTCAATAAACATGGAAATATCATCATCGCTATCTGTATAAACATGGAAATAGCCACTCCGCTACCTGTATAAACATGGAGATATCTACACCCCTATCTGTATAAACATGGAAATATCTAAACCGCTATCTTTATAAACATGGAAATATCTACACCGCAATCTGTATAAACATGGAAATATCTACAACACTATCTGTGTCAACATGGAAATATCTACACAGCTGTCGGCATAAACATTCAAATATGTACACCGCTATCTCTGTGAAGATGTAAATATCTACACCGCAATCTGTGCAAATATGGAAATATCAACACCTCTATCTCTGTAAACATGCAAATACCTTCACCGCTATCTGTATAAACATGGAAATATCTACACGACTATCTGTATAATCATGGAAATATTTACACCACGATCTGTATAAACATGGATATATCTACACCGCTATCTGTATAAACATGGAAATATCTACACCGCTATCTGTATAAATCTGGAAATATCTACACCGCTATCTTTATACACATGGAAATATCTACACTGCCATCTGTATAAACATGGAAATATCTACACAACCATCTCTATAAATATGGAAATATTGACACAGCTATCTCTATCAACATGGAAATAGCCAAACCGCTATCTGTTTAAACATGGAAATATCTACACTGCCATCTGTAAAAACATGGAAATATCTACGCAGTCATCGGTATAAACATGGAAATATCTACACCGCTATGTCTATAAACATGGAAATGTCTACACCGCTATCTGTATAAACATGGAAATATCAACATGGCTATCTCTATAAACATGGAAATATCTACACCGCCATCTGTATAAACATGGAAATAACTACACAGTCATCTGTATAAACATGGAAATATCTACACCACAATCTGTAAAAACATGGAAATATCGACACTGCTATCTGTATAAACACGGAAATATCTACACACCCATCTCTATAAACATGGAAATATCTACATCGCTATCTGTATAAACATGGAAATAGCCACACCGCTATCTGTATAAACCTGGAAATAGCTACACCGCTATCTGTATAAACGTGGAAATATCTACACCGCTATCTTTATAAACATGGAAATATCTACACCGCAATCTGTATAAACATGGAAATATCTACAACACTATCTGTGTCATCATGGAAATATCTACACCGCTATCTGTATAAACATGGATATATCTACACCGCTATCTGTATAAATATGGAAATATCTACACCACTATCTTTATATACATGGAAATATCTACACAGCCATCTGTATATACATGAGAATACCTACACAGTCATCTGTATAAACATGGAAATATCTGTACCACTATCTCTATAAACATGGAAATATCTACTCTGCCTTCTGTATAAACTTGGAAATATCTACACAGCCATCTCTATAAACATGGAAATATCTACACCGCTATCTCGATAAACATGGAAACAGCCACACCGCTATCTGTATAAACATGGAAATATTTACACTGCCATCTGCAAAAACATGGAAATATCTACACAGTCCTCTGAATAAACATGGAAATATCTACACTGCTATCTCTATAAACATCGGAATACCTACACCACTATCTGTATAAACATGGAAATATCTACACTGCTATCTGCAAGAATATGGAAATATCTACACTGCCATCTTTATAAAGATGGAAATACCCACAACGCGACCAGTATAAATATGGAAATATCAACACCGCTATCTCTATAAACATAGAAATATCTACTCTGCCATCTCTATAAACTTCGAAATATCTAAATGGCCATCTGCATAAACATGGAAATATCTACACCACCGTCTGTATAAACATGGAAATATCTACACCGCTATCTGTATAAATTTGGAAATATCTACACCGCTATCTCTGTAAACATGGAAATGTCTACATCGATATCTGTATAAACATGGAAATATCTGCATGGCTATGTTGATAATCATGGAAATCTCTACACGGCCATCTGTATAAATATGGAAATAACTACACAGACATCTGTATAAACATGGAAATATCTACACCACTGTCTGGGAAAAGATGGAAATATCTACACTGCCATCTGCATAAACATGGATATATCTACACAGTCATCTCTATAAACATGGAAATATCTACATCGCTATCTGTATAAACATGAAAATAGCCACACCGCTATCTGTATAAACATGGAAATATCTGCACCGCAATCTGTATAAACATGGAAATATCTACAACAGTATCTGTGTCAACATGGAAATATCTACACAGGTGTCTCTGTAAACATGCAAATATGTACACCGCTATCTCTGTGAAGATGGAAATATCTACGCAGCAATCTGTGCAAATATGGAAATATCTACACCTCTATCTCTGTAAACATGGAAATATCTTCACCGCTATCTGTATAAACATGGAAATATATACACCACTATCTATAAAAACATGGAAATATTTACACCACTATCTGTATAAACATGGATATATCTACATCACTATCTGTATAAACATGGAAATATCTACACCGCTATCTGTATAAATATGGAAATATCTACACCGCTATTTTTATAAACATGGAAATATCTACATTGCCATCTGTATATACATGGAAATACCTACACAGTCTTCTGTATAAACATGGAAATATCTATACCACTATCTGTATAAACATGGAAATATCTCCACTGCCATCTGTATACACATGGAAATACCTACACAGCCATCTCTGTAAACATCGAAATATCTACAACGCTATCTCTATAAACATGGAAATAGCCACACCGCTACCTGTATAAACATGGAAATATCTACACCGCCATCTGTAAAAACATTTAAATAACTACACAGTCATCTGTACAAACATGGAAATATCTACACCGCTATCTCTATAAACATGGAAATACCTACACTACTATATATATAAGCATGGATACATCTACACTGCTATCTCCATGAACATGGAAATAAATACATTTCCATCTATACAAAGATGGAAATATCTACACCGGGAGCAGTATAAGCATGGAAGTATCTACACCGCTATCTCTATAAACAAAGAAATATCTACTCTGCCATGTATATAAACATGGAAATATCTACACCGCCGTCTGCATAAACATGGAAATATCTACACCGCCATCTATATAAACATGGAAATCTCTACACCGCTATCTGTATAAATATGGAAATATCTACACAGCTATCTCTATAAACATGGAAATGTCTACACCGCTATCTGCATAAACATGGAAATATCTACATGGCAATCTCTATAAACATGGAAATATATACACTGCCATCTATATAAACATGGAAATAACTACACAGTCATCTGTATAAACATGGAAATATCTACACCGCTATCTATATAAACATGGAAATATCTACACAGCTATCTGCAAGAACATGGATATATCTACACTGCCATCTGTATAAAGATGGAAATATCTACACCGCGAGCAGCATAAATATGGAAATATCAACACCGCTATCTCTACAGACATAGAAATACCTACACCACCATCTCTATAAACATGGAAATATCTACACTGCCATCTGTATAAACATGGAAATATCTACAAAGCCATCTCTATAAACATGCAAATATCTACATCACTATTTGTATAAACATGGAAATAGCCACACCGCTATCTGTATAAACATGGAAATATCTACACCGCTATCTGTATAAACATGGAAATATCTACAACACTATATGTGTAAACAAGGAAATATCTACACAGCTGTCTGTGTAAACATGCAAATATGTACACCGCTATCTGTGTGAAGATGGAAATATCTACACCGCAATCTGTGCACATATTGAAATACCAAAAACCCTATCTCTGTAAACATGGAAATATCTACACCGCTATCTGTATAAACATGGAAATACTTACACCACTATCTGTATAAACATGGAAATGTCTACACCGCGATCTGTGTAATCATGGATATAACTACATCGCTATCTGTATCAACATGGAAATATCTACACCGCTATCTGTATAAATATGGAAACATCTACACCGCTATCTTTAAAAACATAGAAATATCTACACCGCCATCTCTATATACATGGAAATACCTACACAGTCATCTGTCTAAATATGGAAATATCTATACCACTATCTGTATAAACATGGAAATATCTACACTGCAATCTGTATAAACATGGAAACGTCTACACAGCCATCTCTATAAACATGGAAATATCTACACTGCTATCTCTATAAACATGGAAATAGCCACACCGCTACCTGTATAAACATGGAAATATCTACACCGCCATCTGTAAAAACATGGAAATATCTACACAGTCATCTGTATAAACATGGAAATGTCTACACCGCCATCTCTATAAACATGGAAATAACTACACCGCTATCTGTATAAACATGGAAATATCTACACAGCTGTCTGTGTAAACATGCAAATATGTACACCGCTTTGTGAGTGAAGATGGAAATATCTACACCGAAATTTGTGCAAATATGGAAATATCTTCACCTCTTTCTCTGTAAACATGGAAATATCTACAATGCTCTCTGTATAAACAAGGAAATATCTACACCACGATCTGTATAAACATGGAAATATCTACACCACGATCTGTATAAACATGGATATACCTACACCGCTATCTGTATAAACATGGAAATATCTAGACTGCTATCTGTATAAATATGGAAATACCTACACCGCTATCTGTAGAAATCTGGAAATATCTACACCGCTATCTTTATAAACATGGAAATATCTACACTGCCGTCTGTATATACATGGAAATACCTACACAGTCATCTGTATAAACATGGAAATATCTATACCACTATCTGTATAAACATGGAAATATCTACACTGCCATCTGTATAAACATGGAAATAACTACACCACCATCTGTATAAACATGGAAATAACTAAACCGCTATCTGTATAAATATGGAAATATCTACACCGCTATCCCTGTAAACATCGAAATGTCTACACCGCTATCTGTATAAACATGGATATATCTACATCACTATCTGTATAAACATGGAAATATCTACACCGCTATCTGTATAAATATGGAAATATCTACACCGCTATTTTTATAAACATGGAAATATCTACATTGCCATCTGTATATACATGGAAATACCTACACAGTCATCTGTATAAACATGGAAATATCTATACCACTATCTGTAAAAACATGGAAATATCTCCACTGCCATCTGTATACACATGGAAATAGCTACACAGCCATCTCTGTAAACATCGAAATATCTACAACGTTATCTCTATAAACATGGAAATAGCCACACCGCTACCTGTATAAACATGGAAATATCTACACCGCCATCTGTAAAAACATTTAAATAACTACACAGTCATCTGTACAAACATGGAAATATCTACACCGCTATCTCTATAAACATGGAAATACCTACACTACTATATATATAAGCATGGATACATCTACACTGCTATCTCCATGAACATGGAAATAAATACATTTCCATCTATACAAAGATGGAAATATCTACACCAGGAGCCGTATAAGCATGGAAGTATCTACACCGCTATCTCTATAAACAAAGAAATATCTACTCTGCCATGTATATAAACATGGAAATATCTACACCGCCGTCTGCATAAACATGGAAATATCTACACCGCCATCTATATAAACATGGAAGTCTCTACACCGCTATCTGTATAAATATGGAAATATCTACACAGCTATCTCTATAAACATGGAAATGTCTACACCGCTATCTGCATAAACATGGAAATATCTACATGGCAGTCTCTATAAACATGGAAATATATACACTGCCATCTATATAAACATGGAAATAACTACACAGTCATCTGTATAAACATGGAAATATCTACACCGCTATCTATATAAACATGGAAATATCTACACAGCTATCTGCAAGAACATGGAAATATCTACACTGCCATCTGTATAAAGATGGAAATATCTACACCGCGAGCAGCATAAATATGGAAATATCAACACCACTATCTCTACAGACATAGAAATACCTACACCACCATCTCTATAAACATGGAAATATCTACACTGCCATCTGTATAAACATGGAAATATCTACAAAGCCATCTCTATAAACATGCAAATATCTACATCACTATTTGTATAAACATGGAAATAGCCACACCGCTATCTGTATAAACATGGAAATATCTACACCGCTATCTGTATAAACATGGAAATATCTACAACACTATATGTGTAAACAAGGAAATATCTACACAGCTGTCTGTGTAAACATGCAAATATGTACACCGCTATCTGTGTGAAGATGGAAATATCTACACCGCAATCTGTGCACATATTGAAATACCAAAAACCCTATCTCTGTAAACATGGAAATATCTACACCGCTATCTGTATAAACATGGAAATACCTACACCACTATCTGTATAAACATGGAAATGTCTACACCGCGATCTGTGTAATCATGGATATAACTACATCGCTATCTGTATCAACATGGAAATATCTACACCGCTATCTGTATAAATATGGAAACATCTACACCGCTATCTTTAAAAACATAGAAATATCTACACCGCCATCTCTATATACATGGAAATACCTACACAGTCATCTGTCTAAATATGGAAATATCTATACCACTATCTGTATAAACATGGAAATATCTACACTGCAATCTGTATAAACATGGAAACGTCTACACAGCCATCTCTATAAACATGGAAATATCTACACTGCTATCTCTATAAACATGGAAATAGCCACACCGCTACCTGTATAAACATGGAAATATCTACACCGCCATCTGTAAAAACATGGAAATATCTACACAGTCATCTGTATAAACATGGAAATGTCTACACCGCCATCTCTATAAACATGGAAATAACTACACCGCTATCTGTATAAACATGGAAATATCTACACAGCTGTCTGTGTAAACATTCAAATATGTACACCGCTTTGTGAGTGAAGATGGAAATATCTACACCGAAATTTGTGCAAATATGGAAATATCTTCACCTCTTTCTCTGTAAACATGGAAATATCTACAATGCTCTCTGTATAAACAAGGAAATATCAACACCACGATCTGTATAAACATGGAAATATCTACACCACGATCTGTATAAACATGGATATACCTACACCGCTATCTGTATAAACATGGAAATATCTAGACTGCTATCTGTATAAATATTGAAATACCTACACCGCTATCTGTAGAAATCTGGAAATATCTACACCGCTATCTTTATAAACATGGAAATATCTACACTGCCGTCTGTATATACATGGAAATACCTACACAGTCATCTGTATAAACATGGAAATATCTATACCACTATCTGTATAAACATGGAAATATCTACACTGCCATCTGTATAAACATGGAAATAACTACACCACCATCTGTATAAACATGGAAATAACTAAACCGCTATCTGTATAAATATGGAAATATCTACACCGCTATCCCTGTAAACATCGAAATGTCTACACCACTATCTGTATAAACATGGAAATATCTACACCGCTATCTGTATAAACATGGAAATATCTACACAGCCATCTCTACAAACATAGAAATATCTACACCGCTATCTCTATAAACATGGAAATAGCCACACCGCTACCAGTATAAACATGGAAATATCTACACTACTATCTGTAAAAACATGGAAATATCTACACAGTCATCTGTATAAACTTGGAAATATCTACACAGCAATCACTATAAACATGGAAATAACTACACCGCTATCTGTATAAACATGGAAATATCTACAGCGCTATATGCAAGAACATGGAAATATCTACACCGCCATATGTATAAACATGGAAATATCCACACTGCTATCTGTGTAAATATGGAAATATCTACACAGCTATCTCATAAACATGGAAATGCCTACACCGCTATCTGTATAAACATGGAAATAACTACATGGCTATCTTTATAAACATGGAAATATATACACCGCCATCTGTATAAACATGGATATAACTACACAGTCATCTGTATAAACATGGGAATATCTACACCACTATCTGTAAAAACATGGAAATATCGACACTGCCATCTTTATAAACATGGAAATATCTACACAGCCATCTCTATAAACATGGAAATATCTACATCGCTATCTGTATAAACACGGAAATAGCCACACCGCTATCTGTATAAACATGGAAATATCTACACCGCTCGCTGTATAAACATGGAAATATCTACAACACTATCTGTGTCAACATGGAAATATCTACACAGCTGTCTCTGTAAACATGCAAATATGCACACCGCTATCTGTGTGAAGATGGAAATATCTACACCGCAATCTGTGCAAATATGGAAATACCTACACCTCTATCTCTGTAAACATGGAAATATCTACACCGCTATCTGTAAAAACATGGAAATATCAACACCACTATCTGTATAAACATGGAAATATCTACACCGCGATCTGTATAAACATGGATATATCTACAACACTATCTGAATCAACATGGAAATATCTACACCGCTATGTGTATAAATATGGAAATATCTACACCGCGATCTTTATAAACATGAAAATATCTACACCGCCATCTGTATATATATGGAAATACCTACACAGTTATCTCTATAAACATGGAAATATCTATACCACTATCTGTATAAACATGGAAATATCTACACTGCCATCTGTATAAACATGGAAATATCTACACCGCTATCTCTATAAACATGGAAAAAGCCACACCGCTACCTGTGTAAACATGGAAATATCTACACCGCCATCTGTAAAAACATGGAAATATATACACAGTCATCTGTATGAACATGGAAATATCTACACCGCTATCTCTATAAACATGGAAATACCTACACCGCTATCTGTATAAACATGGAAATATCTACACTGCTATCTGCATGAACATGGAAATAACTACACTGCCATCTGCATAAAGATGGACATATCTACACCGCATGCAGTATAAGTATGGAAGTATCTACACCGCTATTTCTATAAACATAGAAATGTCTACTCTGCCATCTCTATATACATGGAAATTTCTACACTGCCATTTGTAGAAACATGGATATATCTACAATGCCATCTGTATAAACATGGAAATATCTACACTGCTATCTGTATAAATATGGAAAATCTACGCACCCATCTCTATAAACATGGAAATGTCCACATCACTATCTGTATAAACATGGAAATAGCCACACCGCTATCTGTATAAACATGGAAATATCTACACTGCTATCTGTGTCAACATGCAAATATCTACACAGCTGTCTGTGTAAACATGCAAATATGTACACCGCTTTATGTGTCAAGATGGAAATATCTACACCGCAATTTGTGCAAATTTGGAAATATCTTCACCTCTATCTCTGAAAACATGGAAATATATACACCTCTATCTGTATAAACAAGAAAATATCTAAACCACGATCTGTATAAACATGGAAATATCTACACCACGATCTGTATAAACATGGAAATATCTACACCACTATCTCTATAAACATGGAAATATCTAAACCGCTATCTGTATAAATATGGAAATATCTACACCGCTATCTTTATAAACATGGAAACAACTACACAGCCATCTGTATATACATGGAAATACCTACACAGTCATCTGTATAAACATGAAAATATTTATACCACTATCTCTATAAACATGGAAATATCTACACTGCCTTCTGTATAAACATGGAAATATCTACAGAGCCATCTCTATAAAGATGGAAATATCTACAACGCTATCTCTATAAACATGGAAAGAGCCACACCGCTATCTGTATAAACATGCAAATGTTTACACTGCCATCTGTAAAAACATGGAAATACCTACACTGTCCTCTGTATAAACATGGAAATATCTACACTGCTATCTCTATAAACATCGAAATACCTACAACGCTATCTGTATAAACATGGAAATATCTACACCGCTATCTGCAAGAATATGGAAATATCTACACTGCCCTCTGTATGAAGATGGAAATATCTACACCGCGAGCAGTAAAAATATAGAAATATCTACACTGCTATCTCTATAAACATAGAAATATCTACACCGCCATCTCTATAAACTTGGAAATATCTAAATGGCCATCTGCATGAACATGGAAATATCTACACAGCCATCTCCATAAACATGGAAATATCTACACCGCTATCTCTATAAACATGGAAAAAGTGACACCGTTACCTGTTTAAACATGGAAATATCTACACCGCCAACTGTAAAAACATGGAAATATCTACACCGTCATCTGTATGAACATGGAAATATCTACACCGCTATCTCTATAAACATGGAAATACCTACACCGCTATCTGTATAAACATGGAAATATCTACACTGCTATCTGCATGAACATGGAAATAACTACACTGCCATCTGTATAAAGATGGAAATATCTACACCGTGAGCAGTATAAGTATGCAAGTATCTACACCGCTATTTCTATAAACATTGAAATGTCTACACTGCCATCTCTATAAACATGTAAATTTGTACACTGCCATCTGCATAAACATGGAAATATCTACAACGCCATCTGTATAAACATGGAAATATCTACACTGCTATCTGTATAAATATGGAAATATCTACACACCCATCTCTATAAACATGGAAATGTCTACATTGCTATCTGTATAAACATGGAAATAGCCACAAGGCTATCTGTATAAACATGGAAATATCTACACCGATATCTGTATAAACATGGAAATATCTACACCGCTCTCTTTATAAACATGGAAATATCTATACCGCAATCTGCATAAACACGGAAGTTTCTACAACACTATCTGTGTCAACATGGAAATATCTACACAACAGTCTGTGTAAACATGCAAATATGTACACCGCTATCTGTGCGAAGATGGAAATATCTACACCGCAATTTGTGCAAATATGGAAATGCCTTCAACTCTATCTCTGTAAACATGGAAATATCTACACCGATATCTGTATAAGCAAGGAAATATCTACACCACGATCAGTATAAACATGGAAATATCTACACCACGATCTGTATAAACATGGAAATATCTACACCGCTATCAGTATAAACATGGAAATATCCACACCGCTATCTGTATAAATATGGAAATATCTACCCCGCTATCTTTATAAACATGGAAATAACTACACAGCCATCTGTATATACATGGAAATACCTACACAGTCATCTGTATAAATATGGAAATATCAATACCACTATCTCTATAAACATGGAAATATCTACTCTGCCTTCTGTATAAACATGGAAATGTATACACAGCCATCTCTATAAACATGGAAATATCTACACCGCTATCTCTATAAACATGGAAACAGCCACACCGCTATCTGTGTAAACATGGAAATATTTACACTGCGATCTGTAAAAACATGGAAATATCTACACAGTCCTCTGTATAAACATGGAAATATCTACACCGCTATCTCCAAGAATATGGAAATATCTACACTGCCATCTGTATAAAGATGGAAATATCCAAACCGCGAGCAGTATAAATATGGAAATATATACACTGCTATCTCTATAAACATAGAAATATCTACACCGCCATCTCTATAAACATGGAAATATCTAAATGGCCATCTGCATGAACATGGAAATATCTACACCACCATCTGTATAAACATGGAAATATCTACACCGCTATCTGTATAAATAGGGTAATATCTACACCGCTATCTCTGTAAACATGGAAATGTCTACACCGCTATCAGTATTAACATGGAAATATCCGCATGGCTATGTTTATAATCATGGAAATCTCTACAACGTCATCTCTATAAACATGGAAATAACTACAAAGTCATCTGTATAAACATGGAAATATCTACACCACTATCTGTGTAAAGATGGAAATATCTACACTGCCATCTGTATAAACATGGATATATCTACACAGTCATCTCTATAAACATGGAAATATCTACATCACTATCTGTATAAACATGGAAATAGCCACACTGCTATCTGTATAAACATGGAAATATCTACACCGCTATCTGTATAAACATGGAAATATCTACACCGCTCTCTTTATAAACATGGAAATATCTACACCGCAATCTGTATAAACATGGAAATATCTACAACACTATCTGTGTCAACATGGAAATATCTACGCAGCTGTCTGTGTAAACCTGCAAATATGTACACCGCTATCTGTGAGAAGATGGAAATAGCTACACAGCAATCTGTGCAAATATGGAAATATCTACACCTCTATCTCTGAAAACATGGAAATATCTACACTGCTATCTGTATAAACATGGAAATATCTACACCACGATCAATATAAACATTGAAATATCTACACCAGTATCTGTATAAACATGGATATACCTACACCACTATCTGTATAAAAATGGAAATATCTACACCGCTATCTGTATAAATATGGAAATATCTACACCGCTATCTTTATAAACATGGAAATATCTACACTGCCATCTGTATATACATGGAAATACCTACACACTCATCTGTATAAACATGGAAATATCTATACCACTATCTGTATAAACATGGAAATATCTAAACTGCTATCTGTATAAATCTGGAAATATCTACACCGCTATCTCTATAAACATGGAAATATCTACACTGCCATCTGTATATACTTGGAAATACCTACACACTCATCTGTATAAACATGGAAATATCTACACCGCTATCTGCAAGAACATGGAAATAACTACACTGCCATCTGTATAAAGATGGAAATATCTACACCGCGAGCAGTATAAATATGGAAATATCTACACCGATATCTCTATAAACATACAAATATCTACACCGCTATCTCTATAAACATGGAAATATCTACACGGCCATTTGCATAAACATGGAAATAACTACATCACCATCTGTATAAACATGGAAATATCTACACCGATATCTGTATAAATATGGAAATATCTACACTGCTCTCTCTATAAACATGGAAATATCTACACAGCTATCTGCATATACATGGAAATACCTACACCGGTATATCTATAAACATGGAAATCTCTACACAGCCATCTGTATAAACATGGAAATATCTACACAGTCATCTCTATAAACATAGAAATATCTACACCACCATCTCTATAAACATGGAAATATCTACACTGCCATCTGTATAAACATGGAAATATCTATACAGCCATCTGTATACCCAGGGAAATATCTACACCGCTATCTGTATAAACATAGAAATATTTACACCACGATCTGAGTAACCATGGAAATATCTACACCGCTATCTGTATAAAGATGGAAATATCTACACCGCTATCTGTATAAACATGGAAACATCTACACCACTTTCCAATATGGAAATATCTACAACGCTATCTTCATAAACATGGAAATATCTACACCGCCATCTGTATAAACATAGAAATATCTTCAATCATCTGTATACACATGGAACTATCGAAACCACCATCTACATAAACATGGAAATATCTACACTGCCATCTGAATACACCTGGAAATATCTACACAGCAATCTGCAGAAACATGGAAATATCTACACCGCTATCTCTATAAACATGGAAATACCTATACCGCTATCTCTATCAACATAAAAATATCTGCTCCGCTATTTCTATAAACATGGAAATATCTACACCGCCATCTCTATCAACCTGAAAATACCTGCAATGCCATCTCCATAAACATGGAACTATCTACACCGCCATCTGTATAAACATGAAAATACCTACACCGCGATCTGTATAAACATGGACATATCTACACCACCATCTGTATAAAGATGGAAATATCTAAACCGCAAGCCATATAAACATGGAAATATCTACACCACTATCTGTATTAACATGGAAATGTCTACACCGCTATCCCTATGAACATGCAAATGTCAACACCGGTATCTGTATAAACATGGAAATATCTACACCGCTATCTGTAAAAACATGGAAATATCTACACCGCTATCTGTGTAAAGATGGAAATATCTACACCGCTATCTGTATAAAGATGGAAATATCTACACCGCTATCTGTATAAACATGGAAATATCTACACCGCTATCGGTGTAAACATGGAAATATCTACTCCACTATCTCTATAAACATGGAAATAACTACAATGTTATCTGTATAAACATGGAAATATTCTCACCGCTATCTGTATAAACATGGAAATATCTACAGCGTTATCTGCAAACACATGGAAATATCTACATTCCCATCTGTAGAATGATGGAAATATCTACATGTAGAAACATGGAAATATCTACACCGCTATCTCTATAAACATGGAAATATGTACAATGCCATCTCTATAAACATGGAAATATCTACACCAACATCTACATAAACAAGGAATTATCTACACCGCCCTCTGTATAAACCTGGAAATATCGACACCGCTATTGGTATAAACATGGAAATATTTCCATTTTCATCTGCAGATAGGTGGAAATATCTACACCGCGATCTCTATAAACATGGAAATATCTATACCGCTATCTGTATAAACATGGAAATATCTACAACGCAATCTGTATAAACATGAAAATATGTACACCATGATCTGTATAAACTTGGAAATATCTACACCGCTATCCCTATAAGCATGGAAATATCTACACCGCCATGTGTATAAACATGGAAATATCCACACCTCCGTCTGTATAAACATGGAAATATCTACACCGCCATCTGTATAAACATGGAAGTATCAACACTGCCATCTGTATAAACTTGGAAATATCTACACCGTGATCTGTATAAACATGGAAGTATCAACACTGTCATCTGTATAAACATGGAAATATCTACACCGCAACCTGTATAAACATGGAAATATTTTCGCCAAGATATGTATAAACATGGTAATATCTCCACCACTATCTGCATAAACATGGAAATATCTACAGCGCTATCTGTATTAACATGGAAATGTCTACACAGCTATCTGTATAAACAAGGAAATATCTACACCACTATCTGTATAAACATAGAAATATCTCCACCGCTATCTTTATAAACATGGAAATATCTACACCGCTACCTGCATAAACATGATAATATCTACACCGAGATCTGCATAAACATGGAAATATCTACACCGCTATCTGTATTAACATGGAAATGTCTACACAGCTATCTGTATAAACAAGGAAATATCTACACCACTATCTGTATAAACATGGAAATATCTCCACCGCTATCTGTATAAACATGGAAATATATACACCGCTACCTGCATAAACATGATAATATCTACACCGAGATCTGTATAAACATGGAAATATCTACAACGCAATCTGTGTAAACATGGAAATATCTAGACCGCCATCTGTGTAAACGTGGAAATATGTACACCGCCATCTCTATAAAGATGGAAATATCTACAACGCTATCTATGTAAACATGGAAATTACACCGCCATCTGTGTAAACATGGAAATAGCTACGCCATCTGTGTAAACATGGTAATAACTACAACGCCATCTGTATAAACACGGAAATATCTTCACCGCCATCTGTATAAACATGGAAATAACTACACCGCTATCTGTGTAAATATGGAAGTATATACACCGCTATCTCTACAAACATGGAAATATTTACACCACTATGTTTATAAAAATGGAAATATCTCCAACGCTATCTGTATAAACGTGGAAATATCTACACCGCTATCTCTACAAACATGGAAATACCTACACCGCTATCTGTATAAACATGGAAATATCTACAACGCTTTCTGTGTAATCATGGAAATATCTACACCACTATCTGTGTAAACATGGAAATATCTACACTGCTATCGGTGTAAAGGTGGAAATATATACACCGCCGTCTGTATACACATGGAAATATCTACACCGCAATCTGTATAAACATGGAAACATCAACACCGCTTCTGTATAAACATGCAAATATCCACACCGCTATCTGTATAAACATGGAAATATCTACACCGTGATCTGTATAAACATTGAATTATCTACACCGCTATCGGTATAAACATGGAAATACGTGCAACGCTATCTGTATAAACAGGGAATTTTCTATAAGATTATCTGTTGAAACATGGAAATATCTACACCGCTTTCTCTATAAACATGGAAATCTCTACACGGCCATCTGTAAAAACATGGAAATACCTACACAGTCATCTGTATAAACATGGAAATATGTACACCACCATCTATAAAAACATGCAAATATCCACACTGCCATCTGTATAAACATGAAAATATCTACACTGCCATCTGTATAAACATGGAAATATCTACACCGCTAACTCTGTAAACATGGAAATACCTACATCGCTATCTCTATAAACATGGAAATATCCACACCGCTATCTCTATAAACATGGAAATATCTACAATGCCATCACTATACACATGAAAATATCTACACTGCCCTCTACATAAACATGGAATTATCTACATCGCCATCTGTATAAACATGGAAATATCTACACCACCATCTGTATAAACATGGAAATATCTACACTGTCATCTGTATAACCATGGAAATATCTACACCTCGAGCTGTATAAACATGGAAATACCTACACCGCTATCTGTATAAGCATTGCAATAGCAACACCGCTATCTGTACAAACATGGAAATATCTACACCGCTATCTATATAAACGTGTAAACATCTGCACCGTTATCTCTATAAACATGGAAATACCGACACCGCTATCTCCATAAACATGGAAAATCTACACTGCCATCTCTGTAAACATGGAAATATGTAAACCGCCATCTCTGTAGACATGGAAATATCTACACGGCCATCTATGTAAACATGGAAATATCTACACCACCATCTGTATAAACATGGAAATACCTACACTGCCATCTGTAGAAAGATGGAAATATCTACACCGCTATCTGTATAAACATGGAAATATCTACACCGCTATCTGTATAAACATAGAAATAACTACACAATTATCTCCATAAACATGGAAATATCTACACCGCTATCTCTATAAACATGGAAATATCTAGACCGCTATCTGTATAAGCATGGAATTATCTACACCGCTATCTCTATAAACATGGCAATATCTACACTGCCGTCTGTAGAAAGATGGAAATATCTACACCGCAATCGGTATAAACATGGAAATATCTACACCGTTTCCTGTATAAACCTGGAAATACCTACACCGTTATCTGTATAAACATGGAAATATCTACACCACGTTCTGTATAAACATGAAGATATCTACACCGCTCTCTATATAAACATTGAAATATCCACACCGCTATCTCTATAAACATGGAAATATCTGCACCGCAATCTGTATATAAAAATGTCTACACAGCCATGTGTATAAACATGGAAACATCAACACCAACATCTGTATAAACACGCAAATTTCTACACCGCCATCTGTATAAATATAAATATCTACACAGCTATCTCTATAACATGGAAATATATACACCGCTCTCTGTATAAACATGGAAATAACTACACCGTTATCTCTATAAACATGGAAATATCTACACCGCTTTCCCTATAAACATGGAAATAACAGCACCGCTATCTGTATAAACATGGAAATATCTACAATGCTATCTGTATAAACATGGAAATATCTACACCGCTATCTCTATAAACATGGAAATACCTACACCGCTATCTCTATAAACATGGAAATACTTACACCACCATCTCTCCAAACATGGAAAGATCTACACCGCCATCTGCATATACATGGAAATATCTAGACCACCATCTGTATAAACATGGAAATATCTACACCACCATCTGTATAAACATTGAAATATCTACACCGCCATCTGTATAAACATGGAAATATCTACACCGCTATCTGTATAAATATGGCTATATCTACACCGCGATCTGTGTCAACATGGAAATATCTACACCGCTATCTGTATAAACATGAAAATATCCACAACACCATCTGTATAAACATGGAAATATCTACACCGCTACTTGTATGAACTTGGCAATATCTACAGCGCTATCTCTATAAACATGGAAAAATCTACACCGCTATCTGTATAAACATGGAAATATCTACACCGCTATCTCTATAAACATGGAAATATCTACATGGCCATCTATAAAAACATGGAACTATCTACACCGCCATCTGTAAAAACATGGAAATATCTACACAGTCTTCAGTATAAACATGGAAATATCTTCACCACCAACTGTAAACACATGGAAATATGTACAATGCCATCTGTATACACATGGAGATATCTACACAGCCATCTGTATATACATGGAATTATCTAAACGGCTATCTCTATAAACATGGAATTATCTACACTGCCATCTGTATAGACATGAAAATACCTACACCGCCATCTCCATAAACATGGAAGTACCTACACCGCCATCCGTATAACCTTGGAAATATTGTCACCACCATCTGCATAAAATGGAAATATCTACACTGCCCTCTGTATAAAGATGGAAATATCTACACCGCCATCTGTATAAACATGGAAATATCAACACTGCTTCTGTATAAACATGGAAATATCTCCACCGCTATGTGTATACACATGGAAATATCTACAACGCGATCTATATAAACTTGGAAATATCTACACCACTATCAGTAGAAACATAGAAACATCTACACCGCTATCTGTATAAATATGGAAATATCTAAATCGCTATCACTATAAGCATAGAAATATCTCCACTGCTATCTGTAGAAACATGTTAATATCTACAACGTGATCTGTATAAACATGCAAATATCTACACCGCTACCTTTATAAACGTGGAAACATCTACAGCGCTATCGGTATAAATTTGGAAATATCTACACCACTCTCTCTATAAATACGGAAATATCTACACCGCTATCTGTATAAACATGGAAATATCTACACCGCTATCTCTATCAACATGTAAATATATAGACCGCCATCTGTAAAAACATGGAAATATCTACGCAGTCATCTGTATAAACATGAAAATATCTACACCATCTGTATAAACATGGAAATATCTGCACTGCAATCTGTATACACATCGAAATATCTACACAGCCATCTGTATAAACACGGAAATATCTACATCGCTATCTCTATAAACATGGAAATACCTACACCACTATATCAACATGGAAATATCTACACCGCTATCTCTATAAACATGGAAATATCTACACCGCTATCTCTATAAACATGGAAATATCTACACCGCTATCTGTATGAACGTGGAAATATTTACAATGCTATCTGTATATATATGGAAATATCTACACCACTATCTGTATAAACGTGGAAATATCTACACCGCTATCTGTATAAACGTGGAAATGTCTACACCGCTATCTGTATAAACATGGAAATATCTCCACGGCTATCGGTATCATCATGGAAATATCTACACTGCAATCTGTATAAACTAGGAAATATCTACACCACTATCTGTATAAACATGGAAATATCTACAACGCTCTCTGTGTAAACACGGAAATATCTACACCACTATCTGTGTAAACATGGAAATATCTACACCGCTATCTGTGTAAAGATGGAAATACCTACACCGCTATCTGTGTAAAGATGGAAATATCTACACAGCCATCTGTGTAAACATGGAAATATCTACACCGCCCCCTGTATAAACATGGAAACATCTACACCGCCATCTGTATAAACGGGGAAATATCTTCACCGCCATCTGTATAAACGGGGAAATAACTTCACCGCCATCTGTGTAAATATGGAAAAATCTACACCGCCATCCGCATAAACATGAAAATATCTAAAAGGCCATCTGTATAAAGATGGAAATATCTACACCGTGAGCTCTATAAACATGAAAATACCTACACCGTTATCTGAATAAACATGGAAATACCTACACCGCTATCAGTATAAACTTGGAAATACCTACACCGCTATCTCTATAAACATGGAAATATCTACAGTGCTATCTCTATAAAAATAGAGATATGAACTCTGTCGTCTCTATAAACATGGAAATATGTACACCGCCATCTACATAACCAAGGAAACATCTACACCGCCCTCTATGTAAACATGGATATATCTACAGCGCCATCTGTATAAACATGGAAATATGTAGACTGCCATCTGTAGAAAGATGGAAGTAACTACACGGCAATCTGTATAAACATGGAAATATCTACACTGCTATGTGCATAAACATGGAAATATCTACACCGCCATATGTATAAACATGTAAATCTCAACACCGACATCTGTATAAACATGGAAGTAACAACACCATCTGCATAAGTTCGGAAATATCTAAACGGCCATCTGTATAAACATGGAAATATCTACACTGCCATTTCTATAAACATGGAAATATCTACACCGCTATCTGAATAAACATGGAAATACCTACACCGCTATCTGTATAAAGATGGAAATATCTACACCGCTATCTCTGTAAAGATGGAAATATCTACACCGCTATCTCTGTAAATATGGAAATATATACACCACCCTCTGTATAAACATGGAAATATCTACATCACCATATGTATAAACAGGGAAATATCTTCACCGCCATCTGTATAAACATGGATATATCTGCACCGCTATCTCTATAAACATGGAAATGTCTACACAGCCATCTGTGTAAACATGGAAATAGCTTCACCGCTATCTGTATAAAGATGGAAATATCTACAACACTATCTGTATAAATATGGAAATATCTACACCGCTATCTCTATAAACATGGAAATATCTGCACCGCTATGTGTATAAAAATGGAAATATCTCCACCGCTATCTGTATAAACATGGAAATATCTACACCGCCATCTCCATATACATGGAAATATCTACACGGCCATCTGTATAAACATGGAAATATCTACACCGCGAACTGTATAAACATGGAAATATCTACACCGCCTTCTGTATAAATATGGAAATTTCTACACTGCTATCTCTATAAACATACAAATATCTACGTCGCCATCCCTGTAAACATGGAAATATCTACACCGCCATCTGCATAAACATGGAAATATCTACACCGCCATCTTTATAAACATGGAAATATCTACACGGCCATCTGTATAAACATAGAAATATCAACACCGCCATCTGTATAAACATCGAAATATCTACACCGCTATCTCTATAAACATGGAAATATCTATACCGTGGTCTGTATAAACATGTTAATATCTACACCGCTCTCTGTATAAACATGGAAATAACTACACCTCCGTCTGTATAAACATGAAAATATTTACACATCTATCACTCTAAACGTGAAAATATCTACACCGCTATCTGTATAAACATGGAATATCTACACCGATATCTCTATAAACATGGAAATATCTTCACTGCCATCTGTAGAAAGATGGAAATATCTACACCGCGATCTGTATAAACATGGAAATATCTACATTGCTACCTGTGTAAACATGGAAATAACTACAGCGCTATCTGTACAAACATGGAAATATCTACAGTGCTATCTGTATAAACAAGGAAATATCTACACTGCTGTCTGTATAAACGTTGAAATATCTACACCGCTATCTCTATAAATATGGAAATATCTACACTGCTCTCTCTGTAAACATGGAAATGTCTACACAACTATCTATATCAGCTTGGAAACATCTACACCGCTATCTATATTAACATAGAAATATCTACAATGCCGTCTGTATAAACATGGAGATATCTCCACAGGCATCTGTATAAACATGGAATTATCTACACCCTATCTGTATAAACTTTTAAATATCTACACTGCCATCTGTATAAACATGGAAATATCCACACAGCCATCTGTATAAACATGGAAATACCTTCACCGCTATCAGTATAAAGATGGAAATATCTACACCACTATCACTATAAACAGAAAATATCAACACAGCTATCTATATAAACATGGAAATGTCTGCACCGCTAACTGTAGAAACATGAAAACACCTACACTGCTATCACTATAAACATGGAAATATGTACACCGCTATCTGTGTAAACGTGGAAATATCTACAACGATATCTGTGTAAATGTGGAAATATCTACACCGCTATCTGTGTAAATGTGGAAATATGTACAACGCTATCTGCGTAAACGTGGAAATATCCACACCGCTATATGTATAAACATGGAAATATCTCCACCGCTATCCGTATAAATATGGAAATATCTCCACCGCTATATGTATAAACATGGAAATATCTACGATGTCTCAACATGGAAATATCTACACCGCTATCTGTGTAAACATGGAAATATATACAATGCCGTCTGTGTAAATATGGAAATACCTACTCGGCCATCTGTGTAAAGATGGAAATACCTACACCGCGATCTGTGTAAACATGGAAATATATACAACGCCGTCTGTGTAAATATGGAAATACCTACTCGGCCATCTGTGTAAAGATGGAAATACCTACACCGCGATCTGTGTAAACATGGAAATAGCTACACCGCGATCTGTGTAAACATGGAAATATCTACACCGCTATCTGTGTAAACATGGAAATATCTACGACACCATCTGTGTAAATATGGAAATACCTACACCGCCATCTGTACAAACATGGAAATACCTACACCGCCATCTGTATAAACATGGAAATATCTACACTGCCAACTGTATAAAGATGGAAATGTCTACACCACGAGCCGTCTTAACATGGAAATATCTACACCGCTATCTCTATAGACATGGATATATCTACACCACTAATCCCAATGAACATGGAAAGTCAACACTGCTATCTTTATAAACTTGGAAATATCTACACCGCTATCTTTATAAACAAGGAAATATCTACACCACTATCTGCGTAAACATGGAAATATCTACACCGCTATCTGTATAAAGATGGAAGTATCGACACGCCATCTGCATAAACATGGAAATATCAACACTGCCATCTGTATCAACATGGAAATATCTACCACGCTCTCTGTGTAAACATGGAAATATCTACACAGCCATCGCTATAATCATGGAAATATCTACACTGCCATCTATATAAACATGGAAATACCTACACCGCTATCTATCAACATGGAAATATCTACCCCACTATTTTATTAACATGGAAATATCTACACCTTCATCTCTACAAACATGAAAATATCTACAATGCCATCTCCATAAACATGGAACTATCTACAGCACTGTCTGTATAAACATGGGTATACCAACACCACCATCTGTATATACATGGAAATATCTACACTGCCATCTGTATAAAGATGGAAATATCTACACCACGAGCCACATTAACATGGAAATATCTAGACCGCTATCTGTATAAACATGGAAATATCTACACCACTATCTCTATGAACATAGAAATGTCAACACTACTATCTGCATAAACATGGAAATATCTACACCGCTCTCTGTATAAATATAGAAAAATCAACACCGCTATCTCTATAAACATGGAAATATCTACACCACTATCTGTATAAACATGGAAATATCTACATCGCAATCTCTATAAAGATGGAAATATCTACACAACCATCTGTAGATACATGGAATTCTCTACAGAGTCATCTGTATAAACATGGAAATATCTACACCACCATCTCTATATACCTGGAAATAACTTCACTGCCATCAGTACACACATGGAAATATCTACACAGCCATCTGTAGAAACATGGAAATGTCTACACCGCTATCTCTATAAACATGGATATACCTACGCTGCTATCTCTATAAACATGGAAATATCTACACAACTATTTCTATAAACGTGGAAATATCTACACTGCAATCTCTACAAACTTGAAAATATCTACAACGCCATCTCCATAAACATGGAACTATCTACACCACCATCTGTATAAACATGGAAATACCTTCAGCACCATCTGTATAAACATGGAAATATCTACACTGCAATCTGTATAAAGAAGGAAATATCTACACCGTGAGCCATATTAACATGGAAATATCTACACCACTATCTGTATAAACATGGAAATATCTACCACGCTATCCCTATGAACATGGAAATGTCAACAATGATATCTGTATAAACATGGATATATCTACACCGCTGTCTGTATAAACATGGAAATATCTACACTGCTATCTGCGTAAACCTGGAAATATCTACAACGCTATCTGTGTAAACATGAAAATATCTACACCGCTATCTCTGTAAACATGGAAATATCTACACTGCTATCCCTATAAACATGGAAATATCTACACCGCTATCTGTATAAACGTGGAATTATCTACACTGATATCTCTATAAACATGGAAATATCTACACCGCTATCCCTATATACATGGAAATATCTACACCGCTTTCTGTAAAAACATGGAAATTTCTACACCGCCATCTCTATACACATGGAAATATCTACACCGCCATCTCTATAAACATGGAAATATCTACAACGCTATCTATAAACTCATGGAAATATCTACACCGTCATCTGTATAAACATGGAAATATTTACACCGTGATCTGTATAAACATGGAAATATCTGTACCGCCATCTGTATAAACATGGAAATATCTACACTGCCATCAGTATACACATGGAAATATCTACACAGCCATCTGTAGAAACATGGAAATATCTACACCACTATCTCTATAAACATTCAAATACCTACATCGCTATCTTTTTAAACTTGCAAATATCTACACCGCCATCTCTATAAACATGAAAATATCTACACCGCCATATCCATAAACATGGAACCATCTACACCGCCTTCTGTATAAACATGGAAATATCTACGCCGTCTGCATAAACATGGAAATATCTACACTGCCATCTGTATAAAGATGGAAACATCTACACCGCGAACTGTATAAACATGGAAATATCTACACAGCTCTCTGTATAAACATGGAAATACAAACACCGCTATCTCTAAGTATGAAAATATCTACACCACTATCTGTATAAACACGGAAATATCTACACCGCTATCTCCATAAACATGTAAATACCTACACCGCTATCTCTATGACCATGGAAATATTTACACTTCTATCTGTAGAAACATGGAAATATCTACACCGCCATCTGTATAAATATGGAAATATCTGCACCGCTACCTTTAAAAAGATGGAAATATCTACAATGCTATCTGTATAAACATGGAAATATCTACCTCGCTGTCTGTATAAATATTTAAATAACTACAACGCTATCTGTGTAAACATGGAAATATCTACACCGCCATCTGTATAAACATCGAAATATCTACACCGTCATCAGTAGAAACATGGAAATATTTACACCACGATCTGTATAAACATGGAAATACCTCCACCGCAATATGTATGAATATGGAAATATCTAAACAGCTATCTTTATAAACATGGAAATATCCACACCGCCATCTGTATAAACATCGAAATATCTAGACCGCTATCTGTACAAACATGGAAATATCTACACCGTGATCTGTATAAACATGGAAATATCTACACCGCTATCTATATAAACATGGAAATAACTACACCTCGGTCTGTATAAACATGAAAATATCTACACCACTATCTCTATAAACCAGAAAATATCTACACCGATATCCCTATAAACCTGGAAATATCTACACTGCCATCTGTAGAAAGTTGGAAATATCTACACTGCGATCTGTATAAACATGGAAATATCTACATTGCTAACTCTATAAACATGGATATAACTACACCGCTATCTGTATAAACATGGAAATATCTACAGCGCTATCTGTATAAACATGGAAATATCTACACCGCTATCTGTATAAACATGGAAACATCTACACTGCTATCTCTGTAAATATGGAAATATCTACACCGCAATCTCTGTAAACATCGAAATGTCTACACCCCTATCTGTATCAGCATGGAAACATCTACACCGCTGTCTGTATAAACATGGAGATATCTACACAGGCATCTGTATAAACATGGAAATATCTACACACCCATCTGTATAAACTTCGAAATATCTACACACCCATCTGTATAAACATGGAAATGTCTACTCGCTATATACATAAACATGAAAATAACTTCACCACTATCTGTATAAAGATGGAAATATCTACACCACTATCGCTATGAACATGGAAATATCTACACTGCTATCTCTGTAAACATGGAAATATCTACACCGCTATCTCTACAAAGATGGAAATAGCTACACCGCTATCTCTTTAAACATGGAAATTACTACACCGTTATCTGTATAAACATGGAAATATCTACGCCGCTATCTCTATAAACATGTAAATATCTACCACGCTATTTCCATAAACCTGGAAATATCTTCACCACCATCTGTTTAAACATGGAAATATCTAAAAAGTCATCTCTAAAAACATGGAAATATCTTCACCGCCATCTCTATAAACATGGAGATATCTACACTGCTATCTGTATACACATGGATATATCTACACAGCCATCTGTGTAAACATGGAAATACCTACACCGCCATCTCTATAAACATGGAAATATCTACTCCGCCGTCTCTATAAACATGAAAATATCTACACCGCCATCCCCATAAACATGGAAATATCTACAACGCCATCTACATATACATGGAAATATCTACAGCGCCAACTATATAAACATGGAAATACCTACACCACCATCTGTATAAACATGGAAATATCTACACTGCCATCTGTAGAAAGATGGAAATATCTACACCGCAATCTATATAAACATGGAATTATCTACTCCGCTGTCTGTATAAACATGGAGAGATCAACACCCCTATCTGTATAAACATGAAAATATCTACACCACTATCTCTGTATACATGGAAATATCTACAACGCTATCTGTGTAAACATGGAAATATCTACACCGCCATCTGTATAAACATGAAAATATCTACACCGCTATCTCTATAAACATGGAAATACCTACACCGCTATCTCTATAAACATGGAATTATCTACACCGCTATCTCTGTAAACATGGAAATATCTAAATCGTCCTCTCAAAAAACATGGAAATATCTACACCTCCATCTGCATAAACATGGAAATATCTACACAGCCATCTCCATAAACATGGAAATATCTACACCGCCATCTCTATAAACATGGAAATATCTACATCACCTTCTGTACAAAATGGAAATATCTACACCCCTATCTGTACAAACATGGAATTATCTACAACGCTATCGGTATAAACATCGAAATATCTACACCGCCATCTCTATAAACTTGGAAATATCTACAACACCATCTGTATAAGCATGGAAATATATACATTGCCGTCTGTATACAGATGGAAATAACTACACCACCATCTGTATGAACATGGAAATATCTACACCGCTATCAGCATAAACATGGAAATATCTACAACGGTATCTGTTTAAACATGGAAATATCTACACCGCTATCTGTGTAATCATGGAAATATCTACACCACCATCTCTATAAAAATGGAAATATCTACACCACCATCACTATACACATGAAAATATCTACAACGCCATCTTTATAAACATGGAAATATCTTCACCGCCATCTGTATGAAGATGGAAATACCTACACCGCCATCTGTATAAACATGGAAATATCTACACCGCTATCTGTAGAAACATGGAAATACCTACTTCGCCCTCTCTCTAAACAAGGAAATATCTACACCGCCATCTGTATAAACATGGAAATACCTACACCACCGTCTGTATAAACATGGAAATATCTACACAGTCACCTTTATAAACATGGGAAATATCTACACCACCATCTGTATAAACATGGAAATAACTACACTGCAATCTCTATAAACATGGAAATATCTGCACAGCCATCTGTGTAAACATGGAAATATCTACACCGCTAACTGTATAAACATGGAAAAACCTACTCCGCTATCTTTATAAACATGGAAATATCTACACCGTTATCCCTATAAACATGGAAATATCAACACTGCTCTCTGTATATACATGGAAGTATCTACACCCTACCTGAATAAACATGGAAATATCTACACCGCTATCTCTATAAAGATGGAAATACCTACAACGCTATCTCTATAAACATGGAAATATCTACAACCCTATCTCTGTAAACATAGATATATCTACACCGCCATCTCTATAAACATCCAAATATCTACACCGCCATCTGTATAAACATGCAAATATCTGCACCGCTATCTCTGGAAACAGGGAGATATCTACACCGCTATCTGTGTAAACATGGAAATATCTACACCGCTATATCTATAAACATGGAAATATCTACACCACTATCTGTATAAACATGGAAATATCTGTATCAATATCTGTATATGGAAATATCTATACCGCTATCTCTATAAACATGAAAATATCTACACCGCTATCTGTATAAACATGGAAATATCTACAAAACCATCTGTATAAACATGGAAATATTTACACCGCCATCTGTATAAACATGGAAATATCTACACAGCCATCTGTATAAACATGGAAATGTCTACACGGCCATCTGTATAAGCATGTAAATATCTAGACCGCTATCTGCAAAAACATAAATATCTACACTGCTATCTCTATAAACATGGACATATCTACACCGCTATCTGTATAAACGTGGAAACATCTACACCGCTATCTCTTTAAACATGGAAATATCTACACAGCTAACTGTATAAACTTGGAAATATCTACAACGCTCGCTTTGTAAACATGGAAATATCTACACTGCTATCTGTGTAAACATGGAAATATCTACACCGCTATCTCTGTAAACATGGAAATATCTACACCGTTATCTGTATAAACATGAAATATCCTCACCGCTATCTGTATAAACATGGAAGTATCTACACCGCTATCTGTATAAACATGGAACTATCTTCATTTGTATCTGTATAAACATGGAAATAACTACACCGCCATCTGTATAAACATACAAATATCTACATCGCCATCTGTAAAAACATGGAAATATCTACACCGCTATCTGTATAAACATGAAATTATCAACACCGCCATCTGTATAAACGTGGAAATATCTACACCACGATCTGTATAAACTTGGAAATATCTACACCGCTATCTGTATAAACATGGAAATATCTACACCACGATCTGTATAAACTTGGAAATATCTACACCACTATCTGTATAAACATGGAAATATATACACCGCTATCTGTATAAACATGGAAGTAACTACACTGCTATCTGCATAAACATGGAAATATCTACACCGCTATCTCTATAAACATGGAAATATCTACACCACCATCTTTAAAAACATGGAAATGTCTACACACTCATCTGTATAAACATGGAAATATCTACACCACCATCTGTATAAACATGGATATATCTACACTGCCAGGAGCTCAAGAGCAGCCTGGGCAATACAGCAAGACCTCATCTCTACAAAAAAATAAGAAAAATTAGCTGGCCATGGTGGCGTGCACCTGTAGTCCCAGCTTCTTGGGAGGCTGAGGTGGGAGGATCCACGGAGCCCAGGAGTTTAAGGCTGCAGTGAACTTGAATAACGACTGCACTCCAGCCTGGATGACAGAACAACAACCTGTTTCAAAAAAGAAAAAAGAAAAAAAAACCTAAAAACTAAAAACTGGATGTAGTTTGCTAATAACTAAACAGCAAATTAATTGTAACATGCTTACATATCAACGATGTCTTTCTTCTTTGATCATAAACCTGCTCAATAAGAAGCTGCTGAAGTCCATGGTAGTGACAGGTACATGTCTGCATCCTTGTCGTGACCTGCATCTTGTTTGATTGTCCCCATCTGTGTCTCCGACTGGCACTGCCGAACCGGCTTGCTACCTGATCAATGTTGTACTGAACCGGACTGCTAACTGATCAATGTTGTTGAGATCACTGCACAAAGCTGTTCTTACAGGGTAGATTTCTGCCTGGAATAGTCATACTTACACTGTTTATATTCCTTACTCCTGACCCATCCAACGCAGCACAAGTTCTACTTATTGCCATAGAAACATAGGTCATTTGGAAACACGTCCTTCATTTCTATGGAATGTTCAAACATTTCTGACATTTTAGACTCTGTTCTAGCCTCTTGTTAAATATATCCAGAAAAGAGACAAAGCTTTATGGGGGTCTATATGCACACATATGCTATAGAATAAGCTATCTAAATGCTTAAAAATACTTTTCATCTGGCACCGCACCTTAATAGGTAGACAGAAATTAAGTATGTGTATATCTATCTGTATAGACACGTATAAATATATATCCCCAAAACAAAAACTCATTCTCTTACTTATACATAGGTAGAACATAGGTGAATATACATATACATTTATAGGTAGAACAAAAAAAAACCCTCAGCCTCTTTAGGGCCATGTGTTTTCTCTGAGTAATTGTCACAATTAATTAAAATACATGTGTATGCCTTTTTAGATAAATTCCATCAGACCAGTTTCTGTCTGGTTGGAAAATCATAACTGCCTACTTGCTAAGTGCCCCTGCCCCCGTACTATGTTCCAGTGAACTAAAGACCTCTGGCAATCATAGATTTACAACTCAGCAAGATTAAACAATTTATTATTATTTATGACATCCAAGCTGGATCTTCTGTATTATATTCCACATTAGCATCTATCACCTTACATTTGGGAGATCCTGTCCAAAAAATGATTATGCCTCCTAACCAAACATTCAGCAGGGCTGCAGGAACAGGCCCCCTGAACAAACATCCTGCCAAAGTACTTTAAAGCACCGTGAGCTCCCACAGCTGTGCATTTTCAGATGACTCAGCAGATTAGCGTGGAGTCTCTTAGCCTCTGCTTGGTCTGTTCCTTTCAGTGATCTCTCACATGGCCCAGTCCATTCGGTTTGAAAATCCTCATGAAATGAGCAGATTATGATCTGGCTTCAGTAGAGGGCCATGGGGTGGGCACGGAGGGGAGAGGGTTTGCTCTTAACACAGCCTGAGCCTCAGAAAGGTTTCAGATGGAAAAGCATGGCACTGACTCAGCTCATGCTTAACAGGAAATAATGCACAGACCACACCAAAAAAGCCCTTTATGTTGTGTGAAAGTCTATGCCGGAGCAGCTGCTGCCACCTCATGTACTGTTATAGAGTGTGCATGTGTGTGTTTGTGTGTGCGTGAGTGTGAGTATGCACACAAATGTGTGCTGGGAGGGGGAGGAGATCACACCTTCCACAGTCGCCACCTCAGCCTTAGCTAGCAGCATGGAGAAATGCCAAAAGTCAAGAGGAAGCTGCACCAAAGCAACTGTGATCACCACATCAGCAGGCGCTTTCTGGTTAGTAAAGCTACTGGGACTGAAAAACACACACGATCTCGTCCTTCTTTTATTTTAATCAGAGCAAAATATTTTTATAATAATTGTGTTATATGAATAAATAATTCATAATGCTGTAACCCATTATCACATTCAATCCTCCCAACAACCCTAGAAGATATGTAGACAAGTATTATTACTTTCCCTATTTTTATAAATGAGGAAATAAACCCCAGGAGGCTAGGCGACTTCCCCACGGTCATAGAAGTTGCAAACAGTAGTATCATGATTCAAATCCAAAGCTTCTCCTTTTGTCTTTATCATTTTAATTTTGAAGGTAATGCATATGCATGTATGATCTTTTAAATCCAGAGATATATATGGAATAGATAGGAAAAGGGACTCTCCTTCCCCATTATACACCCCCTCCACCCAAGCTATATACACTGTTGACTAGAGTATGTCCTTTCAATCCTATTTTCTATGCCTACGTTATATACAGAAAAGCAGGATTACGTTACACACAATATTCCAGTCATTGCTGTTTTTCACCAACAAGCTATCATTCACATCTTTTTCATACTACATATAAATTTATATCCTTTATTTTAGTGCTGTATATTGTGCAGTTGTGTCATAAATTATGTACCTGTTCTCTGTTGAACATATAGATTTTTTCTGAGTTTTTCCTTAGCAAAATGCTGCAGTGAGTACCCTTGTACACAGATGTTTGTACATTTGTTCTAGAAAAGTCTACAGTAAAGATTCTTAGATTAAGAGATTCCCAGGTTATTAGAAAACTACTCTATTAATTTAGATATATACTTCCAAATTGCCTGACCAAAAAGTTATGTCAATTTAACTTCTATGAACAGTATACAAACATGACAATTTTCCATCACCTACACCAACTCTGGGTAATTTCATCTTTTTTACAAGTTGATGGATTGTTTTAATTTATATTTCTCTGGTTATTAATAAGGTTGGCCACCTGTTCATGTGTTATTATTGATGATATTTGTATTGAATTGTTTGAATTTTCTTGATTGCAAAAAACTTTTTACATGTCATAGATATTAAATATTTGTTGTAAAACTCTCCTTCCAGTATTTTGTATGTGTTTGGTCAAGTAGAATAAACTCTCGTCCTCTGATTTCAGATTCCTTTCTCTTTCCATTAGAAATCCCTAAATGTAAAACTACATATTGATAGCTAAAAACCAGGATGTTTACTAGAGAAAAAGAATACAAAGGCAATAATTAAATATTATATTTATACAAAATACCTACTAGTACAAACTTAAAAAGAGAAAGTAAAAGTCAAATGCTTCTACGACTTCAGACTAAGAAAAAGAACTTTTGAGGTTGAATGTTCCTGAAATTTCTCTTTTCATACAACTACGGACATGACTTCAAAAGTTGATGTGACTAAAAAATGTAAGATATGAAAGATATTTGAAGACTCAGAGAAGGTGGATTTTCATTTTAACAAGTCACATATATATTCTAGATATCCTCTTATTCGTAACTAAGAGAGTCAAATCAGATGAAAGAATCTAAAAATTTCCCTTTGACTGTGTTAAGTAGAAGTAGTAGAGGCATATTGGCCAAATCTTGAGTGTTTGCAAATTGACTCTTAAGGCTATAGGCTGGCATAGGTCATTGAAGCCCTAGCTACTTATCTTTAATTTTAAAATGCCCAAACAATTTATACTAATTTTTCTTGTCCATTATTTCCAAATAATCTTGTTTAAATGTTATTACAGTGCTTGCTCATGTTACTGTTGTCTAACAGAAGGGTATCCGGGGCCTTAAAACTGAGAGGGTTAGGATTAATGATTCCAATACCTATGCTTGGACATCTCCAAAAGTGGGTTCCAACTTCTTGTCCTCAAGTCTGTATAGAAACTAGCAAACTTCCAGAGTTCACAAAAGGCTCAAAGAGAACAGATGTTTTATAGAAAATTCTTAGAGCAAGTTTCACGCATAATGTTGCTGATGCGTGTCTGCCTATTCAATAAACATCACTATGCTTTATCACAAGATTTAATAAAGCAGCTTAGTTAAAAATGCCATCTGGGTCTCTGGACACATTAAACAAAGCTTAAAATAACCACCCCAGCAACTGGGAGGACCCAGCTGTTCTCATAATCTGTCCCACTCCTTTTAATTCCCCATAAAAAGAGTGAATGAAGACCACAGACTAAAAGCATCCAGAAGGAACTGACACAAACAGGGAGATAGATGGAGCCAAGGGCTCCTGTAAGTTTGCTATTGCTCACATAATAGATTTGCTAATTCCACAACCTGCGGATGGTGATTCAGAACGGGAAGCAGAAAGAGGGAAGAGAGAATCATAGAAGGGCTCATTCAAGTTTTCTAATGTATCACAAACCTGTCCTCCCTAATGTCTGGATCATAGCAGCCCATTCCATTCACCTATTCTGTAGTGAACTCCAATAGAAAATACAAAGCCATCACCACCCAGTTCTTTCTCCCTTCTAGAGATGAGATATTAGCCACCCAATCCCAGATTCTCAGATCCATTCCAGGAAAGAAGCCCTAGGTATTGAAGCACAGCTTTCCCTCCCTCCCTTCTTTCTTCCACCCCAAGATTTGTTCCCCAGATAGTTCTAGTAAATGCAAAACCAAGTATATTCTCATTCTTTAGAGCAACCAGCTTTTCATGGCCAACTGGAATCAAATACAACCTGCACAAACATCTATCTGGAGGACACTCCCAAGGCTCCTACTGAGCCAGCCTTCTGCATACCACTGCATTTCAGCTTCCTAGTTCACAAGACACTGAGACATTCTTGAATTCTGCAAGGTGCACTGTGTGTTAATATCTTTGCTGCTCATCATGTGGCCAATAAAGGGCATGACTAGTCAACAAATAAATTTTCTCTTGGCTAAAACTTGCAACAAAACTGTAAGCTGTTTACCAAGGGGCCCACTACAGGTTATATTCAATATATACAGTCAAATCATAACTATCTGAGATATATTCAGTTGACCATACACCTTTATATTTCAGTAAAAGGTCTTTACATTTCCCAGTGCTATCGATGTTACAAAGTGCTTTCATATGCAGTGCTTCATCTGATTTCCAGGATAATTAAATGATCCTGTCATACCTGATTTTTAGATGAGGAAACAAGTGGTTTCTGGGTATTTCAAGAGGCTAACGCATCTGCCCTCCAACTTGTATGTGAAAACCAAAAACAAAATTCCAAGGCCCCTCAACCATCTGAATGGACTTTGACTCTTTTGGTCAATACATGGCAGAGCTAGGAAAAGAAGGTGAGTCTTCCAGCTGCTGATACAGGGTTTTTTCTGCCATACTCCATTACCTCCAAGGCTAAAGTCAAAAGAGGGTGTGGTTATCACATGAAAAAATCTGGTTTGGATTTCCCAAATGTGTATGTAGTATTTGGTGATTTACCTTAATTTAACCTACAGTTCTTTTGGGTTGTAACAGTCTGACTCCATTTTTGAAAACAAAACAAAATCGATTTTAAATGCTGAATTATAGATCTTTGCTGTCCAGTATGGTAGCTACTAACCACTTATGGTTATTTGCATTTCTATTTTAATTAATGAAAATTCAGTAAAATGCAAAATTCAGTTCTTCAGTTGCTCTAGCCACATTTCAAGTGTTACAGTAGTCACATATGGCTAGTGGCTGGGACAATGCAGATTATAGAACAGTTCCATCATCAAAGAAACTTCTATTGAACAGTGCTATTATATAATGTCATCTCCAGAGAAAGAAGACTTTAGAAAAAGTCAGAAACGGCCGGGCGCAGTGGCTCACACGTGTAATCCCAGCACTTTGGGAGGCCAAGGCAGGCAGATCCCTTGAGGTCAGGAGTTCAAGACCAGCCTGGCCGACATGGTGAAACCCCGTCTCTAGTAAAAATACAAAAAATTAGCTAGGCGTGGTGGTGCATGCCTGTAACCCCAGCTACTCAGGAGGCTGAGTTGGGAGAATCACTGGAACCCAGGAGGCAGAAGTTGTAGTGAGCCAAGATTGTGCCACTGCACTCTAGCCTGGGTGACAGAGCAAGACTCCATCTCAAAAAAAAGAAAAAGAAAAAGTCAGAAACATATTGAGGCAGGCATAGTGCTGTCATCTGTCCAATATTGAAGATTTAAGAATAAGAAAGAAGAAGAGAACAAAGAAGAGAAAAAGAAGTTGCCTTAGGTGTACCTACCCAGAAAAGGACAAAGGCATTCTTGTAGTCATTGTGTTGTATTTTAGCTCTTAAACTTTTTAAGAGATTAGAATAATTTGACACATAGAAGATCTAAACCACTGAAGAGGCTCTGAAGCAGATAAAAGTAGAAAGAAAATAAAAAACTAATTAGTTACAAACTAAGCTTAACCACAATTCGTTTAAACGATACTATTTACTCTTCACATGATTGGTTTTTCTTTTGCTTTATAGTATGACATAGTTTATATCTTTAAAGGGGAATTAAAATATTTCTGGGAATTTTTAAAAGTAAGTTCACACAGCCACATAAAAACTACAGAAACAGATAAAACCTATCTTCTCATTTATTCCCTAATCCATTCAAATTAAATATAAAAATCCAAGCAGCCACAGTGATATTCAAAAAAGCAAAAGTGAGACAAAACAAAATTCATTTGTCACCTGTGGAGGTAGTTAACTCACCTAATCTTCACTCCAAACACCAGTAATTTTTAAAAGACAGAAATAAACATATGTTCTGCCTTCCCGGAAGGAACTATGTTTCAGGGTAGCCAAATAACCCAGTTGTGAAGAAAATGGTCTGCTTATAGAAAAATGCCAGCTAAAACATGTAGATAGAATTAGAGAATTAGAAATTCACCATTTTGAAACCCCTAATGAAATAATCAACTCAAGCAAGGATCATTAATAAATGCTAAAACAATCAAGTAACTATTGATACAGAATATAACTGAATATACACATGGTACAAAGTTCACGTCGCAGACTACTGGCTTGACCCAAGGGGGAATATAGCAGAGGAGATAGGCAGTGATCACCCTAACCTTGCGATCATCTCACCATCACTAATGATGGGATGTGAATACACATTATTGCCTATGAAATAGTCTTTAAAAAAAGAAGTTGAACCTGAATCTAACTAAACCTTGCAATGGGCTGAACGTGTATGTCTTCCCAAAATTAATATGTTGACATCCTAACCCCAAAGGTGCTGGTATTAAAAGGTGGGGCCTTTAGGGGGTCATTAGATCATAAGGACAGAGGCTTCATAATTGGAATTAGTGCCCTTATAAAAGAGGCCCCAGAGAGCTAGCTAGTCTCTCCCGCTATGTGAGGGCCCAGCAAGAAGGCCAATCTATGAACCAGAAAGTTGGTCCTAACCAGATATCAAAACCACATGCTCCTTGATCTTAAACTTCCTAGCCTCTAGGACTGTGAGAAATAAATTTCTGTTCTTTATAAGTCATCCAGTTTTTGGTATTTTGTTATAGCAGGCCTAAAAGCCTTTAGAACTAACTTCCAGTTAACCAGGAAAAAACAGGGCGAAAAGTTAAATGACACCATAAAAAGCAACCAGAAAATTCCAGAAGGGGAAATATTCTACAGGACAACTGACTAGTTTTTCAACAAGTCAATTTCACTAAATGAATACATAAACAAAGAGTATGGGTATTTTCCAGGTTAAAAAAGTCTTGAGCTAAGTAATCAAATGCAATGTGTGTCCCTTGATTACAAGAAACGAATTTGAGCAAACCAGCCACAAAAGATATTTCAGGGAGACCAAGCTGGAAGGATCACTTGAGGCCAGGAGTTTGAGACCAGCCTGGGCAACGTAGTAAGACCTCCATCTCTACCAAAACAATAAATTAGCTGGGCATGGTGGTGTGCACCTATAGTCCTAGCTACTCAGGAAGCTGAGGCAGGAAGATCACTTGAGCCCAGGAGTTTGAGGCTGCAATGAGCTATGATTGTTTCACTGCACTTCAGGCTGTGTGAAAGAGCAAGACTTTGTCTCAAAAAATAAAAGGACATTTCATAATAATTGAGGAAATCTGAATGTGGACTGGGTAATAAATGATATTAAAAAGCCATTTTTTATTTTGTTTGAAAAGATGATTTTGTAACTATACAGGAAAATGTTCTTATTTTTTAGAAATCTGTACTAAAGAATTTTGGGGTAAAATATTTTCTTTAATATACTTTCAAACACAAGTGAAAAATAGTCATGACACAAATATAGCAAAATGTTTACAATCTATGTTCTATGCTTGCCTGTGAGTGCCATTAATCTCATCTCTCTGCTTTTCTGAAAGTTTGAAAATTTCAAAGTTTTATAATAAATTTTTTTACATCCCATAATTTTATAATAAATTTTTTAAAGTTTGAAGCAAATCAACAACTATAGCTTCAAAAATATCCTGACCCACAAGAAACATTGAACAGGGTATATTTTTCCCATTTCCTAAAAAAGTTGGCCCAGGAAGGAGTATGAGAGCTGCCATAGCTCTCCCAAGGCTCATTATTCTCCATCACTCCATGGGAAATCCCAAAATAAATTTTTAAAAAAGTTGTTTAAATTTATAATGTTTTTGATTCTATAATAATTTTATAATAAAATAATTTTAAAATGTTTTTGATTTTATATTTTTAATTTATAAAAATTTTTATACATGTTTATGTTTGAAATGTCTATTTCAAACTTTATGAGATATTAAAATATAAGTAATATAGTTCATCATTTTAGAAATGCCATGCTTTTCTTCTCCAGCAACTACATAATCAAAGAGTAACTGTAGTTTTTCCTAGAACATTGCTTTGTAGGCTGGGCATGGTGGTTCATTACACTTTAGGAGGCCAAGGCAGGCAGATCTCTTGAGATCAGGAGTTTGAGACTAGACTGGGCAACACAGAGAAACCCTATGAGTAGTAAAAACACAAAAATCAGCTGTGTGTAGTGGCGTGCACCTATAGCCCCAGCTACTCAGGAGGCTGAGGTGGGAAGATCACCTGAATCTGGGGAGGTCAAGGCTACAGTGAGCCAAGACTGTACCATTGCACTCCAGCCTGGGAAACAAAGTGAGACCCTGTCTCAAAAAAAATGAAATTTAATTTAAAAAAAGAAAATTGCTTTGTAAAATTAACTTTTTCAATCAAAACCAAGATTTTTCAGATATAGAGAATGCAGCCCACTGGTCAGATTTGTCAGTTCAAAGAGAATAAATTCTAGTTTCCTGTTTTTCTAGCCTGCTTATGATTATCCAATAGGATATCAAAAAAGACCAAAGCCTTTGGGATCCAAGTTCAGTATTCCTGAGTCTAACTCAGGATGCCAAATCAGGAGACAAGCACATTCTCATCAATTTTCAATCATTCGAGACCAATTTTGCTTATAATTATCCAGTTCTTTTAGACCACCTTTCTCCTGAAGCCAGCCTTATGGCTATTCACTTCACTTTAGCATAAGCCCCCAAGAAGGTGAACAAAATGAGGAAACGATTGGTTAAAGTTGGCGTTTGAAATTCTGAAACATGTCCACCATTCCCTTCACCCATGCCCGCCCCTCTTAGAAGTAGTACTTTCAGATTATTTAAGAGTCAATGCTTCTATGTGGATTTTGTCATCTGTCCTTTATAACAGCTAGTAGGTTTAATTTGGCTCTATTTTAAGCATATATTGACCTATGCTAATTATCTGTTAAAATAAATTCCACTCTTAGAGTTAATGAAGTGTGTTTGTCATGGAAGACCCATTGAAGTAAGAAGCTGAGGAGCCCTTATGGTAAAGTGGGACAAGAAATAATAAGACATAATAATTTTCCCATGCAAATCAACAACCGTAGCTTCAAAAATATCCTGACCCACAACAAGTATTGGACAGGCCATGTTTCTCTCACTCCCTAAAATATTGGCTCGGGAAGGAGTATGAGGGCTCCCATAGCTCTCCCAAGGCTCATTATTCTCCATCACTCCACAGGAACAGCCTGTCAGAGAAGAGTGAAAGACCATTTGTCAACCTCTCTTCAACTCCCTGATTCTAGCCAAACTTCATCAATCTCAAGTGAGGAGCCAGAGAGAAATCAAACCCCATATATCCAGCATCATTGTCTACGGGAGTCAAAAATCACAATTCCACTACCCACCCCAATACCACTGGCCCTGTTTCTCCCAATTGCTTTTTATTGTGTTTTTAAAAAAATCCTCTTTCCCCATCCCTGCAACACCGAGAAGGAGGAATTATAGTAGATAAATATGAAGCATGGAGATCCTTTAAAAATGTTTTTAATAGTAAATGAGAAAATGAAAAGGAGAGGGTTGGGAAGGAAGGAGGGAATTCAAATGCCAGGGAATTGTTCAGTTTCGCTTTTAAAGATGTTAACACTCATTTATACATCTGCAAGACACTCCCCTTAAAGAAAAGTTCTATGAGTATGGGTCTGGTTGCATGAATAAGGATAAAATTACTTTTTTAGATGATGTTTCCCACATATCATTCAGAGACCCCTGAAGTTAGGTATCCCTCTTGTAGATGTCCTTGAGATGCTGCTGGACCTGGGAAAGAGGAAACTGGGATACGGGTCTATGCCAAAAGGTGCCTCTAGTTATAGGACAGAGAGGAAAGGGGCAGAGGGAGAAAACCCGAAGTCTGAGAATCTGGATTGCAGAAGACTACGGAGGTCGTGGGAGAAGGGAGAGAAAACCAGGATGAAAAGCGAAAGGGGAAGAGGCATGAAATGTTGTCAAATGTCAAAAGGCATTTGGAGAGAAGTTGGGAATTGCATTAAGAAAACCCCTGCAAGTCTCATTTCAGACCATTTAGAGATATGCCCCCTGGGAACTGCGAGCTCAGGCTGTTTAGCATCAAACAAATGGATCCACTCCATCCCTACCCTAATTAAATAAATCATTCAGTAATTCCACTGGGTTAAAGAACCAAAATATTAAAAACCTTCAGGGCCTACTCTTGCCAAATATGTCAGGGATCGTGTGTGTGTGTGTGTGTGGGTGTGTGTGTGTGTGTGTGTGTGTGTGTGTGTTCTGAGACACCACTACTGTTAAATAGGCAGAGCTAAGACTTAGGGGACTGGCGGATTATTGCAAAAAGGGCACGGGGCAGAGGGACTATGTTGTGAGCCTGGGAAAGAAGTTTGTGTGGGGACTGTGGGCAGTGAACGCGTTGGGAACAATATGGAAAACTGGGAGCTGCCTTGGAATCTACAGGGCCGGGTAAGAGAATGTCCGAAAGAAAAATGAGCAGGTGCGGGATGTGTGCAGAGTCGGAGAAGAGTCCAGGGCGCCCAGAGTGGCTCCAGAAACGACGGACACCCCTCAAGGCTTTTGGGGGCGGTGGGTACTAATAGAACCCAGTGTCCGGGGTGCGCCGGGGAGGCTGCGAGAGCGGCGGGAGTGGGGCGCTGGAGGGTGAGGACGCAGGAGTGAGGAAGCAAAGCTGGGGCCGGGCAGGGGCCTCCCAGCTGGGCCCGGAGGCAGCAGGGGGACAAGGGCTAGCAGAGGGCATGGCGGCAGCGCGGCAGGAAGCGAGGGGCATCCGGACACTCACCCCGTTGGCCGCGGCCATCTGCACCACGATCTCGATGGCCGTCCTGCTAAAGTACCTGCCGTCGCTGCCCACCACCGTGGTGCAGCCCCGACTGTCGCGAAGGTCGATGGACGACAGCACGCTCTGGATGAAGTTGGGCAGGTAGTTGCGCTGGCCCTCGAAGAGGCCGGTAGGTCGCCGCAGACCCCCGCCGCCGGCCGGCCGCTGGTCCTCGTAGGGCGCGGTGGGCACTGTCAGCACCGGGATGGGGCTCCCCTCCGTGGCGCCTCCTGGCCGGTCCTGCTGCGGCTCCCGGGGCCGGAGGGAATCTGCAGCCTGCCGGGGGCCTCCGCCAGCCTGGCCGCGCGCCGGGACTCCGCCTCGCGCCCGGGCCCCCTCTCCGGCAGGTCGGCGCCCTGCGCCCGCCCGCCTGGGGACCGCCCGCCCCTCCTCTCCGCGCGGCCGCTCGCTGACTCCCTCGGCGGAGATTGCTTCTGCCTTCCTGTAAAGTTTTCTCCCGCCCACCTTCTCCGCTGCCAGACCGCCCGAGGTGCCCTCAGTTTCTCCCCAAGTTGGACTCACTTTCGGGGTGTCCCAAAAGCCTGATTCCAGGGCCTGCTAGCCCGACGCCGGTGACGCCTGCACCCGCGCCTGGCCCCAGCCTTCACGCGCGATCGCCGCCCTCCGGGGCACACCCTCCGCCAGAAAACAGCCGGCGGGCGGCGAGACTTTGGACAGAGTCCGGGTTCCTCTCCGGCGCCAGGCCCGTCTCCGAGTCTCCCTGGGAGTGCGCAGCCTACACGCACCAGTTTCTCTTTAGAACAAGCACGGGGAGGGATTTGGGAGGGGGCTGAAACCTTTTGCCATCAGCGAACAGCCTCAGCCAAAAATAACCCTGGAAAGGCGAGCTAAGAATGGTTATCTCCTGCCAGCGCTGAAATCGGAGGCTGGGCGCTGCGTGTGTGGGGTGTGTGTGTGTGTGTGTGTGTGCCCTCCCACCCCGACCATTTGTTGAAGGGAATCACCACTGTCAGACTTCAATCCAACAGGACCCACTCGAGCCATCCACACTTTCCCCAGCCTCCTCCTAAACAGCACACTTTCCGGTATGGACAATTCTTTTTTTTTTTTTTTTTTTCACTTGTTTGTTTGTTGTGGTGGTTGCAACAGCAGCAACACAGACGACACATATTTCCCTATTCTTCTCGCCCTTCTCACCCTCCCTGCCCAGCTCCTGCCTTAGAAACAGGCTTGGCCTACACTGTATCTGTCCACACTGTCTGAACTCTTCCCTGAATTAATCGTTTTCAATAGGAGGGGGCTAAATCCCTTATTAATGCCCTACCAGGAGTGAATGAATAAAGCCAAGTTAAAGGGGAACTGGGTACCACATACTGTGCTAGCTTCCTTTGCATGTATCCTTTCATTCTGCTGGAGCTAAAGATGTTCTGCCTCCTCTCCATAAAACGCACCCAAACTCCAAAACCAGGAAATTCTCCATAGAAAATAGGAGTGAAGAGAGAAAAGACTAACAGGATAAAACCCAAAGCAGGAAGAAAGTTTTGTCTCCCATTTCGCTCAAGGAATTTTTGGACCCACCAAGGCTACTGTCCTGAAAGATCCTGCTGCTTCTCCTTCCCCAAATATTGTCCACTTCCTGAGATTAAGGCTGACTTGCCACAGGCTTATAAAGTGTTTGGTCACAGTAAGACAACTGTGAGTAATAACACTCATTGTATACTGTTTTGCAATTGATAAAAGGCTTTGCATCTGTTTTTTCCTTGGAGGCTGAAGAAAAGAAGAATGGTATTCACGCAGTTCCCATTTTACAGATGAAAACAAGAGGACTTTTTCTGCGAAGTCAGGAAAGTGGTTACAATGGTACTTTCCGCCTGTCCGAATTATGTATTGCCCCTCCCCTTTCTATTAATAACATTGAAGTGTGATGGGACAACCACTGAAGCCGTCAGTTGAAACCTGCTGGGACTTTTTAGCCATTCTCTTCAACATAAAGAATGGGTGTTTTTGGAGGGGGTGAGAGGAATGGGGAAATGTTGTCAAAGAGTACAATGTTTTAGTTGAGACAGGAAGAATACATTTTGTTGAGATCTACAGCACAGCATGGTGACTGTAGTTAACAATGAAGTATTGTGTATTTCAAAATTGCTAAGACAATAAATTTCAAATGTTCTCAACACAAAAAAGATAGGTTTTGAGGTGATGAATCTATTAATTATCTGGATTTAATTATTCCACAATGTATACATATATCATAACATCACATTATACCTCCGTAAATACATACAATTTTAATTTGTCAATTAACATTTTTTTAAAAGAATAGTGTGGCCAGTTGGGGAGGTAGTTTTTTTTTTTTTTTTCCTCTAGTCTCTACTCAGTCTCCAAGATCCCATTCCCCATAAAGTTCCTGTCACCCAGGTGGAGTGCAGTGGCACAATCATGGCTCACTGCACCCTCTCCCTCTTGGGCTCAAGCGATCCTCCCGCCTACAGGTACATGCCACCACGCCCAGCTAATTTTTGTAGTTTTTGTAGACATGGGGTTTCACCATGTTGCCTAGGCTGGTCTCGAACTCCTCAGCTCAATCAATCTGCCCACTTTAGCCTCCCACAGTGCTGGGATTACAGGTGGGAGCCACCAAGCCCAACCCATAAAGTTCCTAACTTTTTATCTCCCTGGGAGTGCACAGCCTACACACACCAGTTTCTCTTTAGAACATACTTAAGAGTCTTGGCTTAGCATCCAACAGACAGAACTTTAACACTTCTACGGATCTGTGCACCTGTCTATGGTGTGGGGTTTTTAAGATCTCTTTCTAATGACACTTTATTTTGCAAAGCAGGACAGTTTCATTCCCAGAAGAGCAGGTATGGTAAATCCTTTGTTCCAGTAACGAAGACAATGATCCAAACCCTAAGCCTCAGAGAAGCCCAGAAACCCTCCAGGCCTCCATCTCTCTGCTCCTAGCACCTGCCTCTCTCTTGACATCAACATCATTCTCCCCTCTCACAGCCCAGCTCCTTCCACAGACCCAGGGATTAGGCACCAGCACCTCAGACTAGATTTTAGAGAATTACCATTCAAGAGGCAATCCTCTTCCCTTGGTTCCAATTTCAAGGTTCTCAAAGACTGGAACAGGGCTAGTTTGAGGCAATGTGCCCCATCGCTTAGTCAGAAAGAACCTTACAGTGAAAAGGAGAACAATTCTTCCAAAGTAAGGGGGTGCTGATCCCCAGAGGGAGGACAGATGGGCAACCAAACAGTAACCGGGCCACCACATGCTTCACACTCACTGATCAAGGATTTCTAAAACCACTTTTCTTTTCTCTGAATTTATATAGGACTTTGTATCACTCGTAAAGGAATGTCTTATTGGCTGATAACACCTTTCTATTCATGCTTATACTTAACATTTAGGCTAAGATAATTTCCTAACCTCAGTGTCCTCACTATAAGATGGGAATTATTATAATCCCTACCTCATAAATTGTTGGGAGGATTAAAATACTTAGTAAAGTGCCTGACTAATAGAAAGGCATTCAATAAATGTTAGCTATTCATGGTGTCATCATCATTATATTTACCATTATTACTAATCTCCTGTATTGCAAGAATTACAGTTTATATTTTTGTAGACCATCACTGTAGCTAAAGGGTCTTTGGGCCATAGGTGATATTCCATAAAGGTTGGTTAAATTGATCTATGGTTTTTGACTATGGAAACTCAGAACTCCCTCAAAATGTACAAAACAGATTTACCTGCTAAATAAATCTCTTCAAAGCTGACCCCAGGTTTAATTGAATTAATTCCAATGAATTTGTCACAATGATGGAGAAAGGAAACTTAGAGGGCCCCACAGTTGTTTGCTGGTAAAATGAGAAGTTTGGATTAGATCAATGTTTCCCAAAATATTTTCCTCAGAATGTTAGTGCCCCTCGAATCCTGCACAAAGCAAGAGTTTCATGACCAAGTAGCTTTTAAAACTCCTGTACACTCTACTCCCATTCTTCACAATGCACACTTTCATATTAAAAGTTCTGAGAGGTCCTCAACAGAAGACATCACTTAACTTTTTTTTTTTTTTTAAGACAGATTCTCACTCTGTCACCCAGGCTGGAGTACAGTGGCCACCACTCCTGGCTAAAAATTTTTTAACCTGGTGCTTCCCAATCTAAACTCACAGGGACCAGTTTTCTTAATGAAAGAGAATCAGACTAGCTTGTAAACATAGCTGGTGACACTCCCCTGCCCCATTCCTTGTATGTCCTCAGTGGACTAGGTCAGGAATAAATAAATTTTCCTGATTCTCAAGGGCTGGTCACTCCTTTGCACTGAGTTCAAAGCTTCTCTGTAGCATGGGTCACAATGAATGGTAGCCCTGATAGCCTAGAGTAGCCTTTCAGCCTTCTCTGAGCCTCTAAAGACTGAGGATCCTTGGCATGAAATGGAGCAACTGATATACCCTTGCTTCCCCTGGGGACTCTCTTGCTCTCAAAAAGGCATCAGCCATCATCTCCATCTAGAGAATATACTAGCTGACTCAGCTTGACCAGCCTGTCCCAAAATGAGAATCTGCGTAAAATAAGTATTGAAACACTTCATTCCTTGTAGATTCACAAAACATATTAGCATATTAAAGACTATGAAGTTCTGCAGGAAAAAAAAACCTATTTAACTTTAATCCAACATTGCCAAGTTTTATTTGACCATGGAAGATTTTTCCAAAACACTTACAAACAGATCAAGGACATTAATCTTTCATGAAACACTAGATCCCCAGGGTCCTCTCCAGCTACATCATTCTGTGATTTTCTTTTTTATTTATGATGCATTAAAAGATTAATCTCTATCCGACTTCCATTTAGAAATTCACCAGAATGTGCAAAGGCAGCAGGTAAAATTGCTGAAGGGTGTTATAAAAATACCCTCCAGTGATTTTTGAAACTTAAACTGAAATATTTATATAACTATATATTTCAGTTTGTATATTATATATATATGTATATACACACATATATATGTGTGTATATATATTGGTGTATGTATATCTATATCTATGTATATATGGCATTATATCCATTTTACAGATGCAGAAACTGAGCTTTAGAGGGGGTGAGCAATTGGTCCAAAGCCACACAGCACACAGGTAGTCATTGATAAAGGTAAAAACAAGAGTTGAAGCCTGAGGTGTAAGGACACAGAGACAAGTACACAAATGTTTACAAGTTACACATATGACACGTGCCTTTAACATGAATTTCTTGAACATTCATTTAGAGGCCTTACAATGAAGACATCAGAGTGGCAGCAAGTTCTGTTGGAATCAGGGGAGCGTGTTCTTCTATAATCCCCTGGCTAACAGGAAAGCACACTGATTTGGCCCATGGTAGTTATACACTCCCATTGAGTCAGGGGCCACTTCTATGCACACAGGAGGTGCTAAAAATATGCTGTTGACTCATTGCCTCTAAGAGCAGAAGAAATGCCAAAAGTATAGGACAAGAGGCAGAAAAGCACACGGAAAAATGTCGTAGGGCAGTCGTCTGAGGAGGTGTTAGATCCCTTTGAAATCTGTCCAAACACTTTCTTGTGCTGGGGAAAGTCAATTACATATTTCAAGCAACCCCACATGTCATACGAGTATCTTGTACGTGTTTGTGTACTCGTGTCTGTGAACTTACGTCTCAGACTTCAACTTCTCGCTCCCCACCCTTATCAATGACTGCCTGCATGGCCTTGGGCAAGTTGCTTTCCCTCTTCAAAGCTCAGTTTCTGCATCTATAAAATGGACATAATGCTACCTACCTCATGGGGTTAGTGATCACATTTAAGGAGCTAATATGTGGAAATTGCTTACACAGTACCTATCACATAATAAGGGTTTAATAAGTGTTTGATGTAATTGTTTTGATTATTACTACTATTACTAAAACAATAATTACTACAATAATAATGATTCTTATTCTCTATATTAGTATTATCTTTGAAAATGGGCATGGATTCTGTCTATGTAACACTTTTGGCACAATATCTAGCATTATATCACACACAAATTAGAGAATTCATGTTATTAAGGATGAAAAAATATTTTTACTGACCCTTAAATTCTTCGTAGGTAACTGCAAAAGAAGCCATTATCCCAACACATGAAATAAAAAAAAAATTCAGTTCCTCTGGAGTTTGTTTTTGGAGGTAGCCACAGGATACCTAATTTTTTTTTCTTTTCAGAGAGACCGAGGGGCTCACTAGGTTGACCAGGCTGGTCTTGAACTCCTGGTCTTAAGCCATCCTCCCACCTCAGCCTCCCAAAGTGCTGGGATTACATGCATGAGCCACCACATCCAGCCTACCTAAAATATTGAATGCTGTTAATAAATCTCCTGAGGCCAGCATAGGAAGGTGATGGGCAAAACTAATGCAGGTATGTTTTTCTGGCTTTTTCATGTATTGGGCCAAACTTTGAAAAGCACTTACTATTAATGGCTACCTTGCAAAATTTGTGATTTATTAAAAGCAGATTTTAATTGTTTTACCTAAAAATAATAGGCCTCTGATCTGCCAAAGATGAAGATTTAATTTCTAGGTGTTCCCCACAATACCTAGAAACATCAGTGGAATCGATTATTAAACACTTTAGAACTATTCTCATCAAAGTTCTTTAATATATAATACAGCAAAAGAAAAGTTTCTTTTCTAAAGGCTTCTCTATACTTTTTTTAATAGTTGAATTTCATTTCTGAAGGCTCCTAAAAAGAATAGAATTTAGATCTTTATTAAAGAGGAAATATATTTTCCATGTTTAATTTAAATTACATTCCATCAGTCATTTGCAATCTTAGCCTACACAGAATTTTTTTTTTTTTGGTAGTTTTTATGTTTGGGCTTTAGGAGGGGATTCCCAATAATCTCTATATAAATATTTCTAATCTCTATATAAATATTTTAACATTTCAATGTAAATTAGTTTTTTAAAACTATTTTATCCATAAAAATAATGAATTTGCATGGCTGAGGGTGAAATAATGTGTTACCAGGACCCCTCAGTTTTGGGGGTTGTGAGTAGATCCCATCTTCATGTTCCTCCAGCCCAGCCCAAGCCTGGCTCAGGTCCTCCTCCCCCATTTGTCAGGAACCACCATCCCCAGGGATTCTATGTGCCCTGCCTGACCAGTGTTCTCCATCAGAGTTTACCAATCTTTTGTTCATTCCCTCAGAGCACAGCTAAGCAAGAGTACACTAATTTGAAAATTAACTCAAGCAAATAGAGGAACAATATCCCCAACACATTGCATTTTAACATAGGGTTTCCTGGACACACTGTTTCAACCCAAGAGTTGGGCTAATAGTAGGAGTTCCATCTGCTAAAATACGGCTGTCAGCTTCAGAGGGAAATTCATGAACGTCTTCGTAGTTTGTTTTTACGTTTCACTTGGCACTGTTTCTAAAATTTCCTCTGAAGCCAAAAAATAAGTTATTTCCCAGCACACTGGGCACTTTTCATTTATCATTGGATTGATTTTTGTAACTTGCAGTAGGAGCTGAAATCGACCAGGGGGTTCTTATCCAACAGACAGCAGCAAAACTCTTTGTGTATCTGCGTTCCTTTCAACAAGCGTGACTTCCTCAATGGCATCATTCGTGAGCGTAACACAGAGCTCAGCAATAACGTTTCTTCACTAACCCTACCAGGTATCCAACATAGGATGTTACTTCCTTTCACTGTTTTCCGACTCCTGGCAGATATTAATCATTGGGATTTGGGAACAAGGAAATAGAATTTCTGAGAATGCTTGGGAATTCCCAAATTCATATGATTTTCATAACACTTCACTTACAAGTTTTTGAAAAATAATAAGTGACTATAATAACAAGCAAATAGTCGTTTTTTTCTGTAACAGGATTATATGAAAAGTTTTAGTAGTCTTCTGTTTTAAAAAGATATGATAACAAATGATGATTTATTATTATTATGAGCCAACATATTGTAACAAGATTATAAAATCCAATAGCATTAATAGAGAAAACATTAAAAAGAAATGAATACTATCACAAAATAAATGCTAAAGAAAAGTCCTTTAAAGATTGAAAGGTAACACCACAAATACTTAATGCTTTAATCATTGTTTACATGACATTGTTAAACAAGGCATCAATCATCCCCTCCAATACCATTTAAATAACATAACATTCTGATCTCCTGGCAAGATGAATAGCACTAGAAAGAAGCAACTGTCAAAATTGCCGATTTAAGGGCATATTTTGTTTCTAAAACTTGGCATTTCTTAGAAAACCTCTCATAGGATTTGTAAAACATATACTATGCCTATGAACACATTAATATTTATTTGCAGAAATGGTTCACTGTTAGCAGTGGACAAGGCCATGAACACACACTTGTAACACAGCAACAGATACAAGAAAGTCTGACTGAGGCTCCTTTACTGCTCCTGTCCTGTTCACCTTAACTTTCATCTCCACATGTCAGTGCTTCCTCATCTTGCTTGACTTGAAGTCAGTGCATTTCTTCAAGCCACTAAGTTCTCTATACTGACTATTAAGCTGTAATTTTCACAGGAAAATTAGAACGTTCCTTCCCATTTTCCTAATTTCTCAACTGATTTTTCTCAGAATTCAGAATCCATAAATATTGAAATGCCAGGAGAGAATTTCCAAATGGAAATGCTGTTCCCTCCGTCCATTTTCAGAAGAAACCGTAGGATAGTGTTATCCTTCTCTTCTCCAATTTTTTTTTTCCTGCAAATTTATGGTTATCACCTCTTTAAGTGAGTAGCTCACAATTTTGCCTCCCCTGCAAATGGTCCCAAAACAGTGAAGTGGGTCCTCTTTAGCTGTGTCTTTAGTACATAATCCTGCATTTCTGACCATATGCAGGGAGTGTGACCCAGGGAAGGATCCCTGACTCAATGGGATTTCTCTCGCTGTCTCTAGAATTTGAACACCGGAACCCAGACGTACAGAGGCTGGGAGCCATCGTGGTGTGCTATGTTGATGACGGCAGCAGTGGGTGGTGTGGGGGCAGTTAATTGACAGCTACATGTTGCTGACATCCCAGGAACTGCCTGAACCTCCTCTTTCCCAGTCATAAGATATCTAAGATTCTGCAGTATTCTTCATTAAATCCTAGCATGGTTTAAGCTAGCCAGAATTAGGTTCTGTTGCTTTCAATCAACAGAACCTTAGCTAATACATTGTTATTTCCTGGTCTTTGTTCCTTTAATTTTCCAGGAAAAGAAGGGAAATTGGCTTACTGGTTTTAAAAAGAGACAAGGGACAACATACCATTTATGCAAAATTTAGAAGCACTCAAAGGAAACTCTGGAAAGTTCCTGAGACATATATAGGTAGGATCACCATAAAACTTGAACAGTGTATCTAGATCATGGTTGCCATGGTTGCCTTGACACAATGAACATCTGTATCAAGATCATATTTTCTTGGTGGGACAGAGAGAAGCACAAGGCGGGACTCACATTTACAGTAATCCTTGTTTTCCAGGGACCATACAACCCAGTTTGTCCAGAGCTGTTCATCTTAAATTTGTTATCCCACCATAATTATAAATAGAACCTCCTTTTTCTCTCAAGAATATCCCACTTTGGATGATAATTTCTGTGAATACCCATTAAGAATATTTAATAACTATAGGAAACTGTTTCTCTATATTTTTTCTATGTTTGAAACATTTTATAACAAAAATATCTTTAAAGTTATCACCTACACAGAATATAGCTGCCAAATGCTCCTACTCTGCTATTCTAACCATGAATCCCTCTGGGGCCCCTTCCTCCTACGGCGCTTGTGAGGATGAAATGAAATAAGCTCTATGAAGTGCCCAACAGTGACCAACACGGAATAAAATACAGCCACCATAGGTGTCCTTCACTTATGTTCACCAAACTCCTGATAAGTTATTCGGTGATGTTTTAATCTTAATATTTTATGTAGATTATACATTCATCTGATTCAAAATGCAAAAGGTACAAAAGCGTATACAGTTAAAAGTTTCCCAACCCACTACCATTTATCTCCCTGGAGGCAACTGTTTCCAGATTTTTGAATATCCTTACAGAATATCATATGTATGGAAAAGAAAGATTATATATTTATATGCATCTGTGTATGCATTTTCCTATGAGAGGCTCACAAAGTCTCCTTGAAGAGATATCATTATTACAAATACCCCTCAATTTACAATGGGGTTATATTCCAATAAACTTATGAAAATATTGTAAGCTGAAAATGCATTTAATACACTTAACCTACTAAACATCATAGCTTAGCTCGGCCTACCTTAAACACTCACATTAACCTACAGTTAGGCAAAATCATCTAACAGAAAGCCCATTTTATAATAAAGTGGGCTTTGAATATCTCATGTAATATAATGAATACTGTACTGAAAGTGGAAAACAGAATGGTTGTATGAGTACTCAAAGTACAGCTTCTGCTGAATGTGTATTGCTTTCAAACTATCTTAAAGTTGAAAAATCGTAAGTCAAAATATTCTAAGTCAGGGATTGTTTGTACTTCTACTTTACATGATGAAATTGAGCCTTGAAAAGATTAAGTGACTCGCCCAAGGTCACACTGGCAGTTAAATAGTGAAACTTGGATCCAAATTGTTCAGTCACTACATGTATTGTCTTGAAATTTGAAAAAGAGGAAGAGGAATTAAACTACTAAATTGAAGGACTATTTTAGGCATAGAAGAAGCAGATGCCTTCATGTCCAAGTGATTGTGAAAAGCCCACTTGCCCCAAAATATGTCTCCTGGTCATATGAAATTCCACCATTTCAGATTTTTACCTGGGGATTTAGAGTAATCTGCTGTTTTCCTAGAGCTCCCCTAAAATAGAAATAGAAAATTTTGGAAGGCTAAATATATGCTAACATTGGAAAACTCATTTTCTCCCCTTCGTAAGGCAAGGTACTGAAGGAGGGGGCCCTACGGGCTGTGCAGGGACATCCTGGAGGCATGGGGAGAAGAAACTGAAAGGCAAGTTTGTATGGAACAAAGAATACCGATCTCAGGATTCTCCCTTGAACCTGCCCTAACTTTGTTCAAATAGACTTAGCCACTGACCTGCTGTCAAAAGACCACAGCCAATCTGACTTGTTTTCAATATAATGATGAATATTGATTTGGTCCCTTCATCCAACATTCTCAGCTGGATCTTTTTTGACCAAGGATATACATTACTAGGTGAGTACAGGCAGTTAATTCTTCCACACGGGACTTCGGAGTTTCTGAGTTAACCAGAATCACCCACCTTAACATCTGCCAGTTTATACCCCAAGTCCCGACCAATGCCCCCTACCTGCTATGCCTCATGTTTTCAATATAGCATAAAATCAGAAATGAAAGATGAAACATCATAGCCAATATCACAGAAATACAAAGGATCCTAAGAAACTGCTAGGTATAATTACACACTAACTAATTGGATCATCTAGAAGAAATGGACAAATTCCCAGACACATAAAACCTACCAAGATTGACTCATGAAGAAATTTAAAAATCTGAACAGACTAATAGCAAGCAAGGAGGTTGAATGTAATAGCAAGCAAGTAAGAAAATGTCTCCTATCAATGAAAAACCCAAAACCAGATGGCTTCCCAGATTAATTCTACCAAATATTTTAAGAAGAATGAATACAAGTCCTTCTCAAACTCTTCCAAAAAGCTGAAGTGGAGGGAATACTTCCAAACTCATCTTACAGGGCCAGCATTACCCTGATTCCAAAGCCAGACAAGAACACTACAAGAAAGGAAAATGACAGGCCAATATCCTTGATCTACATAGATGCAAAAATCCTCAACAAAATCCTAGCAAACCAAATTCAATAGCACATTGAAAGAATCATTCACCATGATCATGTCATGGTTCAACATAAGCAAATCAATACATATAATATACCATATTAGAAAAATAAAGGATAGAAACTATATGGCCATCACAATAGATATAGAAAAAGCTTTTGACAAAATTCAAAACCCTTTCATGGTGAAAAAAAAACACCCAACAGATCACGTATTGAGGGACTGTATCCCAACAAAATAAAGGCCATATATGACAAACCCATAGCTAACACCATAATCAATGGTGAAAAGTTGAAACTTTTCCTCTACCATCAGGAACAAGACAAGGATGCCCACAGACACCACTTCTCAGGGTAATTAGGCAAAAGAAAGAAATAAAAGGCATCCTAATAGGAAAGGAAGAAATGAAACTGTCTCTACTGACGGCATGATCTTGTTATATATAGAAAACCCTACAAACTTCACTAAAAAAAGGTTAGAACTCAACACAAAGAAGGGAACAATAGACACTGGGGGACTCCAAAGGTGGGAGGGAAGGATGGTGGGAACAAGGGTTGAAAAACTACCTATCGATTACTATGCTCACTGCTTGGGTGGTGGGATCATTAGAAGCCCAAACCTCAGCACCATGCAATATACCTGTTTAAGAAACCTGTACATCTACCCCCCTGACTCTAAAATGAAACATACAATATTTAAAAAACAAAAACAAATAAATAAAATTTGAAAACTGTTAGAACTGAACTGATAGGTGAAATCAGTAAAGTTGTAGGATACAAAATCAACATATAGAGCCTTGAACACAGCAACATCCAGCTGTCTGACACGAAAGTCTCAGGGGCAAGAAAACCTCTATATGAACTCAGAAACAATGAGCTAAGTTGTGTTTATGTCTGAAAGGATGTTAAGAACTTCATTCATGTTACATCAGAGCCAACAGAAAGAACCAACAGGAAACCTGTACCCAACAAACAGAAATGACAAGATGAAGGGAAAGCAGAGGTAAGGGCTTACCTTAGAAAGGGCAAGTGATTAGCTCAATATGCAATACAATGTTTGCTCCTGAGCCAAAAATTTGTACAATAATTTGGATATTACTTGCACAACCAGAAAAATCAGCCACTCATTAGGAAAATGTGTTTCTGTATAAGTCTTAGGACTCAGCTATCTATAATAACATGAACAGACAATATTTTCATCCAAAATGAGTATTTTTGTTTGTCTTGGCTTGTTATTCTAACGTCAACAGCCTCTAAATAAACTGTTGAAGTACATGATATAACCACCTCTTTCTCCATCTTTCCCATTGCTCCCATAGGGTTTCAGTTGTGCAATTTCACCATTAGCAAAGCTTTTTGCTGAAATCTGCCTTTTCAAAGGGAGAGTATCCAGAAACAGAAGATGCTGATCTGGGAGGCTCTTCCTAATAGAACTGCTGCTTCAGTTTAACTTGAAAAAGCCCACACCCAGTTCCTAATGACAAACATCTGAACACCGGATCTTCCCATGAGCAAGACCATGCTATGCCTCCTGCTCGCTCTGTTCTATAAGCAACCCACAGATTGCTCCCTGTGAAGAGGAGCCTGCCAGGGGAGCAGCATTCCACCAGACCCTGATTTAGCAAGATATTTCCGTATCATTCCCCCAACCAGCTGGAAGTCCTCCACTGCTCTTGTGTAAAAATCTAACTCATCTCGCTGAATTTCCTGATTTAAAAGTCTAATTCATTTCACCAAAAGTGTGACAGAAGGAAACCAAGTACACCATCTCTCTCTTACCAAACCAAAGCTATTGCATGTGCATTCTGGGGGAAAAACATGGTCCAAATATGTTATGGAGGGCGTGCCAGCCCAGTGTCATCCTCTAACTATTGCCATAGGATCTTGGCTGATGGCATCAGAGGAAAAACAAGTTTATCGATTACTTTCAACCATTAAGCTCACTCCTCCATGAAAAATAAGTCACAAGTCCAATGTCTCTTATTAAAATAAGCACTGCAAAATATAAAGGAGTCACAGTTTTAAAATGGGACACGCGTTCTCTAAGCGGTGAACCACGTTAGAGGTGCACTGTTTACATTGTATAAAGTCCCCTGGAGCCAGGGTTAGGAAGCGCATCTGTTCTTTGGTGTTCTGGGATGAAGGAGAAAGGAAAATGTGCTGCCAGAAGTGAGTGGGAAGGAGCCCATGAGATAAAGGAAGTAAATCCATTTGCTGATTGCAATAATAATGGTAATACACGAAGCCATACATACATACATACATACATACATGCAAACTTTCACGTTTTTTAAAAAAAAGAACTTAAGGCTTCCACTCATGTAATCAGCCCTTATGAACTCTCCTGATTAGCTGCAAGGAAAATCTTCCTTTCTCCTTTTTCCTGCACCATCCTGGGCTCCCTTTTGACTTGTTTTTTTTTTTTTTTAAACTTATAAACGATCAGCTCATATTCTGAAGTTTGTAGTCCCCTCCCGCCCCCTCTCTCTCTATACAGCTCATTTACATTGGCAGCTGTCGTGCTGCTGGGCATCCTCAAACCCACCAGTTTCCCTTTAATGTTTGAGCAGACAAACATGATCATGCACTAGGCATCACTGTGCCACTCAAAATGCTTTTTTGTTTTTTTATTGCATCTGAGAGAAATCTCAAGGTTGCAAACCTGGAGTCAGAATTGTCTCCATGTGTCTCAGTGGGAAGAGTATCGTGTGAAGAAACAAGTTGATTCTACTAAACAAAAGGAATTTTTTTTGATATCAGGTCATCCTCCTAATGAATTTATATTACCGAGTGGAGGGTCACATGAAGAAAATGGTCAAACAGCACCACCTACAGCAAGAGCTGAGAAGTGCAGCGGAGCCGGGCTGAGTCAGGAAAGAAAAGCAAGCTGGGGCCTGGCTCAGCGCTCTCCCCTCTGCTCCTGTCTGCACGGAAAGATTAGGATGACAGTGGCAGGAAGCCTGTGCACCTAGTATGCATCACTTGAAGGGAACACACAGATTCCAGTAAACACTTGGAAGGAAATGTTAATACCAGGCTCTGCTAAACAATATGAAATGACTCCTAGATGAGACAAGCGACTTTCATCAAAGTTTCCTGATACCTGAAAAGACAGCCCAGGGGATCCTGCACTACATGAGGTGTATGTAAATTAAGCGGGTTTTTTCCCCTTTGTAATCAAGGCTCATACACAAACAAAATCACACTTTAGAAACGGCCTATTTCAACTTGTAACTAGCTTGCTTTCAGGGGCTCCAGGTCAAAAAGAAATAGAGCACAAAGACGCTTTCTCCTTAGGGATCATACACAAATTCACTCTGTCCGTTTCTTTCCCACATGGAGCAACAAAGCCATCAGAACTCTCCATCCACCCATCGGGTCCTTCCTGATTAAAGTGAGATAAATCACAGCCCTCTCTCTCCAGATGGCAGGCGACAAGAGGGGGATGCTTGCCTCAAGAAGTCCTCCCCATCCCTCTGCATTCATGCAAGCCCGAGCGGAGAGATGCAAGAAATTACGGATGCATTTTAATTCCCCAGACCCTGCAATTAAAAATGGAAATTTTTTGGCCACGCGTGTTGGCTCACGCCTGTAATCCCAGCACTTTCAGAGGCCGAGGTCGGCGGATCACCTGGGGTCAGGAGTTCGAGACCAGCCTGGCCAACATGGTGAAACCCTGTCTCTACTAAAAATACAAAAATTAGCTAGGAATGGTTGTGGGCGCCTGTAGTCCCAGCTACTCGGGAGGATGAGGCAGGAGAATCACTTGAACCCGGGAGGCGAAGTTTGCAGTGAGCCAAGATCGCACCACTGCACTCCACTCTGGGTGACAAAGGAAGACTTCATCTCAAAAAATGTTTTTAAAAAACGGAAGTGTTGTTCTTTCATTTGTAAATGTGTTTTGGTAAAAGAGGGGCAGTTTAAGCAACCCTTTCTATTGTCTACATTGTTAAAATTCATCAGACATGGACTCTTGACTCCGTTTTGCCTGGGCAGACCCAATTCAAGCATTTACAACAGCTATAACCTCCTCAAATCAAAAAGAGGAATCAGCATTATTGCTAAGTTCAAATAAGGTCTTGTTTTATTTCATTTTTATTTTTGAATGCAGCCATACCTCCAGGTGCTGTCATCAGGTAAGATTGTCAGTCCTGATTAGGTAAAGGTATTATTACAAAATGCAATTCTTAAAAATTCAGTGTCTAACTACACTTTTAATAAGCCTTTCCCCCTCCCCTATGTATTCTGCCTTAGACACCCCTTCTCAAATTTAAAATCACAGAAACTAAAATATGATGCCTAAAGAGAGCCTAGCGACTGCCCAGTCCTCTAATTTGATGAGTGGGAGTACTGAAGCCCAGAGGAGGTCAAGTAATTTGTTCCCAATGTCTTAGATAAGAAGAAAATGACCAGCTGGGAAATCCCACTCATGTCAAGGCAGAGGCACAGGGCCACAGACTGTGGTTGAATTGTGCCACACTCCTACATCCTTCTTTAGGAATCACAGAACATTCCTGTGTTGAGTCGGAGTCACTGACTTCCTTTTCAGGCTGATTGAGTTCTGTCCTTACGGGCTGCGACAAGAAGTTTTGGTATTATGCTACACCAAGACCATTTATCTAGTTCAAGAAATGAGCACAGTCCTTAGAGCCCAGCAACTTTCCCCATGTCCAGTAAATGTAGCTTCTCCATTAGAAGCTGTCAGAATGGAGCCTTCTGGCTCATCTTGATTTTGATTTGTGCAAGAATGAATGGTTATGCTAAGACAGCTTTCCTAGCTGATAGAGAGCGAAACTTTTTTCTCATAATCTATAAAAAAATTAAATTAGAACTTTTTTCTCATAATCTGTGAAAAAATATTAAATTAAATCTGGCTCGTCTTGATTTTGATTTGTGCAAGAATGAATGGTTGTGCTAAGGCAGCTTTCCTAGCTGATAGTGAGCAAAACTTTTTTCTCATAGTTTATAAAAAATATTAAATTAGAAGCATAGAGTTTATTTCATGACTTTTATCTTCCTGCAATTTTCTTGTGGGCATAAATGATTTGTTTTTATCCTGCCTGCCCCCCAATCCCTTTTCCAAGAGACTAAAAGAGTATCTAGTGCAAAGTAGAGACTCAAATATTTTTTAATAAACAGTGATCCCAGCCACCCAGTGCATGTTGCCAAATGCCAACCCCATAAATGATCAAACACATCATCTCATTCAGCCAATCAAAATCAAGTGCTACCTATTTTTTTAAGTTTTCATAGCCCTTGGGCATCTGCTTTCTCAGCATTTCCCAAACTTGAGTCATTCTCATCCTGCCTTCATAATTTTGCTCTGTCAATTACCTCTACTATTATTTATTTCATATATTTTTAAATAGCCCCACTTTTGAAACTTAAATACATGCCTTTTAAAAGGAAGCTTTCTTACTACTATACATCAAAAGCCATTATTACTTGTTCTAAGTACTCATAACAATATGTTCACAACTATTAAAATTTAGTAATGTGCATCCACATACTCTCTAAATTCATGGAGCATCTGCACACACTTGAAGAAACAATTCTGCATTACTCACTCAATTTTCTTGACATCCTTCTGAAGCAGGACAAACCTTGGGCCCAAAGAATTGAGGTAGGAGTCCAAGCAAGTTGCCAGCCACATAAAGGCAAACGTTGGCTCTGAAGTCAGGACTACCAGCCCCTAGGTTATGGTTCATGCTCTTTCCTCTGCTCTCCAGAACCTCCTATCTCCAAGTGTAGTTAGCAGCCCAGATGCAGCAGCATCCTCTAGAGACTTGTTAAAAATGCAGAAGCTCAGGCTCCACCCCAGGCCTATGCAGACTGAATCTGCATTTTAACAAGGTCCAGGTAATTCACGTGCACATTAAGTTTGAAAAGGCCTGGTCTAGATCAGTGGTTCTCTAACTTAGCAGCACATTAGAACCATCTGTAGAGACTTTAAAAATACCAGTGCCTGGGCTTCACCTCCCAGAGAATCTGACTTAAGTGTCTGGGGTTTGCCCTGAGTCTAGGTATTTTTAAAAACTCCTCAGCTTATACAAAGCTGGCAGGGCCGGGCACAGTGGCTCATGCCTATAATCCCAGCACTTCGTGAGGCCAAAGTGGGCAGATTGCTTGAGTCCAGGAGTTTGAGACTAGCCTGGGCTAAAACCCCATCTCTACAAAAAAAAAAAAAAAATACAAAAAGTAGTTGGGCATGGTGGTGGCACATACCTGTAGTCCTGGCTACTCAGGAGGCTGAGTCCTCGCTTGAACCCAAGAGGTCACGGTCTGGTCAACAGAGCAAGACCCTGTATCAAAACAAACAAACAAACAAACAAAAAATGCTAGCAGCTTACCAGCTAGGGAGGCCTGTACAGCCAAGTTTTCCAAATGGGGCTACATTAGTTGTTCCAGAACTTTAGCTGCATCAAAACCACCTGGATGGCTTGTTCAGCTACAGAGGGTCTGGCCATGCCCCTAGAGTTTCCAGCTGAGGGTCTGGAATGAGGCCCGATGATTTGCATTTCTAACAATCTCCAGGTGATGCTTATGCTGTGGGTCCAGGGACCACATTTTGAGAATCTATGCTAAATGAATCGGAGAAAATCAAAGCTCAAACTTATTCCAAGAACTTTTCAAGGCTCACCTGCAAGTTGTAGTGGAAGTAAGCATCTAAGGGTGCAAAAAAGTTTCACTGTAGACTAAGGCCTTTTACCTGAGCTCTCAAATGTTCACATTTCTCTTATCAACCTAAATAACAAACAGAGAGAGGCTCTCCACAAGAAAAAGATATTCGTTTGGAAACAGAGCCTTGCAATAGAAACAGGCAAGCCAGAGTAAACTATATGCATATTCACGGAGGTAAAGAAGACAAAAGAAAAAATGAGGAAGATTACATGATCATTTGGAAATGATTATCCTTGGCTACAAAGATCAATAACAAAGGTGATGCCAGGCCCAGGTTGGACAGGCAGTTGTTGGGCAAATATCCTTCAGAAGCATTGTTGTGTGCAAAGTTGCAATGGGCTTTGTGCAAGATTGTGTTTTTTGCAGTCTTCTGTGATAAGTTTTTGTTATCAGGCATACAAGCCCAAGAATCCTTTATTGCATGGCCTTCCCTGGCTCTATTTGTCAGGGTTTTGGTTAGGGGAGGGGTATTTTTAACACTCTCAATGTAAAAAATGCCATAAGGTAGGTACCCCAATTGCTTGTTTCGTCTTCATAAAATAACTTTTCCACCCGAACAAAGTCTACACATAAATTGTAAAAATACCCTGGCATGCAGTCCCTGGAAAAGTCTGGAGTCATTCTCGGGGTTCCCACCCAGGTGGGCAAGCGTAGCCACCACAGAGAAACACAAAGTAGGGGTCCCCGCTGGGGTTCAGCGGCAGGCAGTGGCCCTGGTTCTGATATTTGGCTGAAAACACAGCTCCTCTTTGTCACCCTCAGGACATTTCAGCTATTTCCTAGATAATAATCTCACTTCACCCTGCATAAAACAGGCACATGATCATGTCACTCTGACCTGGTTTGAGTCCAAGGAGAATTTTGTTTTTAAAATAATTTAGGTTAGTAGTTAAAATATGAACTTTGGGCCAGGAGTGGTGGCCCATGCCTATAATCCCAGCACTTCGTGAGGCCAAAGTGGGCAGATTGCTTGAGTCCAGGAGTTTGAGACTAGCCTGGGCTAAAACCCCATCCCTACAAAAAAAAAAAATACAAAAAGTAGTTGGGCATGGTGGTGGCACATACCTGTAGTCCCGGCTACTCAGGAGGCTGAGTCCTCGCTTGAACCCAGGAGGTCACGGTCTGGTCAACAGAGCAAGACCCTGTATCAAAACAAACAAACAAACAAACAAAAAATGCTAGCAGCTTACCAGCTAGGGAGGCCTGTAGAGCCAAGTTTTCCAAATGGGGCTACATTAGTTGTTCCAGAACTTTAGCTGCATCAAAACCACCTGGATGGCTTGTTCAGCTACAGAGGGTCTGGCCATGCCCCTAGAGTTTCCAGCTGAGGGTCTGGAATGAGGCCCGATGATTTGCATTTCTAACAATCTCCAGGTGATGCTGATGTTGTGGGTCCAGGGACCACTTTTTGAGAATCTATGCTAAATGAATCGGAGAAGACCAAAGCTCAAACTTATTCCAAGAACTTTTCAAGGCTCACCTGCAAGTTGTAGTGGAAGTAATCATCTAAGGGTGCAAAAAAGTTTCACTGTAGACTAAGCCTTTTACCTGAGCTCTCAAATGTTCACATTTCTCTTGTCAACCTAAATAACAAACAGAGAGAGGCTCTCCACAAGAAAAAGATATTCGTTTGGAAACAGAGCCTTGCAATAGAAACAGGCAAGCCAGAGTAAACTATATGCATATTCACGGAGGTAAAGGAAGACAAAAGAAAAAATGAGGAAGATTATATGATCATATGGAAATGACTATCCTTGGCTACAAAGATCAATAAAAAAGGTGATGCCAGGCCCAGGTTGGACAGGCAGTTGTTGGGCAAATATCCTTCAAAAGCATTGTTGTGTGCAAAGTTGCAATGGGCTTTGTGCAAGATTGTGTTTTTTGCAGTCTTCTGTGATAAGTTTTTGTTATCAGGCTTACAAGCCCAAGAATCCTTTATTGCATGGCATTTCCTGGCTCTATATATCAGGGTATTGGTTAGGGTAGGGGTATTTTTAACACTCTCAATGTAAAAAATGACATAAGGCAGGTACCCCAATGACTTGTTTGGTCCTCATAAAATAACTTTTCATAAAATCTCTGTAAACGTGGAAATATCTACACCACTATCTCTGTAAATGTGTAAACATTTACAACGCTATCTGTATAAACATGGAACTATTTACACCGCCGTCTCTATAAACATGGAAATATCTACACCGCTATCTCTATAAACATGGAAATATCTACACCTCTATCTGTATAAACATGGAAATATCTACACCACTGTCTCTATAAACATGGAAATATCTACAATGCTATCTCTATAAACACACAAATATCTACATCACTGTCTCTATAAACATGGAAATATCTACACCGCTATCTCTATGAACATGGAAATATCTACACCGCTGTCTCTAGAAACATGGAAATATCTACAACGCTATCTCTATAAACGTGGAAATATATACACTGCTATCTCTAAAAACATGGAAATATCTACACCGCTATCTCTATAAACGTGGGAACATCTACACCGCTAACTCTATAAACCTGGAAATATCTACACAGCTATAAGTATAAATGTGGAAATATCTACACCGCTATCTGCATAAACATGGAAATATCTACACCGCTATCTCTATAAACATGGAAATACCTACACCGCTATCTGTATAAACATGGAAATATATACAAAGCTATCTCTATAAACATGGAAATATCTACACCGCTATCTCTATAAACATGGAAATATCTACACCACTATCTGTAAAACATGGAAACATCTACACCGCTGTCTATATAAACATGGAAATATATACACGGCTATCTGTTTAAACATGGAAATATCTACACCACTGACTGTATAAACATGGAAATATCTACAACGCTATCTGTATAAACATGGAAATACCTACACCGCTGTCTCTATAAACCTGGAAATATCTACACCGCTATCTGTAGAAACTTGGAAATATCTACACCGCTGTCTCTACAAACCTGGAAATATCTACACCGTTATCTGTATTAACATGGAAATACCTACACCGCTATCTGTATAGACGTGGAAATATCTACATCGCTATCTCTACAAACCTGGAAATATCTACACCGCTATCTGTATAAACATGGAAATATCTACACCGATATGTGTATAAACGTGGAAATATCTGCACCGCTATGTGTATAAACTTGGAAATTTCTACACCGCAATCTGTATAAAAGTGGAAATATCTTCACCGCTATCTGTATAAACGTGGAAATATCTACACCGCTATCTCTATAAATGGGGAAATATCTACACCGCTATCTGTATAAACGTGGGAATATCTACACCACTATCCCTATAAACGTGTAAACATTTACACGGCTATGTGTATTAACATGGAAATATTTACACCGCTATCCCTAAAAACATGGAAATACCTACACCGCTATGTCTATAAACATGAAAATATTTACACCGCTATCTGTATAATCATGGAAATATTTACACCGCTATCTGTAAAAACTTGGAAATATTTACACCACTATGTCTATAAAAATGGAAATATCTACACCGCTATCTCCATAAACATGAAAATATCTACACTGTTGTTTGTATGAACATGAAAATATTTACACCGCTATCTCTATAAACATAGAAATATCTACATTGCTGTCTGTATAAACATGGAAATATCTACACAGCTATCTGTATAAACATGCAAATATCTACAACGCTATCTGTATAAACATGGAAATATCTACACGGAAAGCTGAATAAACATGGAAATATCTAGACAGCCATCTCTATAAAGATGGAAATATCTCTACCGCTATCTGTATAAACGTGGAAATACACACACCGATATCTGTATAAACATGGATATACCCACACCGCTATCTGTATAAAGAAGGAAATATCTGCACCGATATCTTTATAAACATGGAAATATCGGCAACTCTATCTGTGTAAACATAGAAATATCTACACGGCTATTTGTGTAAACATGCAAATATCTGCACTGCCGTCTGTATAAAGATGGAAATATCTACACCACGAGCTTTATAAACATGGAAATATCTACACCGCTATCTGTATAAACATGGAAATACCAACACCGTTATCTGTATAAACATGGAAATATCTACACCTCTATCTCTATAAACATGAAAATACTTACACCACCATCTCTATAAGCATGGAAATATTTACACCGCTATCTCTATAAACATAGAAATATCTACACCGCCATCCCTATAAACATGGAAATGTCTACACGGCCATCTGCATAAACATGGAAATCTTTACACAGACATCAGTATAAACATGGAAATATCTACACTGCCATCTGTATAAACTTGGAAATATCTACACTGACATCTGTAGAAAGATGGAAATGTCTACAAAGCAATCAGTACAAACATGGTAATTTCTACACTGCTACCTGTATAAACATGGAAATATCTACACCACTATCGGTATCAACATGGAAATAACTACACCGCAATCTCTATAAACATGGAAATATCTACAATGCTATCTCTGTAAACATGGAAATATCTACACAGTTTTCTGTGTAAACTTGGAAATACCTACACCGCTATCTGTGTAAATTTAGCAATACCTATATCGCAATCTGTGCAAAGATGGAAATATCTACACCGCTATCTCTGTAAACATGGAAATATCTACACCGCTATCTGTATAAACATGGAAATATCTACACTGCCATCTGTATAAACATGGAAATATCTACAGCGCCATCTGTATAAACATGGAAATATCTACACTGCCATCTGTACACACATGGAACTATCTACACAGCCATCTGTATAAACATGGAAATATCTACACCGCTATCTCTATAAACATGGAAATATCTACACCGTTATCTGTATAAACATGGAAATATCTACATCACTATCTGTAAAAACAGGGAAATATCTCCACCACTATCTGTATAAACATGGAAATATCTACACCGCTATCTGTATAAACATGGAAATATCTACACCGCTATCTGTATAAACATGGAAATATCTACACCGCTATCTGTATAAACATGGAAATATATACAATGCTGTCTATGTAAACATGGAAATACCTACAAAGCTATCTGTGTAAACTTGGAAATATCTACACAGCTATCTGTGTAAAAATGGAAATATCTACACAGCAATCTGTGCAAAATGGAAATATCTACACTGCTATCTCTGTAAACATGGAAATAACTACACCGCTATCTCTATAAACATGGAAATATCTATACCGCAGTCTCTATAAACATGGAAATATCTACACCTCTATCTGTATAAACATGGAAATATCTACACCACTGTCTCTATAAACATGGAAATATCTACAATGCTATCTCTATAAACACGCAAATATCTACATCACTGTCTCTATAAACATGGAAATATCTACACCGCTATCTCTATGAACATGGAAATATCTACACCGTTATCTGTATAAACATGGAAATATCTACATCACTATCTGTAAAAACAGGGAAATATCTCCACCACTATCTGTATAAACATGGAAATATCTACACCGCTATCTGTATAAACATGGAAATAAATACAATGCTGTCTATGTAAACATGGAAATACCTACAAAGCTATCTGTGTAAACTTGGAAATATCTACACAGCTATCTGTGTAAAAATGGAAATATCTACACAGCAATCTGTGCAAAATGGAAATATCTACACTGCTATCTCTGTAAACATGGAAATAACTACACCGCTATCTCTATAAACATGGAAATATCTATACCGCAGTCTCTATAAACATGGAAATATCTACACCTCTATCTGTATAAACATGGAAATATCTACACCACTGTCTCTATAAACATGGAAATATCTACAATGCTATCTCTATAAACACGCAAATATCTACATCACTGTCTCTATAAACATGGAAATATCTACACCGCTATCTCTATGAACATGGAAATATCTACACCGTTGTCTCTAGAAACATGGAAATAACTACAACGCTATCTCTATAAACGTGGAAATATATACACCGCTATCTCTAAAAACATGGAAATATCTACACCGCTATCTCTATAAACGTGGGAACATCTACACCGCTAACTCTATAAACCTGGAAATATCTACACCGGTATAAGTATAAATGTGGAAATATCTACACCGCTATCTACATAAACATGGAAATATCTACACCGCTGTCTCTATAAACATGGAAATACTTACACTGCTATTTGTATAAACATGGAAGTATTTACAAAGCAATTTCTATAAACATGGAAATATCTACACCGCTATCTCTATAAACATGGAAATATCTACACCACTATCTGTAAAACATGGAAACATCTACACCGCTGTCTGTATAAACATGGAAATGTATCCACGGCTATCTGTTTAAACATGGAAATATCTACACCACTGACTGTATAAACATGGAAATATCTACACCGCTATCTGTATAAACATGGAAATATCTACACGGCTGTCTCTATAAACATGGAAATATCTACACCGCTATCTGTAGAAACATGGAAATATCTACACCGCTGTCTCTATAAACCTGGAAATATCTACACCGTTATCTGTATTAACGTGGAAATACCTACACCGCTACCTGTATAGAGGTGGAAATATCTAAATCGCTATCTCTACAAACCTGGAAATATCTACACCGCTATCTGTATAAACATGGAAATATCTACACCGGTATGTGTATAAACGTGGAAATATCTGCACCGCTATGTGTATAAACTTGGAAATTCCTACACAGCAATCTGTATAAAAGTGGAAATATCTTCATCGCTATCTGTATAAACGTGGAAATACCTACACCGCTATCTCTATAAATGGGGAAATATCTACACCGCTATCTGTATAAACGTGGGAATATCTACACCGCTATCCCTATAAACATGTAAACATTTACACGGCTATGTGTATTAACATGGAAATATTTACACCGCTATCTCTAAAAACATGGAAATACCTACACCGCTATGTCTATAAACATGAAAATATTTACACCGCTATCTGTATAATCATGGAAATATTTACACCGCTATCTGTAAAAACTTGGAAATATTTACACCGCTATGTCTATAAAAATGGAAATATCTACACCGCTATCTCCATAAACATGAAAATATCTACACTGTTGTTTGTATGAACATGAAAATATCTACACCGCTATCTCTATAAACATAGAAATATCTACATTGCTGTCTGTATAAACATGGAAATATCTACACAGCTATCTGTATAAACATGGAAATATCTACACCGCTATCTGTATAAACATGGAAATATCTACACGGAAAGCTGTATAAACATGGAAATATCTATACAGTCATCTCTAAAAAGATGGAAATATCTCTACCGCTATCTGTATAAAGATGGAAATACCCACACCGCTATCTGTATAAACATGGATATACCCACACCGCTATCTGTATAAACATGGATATACCCACACCGCTATCTGTATAAAGATGGAAATATCTGCACCGATATCTTTATAAACATGGAAATATCGGCAACTCTATCTGTGTAAACATAGGAATATCTACACGGCTATTTTTGTAAACATGGAAATATCTGCACTGCCATCTGTATAAAGATGGAAATATCTACACCGCGAGCTTTATAAACATGGAAATATCTACACCGCTATCTGTATAAACATGGAAATACAAACACCGTTATCTGTATCAACATGGAAATATCTACACCGCTATCTCTATAAACATGAAAATACTTACACCACCATCTCTATAAGCATGGAAATATTTACACCGCTATCTCTATAAACATAAAAATATCTATACCGCCATCCCTATAAACATGGAAATATCTACACCGCCATCTGCATAAACATGGAAATCTTTACACAGACATCTGTATAAACATGGAAATATCTACACTGCCATCTGTATAAACTCGGAAATATCTACACTGACATCTGTAGAAAGATGGAAATGTCTACAAAGCAATCAGTACAAACATGGTAATTTCTACACTGCTACCTGTATAAACATGGAAATATCTACACCACTATCAGTATCAACATGGAAATAACTACACCGCAATCTCTATAAACATGGAAATATCTACAATGCTATCTCTGTAAACATGGAAATATCTACACAGTTTTCTGTGTAAACTTGGAAATACCTACACCGCTATCTGTGTAAATTTAGCAATACCTTCACCGCAATCTGTGCAAAGATGGAAATATCTACACCGCTATCTCTGTAAACATGGAAATATCTACACCGCTATCTGTATAAACATGGAAATATCTACACTGCCATCTGTATAAACATGGAAATATATACAGTGCCATCTGTATAAACATGGAAATATCTACACTGCCATCTGTACACACATGGAAATACCTACACAGCCATCTGTATAAACACGGAAATATCTACACCGCTATCTCTATAAACATGGAAATATCTACACCGCTATCTGTATAATTATGGAAATATCTACATCGCTATCTGTATAAACAGGGAAATATCTCCACCGCTATCTGTATAAACATGGAAATATCTACACCGCTATCGGTATAAACATGGAAATATCTACACCGCTATCTGTATAAACATGGAAATATCTACACCGCTATATGAATAAACATGGAAATATATACAATGCTGTCTGTGTAAACATGGAAATATCTACACAGCTATCTGTGTAAACTTGGAAATATCTACACAGCTATCTGTGTAAAAATTGAAATATCTACACAGCAATCTGTGCAAAGATGGAAATATCTACACTGCTATCTCTGTAAACATGGAAATATCTACAATGCTATCTGTATAAACATGGACATATCTATACCGCAGTCTCTATAAACATGGAAATACCTCCAACGCTATCTGTATAAACATGAAAATATCTACACCGCTATCTGTATAATCATGGACATATCTACACCGCAATCTGTATAAACATGGAAATATCTACCACGGTATGTGTGTAAACATGGAAATATTTACACAGATATCTGTGTAAACTTGGAAATATCTACACAGCTATATGCGTAAACATGGAAATATCTACACGGCAATATGTGCAAAGATGGAAATAACTACACCGCTATCTCTGTAAACTTGGAAATATCTACACTGCTACCTGTATAAACATGGAAATATCTACACCGCTGTCTGTATAAACAAAGAAATATCTACACCACCATCTGCAGAAACATGGACATATCTACACCGCAATCTGTATAAACATGGAAATACCTACACCGCTATCTGTATAAACATGGAAATATCTTCACAGCCATCTCTATAAACATGGAAATATCTACACCGGCATCTGTATGAAGATGGAAATATCTACACCGCAATCTGTATAAATATGGAAATAACTACACCGCTATCTCTATAGACATGGAAATATCTACACCGCTATCTGTATAAACATGGAAATATCTACACTGCCATCTGTATAAAGATGGAAATACCTACACCGCGAGCTGTATAAACATGGAAGTATCTACACCGCTCTCTGTATAAACATGGAAATACCAACACCGCTATCTGTATAAACATGGAAATATCTACACCTCTATCTCTATAAACATGAAAATACTTACACCACCATCTCTATAAACATGGAAATATTTACACCGCTATCTCTATAAACTTAGAAATAACTATACCGCCATCTCTATGAACATGGAAATATCTACAGCTCTATCTGCATAAACATAGAAATATCTACAAAGACATCTGCATAAACATGGAAATATCTACACCGCCATCTCTATAAACATGAAAATATCTACACCGCCATCTTCAGAAACATGGATGTATCTACACCGCCATCTGTATAAACATGGAAATATCTACACCACTATCTCTATGAACATGGAAATATCTTCACTGCCATCTGTATAAACATGGAAATATCTACACAGCCATCAGTATAAACTTGGAAATATCTACACCGCAATCTGTATAAATATGGAAATACCTACACCGCTATCTCTATAGACATGAAAATATCTACACCGCTATCTGTATAACCATGGAAATATATACACTGCCATCTGTATAAAGATGGAAATATCTACACCGCTATCTGTATAAACATGGAAATACCAACGCCGCTATCTGTATAAACATGGAAATATCTACACCGCTATCTCTATAAACATGAAAATACTTACACCACCATCTCTATAAACATGGAAATATTTACATCGCTATCTCTATAAACTTAGAAATAACTATACCGCCATCTCTATGAACATGGAAATATCTACAGCGCTATCTGCATAAACATGGACATATCTACACAGACATCTGCATAAACATGGAAATATCTACACCGCCATCTCTATAAACATGAAAATATCTACACCGCCATCTTCAGAAACATGGATGTATCTACACTGCCATCTGTATAAACATGGAAATATCTACACCAATATCTCTATGAACATGGAAATATCTTCACTGCCATCTGTATAAACATGGAAATAGCTACACCGCCATCAGTATAAAGTTGGAAATATCTACACCGCAATCTGTATAAACATGGAAATATATACACTGCCATCTGTATAAAGATGGAAATATCTACACCGCGAGCTGTATAAACCTGGAAATATCTACACCGCTATCTGTATAGACATGGAAATACCAACACCGTTATCTGTATAAAGATGGAAATATCTACACCGCTATCTCTATAAACATGAAAATACTTACACCACCATCTCTATAAACATGGAGATATTTACACCGCTATCTCTATAAACATAGAAATAACAACACCGCCATCTCTATAAAAATGGAAATATCTACACCGCCATCTGCATAAACATGGAAATATCTACACAGACATCTGTATAAACATGGAAATATCTACACGGCCATCTGTACAAACTTGGAAATATCTACACAGACATCTGTAGAAAGATGGAAATGTCTACAAAGCGATCTGTATCAACATGGGAATTTCTACACCGCTACCTGTATAAACATGGAAATATCAACACCGCTATCTGTATCAACATGGATATAACTACACCACAATCTGTATAAACATGGAAATATCTACAATCCTATCTCTGTAAACATGGAAATATCTACACAGCTATCTTTGTAAACTTGGAAATATCTACACCGCTATCTGTGTAAATTTGGCAATACCTACACCGCAATCTGTGCAAAGATGGAAATATCTACAAGGCTATCTCTGTAAACATGGAAATATCTACACCGCTATCTGTATAAACATGGAAATATCTACACTGCCATCTGTACAAACATGGAAATACCTACACCGCTTTCTCTATAAACATGAAAATATCTACACTGCTATCTCTTTATACATGGAAATATCTACAACTCCATCTCTATAAACATGAAAATATCTACAACGCCATCTTCAGAAACATGGATGTATCTACACCGCCATCTGTATAAACATGGAAATGTCTACACCACTATCTGTATAAACATGGAAATACCCTCACTGCCATCTTTATAAACATGGAAATATCTTCACCACCATCTGTATAAAGATGGAAATATCTACACCACAGTCTGTATAAATATGTAAATAACTACACCGCTATCTCTATAGATATGGAAATATATACACCGCTATCTGTATAAACATGGAAATATCTACACTGCCATCTGTATAAAGATGGAAATATCTACACCGCAAGCTGTATAAACATGGAAATATCTACACCGCCATCTGTATAAACATGGAAATAACAACACCGTTATCTGTATAAACATGGAAATATCTACACCGCTATCTCTATAAACATGGAATACTTACACCACCGTCTCTATAAACATGGAGATATTTACACCGCTCTCTCTATAAACATAGAAATAACTAAACAGCCATCCCTATAAACGTAGAAATATCTACACTGCCATCTGAAAAAACATGGAAATATCTACACAGACATCTGTATAAACATGGAAATATCTACACTGCCATCTGTATAAACTTGGAAATATCTACACTGACATCTGTAGAAAAATGGAAATGTCTACAAAGCGATCTGTATAAACATGGGAATTTCTATGCCGCTATCTGTATAAACCTGGAAATATCTACACCGCTATCTGTATCAACATGGAAATAACTACACCGCAATCTGTATAAACACGGAAATATCTACAATGTTATCTCTGTAAACATGGAAATATCTACACAGTTATCTGTGTAAACTTGGAAATATCTACACCGGTATCTGTGTAAATTTGGCAATACCTACACCGCAATCTGTGCAAAGATGGAAATACCTACACCGCTATCTCTGTAAACATGTAAATATCTACACCGATATCTGTATAAACATGAAAATATCTACACTGCCATCTGTAAAAACATGGAAATATCTACACCGCTATCTGTATAAACATGGAAATATCTACACGGAAAGCTGTATAAACATGGAAATATCTATACAGTCATCTCTATAAAGATGGAAATATCTCTACCGCTATCTGTATAAAGATGGAAATACCCACACCGCTATCTGTATAAACATATATATACCCACACCGCTATCTGTATAAAGATGGAAATATCTGCACCGATATCTTTATAAACATGGAAATATCGGCAACTCTATCTCTGTAAACATAGGAATATCTACACGGCTATTTTTGTAAACATGGAAATATCTGCACGGCCATCTGTATAAAGATGGAAATATCTACACCGCGAGCTTTATAAACATGGAAATATCTACACCGCTATCTGTATAAACATGGAAATACCAACTCCGTTATCTGTATCAACATGGAAATATCTACACCGCTATCTCTATAAACATGAAAATACTTACACCACCATCTCTATAAGCATGGAAATATTTACACCGCTATCTCTATAAACATAAAAATATCTACACCGCCATCCCTATAAACATGGAAATATCTACACCGCCATCTGCATAAACATGGAAATCTTTACACAGACATCTGTATAAACATGGAAATATCTACACTGCCATCTGTATAAACTTGGAAATATCTACACTGACATCTGTAGAAAGATGGAAATATCTACAAAGCGATCAGTACAAACATGGTAATTTCTACACTGCAACCTGTATAAACATGGAAATATCTACACCACTATCAGTATCAACATGGAAATAACTACACCGCAATCTCTATAAACATGGAAATATCTACAATGCTATCTCTGTAAACATGGAAATATCTACACAGTTTTCTGTGTAAACTTGGAAATACCTACACCGCTATCTGTGTAAATTTAGCAATACCTTCACCGCAATCTGTGCAAAGATGGAAATATCTACACCGCTATCTCTGTAAACATGGAAATATCTACACCGCTATCTGTATAAACATGGAAATATCTACACTGCCATCTGTATAAACATGGAAATATATACAGTGCCATCTGTATAAACATGGAAATATCTACACTGCCATCTGTACACACATGGAAATACCTACACAGCCATCTGTATAAACATGGAAATATCTACACCGCTATCTCTATAAACATGGAAATATCTACACCGCTATCTGTATAAACATGGAAATATCTACACCGCTATATGTATAAACATGGAAATATATACAATGCTGTCTGTGTAAACATGGAAATATCTACACAGCTATCTGTGTAAACTTGGAAATATCTACACAGCTATCTGTGTAAAAATTGAAATATCTACACAGCAATCTGTGCAAAGATGGAAATATCTACACTGCTATCTCTGTAAACATGGAAATATCTACAACGCTATCTGTATAAACATGGACATATCTATACCGCAGTCTCTATAAACATGGAAATACCTCCAACGCTATCTGTATAAACATGAAAATATCTACACCGCTATCTGTATAATCATGGACATATCTACACCGCAATCTGTATAAACATGGAAATATCTACCACGGTATGTGTGTAAACATGGAAATATTTACACAGATATCTGTGTAAACTTGGAAATATCTACACAGCTATATGCGTAAACATGGAAATATCTACACGGCAATATGTGCAAAGATGGAAATAACTACACCGCTATCTCTGTAAACTTGGAAATATCTACACTGCTACCTGTATAAACATGGAAATATCTACACCGCTGTCTGCATAAACAAAGAAATATCTACACCACCATCTGCAGAAACATGGACATATCTACACCGCAATCTGTATAAACATGGAAATAACTACACCGCTATCTGTATAAACATGGAAATATCTTCACTGCCATCTCTATAAACATGGAAATATCTACACGGGCATCTGTATGAAGATGGAAATATCTACACCGCAATCTGTATAAATATGGAAATAACTACACCGCTATCTCTATAGACATGGAAATATCTACACCGCTATCTGTATAAACATGGAAATATCTACACTGCCATCTGTATAAAGATGGAAATACCTACACCGCGAGCTGTATAAACATGGAAATATCTACACCGCTCTCTGTATAAACATGGAAATACCAACACCGCTATCTGTATAAACATGGAAATATCTACACCGCTATCTCTATAAACATGAAAATACTTACACCACCATCTCTATAAACATGGAAATATTTACACCGCTATCTCTATAAACTTAGAAATAACTATACCGCCATCTCTATGAACATGGAAATATCTACAGCTCTATCTGCATAAACATGGAAATAACTACAAAGACATCTGCATAAACATGGAAATATCTACACCGCCATCTCTATAAACATGAAAATATCTACACCGCCATCTTCAGAAACATGGATGTATCTACACCGCCATCTGTATAAACATGGAAATATCTACACCACTATCTCTATGAACATGGAAATATCTTCACTGCCATCTGTATAAACATGGAAATATCTACACAGCCATCAGTATAAACTTGGAAATATCTACACCGCAATCTGTATAAATATGGAAATACCTACACCGCTATCTCTATAGACATGAAAATATCTACACCGCTATCTGTATAACCATGGAAATATATACACTGCCATCTGTATAAAGATGGAAATATCTACACCACTATCTGTATAAACATGGAAATACCAACACCGCTATCTGTATAAACATGGAAATATCTACACCGCTATCTCTATAAACATGAAAATACTTACACCACCATCTCTATAAACATGGAAATATTTACATCGCTATCTCTATAAACTTAGAAATAACTATACCGCCATCTCTATGATCATGGAAATATCTACAGCGCTATCTGCATAAACATGGACATATCTACACAGACATCTGCATAAACATGGAAATATCTACACCGCCATCTCTATAAACATGAAAATATCTACACCGCCATCTTCAGAAACATGGATGTATCTACACCGCCATCTGTATAAACATGGAAATATCTACACCAATATCTCTATGAACATGGAAATATCTTCACTGCCATCTGTATAAACATGGAAATATCTACACCGCCATCAGTATAAAGTTGGAAATATCTACACCGCAATCTGTATAAACATGGAAATATATACACTGCCATCTGTATAAAGATGGAAATATCTACACCGCGAGCTGTATAAACCTGGAAATATCTACACCGCTATCTGTATAGACAAGGAAATACCAACACCGTTATCTGTATAAAGATGGAAATATCTACACCGCTATCTCTATAAACATGAAAATACTTACACCACCATCTCTATAAACATGGAGATATTTACACCGCTATCTCTATAAACATAGAAATAACAACACCGCCATCTCTATAAAAATGGAAATGTCTACACCGCCATCTGCATAAACATGGAAATATCTACACAGACATCTGTATAAACATGGAAATATCTACACTGCCATCTGTACAAACTTGGAAATATCTACACAGACATCTGTAGAAAGATGGAAATGTCTACAAAGCGATCTGTATCAACATGGGAATTTCTACACCGCTACCTGTATAAACATGGAAATATCAACACCGCTATCTGTATCAACATGGAAATAACTACACCACAATCTGTATAAACATGGAAATATCTACAATCCTATCTCTGTAAACATGGAAATATCTACACAGCTATCTTTGTAAACTTGGAAATATCTACACCGCTATCTGTGTAAATTTGGCAATACCTACACCGCAATCTGTGCAAAGATGGAAATATCTACAAGGCTATCTCTGTAAACATGGAAATATCTACACCGCTATCTGTATAAACATGGAAATATCTACACTGCCATCTGTACAAACATGGAAATACCTACACCGCTTTCTCTATAAACATGAAAATATCTACACTGCTATCTCTTTATACATGGAAATATCTACAACTCCATCTCTATAAACATGAAAATATCTACAACGCCATCTTCAGAAACATGGATGTATCTACACCGCCATCTGTATAAACATGGAAATGTCTACACCACTATCTGTATAAACATGGAAATACCCTCACTGCCATCTTTATAAACATGGAAATATCTACACCACCATCTGTATAAAGATGGAAATATCTACACCACAGTCTGTATAAATATGTAAATAACTACACCGCTATCTCTATAGACATGGAAATATCTACACCGCTATCTGTATAAACATGGAAATATCTACACTGCCATCTGTATAAAGATGGAAATATCTACACCGCAAGCTGTATAAACATGGAAATATCTACACCGCCATCTGTATAAACATGGAAATAACAACACCGTTATCTGTATAAACATGGAAATATCTACACCGCTATCTCTATAAACATGGAATACTTACACCACCATCTCTATAAACATGGAGATATTTACACTGCTCTCTCTATAAACATAGAAATAACTAAACAGCCATCCCTATAAACGTAGAAATATCTACACTGCCATCTGAAAAAACATGGAAATATCTACACAGACATCTGTATAAACATGGAAATATCTACACTGCCATCTGTATAAACTTGGAAATATCTACACTGACATCTGTAGAAAAATGGAAATGTCTACAAAGCGATCTGTATAAACATGGGAATTTCTATGCCGCTACCTGTATAAACCTGGAAATATCTACACCGCTATCTGTATCAACATGAAAATATCTACACCGCTTTCTGTATAAACATGGACATATCTACACCGCAATCTGTATAAACATGGAAATATCTACAACGCTATGTGTGTAAACATGGAAATATCTACACACCTATCTGTGTAAACTTTGGAATATCTACACAGCTATCTGCGTAAACATGGAAATATCTACACGGCAATCTGTGCAAGGATGGAAACAACTACACCGCCATCTCTGTAAACATGGAAATATCTACACCGCTACCTGTATAAACATGGAAATATCTGCACCGCTGTCTGTATAAACAAGGAAATATCTACACCGCCATCTGTAGAAACATGGAAATATCTACACCGCAATCTGTATAAACCTGGAAATACCTACACCGCTATCTGTATAAATATGGAAATATCTACACCGCTATCTCTATAAACATGGAAATACCTACACCGCTTTCTCTATAAACATGGAAATATCTACACTGAAATCTCTATATTCATGGAAATATCTACACCGCCATCTCTATAAACATGAAAATATCTACACCGCCATCTTCAGAAACATGGATGTATCTACACCGCCATCTGTATAAACTTGGAAATATCTACAACACTATCTGTATAAACAAGGAAATATCTTCAATTCTATCTGTATAAACATGGAAATATCTACACCGCCATCTGTATAAACATGGAAATATCTACACCGCTATCTGTATAAACATGGAAATATCTACACCGCTATCTCTATAAACATGGAAATACCTATACAGTCATCTGTGTAAACATGGAAATATCTACACCACCATCTGTATAAACATGGAAATATCCACAATGCCATCTGTATACACATGGAAATAACTACACGGCAATCTGTGTATAGATGAAAACATCAACACCGCCATCTGTACAAACATGGAAATATCTACACTGCTATCTCTATAAACATGGAAATATCTACACTGCGGTCTCTATAAACATGGAAATATCTACACCGGTATCTGTATAAACAGGGAAATATCTACACCACGGTCTGTATAAACATGGAAATAACTACACCGCCATATGCATGTCCATGGAAATATCTACGCGGCCATCTGTATAAACATGGAAATATCTACACAGCCATCTGTGTGTAGATGGAAGTATCAACACCGCAATCTGTACAAACATGGAAATATCTACACCGCTATCTCTATAAACATGGAAATATCTGCACTGCCATCTGTAAAAACATGGAAATACCTATACAGTCATCTGTATAATCATGGAAATATCTGCAATGCCATCTGTATACACATGGAAATATCTACACAGCCATCTGTATAAACATGTAAATGTCTACACTGCTATCTCCATAAACATGGAAATATCTACACCGCCATCTCTATAAACATGAAAATATCTACACTGCCATCTCCATAAACAAGGACCTAACTACTCCGCCATCTGTATAAACGTGGAAACATCTACACCGCCTTCTGTGTGAATAAGGAAATATCTACAATGCCATCTGTATAAAGATATAAATAACTGCACCGCGAGCTGTATAAACATGGAAATATCTACATCGCTATCTGTATAAACGTGGAAATACCAACACAACTATCGGTATAAACATGGAAATATCTACAACGCCATCTATATAAACATGGAAATATCTACACCGCTATGTCTATAAACATGGAAAAACCTACACCACTATCTCTATAAACATGGAAATATCTACACCGCTATCTGTATAAACATGGAAATATCTACACCGTTATCTGTATAAACATGGAAATATCTACACCGCGATCTGTATAAACATGGAATTACCTACACCGCGATCTGCATAAACATGGACATATCTACACCACAATCTGTATAAACATGGAAATATCTACAACGCTTTGTGTGCAGACATGGAAATATCTACACAGCTATCTGTGTAAACTTGGAAATAGCTACACAGCTATCTGCGTAAACATGGAAATATCTACACAGCAGTCTGTGCTATGATGGAAATATCTACACCGCTACATCTGTAAACATGGAAATATCTACACCGCAATCTGTATAAGCATGGAAATATCTACACCGCGATCTGTATAAACATGGAAATATCTACACAGTTATCTCTATAAACATGGAAATATCTACACCGCCATCTGTATAAACATGGAAATACCTACAAAGTCATCTGTATAAACATGGAAATATCTACACAGCCATCTGTATAAACATGGAAATATCTACACAGCCATCTGTATATACATGGAAATATCTACACCACTATCTGTATAAACATGGAAATAACTACACCACTATGTGTATAAACAAGGAAATATCTACACCGTGATCTGTATAAACATGGAAATATCTACACCACCATCTCTATAAACAGGGAAATATGTACACCCCTATCTGTATAAACATGGAAATATCCACACCGCTATCTCTATAAACATGGAAAAATCAACACCGCTATCTCTATGAACATGGAAATATCTACACCGCCATCTCTATAAACATGGAAATGTCTACACCACGATCAGTATAAACATGGGAATATCTACACCGCTATCTGTATAAACATGGAAATATCTCCACTGCTATCTCTATAAACATCGAAATATCTACACCGCCATCTGTATAAACATGGAAATAATTACAAAGTTAACTGTATAAACATGGAAATATCTACACCGCCATCTGTATAAACATGGAAATATCTACACAGCCATGTGTACATACATGGAAATATCTACACCGCTATCTATATAAACATGGAAATAACTACACCGCTATCTGTATAAACATGGAAATATCTACACCGCCATCTACATATCCATGGAAATATCTGCGCCGCCATCTGTATAAACATGGAAATATCTACACGGTCATCTGTGTATAGATGGAAATATCAACACCGCCATCTGTACAAACATGGAAATATCTGCACCGCTATCTGTATAAACATGGAAATATCTACACCGCGGTCTGTATAAACATGGAAATATCAACACCGCTATCGGTATAAACATGGAAATATCTACACCGCTATCTCTATAAACATGGAAATATCTACACCGTGATCTGTATAAACATGGAAATATTTACAACGCTATCTGTATAAACATGGAAACTTCTACACCGTTATCTGTATAAATATGGGAATATCTACACCGCTATCTCTATAAACTTGGAAATATCTACACCGCCATCTGTATAAACATGGAAATACCTATACAGTCATCTGTGTAAACATGGAAATATCTACACCACCATCTGTATAAACATGGAAATATCTACAATGCCATCTGTATACACATGGAAATACCTACACGGCAATCAGTGTATAGATCGAAACATCAACACCGCCATCTGTACAAACATGGAAATATATACACTGCTATCTCTATAAACATGGAAATATCTACACTGCGGTCTGTATAAACATGGAAATATCTACGCCGGTATCTGTATAAACATGGAAATATCTACACCATGATCTCTATAAACATGGAAATATATACACCGCTATCTGTATAAAGATGGAAATATCTGCACCGCTATCTCTATAAACTTGGAAATAACTACAAAGACATCTGTATAGACATGGAAATACCTACACAGTCATGTGTAGGAACATTTAAATATCTACACTGCCATCTGTATAAATATAGAAATATCTACACAGCCCTCTGTATAAATATGGAAATATCTGCATAGGCATCTGCGTAAACATGGAAATATCTGCAACGCTATCTGTATAAACATGGAAATACCTACACCGCTGTCTCTATAAACATGGAAATATGTACACCGCTATGTGTATAAACATGGAAATATCTCCACTGCTCTCTGTATAAACATGGAAATATCTCCACCGTTATCTGTATAAACATGGAAATATCAACAGCGCCATCTATACAAACATAGAAATATCTACACTGCCATCTGTAAAAACATGGAAATATCTACACATTCATCTGAATAAACATGGAAATATCTACACCACCATCTGTATAAACATGGAAATAGCTACAATACCATCTGTATACACATGGTAATATCTACACAGACATCTGTATAAATATGGAAATATCTACACGGCCATCTGTATAAACATGGAAATATCTACACTGCCATCTGTAGAAAGATGGAAATATCTACACCGCTATCTCTATAAATATGGAAATATATACACCGCTATCTGTATAAACATGGAAATAACTACACTGCCATCTGCATGTCCTTGGAAATATCTATGCCGCCATCTGAATAAACATGGAAATATCTACACGGCCATCCGTGTATAGATGGAAATATCAACACCGCCATCTGTACAAACATGGAAATATCTACACCGCTATCTCTATAGACATGGAAATATCTGCACCGCCATCTGTACAAACATGGAAATACCTATACAGTCATCTGTATAAACATGGAAATATCTACAATGCCATCTGTAGAAAGATGGAAATATCTACACCGCAATCTGTGTAAACATGGAAATATCTACACCGATATCTGTAAAAACATGGAAATATCTACACCGCTATCCGTATAAACATGGAAATATCTACACCGCGATCTGTATAAACATGGAAATATCTACACCGCGATCTGTATAAACATGGAAATATCTACACCGCGATCTGTATAAACATGGAAATATCTACACAGTTATCTCTATAAACATGGAAATATCTACACCGCCATCTGTATAAACATGGAAATACCTACAAAGTCATCTGTATAAACATGGAAATATCTACACAGCCATCTGTATAAACATGGAAATATCTACACAGCCATCTGTATATACATGGAAATATCTACACCACTATCTGTATAAACATGGAAATAACTACACCGCTATTTGTATAAACAAGGAAATATCTACACTGTGATCTGTATAAACATGGAAATATCTACACCGCCATCTTTATAAACAGGGAAATATCTACACCCCTATCTGTATAAACATGGAAATATCCACACAGCTATCTCTATAAACATGGAAAAATCAACACCGCTATCTCTATGAACATGGAAATATCTACACCGCCATCTCTATAAACATGGAAATGTCTACACCACGATCAGTATAAACATGGAAATATCTCCACTACTATCTCTATCAACATCGAAATATCTACACCGCCATCTGTATAAACATGGAAATACTTACAAAGTTATCTGTATAAACATGGAGATATCTACACCGCCATCTGTATAAACATGGAAATATCTACACAGCCATGTGTACATACATGGAAATATCTACACCGCTATCTATATAAACATGGAAATAACTACACCGCTATCTGTATAAACATGGAAATATCTACACCGCCATCTACATATCCATTTAAATATCTGCGCCGCCATCTGTATAAACACGGAAATATCTACACGGTCATCTGTGTATAGATGGAAATATCAACACCGCCATCTGTACAAACATGGAAATATCTGCACCGCTATCTGTTTAAACATGGAAATATCTACACCGCGGTCTCTATAAACATGGAAATATCAACACCGCTATCGGTATAAACATGGAAATATCTACACCGCTATCTCTATATACATGGAAATATCTACACCGTGATCTATATAAACATGGAAATATTTACACCGCTATCTATATAAACATGGAAACTTCTACACCGTTATCTGTATAAATATGGGAATATCTACACCGCTATCTCTATAAACTTGGAAATATCTACACCGCCATCTGTATAAACAGGGAAACACCTATACAGTCATCTGTGTAAACATGGAAATATCTACACCACCATCTGTATAAACATGGAAATATCTACAATGCCATCTGTATACACATGGAAATACCTACACGGCAATCAGTGTATAGATCGAAACATCAACACCGCCATCTGTACAAACATGGAAATATATACATTGCTATCTCTATAAACATGGAAATATCTACACTGCAGTCTGTATAAACATGGAAATATCAACACCGCTATCTGTATAAACATGGAATTATCTACACAGTTATCTCTATAAACATGGAAATATCTACACCGCCATCTGTATAAACATGGAAATACCTACAAAGTCATCTGTATAAACATGGAAATATCTACACAGCCATCTGTATAAACATGGAAATATCTACACAGCCATCTGTATATACATGGAAATATCTACACCACTATCTGTATAAACATGGAAATAACTACACCACTATTTGTATAAACAAGGAAATATCTACACCGTGATCTGTATAAACATGGATATATCTACACCGCCATCTCTATAAACAGGGAAATATCTACACCCCTATCTGTATAAACATGGAAATATCCACACCGCTATCTCTATAAACATGGAAAAATCAACACCGCTATCTCTATGAACATGGAAATATCTACACCGCCATCTCTATAAACATGGAAATGTCTACACCACGATCAGTATAAACATGGGAATATCTACACCGCTATCTGTATAAACATGGAAATATCTCCACTGCTATCTCTATAAACATCGAAATATCTACACCGCCATCTGTATAAACATGGAAATACTTACAAAATTATCTGTATAAACATGGAAATATCTACACCGCCATCTGTATAAACATGGAAATATCTACACAGCCATGTGTACATACATGGAAATATGTACACCGCTATCTATATAAACATGGAAATAACTACACCGCTATCTGTATAAACATGGAAATATCTACACCACCATCTACATATCCATGGAAATATCTGCGCCGCCATCTGTACAAACATGGAAATATCTGCACGGTCATCTGTGTATAGATGGAAATATCAACACCACCATCTGTACAAACATGGAAATATCTGCACCGCTATCTGTATAAACATGGAAATATCTACACCACGGTCTGTATAAACATGGAAATAACACCGCTATCGGAATAAACATGGAAATATCTACACCGCTATCTCTATATACATGGAAATATGTACACCGTGATCTGTATAAACATGGAAATATTTACACCGCTATCTGTATAAACATGGAAACTTCTACACCGTTATCTGTATAAATATGGAAATATCTACACCGCTATCTCTATAAACTTGGAAATATCTACACCGCCATGTGTATAAACATGGAAATACCTATACAGTCATCTGTGTAAACATGGAAATATCTACACCACCATCTGTATAAACATGGAAATATCTACAATGCCATCTGTATACACATGGAAATACCTACACGGCAATCAGTGTATAGATGGAAACATCAACACCGCCATCTGTACAAACATGGAAATATATCCACGGCTATCTCTATAAACATGGAAATATCTACACTGCGGTCTGTATAAACATGGAAATATCTACACCGGTATCTGTATAAACATGGAAATATCTACACCATGATCTCTATAAACATGGAAATATATACACCGCTATCTGTATAAACATGGTAATATCTGCACCGCTATCTCTATAAACATGGAAATAACTACAAAGACATCTGTATAAACATGGAAATACCTACACAGTCATGTGTAGGAACATTTAAATATCTACACTGCCATCTGTATAAATATAGAAATATCTACACAGCCCTCTGTATAAATATGGATATATCTGCATAGGCATCTGAGTAAACATGGAAATATCTGCAACGCTATCTGTATAAACATGGAAATACCTACACCGCTGTCTCTATAAACATGGAAATATGTACACCGCTATGTGTATAACATGGAAATATCTCCACTGCTCTCTGTATAAACATGGAAATATCCCCACCGTTATCTGTATAAACAGGGAAATATCAACAGCGCCATCTATATAAACATTGAAATATCTACACTGCCATCTGTAAAAACATGGAAATATCTACACATTCATCTGAATAAACATGGAAATATCTACACCACCATCTGTATAAACATGTAAATAGCTACAATACCATCTGTATACACATGGAAATATCTACACAGACATCACTATAAATATGGAAATATCTACATGGCCATCTGTATAAACATGGAAATATCTACACTGCCATCTGTAGAAAGATGGAAATATCTACACCGCAATCTGTGTAAACATGGAAATATCTACACCGATATCTGTAAAAACATGGAAATATCTACACCGCGATGTGTATAAACATGGAAATATCTACACCGCAATCTGTATAAACATGGAAATATCTACACCGCGATCTGTATAAACATGGAAATATCTACACAGTTATCTCTATAAACATGGAAATATCTACACCGCCATCTGTATAAACATGGAAATACCTACAAAGTCATCTGTATAAACATGGAAATATCTACACAGCCATCTTTATAAACATGGAAATATCTACACAGCCATCTGTATATACATGGAAATATCTACACCACTATCAGTATAAACATGGAAATAACTACACCACTATTTGTATAAACAAGGAAATATCTACACCGTGATCTGTATAAACATGGAAATATCTACACCGCCATCTCTATAAACAGTGAAATATCTACACCCCTATCTGTATAAACATGGAAATATCCACACCGCTATCTCTATAAACATGGAAAAATCAACACCGCTATCTCTATGAACATGGAAATATCTACACAGCCATCTCTATAAACATGGAAATGTCTACACCACGATCAGTATAAACATGGGAATATCTACACCGCTATCTGTATAAACATGGAAATATCTCCACTGCTATCTCTATAAACATCGAAATATCTACCCCGCCATCTGTATAAACATGGAAATACTTACCAAGTTATCTGTATAAACATGGAAATATCTACACCGCCATCTGTATAAACATGGAAATATCTACACAGCCATGTGTACATACATGGAAATATGTACACCGCTATCTATATAAACATGGAAATAACTACACCGCTATCTGTATAAACATGGAAATATCTACACCGCCATCTACATATCCATGGAAATATCTGCGCCGCCATCTGTATAAACATGGAAATATCTACACGGTCATCTGTGTATAGATGGAAATATCAACACCGCCATCTGTACAAACATGGAAATATCTGCACCGCTATCTGTATAAACATGGAAATATATACACCGCGGTCTGTATAAACATGGAAATATCAACAACGCTATCGGTATAAACATGGAAATATCTACACCGCTATCTCTATAAACATGGAAATATCTACACTGTGATCTGTATAAACATGGAAATATTTACACCGCTATCTGTATAAACATGGAAACTTCTACACCGTTATGTGTATAAATATGGAAATATCTACACCGCTATCTCTATAAACTTGGAAATATCTACACCGCCATCTGTATAAACATGGAAATACCTATAGAGTCATCTGTGTAAACATGGAAATATCTACACCACCATCTGTATAAACATGGAAATATCTACAATGCCATCTGTATACACATGGAAATACCTACACGGCAATCAGTGTATAGATGGAAACATCAACACCGCCATCTGTACAAACCTGGAAATATCTACACTGCTATCTCTATAAACATGGAAATATCTACACTGCGGTCTGTATAAACATGGAAATATCTACACCGGTATCTGTATAAACATGGAAATATCTACACCATGATCTCTATAAACATGGAAATATATACACCGCTATCTGTATAAACATGGAGATACCTGCACCGCTATCTCTATAAACATGGAAATAACTACAAAGACATCTGTATAAACATGGAAATACCTACACAATCATGTGTAGGAACATTTAAATATCTACACTGCCATCTGTATAAATATAGAAATATCTACACAGCCCTCTGTATAAATATGGAAATATCTGCATAGGCATCTGTGTAAACATGGAAATATCTGCAACGCTAACTGTATAAACATGGAAATACCTACACCGCTGTCTCTATAAACATGGAAATATGTACACCGCTGTGTGTATAAACATGGAAATATCTCCAATGCTCTCTGTATAAACATGGAAATATCTCCACCGTTATCTGTATAAACATGGAAATATCAACAGTGCCATCTATATAAACATTGAAATATCTACACTGCCATCTGTATAAACATGGGAATAGCTACAATACCATCTGTATACACATGGAAATATCTACACAGACATCTGTATAAATATGGAAATATCTACACGGCCATCTGTATAAACATGGAAATATCTACACTGCCATCTGTAGAAAGATGGAAATATCTACACCGCTATCTCTATAAATATGGAAATATCTACATCACCATCTCTATGAACATGAAAATACCTACACTGCCATCTCCATAAAGATGGAAGTATCTACTCCGCCATGTGTATAAACACGGAAATATCTACACCACCATCTGTGTAAACATGAAAATACCTACACAGCGATCTGTATAAACATGGAAATAACTACACCGCCATCTACATGTCCTTGGAAATATCTACGCCACCATCTGAATAAACTTGGAAATATCTACACGGCCATCTGTGTATAGATGGAAATATCAACACCGCCATCTGTACAAACCTGGAAATATCTACACCGCTATCTCTATAGACATGGAAATATCTGCACCGCCATCTGTAAAAACATGGAAATACCTATACAGTCATCTGTATAAACATGGAAATATCTACAATGCCATCTGTAGAAAGATGGAAATATCTACACCAAAATCTGTGTAAACACGGAAATATCTACACCGATATCTGTAAAAACATGGAAATATCTACACCGCTATCTGTATAAACATGGAAATATCTACACCGCGATCTGTATAAACATGGAAATATCTACACCGCGATCTATATAAACATGGAAATATCTACACCGCGATCTGTATAAACATGGAAATATCTACACAGTTATCTATATAAACATGGAAATATCTACACCGCCATCTGTATAAACATGGAAATACCTACAAAGTCATCTGTATAAACATGGAAATATCTACACAGCCATCTGTTTAAACATGGAAATATCTACACAGCCATCTGTATATACATGCAAATATCTACACCACTATCTGTATAAACATGGAAATAACTACACCGCTATTTGTATAAACAAGGAAATATCTACACCGTGATCTGTATAAACCTGGAAATATCTACACCGCCATCTCTATAAACAGGGAAATATCTACACCCCTATCTCTATAAACATGGAAATATCCACACCGCTATCTCTATAAACATGGAAAAATCAACACCGCTATCTCTATGAACATGGAAATATCTACACAGCAATCTCTATAAACATGGAAATGTCTACAGCACGATCAGTATAAACATGGAAATAACCACACCGCTATCTGTATAAACATGGAAATATCTCCACTGCTATCTCTATAAACATCGAAATATCTACACCGCCATCTGTATAAACATGGAAATATCTACACGGTCATCTGTGTATAGATGGAAATATCAACACCGCCATCTGTACAATCATGGAAATATCTGCACCGCTATCTGTATAAACATGGATATATCTACACCGCGGTCTGTATAAACATGGAAATATCAACACCGCTATCGGTAAAAACATGGAAATATCTACACCGCTATCTCTATAAACATGGAAATATCTACACTGTGATCTGTATAAACATGGAAATATTTACACCGCTATCTCTATAATCATGGAAACTTCTACACCGCCATCTGTATAAACATGGAAATACCTATACAGTCATCTGTGTAAGCATGGAAATATCTACACCACCATCTGTATAATCATGGAAATATCTACAATGCCATCTGTATACACATGGAAATATCTACACGGCAATCAGTGTATAGATGGAAACATCAACACCGCCATCTGTACAAACCTGGAAATATCTACACTGCTATCTCTATAAACATGGAAATATCTACACTGCGGTCTGTATAAACATGGAAATATCTACACCGGTATCTGTATAAACATGGAAATATCTACACCATGATCTCTATAAACATGGAAATATATACACCGCTATCTGTATAAACATGGAGATATCTGCACCGCTATCTCTATAAACATGGAAATAACTACAAAGACATCTGTATAAACATGGAAATACCTACACAATCATGTGTAGGAACATTTAAATATCTACACTGCCATCTGTATAAATATAGAAATATCTACACAGCCCTCTGTATAAATATGGAAATATCTGCATAGGCATCTGTGTAAACATGGAAATATCTGCAACGCTATCTGTATAAACATGGAAATATCTACACCGCTGTCTCTATAAACATGGAAATATGTACACCGCTATGTGTATAAACATGGAAATATCTCCAATGCTCTCTGTATAAACATGGAAATATCTCCACCGTTATCTGTATAAACATGGAAATATCAACAGTGCCATCTATATAAACATTGAAATATCTACACTGCCATCTGTATAAACATGGGAATAGCTACAATATCATCTGTATACACATGGAAATATCTACACAGACATCTGTATAAATATGGAAATATCTACACGGCCATCTGTATAAACATGGAAATATCTACACTGCCATCTGTAGAAAGATGGAAATATCTACACCGCTATCTCTATAAATATGGAAATATCTACACCACCATCTCTATGAACATGAAAATACCTACACTGCCATCTCCATAAAGATGGAAGTATCTACTCCGCCATGTGTATAAACACGGAAATATCTACACCACCATCTGTGTAAACATGAAAATACCTACACCGCGATCTGTATAAACATGGAAATAACTACACCGCCATCTACATGTCCTTGGAAATATCTACGCCACAATCTGAATAAACATGGAAATATCTACACGGCCATCTGTGTATAGATGGAAATATCAACACCGCCATCTGTACAAACATGGAAATATCTACACCGCTATCTCTATAGACATGGAAATATCTGCACCGTCATCTGTAAAAACATGGAAATACCTATACAGTCATCTGTATAAACATGGAAATATCTACAATGCCATCTGTAGAAAGATGCAAATATCTACACCGAAATCTGTGTAAACACGGAAATATCTACACCGATATCTGTAAAAACATGGAAATATCTACACCGCTATCTGTATAAACATGGAAATATCTACACCGCGATCTGTATAAACATGGAAATATCTACACCGCGATCTATATAAACATGGAAATATCTACACCGCGATCTGTATAAACATGGAAATATCTACACAGTTATCTATATAAACATGGAAAATCTACACCGCCATCTGTATAAACATGGAAATACCTACAAAGTCATCTGTATAAACATGGAAATATCTACACAGCCATCTGTTTAAACATGGAAATATCTACACAGCCATCTGTATATACATGCAAATATCTACACCACTATCTGTATAAACATGGAAATAACTACACCGCTATTTGTATAAACAAGGAAATATCTACAACGTGATCTGTATAAACATGGAAATATCTACACCGCCATCTCTATAAACAGGGAAATATCTACACCCCTATCTCTATAAACATGGAAATATCCACACCGCTATCTCTATAAACATGGAAAAATCAACACCGCTATCTCTATGAACATGGAAATATCTACACAGCAATCTCTATAAACATGGAAATGTCTACAGCACGATCAGTATAAACATGGAAATAACTACACCGCTATCTGTATAAACATGGAAATATCTCCACTGCTATCTCTATAAACATCGAAATATCTACACCGCCATCTGTATAAACATGGAAATATCTACACGGTCATCTGTGTATAGATGGAAATATCAACACCGCCATCTGTACAATCATGGAAATATCTGCACCGCTATCTGTATAAACATGGATATATCTACACCGCGGTCTGTATAAACATTGAAATATCAACACCGCTATCGGTAAAAACATGGAAATATCTACACCGCTATCTCTATAAACATGGAAATATCTACACTGTGATCTGTATAAACATGGAAATATTTACACCGCTATCTCTATAATCATGGAAACTTCTACACCGCCATCTGTATAAACATGGAAATAGCTATACAGTCATCTGTGTAAGCATGGAAATATCTACACCACCATCTCTATAAACATGGAAATATCTACAATGCCATCTGTATACACATGGAAATATCTACACGGCAATCAGTGTATAGATGGAAACATCAACACCGCCATCTGTACAAACCTGGAAATATCTACACTGCTATCTCTATAAACATGGAAATATCTACACTGCGGTCTGTATAAACATGGAAATATCTACACCGGTATCTGTATAAACATGGAAATATCTACACCATGATCTCTATAAACATGGAAATATATACACCGCTATCTGTATAAACATGGAAATATCTGCACCGCTATCTCTATAAACATGGAAATAACTACAAAGACATCTGTATAAACATGGAAATACCTACACAGTCATGTGTAGGAACATTTAAATATCTACACTGCCATCTGTATAAATATAGAAATATCTACACAGCCCTCTGTATAAATATGGAAATATCTGCATAGCCTTCTGTGTAAACATGGAAATATCTGCAACGCTGTCTGTATAAACATGGAAATACCTACACCGCTGTCTCTATAAACATGGAAATATGTACACCGCTATGTGTATAAACATGGAAATATCTCCACTGCTCTCTGTATAAACATGGAAATATCTCCACCGTTATCTGTATAAACATGGAAATATCAACAGCGCCATCTATATAAAAATTGAAATATCTACACTGCCATCTGTAAAAACATGGAAATATCTACACATTCATCTGAATAAACATGGAAATACCTACACCACCATCTGTATAAACATGGAAATAGCTACAATACCATCTGTATACACATGGAAATATCTACACAGACATCTGTATAAATATGGAAATATCTACACGGCCATCTGTATAAACATGGAAATATCTACACTGCCATCTGTAGAAAGATGGAAATATCTACACCGATATCTCTATAAATATGGAAATATCTACACCGCCATCTCTATGAACATGAAAATATCTACACTGCCATCCCCATAAAGATGGAAGTATCTACTCCGCCATGTGTATAAACACGGAAATATCTCCACCACCATCTGTGTAAACATGGAAATACCTACAACGCTATCTGTATAAACATGGAAATAACTACACCGCCATCTGCATGTCCTTGGAAATATCTATGCCGCCATCTGAATAAACATGGAAATATCTACACGGCCATCTGTGTATAGATGGAAATATCAACACCGCCATCTGTACAAACATGGAAATATCTACACCGCAATCTCTATAGACATGGAAATATCTGCACCGCCATCTGTAAAAACATGGAAATACCTTTACAGTCATATGTATAAACATGGAAATATCTACAATGCCATCTGCAGAAAGATGGAAATATCTACACCGCCATCCCTATAAACATGGAAATGTCTACACCACGATCAGTATAAACATGGAAATATCTACAACGCTATCTGTATAAACATGGAAATATCTCCACTGCTATCTCTATAAACATCGAAATATCTACACCGCCATCTGTATAAACATGGAAATACTTACAAAGATATCTGTATCAACAGGGAAATATCTACACCACCATCTGTATAAACATGGAAATATCTACACAGCCATGTGTACATACATGGAAATATCTACCCCGCTATCTATATAAACTTGGAAATAACTACACCGCTATCTGTATAAACATGGAAATATCTACACCGTTATCTGTATAAATATGGAAATATCTACACCGCTATCTCTATAAACATGGAAATATCTACACCGCCATCTCTATAAACCTGGAAACACCTATACAGTCATCTGTATAAACATGGAAATATATACACCACCATCTGTATAAACATGGAAATATCTACAATGCCATCTCTATACACATGGAAATACCTACACGGCAATCTGTGTATAGATGGAGACATCAACACCACCATCTGTACAAACCTGGAAATATCTTCACCGCTATCTCTATAAACATGGAAATATATACACTGCGGTCTGTATAAACATGGAAATATCTACACCGGTATCTGTATAAACTTGGAAATATCTACACCACGATCTCTATAAACATGGAAATATATACACCGCTATCTGTATAAACATGGAAATATCTGCACCGCTATCTCCATAAACATGGAAATATCTACAAAGCCATCTGTATAAACATGGAAATACCTACACAGTCATGTGTAGGAACATGGAAATATCTACACTGCCATCTGTATAAACATAGAAATATCTACACAGCCCTCTGAATAAATATGGAAATATCCGCATAGGCATCTGTATAAACATGGAAATATCTGCACCGCTATCTGTATAAACATGGAAATACCTACACCGCTGTCTCTATATACATGGAAATATGTACACCGCTATGTGTATAAACATGGAAATATCTCCACTGCTGTCTGTATAAACATAGAAATATCTCCACCGTTATCTGTATATACATGGAAATATCTACAGCGCAATCTCTATAAACATTGAAATATCTACACTGCCATCTGTAAAACATGGAAATATCTACACAGTCATCTGAATAAACATGGAAATATCTACACCACCATCTGTATAAACTTGGAAATAGCTACAATACCATCTGTATTCACTTGGAAATATCTACACAGACATCTGTATAAATATGGAAATATCTACACCGCCATCTGTATAAACCTGGAAATATCTACACTGCTATCTCTGTAAACATGGAAATATCTACAATGCCATCTGTAAAAACATGGAAATACCTATACAGTCATCTGTACAAACATGGAAATATCTACACCACCATCTGAATAAACATGGAAATATCTACAGTGCCATCTGTATACACATGGAAATAACTACACGGCAATCTGTAGATAGATGGAAACATCAACACTGCCATCTGTACAAACATGGAAATATCTACACCGCTATCTCTATAGACATGGAAATATCTGCACCGCCATCTGTAAAAACATGGAAATAGCTATACAGTCATCTGTATAAACATGGAAATATCTACAATGCTATCTGTAGAAAGATGGAAATATATACACCGCAATCTGTGTAAACATGGAAATATCTACACCGATATCTGTAAAAACATGAAATATCTACACCGCTATCTGTATAAACATGGAAATATCTACACCACGATCTGTATAAACATGGAAATATCTACACCGCGATCTGTATAAACATGGAAATATCTACACCGCGATCTGTATAAACATGGAAATATCTACACCGCGATCTGTATAAACATGGAAATATCTACACCACGATCTGTATAAACATGGAAATATCTACACCGCTATCTGTATAAACATGGAAATACCTACAAACTCATCTGTATAAACATGGAAATATCTACACAGCCATCTGTATAAACATGGAAATATCTACACAGCCATCTGTATATGCATGGAAATATCTACACCGCTGTCTGTATAAACATGGAAATAACTACACCGCTATTTGTATAAACCAGGAAATATCTACACCGCCATCTGTTTAAACATGGAAATATATACACAGACATCTGTTTATACATGGAAATATCTACACCGCTATCTGTATAAGCATGCTAATAACTACACCGCTATCTGTATAAATTTGCAAATATTTGCACCGCCATCCCTATAAACATGGTAATATCAACACCGCGATCTGTATAAACATGGAAATATCTGCACCATGATCTGTATAAACATGGAAATATCTACACCGCGATCTGTATAAACATGGAAATATCTAGACTGTGATCTGTATAAACATGGAAATATCTACACCGCCATCACTATAAACATGCAAATATCTACACCCCTATCTGTATAAAGATGGAAATATCCACACAGCTATCTCTATAAACATGGAAAAATCAACACCGCTATCTCTATGAACATGGAAATATCTACACCGCCATCTCTATAAACATGGAAATATCTACACTTTGATCAGTATAAACATGGAAATATCTACACCGCTATCTGTATAAACATGGAAATATCTCCACTGCTATCTCTATAAACATCGAAATATCTACACCGCCATCTGTATAAACATGGAAATATCTACACTGCCATCTGTAGAAAGATGGAAATAACTACCCTGCTATCTGTGTAAATATGGAAATATCTACATTGCCATCTCTATAAACATGAAAATATCTACACTGCCATCTCCATAAAGATGGAAGTATCTACTCCGCCATGTGTATAAACACGGAAATATCTACACCACCATCTGTATAAACATGGAAATATCTACACCGCTATCTGTATAAACATGGAAATAACTACACCGCCATCTGCATGTCCATGGAAATATCTACGCCGCCATCTGTATAAACATGGAAATATCTACACGGCCATCTGTGTATAGATGGAAATGTCAACACCACCATCTGTACAAACATGGAATTATATACACTGCTATTTCTATAAACATGGAAATATCTGCACTGCCATCTGTAAAAACATTGAAATACCTATACAGTCATCTGTATAAACATGGAAATATCTACAATGCCATCTGTATACACATGGAAATATGTAAACAACCTTCTGTATAAACATGTAATTATCTTCAGTGCTATCTCTATAAACATGGAAATATCTACACCGCCATCTCTATAAACATGAAAATATCTACACTGCCATCTCCATAAACATGGAACTAACCACTCCGCCATCTTTATAAACATGGAAACATCTACACCGCCATCTGTGTGAATAAGGATATATCTACAATGCCATCTGTATAAAAATATAAATATCTGCACCGCGAGCTGTATAAATATGGAAATATCTACATCGCTATCTGTATAAACGTGGAAATACCAACACCGCTATCGGTATAAACATGGAAATATCTACAACGCCAGCTATATAAACATGGAAATAACTACACCGCTATGTCTATAAACATGGAAATACCTACACCGCTATCTCTATAAACATGGAAATATCCACACCGCCATCTGCATACCCATGGAAATATCTACAACGCCATCTGTATAAAGATGGAAATATCTACACGGCAATCTGTGTACAGACGGAAATATCAACACCGCCGTCTGTACAAACATTGAAATATCTACACCGCTATCTGTATAAACATAGAAATACCTACACTGCAGTCTGTATAAACATGGAAATATCCACACCGGTATCTGTATAAACATGGAAATATCTACACCACGATCTGTATAAACATGGAAATATTTACACCGCTATCTGTATAAACCTGGAAATATCTACACTGCTATCTCTATAAATATGGAAATATCTACACCGCCATCTATATAAACATGGAAATAACTACACAGTCATGTGTAGGAACATGGAAATATCTACACCACCGTTTGTATAAAGATGGAAATATCTAAAACGTTATCTGAATAAACATGTAAATATCTACACAGTGATCTGTATAAACATGGAAATATGTACAGCACTCTCTGAAAAAAGTTGGAAATATCTACACCGCTATCTGTATTAACATGGAAATATCTACAAAGTCATCTGTATAAACCTGGAAATATCTACACTGTCATCTATATAAACATGGAAATATCTACAGAGAACTCTGTATAAACATGGAAATATCTGCACAGCCATCTGTATAAACATGGAAATATCTACACCACGATCTGTATAAACATGGAAATATTTACACCGCTATCTGTATAAACCTGGAAATATCTACACTGCTATCTGTATAAACATGGAAATATCTACACCGCTATGTGTATTAACGTGGAAATATCTCCATTGCTATCTGTATAAACATGGACATATCTCCACCGCAATCTGTATAAACATGAAAATATCTACACCACTATCTCTATGAACATGGAAATATCTACAATGCCGTCTGCATAAACATGGAAATATCTACACAGTTATCTGTAGAAACATGGAAATATCTACACCGCTATCTCTATAAACATGGAAATAACTACACCGCTATCTGTATAAACATGGAAATATCTACACCGCTATCTACATCAACATGGAAATATATACACCGCCATCTCTTTAAACTTGGAGATATCTAAAACGCCATCTACATAAAAAAGAAAATATCTACACTGCCATCTATATAAACATGGAAATATCTACACCGCCATCTCTATAAACATGGAAATATCTACACTGCCATTTGTAGAAAGATGGAAATATCTACCCCGCCATCTGTATAAACGTGGAAATATCTACCCTGCTATCTCTATAAACATGGAAATATCTACACAGCCATCTGTATAAACATGGAAATATCTACCCTGCTATCACTATAAACATGGAAATATCTACACCGCTATCTGTATAAACATGGAAATATCTACATCGCTATATGTATAAACAGGGAAATATTTTCACCGCTATCTGTATAAACATGGAAATATCTACACCGCTATCTGTATAAACATGGAAATATCTACAACGCTATCTGTGTAAACATGGAAATATCTACACAGCTATCTGCGTAAACTTGGAAATATCTACACAGGTATCTGTGTAAAAATGGAAATATCTACACTGCAATCTGTGCAAAGAGGGAAATATCCACACCGCTATCTCTGAAAACATGGAAATATCTACACCGCTATCTGTATAAACATGGAAATATCTACAGCACTATCTGTATAAACAAGGAAATATATACACCGCCATATGTAGAAATATGGAAATATCTACACCGCCATCTGTATAAACATGGAAATACCTACACCGCTTTCTCTATAAACATGGAAATATCTACATCGCAATCTCTATAAACATGGAATTATCTACACCGCCATCTCTATAAACATGAAAATATGTACAACGCCATCTTCAGAAACATGGCTGTATCTACACCGCCATCTGTATAAACATGGAAATATCTACACCACTATCTGTATAAACATGGAAAAATCTACACTGCCATCTGTATAAAGATGGAAATATCTGCACTGCGAGTTGTATAATCATGGAAATATCTACACCGCTATCTCTATAAACATGGAAATACCTACAACGACATCTCTATAAACCTGGAAATATCTACACCGCTATCTGTATAAATATGGAAATATCTAACCACTAACTGTATAAACCTGGAAAGATCTATACAGCTATCTGTATGAATATGGAAATATCTACAACGCTGTCTCTCGAAACATGGAAATGTCTACAAAGCTATCTGTATAAACATGGAAATATCTACATCGTTATCTCTATAAACATGAAAATATCTACACTGACATATGTATAAACATGGAAATAACTTCACAGACATCTGTATAAACATGGAAATATCTACACCACCATCTATATAAACATGGAAATATCTACACGGAAAGCTGTATAAACATGGATATATCTAGACAGTCATCTCTATAAACATGGAAATATCTATACCGCTATCTGTATAAACATGGAAATAGCCACACCGTGATCTGTATAAACATGGAAATATCTATACCGCTATCTGTATCAACATGGAAATAGCCACACCGTGATCTGTATAAACATGGAAATATCAGCACCGCTATCTTTATAAACATGGAAATATCTGCAACTCTATCTGTGTAAACATAGAAATATCTACATGGCTATTTGTGTAGACATGGAAATATCTGCACCGCGATCTGTATAAAGATGGAAATATCTACACCACTATCTGTAAAACGTGGAAATATCTACACCGCTCTCTGTATAAACCTGGAAATATCTACACCGATATCTGTATAAACAAGGATATATCTACACCGCCATCTGTGTAAACATGGAAATACCTACACCGCTATCTGTATAAATATGGAAATATCCACAACGCTATCTCTATAAACATGGAAATACCTACACCGATTTCTCTATAAACATGGAAATATCTACACTGCAATCTCTACATACGTGGAAATATCTACACCGCCATCTCTATAAACATGAGAGTATCTACACCGCCATCTTCAGAAACATGGATGTATCTACACCGCCATCTGTATAAACATGGAAATATCTACACCACTATCTGTATAAACATGGAAATATCTTCACTGCCATCTGTATAAACATGGAAATATCCACACAGACATCTGTAAAAATATAGAAATAACTTCACCGCAATCTGTATAAATATGGAAATACCTACACGGCTACCTCTATAGACATGTAAATATCTACACCGCTATCTGTATAAACATGGAAATATCTACACTGCCATCTGTATAAAGATGGAAATACCAACACCGTTATCTGTATAAACATGGAAATATCTACACCGTTATCTCTATAAACATGAAAATACTTACACAACCATCTCTATAAACATGGAAATATCTACACCGCCATCTCTATAAACATGGAAATATCTACACCGCCATCGGAATAAACATGGAAATATGTACACAGACATCTGCATAAACATGGAAATATCTACACTGCCATCTGTATAAACTTGGAAATATCTACACTGACATATGTAGAAAAATGGAAATGTCTAAAAAGCGATCTGTATAAACATGGGAATTTCTACACCGCTACCTGTATAAACATGGAAATATCTACACCGCTATCTGTATCAACAAGGAAATAATTACACCGCAATCTGTATAAACACGGAAATATCTACAATGATATCTATGTAAACATGGAAATATCTACACAGCTATCTGTGTAAACTTGCAAATATCTACACCGCTATCTGTGTAAATTTGGCAATGTCTACACCGCAATCTGTAGAAAGATGTAAATACCTACACCGCTATCTCTGTAAACATGGAAATATTTATACCGAAATCTGTATAAACATGTAAATGTCTACACTGCCATCTGTATAAACATGGAAATATCTACAGCACCATCTGTACAAACATGGAAATATCTACACCGCCATCTGTACTCACATGGAAACATCTACAAAGCCATCTGTATAAACATGGAAATATCTACACTGCTATCTCTATAAACATGGAAATATCTACACCGCTATCTGTATAAACATGGAAATATCTACATCGCTATCTGTATAAACATGAAAATATCTACACCTCCATCTGTATTAACATGGAAATATCTACACAGTCATCTGTATAAAACTGGAAATATCAACACTGTCATCTATATAAACATGGAAATATCTACAGAGAACTCTGTATAAACATGGAAATATCGGCACAGCCGTCTGTATAAACATGGAAATATCTACAACGCTATCTGTATAAACATGGAAATATCTACACCACTATGTGTATTATCGTGGAAATATCTAAATTGCTATCTGTATAAACATGGACATATCTCCATCGCAATCTGTATAAACATGAAAATATCTACACCACTATCTCTATAAACATGGAAATATCTGCACTACCATCTGTAAAAACATGGAAATACCTATACAGGCATCTGTATAAACATGGAAATATCTACAATGCCATCTGTATACACATGGAAATATCTACACAGCCATCTGTATAAACATGTAAATATCTACACTGCTATCTCTATAAATATGGAAATATCTACACCGCCATCTCTATAAACATGAAAATATCTACACTGCCATCTCCATAAACATGGAACTAACTACTCCGCCATCTGTATAAACATGGAAACATCTACACCGCCATCTGTGTGAATAAGGAAATATCTACAATGGCATCTGTATAAACATATAAATATCTGCACCGTGAGCTGTATAAACATGGAAATAACTACATGGCTATCTGTATAAACGTGGAAATACCAACACCGCTATCGGTATAAACATGGAAATATCTACAACGCCATCTATATAAACATGGAAATATCTACACCGCTATGTCTATATACATGGAAATACTGACACCGCTATCTCTATAAACTTGGAAATATCCACACCGCCATCTGCATACCAATGGAAATATCTACAATGCCATCTGTATAAAGATGGAAATATCTACACGGCAATCTTTGTACAGATGGAAATATCAACACCGCCATCTATACAAACATGGAAATATCTACACCACTATCTGTATAAACATAGAAATACCTACACTGCAGTCTGTATAAACATGGAAATATCTACACCGGTATCTGTATAAACATGGAAATATCTACACCACGATCTGTATAAACAAGGAAATATTTACACCGTTATCTGTATAAACCTGGAAATATCTACACTGCTATCTCTGTAAATATGGAAATATCTACACCGCCATCTGTATAAACATGGAAATAACTACACAGTCATGTGTAGGAACATGGAAATATCTACACCACCGTTTTTATAAAGATGGAAATATCTACAACGTTATCTGAATAAACATGGAAATATCTACACAGTGATCTGTATAAACATGGAAATATGTACAGCACTCTCTGAAAAAAGTTGGAAATATCTACACCGCTATCTCTATAAACATGGAAATATCTACACCGCTATCTCTAAGAACATGGAAATATCTGCACCGTCATCTGTATAAACATGGAAATATATACAAAGTCATCTGTATAAACCTGGAAATATCTACACTGTCATCTATATAAACATGGAAATATCTACAGAGAACTCTGTATAAACATGGAAATATCTGCACAGCCATCTGTATAAACATGGAAATATCTACACCGCCATCTGTATAAACATGGAAATATCTACACCGCTATGTGTATTAACGTGGAAATAACTCCATTGCTATCTGTATAAACATGGACATATCTCCACCGCAATCCGTATAAACATGAAAATATCTACACCACTATCTCTATGAACATGGAAATATCTAGAATGCCATCTGTATAAACTTGGAAATATCTACACAGTTATATGTAGAAACATGTAAATATCTACACCGCTATCTCTATAAACATGGAAATAACTACACCGCTATCTCTATAAACATGGAAATATCTACACCGCTATCTCCATCAACATGGAAATATATACACCGCCATCTCTTTAAACATGGAGATATGTACAACGCCATCTATATAAAGAAGAAAATATCTACACTGCCATCTATATAAACATGGAAATATCTACACCGCCATCTCTATAAACATGGAAATATCTACACTGCCATTTGTAGAAAGATGGAAATATCTACACGGCCATCTGTATAAACGCGGAAATATCTACACCGCTATCTGTATAAACATGGAAATATCTACACCGCAATCTGTATAAACATGGAAATATCTACACCGCTATCTGTATAAATATGAAATATCTATACCGCTATCTCTATAAAAATGGAAATATCTACACTGCTATCTGTATAAACATGGAAATATCCTCACTGTTATCTCTATGAACATGGATATATCTACACCGCTATCTAAATAAACATGGAAATATCTACACTGCCATCTCTATAAACATGGAATTATTTACACAGCCATCTGTATAAACATGGAAGTATCTACACCGCTATCAGTATAAACATGGAAATATCTAAACTGCCATCTGTATAAACATGGAAATATCTACACCGCGATCTCTATAAACATGGAAATATCTACACTGTGATCCGTATAACCATGGAAATATCTTCACCACGATCTGTATAAACATGGAAATATCTACACTGCTATCTGTATAAACATGGTAATATCTACACCACCATCTATATAAACATAGAAATATCTACACCGCCATCTGTATAAACATGGAAATACCTACAATGCCTTCTGTAGAAAGACGGAAATATCTACACCGCAATCTGTGTAAACATGGAAATATCTACACCGATATCTGTAAAAACATGGAAATATCTACACCGCTATCCGTATAAACATGGAAATATCTACACTGTCATCTGAATAAACACGGAAATAACTAAACTGCCATCTGTGTAAAGATGGAAATATCTACACCGCAATCTGTGCAAAGATGGAAATATCTACACCGCTATCTCTGTAAACATGGAAATATCTACGCTACTATCTGTATAAACATGGAAATATCTACATCGCAATCTGTATAAACATGGATATATCTACACCGTTATTTGAATAAACAGGGAAATATCTACACCACTATCTGTATAAATATGGAAATATCTACACCGCCATTTGTGTAATCATACAAATATCTACAGAGTCATCTGTATACACCTGGAAATATCTACAGAGCCATCTGTAAAAACATGGGTGTATGTACACAACAATCTCTATAAACAAGGAAATACCTACAGCGCTATCTCTATAAGCATGGAAATATCAACACCACAATCTCTACAAACATGGAAATATCTTCACCGCTATCTCTATAAACCTGGAAATAACTACACCGCTATCTCTATAAACATGGAAATATCTACACCGCTATCTCCATCAACATGGAAATATATACACCGCCATCTCTTTAAACATGGAGATATGTAGAACGCCATCTACATAAACAAGAAAATATCTACACTGCCATCTATATAAACATGGAAATATCTACACCGCCATCTCTATAAACATGGAAATATCTACGCTGCCATTTGTAGAAACATGGAAATATCTACACTGCCATCTGTATAATCGTGGAAATATCTACACCGCTATCTGTATAAACATGGAAATATCTACACCGCAATCTGTATAAACATGGAAATATCTACACCGCTATCTGTATAAATATGAAATATCTAAACAGCTATCTCTATAAAAATGGAAATATCTACACTGCTATCTGTATAAACATGGAAATATCCTCACTGCTATCTCTATGAACATGGATATATCTACACCGCTATCTAAATAAACATGGAAATATCTACACTGCCATCTCTATAAACATGGAATTATTTACACTGCCATCTGTATAAACATGGAAGTATCTACACCGCTATCTGTATAAACATGGAAATATCTAAACTGCTATCTGTATAAACATGGAAATATCTACACCGCGATCTGTATAAACATGGAAATATCTACACTGCGATCTGTATAAACATGGAAATATCTTCACCACGATCTGTATAAACATGGAAATATCTACACTGATATCTGTATAAACATGGTAATATCTACACCACCATCTATATAAACATGGAAATATCTACACCGCCATCTGTATAAATATGGAAATACCTACAATGCCATCTGTAGAAAGACGGAAATATCTACACCGCAATCTGTGTAAACATGGAAATATCTACACCGATATCTGTAAAAACATGGAAATATCTACACCGCTACCTGTATAAACATGGAAATATCTACACCACGATTTGTATAAACATGGAAATATCTACACCGCGATCTGTATAAACATGGAAATATCTACACCGATATCTGTATAAACATGGAAATATCTACAAAGCTATCTGTATAAACATGGAAATATCTACACCGCTATCCGTATAAACATGGAAATATCTACACTGTCATCTGAATAAACACGGAAATAACTAAACTGCCATCTGTGTAAAGATGGAAATATCTACACCGTAATCTGTGCAAAGATGGAAATATCTACACCGCGATCTCTATAAACATGGAAATACCCACACCGCTACCTGTATAAACATGGAAATATCTACACCGCCATCTGAATAAACATGGAAATACCTACACCGCTATCTCTATAAACATGGAAATAACTACACCGCCATCTCTGTAAAAATGAAAATATCTACACCGCCATTCCCATAAACATGGAACTATCTACATCTCCATCTGTATAAACATGGAAATATCTACACCGCTATCTGAATAAACATGGAAATATCTACAATGTCATCTGTATAAAGATGGAAATATCTACACCGCGAGCTGTATAAACATGGAAATCTCTACACCGCTATGTGTATAAACATAGAAATATCCACACCGCTATCTCTATAAACAGGGAAATAGTTCCACCGCCATCTCTATAAACATGGAAATATCTACACCGTTATCTCTATAAACATAGAAATATCTTCACCGCCATCTCTATAAACATGGAAATATCTACACCGCCATCTGCATAAACATGGAAATATCTACACCGCGATCTGTATAAACATGCAAATATCTACACCGCCATCTGTATAAATAGGGAAATATCTACACCGCCATCTTTATACACATGGAAATATCTACACCACTATCTGTATAAACATGGAGATATCTACACCGATATCTCTATATACATGGAAATATCTACACCGCCATCTGTATAAACATGGAAATATCTTCACCGATAATTGTATGAATATGGAAATATCTACACCGCTATCGCTATAAACCTGGAAATATCGACACGGCTATCTGTATAAACATGGAAATATCTACACCGCCATCTCTTTGAACATGGAAAGATCTACACAGCCATCTGTAAAAACATGGAAATATCTACACAGCTAATTGTATAAATATGGAAATATCAACACCGCCATCTCAATAAACATGGAAATATCTACACCGCTATCTGTATAAACATGGAAATATCTACACCACTATCTGTATAAATTTGGAAACATCTACACCGCTATCTCTATAAACATTGAAATGTCTACACCGCTATCTCTATAAACATGGAAACCCCTACACCTTTATCTGTATAAACATGGAAATATCTACACCGCCATCTGTATAATCATGGAAATATCTACAACGCTATCTGTATAAACATGGAAATGTCTCCACCGCTATCTGTATAAACATGGAAATATCTCCACCGCTATCTATACAAACCTGGAAGTATCTACACCAATATCTGTATAAACATGGAAATATCTACACCGCTACCTGTATAAACATGGAACAATCTAAACCACTATATGTATAAACATGCAAATATATACAACGCTATCTGTGTAAACATGGAAATATCTACACCGCTGTCTGTGTAAACATGGAAATATCTACACCACTATCAGTGTAAAGATTGAAATATCTACAGCACAATCTGTGCAACGATGGAAATGTCTACACCGCTATCTGTGTAAAGATGGAAATATCTACACTGCAATCTGTGCAAATATGGACATATCTACACCACTCTCTGTGTAAACTTGGTAATATCAACACCGCCATCTCTATAAACATGGAAATATCTACACCGCTACCTGTATAAACATGGAAATATCTACATCACTATCTGTATGAACATGGAAATATCTACACCGCTATCTGCATAAACGTGGAAATATGTACACCGCTATCTGTATAAACATGGAAATATCTCCATAGCTGTCAGTATAAACATGGAAATATCTCCATCGTTATCTCTATAAACATGGAAATATGTACACAGCTATCTTTATAAACATGGAAATATTTACACAGCTGTCTGTATAAACATGGAAATATCTACAACACTATCTGTGTAAACATGGAAATATCTACAATGCTATCTGTGTAAACATGGAAATATTTACAGTGCTCTCTGTGAAAAGATGGAAATATCTACACCAAAATCTGTGCAAATATGGGAAAATCTACACCGCTATCTCTGTAAACATGGAAATATCTACACCGCTTTATGTATAAAGGTGGAAATATCTACACCGCTGTCTGTAGAAAGATGGAAATATCTACACCGCTATCTGCATAAACACCTAAATAACTACACCGCTATCTTTATAAACATGGAAATAACTACACCGCTATCTGTGTAAATATGGAAATATCTACAACCCTATCTCTATAAACATGGAAATGATTACACCGCTATCTGTATAAACATGGAAATATCTACATGGCTATCTCTATAAACATGGAAATATCTATACCGTCATCTGTATAAACACGGAAATACCTACACAGTTATCTGTATAAACATGGAAATATCTACACCACTATCTGTATAAACTCGGAAATATCAACACTGCATCTGTATAAACATGCAAATAGGGACACCACTATGTGTATAAATGTGGAAATATCTACACCGCCATGTGAATAAACATGGAAATATATACACCGCTATCTTTATAAATATGTAAATATCAACACCGCTATCTTTATAAACATGGGAATATCTACACAGCTATCTGTATAAACATGGAGGTATCTGCACCGATATCTGTATAAACATGGAAATATCTACACCGCAACCTGTATAAACATTTAGCTATCTACACCACTATCTGCATAAACATGGAAATATCTACACCGCTATCTGTATAAACATGGAAATATCTCCATCGCTATCTGTATAAACATGGAAATACCTTCACCGCTATCTCTATAAACATGGAAATATCTACACCGCAATCTCTATAAACATTTAAATATCTACACCGCCATCTCTATAATCATGAAAATATCTACACCACCATCTCCATAAAGATGAAAGTATCTACATCACCATTTTTGTAAACATGGAAATAACGACAACGATATCTGTATTAACATGGAAATATCTACACAGCCATCTGTATAACGATGGAAATATCTACATCGTGAGCTGAATAAACATGGAAATGTCTACAATGCTATCTGTATAAACATGGAAATACCAACACCGCTATCTGTATAAACATGGAAATATCTACTGTGCTATCTGTATAAACATGGAAATACCAACACAGCTACCTGTATAAACATGGAAACATCGACACCGCTATCTGTATAAACATGGAAATATCTACACCACTATACCCATAAACATGGAAGTACCTACAACGCCATCTCTATAAACATGGAATTTTCTACACTACTATGTCTATAAACATAGAAATATCTACACCGCCATCTCTATAAACATGGAAATATCTACAACGTTATCTGTATAAACGTGGAAATATCTACACCGCTATCTGTATAAACTTGGAAATATCTACACCACGATCTGTATAAACATGGAAATATCTACACCACTATCTGTATAAACATGGAAATATCTACACCGATATCTCTATAGACATGGAACTGACTACACCGCTATCTGGATAAACTTGGAAATACCTAAACCGCTCTCTCCATAAACGTGGAGATATCTACAATGCTATCTGTGTAAAGATGGAAATATATAAACCACTATCTCTATAAACATGGAAACATATACAACGCTATCTGTCTAAACATGGAAATATCTACAACGCTATCTGTATAAAGATGGAAATACCTACACTGCTATCTGTATAAACATGGAAATATATACAAAACCATCTGTATAAACTTGGAAATATCTACATCGCTATCTCTATAAATATAGAAATATCTATACCGCTATCTCTATAAACATGGAAATACCTACACCACTATCTCTATAAACATGGAAATATCTACACCGCCATCTCTATAAACATGAAAATATCTACACTGCCATCTCCATAATCATGGAACTATCTACACCGCCATCTGTATATACATGGAAATATCTACACCACCATCAGTATAAACAAGGAAATATCTACACCGTGAGCTGTAGAAACATGGAAATATCTACACCGCTCTCTTTATAAACATGGAAATACCAACACCGCTATCTGTGTAAACATGGAATTATCTACACCGCGATCTGTATAATCATGGAAATATCAACACCGGCATCTGTATAATCATGGAAATATCCACACCGCCATCAGTATAAACATGGAAATATCTAAAACGCCATCTGTAAAAATCTGGAAATATCTACACAGTCATCTGTATAAACATGGAAATATCTACTCCACTATCTCTGTAAACATGGAAATATCTCCACCACTATCTGTAGAAACATGGAAATATCTACACCGCCGTCTCTATAAACATGGAAATATCTACACCGATATCTGTATAAATATGGAAATATCTACACCGCTATATCTACAAACATGGAAATATCCACACCGCTATCTGTATAAACATGTAAGTATCTACACCGCTATCTCTATAAACCTGGAAATAACTGCACTGCCATGTGTATAAACATGCGAATATCCTCACAGCCATCTGTATAAACATTGAAATATCTTCACCGCTGTCTGTATAAACATGGAAATATCTACACCGCTATCTCTATAAACATTTAAATAACTAAATGGCCATCTGTATAAACTTGGAAATATCTACAACGGGATCTGTATACACATGGAAATATCTAAACCGCTATCTGTATAAATATGGAAATATCTACAACACTATCTCTATAAACATAGAAAATCTACACCACCATCTCTATAAACATGGAAATATCTACACTGCCGTTTGTATACAAATGGAAATACCTACACAGCCATCTGTATAAACATGGAAATATCTACACCGCCATCTGTATAAACTTCTAAAAACCTTCACCGCCATCTGTATAAATAGGGAAATATCTACACCGCTATCTGTATAAACATGGAAATATGTACACACTCATCTGTATAAGCATGGAAATATCTACACCACCATCTCTATAAACAAGGAAATATCTACACTGCCATCTGTATGCACATGGAAATATCTACACAGCTATCCGTATAAACATGGAAACATCTACATTACTATCTCTATAAACATGGATATATCTCCACCGCTATCTGTATAAGCATGGAAATATCTACACCGCTATCTTTATAAATTTGGAAATATCTACACCGGTACCTCTATAAACATAGAAATGTCTATACCGCTATCTCTATCAACATGGAAATACCTACACCGCTATCTGTATAAACATGGAAATATCTACACCGCTATCTGTAAAAACATTTAAATATCTACAACGCTATCTGCATAAACTTGGAAATATCTACACCGCAATCTGTGTAATCATGGAAATATGTACACCGCCATCTGAATAAACATGGAAATATCTACAAAGCTATCTATATAAATTTGGAATTATCTACACCGCTATCTCTATAAACATGGAAATATCTGCACTGCCATCTGTAAAAACATGGAAATACCTATACAGTCATCTGAATAAACATGGAAATATCTACAATGCCATCTGTATACACATGGAAATATCTACACTGCTATCTCTATAAACATGGAAATACCTACACCGCCATCTGTGTGAATAAGGAAATATGTACAATGCCATTTGTATAAAGATGTAAATAACTGCACCGCGAGCTGTATAAACATGGAAATATCTACATCGCTATCTGTATAAACGTGGAAATACCAACACCGCTATCGGTATAAACATGGAAATATCTACAACGCCATCTATATAAACATGGAAATATCTACACCGCTATGTCTATAAACATGGAAATACCTACACCGCTATCCCTATAAACATGGAAATATCTACACCGCTATCCATATAAACATGGAAATATCTACACCGCTATCTGTATAAACATGGAAATATCTACACCGCGATCTGTATAAACATGGAAATATCTACACGGCGATCTCTATAAACATGGAAATATCTTCACCACGATCTGTATAAACATGGAAATATCTACACCGCTATCTGTATAAACATGGTAATATCTACTCCACCATCTATAGAAACATGGAAATATCTACACCGCCATCTGTATAAACATGGAAATATCTACAATGCCATCTGTAGAAAGATGGAAATATCTACACCGCAATCTTTGTAAACATGGAAATATCTACACCGCTATCTGTAAAAACATGGAAATATCTACACCGTGATCTGTATAAACAAGGAAATATCTACACCGCGATCTGTATAAACATGGAAATATCTACACAGCTATCTGTATAAACATGGAAACATCTACACAACTTTCTCTATAAACATGGAAATATCTACACCGCCATCTGTATAAACATGGAAATACCTACAAAGTCATCTGCATAAACATGTAAATATCTACACCACGATCAGTATAAACATGGAAATATCTTCACCGCTATCTGTATAAACATGGAAACATCTCCACTGCTATCTCTATAAACATCAAAATATCTACACCGCCATCTGTATAAACATGGAAATACTTACAAAGTTATCTGTATAAACATGGAAATATCTACACCGCCATCTGTATAAACATGGAAATATCTACACAGTCATGTGTATATACATGGAAATATCTACACTGCTATCTATATAAACATGGAAATAACTACACCGCTATCTGTATAAACATGGAAATATCTACGCCGCCATCTACATATCCATGGAAATATCTGTGCCGCCATCTGTATAAACATGGAAATATCTACACGGTCATCTGTGTATAGATGGAAATATCAACACTGCCATCTGTACAAACATGGAAATATCTGCACCGCAATCTCTATAAACATGGAAATATCAACACCGCGGTCTGTATAAACATGGAAATATCTAAACCGCTATCTGTGTAAACATGGAAATATCTACACCGCTATCTCTATAAACATGGAAATATCTACACCGTGATCTCTATTAACATGGAAATATATACACAGCTATCTGTATAAACATGGAAATATCTACACCGTTATCTGTATAAACATGGAAATACCTACGCCATCTGTAGAAACATGGAAATATCTACACCACCATCTGTATAAACGTGGAAATATCTACAAAGCCATCTGTATACACATGGAAATACCTACAGGGCAATCTGTGTAGAGATGGAAACACCAACACCGCCATCTGTACAGATATGGAAATATCTACACCACTATCTGTATAAACATGGAAATATCTACACCGCCATCTGCATGTCCATGGAAATATGTACGCCGTCATCTGTATATACATGGAAATATCTACACGGCCATCTGTGTATAGATGGAAATATCAACACCGCCATCTGTACAAACTTGGAAATATCTACACCGCCATCTCTATAAACATGGAAATATCTGCACCGCCATCTGTAAAAACATGGAAATACCTAATCAGTCATCTGTATAAACATGGAAATATCTACAATGCCATCTGTATACACATGGAAATATCTACACAGCCATCTGTATAACCACGTAAATATCTACACTGCTATCTCTATAAACATGGAAATATCTACACTGCCATCTCCATAAACATGGAACTAACTACTTCGCCATCTGTATAAACATGGAAACATCTACACCGCCATATGTCTGAATAAGGAAATATCTACAATGCCATCTGTATAAACATATAAATATCCGCACCGCGAGCTGTATAATCATGGAAATATCTACATCGCTACCTGTATAAACGTAGAAATACCAACACCGCTATCGGTATAAACATGGAAATATCTACACCGCTATCTGTATAAACATGGTAATATATACAGCTCTATCTGTATAAACATGGAAGTATCTGCACCGCTATCTCTATAAACATGGTAATATCTACAAAGCCATCTGTATAAAGATGGAAATACCTACACAGTCATGTGTAGGAACATGGAAATATCTACACTGACATCTGTATCAACATAGAAATATCTACACAGCCCTCTGTATAAATATGGAAATATCTGCATAGGCATCTGTGTAAACATGGAAATATCTGCACCGCTATCTGTATAAACATGGAAATACCTACACCACTGTCTCTATAAACATGGAAATATGTACACCGCTATGTGTATAAACATGGAAATATGTCCACTGCTGTCTGTATAAACATGGAAATACCTCCACCGTTATCTGTTTAAACATGGATATATCTACAGCGCCCCCTCTATAAACATTGAAATATCTACACTGCCATCTGTAAAAACATGGAAATATCTACACAGTCATCTGAATAAACATGGAAATACCTACATCACCATCTGTATATACATGGAAATACCTACAATACCATCTGTATACACATGGAAATATCTACACAGACATCTGTATAAATATTGAAATATATACACGGACATCTGCATAAATATTGAAATATCTACACGGACATCTGTATAAACATGGAAATATCTACACTGCCATCTGTAGAAAGATGGAAATATGTACACCGCTATCTCTATAAATATGGAAATATCTACACCACCATCTCTATAAATATGAAAATACCTACATTGCCATCTCCATAAAGATGGAAGTATCTACTCCACCATGTGTATAAACACGGAAATATCTACACCACCATCTGTGTAAACATGGAAATATCTACACCGCTATCTGCATAAACATGGAAATATCTACACCGCCATCTGCATGTCCATGGAAATATCTACGCCGCCATCTGTATAAACATGGAAATATCTACACGGCCATCTGTGTATAGATGGAAATATCAACACCGCCATCTGTACAATCTTGGAAATATCTACGTCGCTATCTCTATAAACATGGAAATATCTGCACTGCCATCTGTAAAAACATGGAAATACCTATACAGTCATCTGTATAAACATGGAAATATCTACAATGCCATCTGTATACACATGGAAATATCTACACTGCTATCTCTATAAACATGGAAATACCTACACCGCCATCTGTGTGAATAAGGAAATATGTACAATGCCATTTGTATAAAGATGTAAATAACTGCACCGCGAGCTGTATAAACATGGAAATATCTACATCGCTATCTGTATAAACGTGGAAATACCAACACCGCTATCGGTATAAACATGGAAATATCTACAACGCCATCTATATAAACATGGAAATATCTACACCGCTATGTCTATAAACATGGAAATACCTACACCGCTATCCCTATAAACATGGAAATATCTACACCGCTATCCATATAAACATGGAAATATCTACACCGCTATCTGTATAAACATGGAAATATCTACACCGCGATCTGTATAAACATGGAAATATCTACACGGCGATCTCTATAAACATGGAAATATCTTCACCACGATCTGTATAAACATGGAAATATCTACACCGCTATCTGTATAAACATGGTAATATCTACTCCACCATCTATAGAAACATGGAAATATCTACACCGCCATCTGTATAAACATGGAAATATCTACAATGCCATCTGTAGAAAGATGGAAATATCTACACCGCAATCTTTGTAAACATGGAAATATCTACACCGCTATCTGTAAAAACATGGAAATATCTACACCGTGATCTGTATAAACAAGGAAATATCTACACCGCGATCTGTATAAACATGGAAATATCTACACAGCTATCTGTATAAACATGGAAACATCTACACAACTTTCTCTATAAACATGGAAATATCTACACCGCCATCTGTATAAACATGGAAATACCTACAAAGTCATCTGCATAAACATGTAAATATCTACACCACGATCAGTATAAACATGGAAATATCTTCACCGCTATCTGTATAAACATGGAAACATCTCCACTGCTATCTCTATAAACATCAAAATATCTACACCGCCATCTGTATAAACATGGAAATACTTACAAAGTTATCTGTATAAACATGGAAATATCTACACCGCCATCTGTATAAACATGGAAATATCTACACAGTCATGTGTATATACATGGAAATATCTACACTGCTATCTATATAAACATGGAAATAACTACACCGCTATCTGTATAAACATGGAAATATCTACGCCGCCATCTACATATCCATGGAAATATCTGTGCCGCCATCTGTATAAACATGGAAATATCTACACGGTCATCTGTGTATAGATGGAAATATCAACACTGCCATCTGTACAAACATGGAAATATCTGCACCGCAATCTCTATAAACATGGAAATATCAACACCGCGGTCTGTATAAACATGGAAATATCTAAACCGCTATCTGTGTAAACATGGAAATATCTACACCGCTATCTCTATAAACATGGAAATATCTACACCGTGATCTCTATTAACATGGAAATATATACACAGCTATCTGTATAAACATGGAAATATCTACACCGTTATCTGTATAAACATGGAAATACCTACGCCATCTGTAGAAACATGGAAATATCTACACCACCATCTGTATAAACGTGGAAATATCTACAAAGCCATCTGTATACACATGGAAATACCTACAGGGCAATCTGTGTAGAGATGGAAACACCAACACCGCCATCTGTACAGATATGGAAATATCTACACCACTATCTGTATAAACATGGAAATATCTACACCGCCATCTGCATGTCCATGGAAATATGTACGCCGTCATCTGTATATACATGGAAATATCTACACGGCCATCTGTGTATAGATGGAAATATCAACACCGCCATCTGTACAAACTTGGAAATATCTACACCGCCATCTCTATAAACATGGAAATATCTGCACCGCCATCTGTAAAAACATGGAAATACCTAATCAGTCATCTGTATAAACATGGAAATATCTACAATGCCATCTGTATACACATGGAAATATCTACACAGCCATCTGTATAACCACGTAAATATCTACACTGCTATCTCTATAAACATGGAAATATCTACACTGCCATCTCCATAAACATGGAACTAACTACTTCGCCATCTGTATAAACATGGAAACATCTACACCGCCATATGTCTGAATAAGGAAATATCTACAATGCCATCTGTATAAACATATAAATATCCGCACCGCGAGCTGTATAATCATGGAAATATCTACATCGCTACCTGTATAAACGTAGAAATACCAACACCGCTATCGGTATAAACATGGAAATATCTACACCGCTATCTGTATAAACATGGTAATATATACAGCTCTATCTGTATAAACATGGAAGTATCTGCACCGCTATCTCTATAAACATGGTAATATCTACAAAGCCATCTGTATAAAGATGGAAATACCTACACAGTCATGTGTAGGAACATGGAAATATCTACACTGACATCTGTATCAACATAGAAATATCTACACAGCCCTCTGTATAAATATGGAAATATCTGCATAGGCATCTGTGTAAACATGGAAATATCTGCACCGCTATCTGTATAAACATGGAAATACCTACACCACTGTCTCTATAAACATGGAAATATGTACACCGCTATGTGTATAAACATGGAAATATGTCCACTGCTGTCTGTATAAACATGGAAATACCTCCACCGTTATCTGTTTAAACATGGATATATCTACAGCGCCCCCTCTATAAACATTGAAATATCTACACTGCCATCTGTAAAAACATGGAAATATCTACACAGTCATCTGAATAAACATGGAAATACCTACATCACCATCTGTATATACATGGAAATACCTACAATACCATCTGTATACACATGGAAATATCTACACAGACATCTGTATAAATATTGAAATATATACACGGACATCTGCATAAATATTGAAATATCTACACGGACATCTGTATAAACATGGAAATATCTACACTGCCATCTGTAGAAAGATGGAAATATGTACACCGCTATCTCTATAAATATGGAAATATCTACACCACCATCTCTATAAATATGAAAATACCTACATTGCCATCTCCATAAAGATGGAAGTATCTACTCCACCATGTGTATAAACACGGAAATATCTACACCACCATCTGTGTAAACATGGAAATATCTACACCGCTATCTGCATAAACATGGAAATATCTACACCGCCATCTGCATGTCCATGGAAATATCTACGCCGCCATCTGTATAAACATGGAAATATCTACACGGCCATCTGTGTATAGATGGAAATATCAACACCGCCATCTGTACAATCTTGGAAATATCTACGTCGCTATCTCTATAAACATGGAAATATCTGCACTGCCATCTGTAAAAACATGGAAATACCTATACAGTCATCTGTATAAACATGGAAATATCTACAATGCCATCTGTATACACATGGAAATATCTACACTGCTATCTCTATAAACATGGAAATACCTACACCGCCATCTGTGTGAATAAGGAAATATGTACAATGCCATTTGTATAAAGATGTAAATAACTGCACCGCGAGCTGTATAAACATGGAAATATCTACATCGCTATCTGTATAAACGTGGAAATACCAACACCGCTATCGGTATAAACATGGAAATATCTACAACGCCATCTATATAAACATGGAAATATCTACACCGCTATGTCTATAAACATGGAAATACCTACACCGCTATCCCTATAAACATGGAAATATCTACACCGCTATCCATATAAACATGGAAATATCTACACCGCTATCTGTATAAACATGGAAATATCTACACCGCGATCTGTATAAACATGGAAATATCTACACGGCGATCTCTATAAACATGGAAATATCTTCACCACGATCTGTATAAACATGGAAATATCTACACCGCTATCTGTATAAACATGGTAATATCTACTCCACCATCTATAGAAACATGGAAATATCTACACCGCCATCTGTATAAACATGGAAATATCTACAATGCCATCTGTAGAAAGATGGAAATATCTACACCGCAATCTTTGTAAACATGGAAATATCTACACCGCTATCTGTAAAAACATGGAAATATCTACACCGTGATCTGTATAAACAAGGAAATATCTACACCGCGATCTGTATAAACATGGAAATATCTACACAGCTATCTGTATAAACATGGAAACATCTACACAACTTTCTCTATAAACATGGAAATATCTACACCGCCATCTGTATAAACATGGAAATACCTACAAAGTCATCTGCATAAACATGTAAATATCTACACCACGATCAGTATAAACATGGAAATATCTTCACCGCTATCTGTATAAACATGGAAACATCTCCACTGCTATCTCTATAAACATCAAAATATCTACACCGCCATCTGTATAAACATGGAAATACTTACAAAGTTATCTGTATAAACATGGAAATATCTACACCGCCATCTGTATAAACATGGAAATATCTACACAGTCATGTGTATATACATGGAAATATCTACACTGCTATCTATATAAACATGGAAATAACTACACCGCTATCTGTATAAACATGGAAATATCTACGCCGCCATCTACATATCCATGGAAATATCTGTGCCGCCATCTGTATAAACATGGAAATATCTACACGGTCATCTGTGTATAGATGGAAATATCAACACTGCCATCTGTACAAACATGGAAATATCTGCACCGCAATCTCTATAAACATGGAAATATCAACACCGCGGTCTGTATAAACATGGAAATATCTAAACCGCTATCTGTGTAAACATGGAAATATCTACACCGCTATCTCTATAAACATGGAAATATCTACACCGTGATCTCTATTAACATGGAAATATATACACAGCTATCTGTATAAACATGGAAATATCTACACCGTTATCTGTATAAACATGGAAATACCTACGCCATCTGTAGAAACATGGAAATATCTACACCACCATCTGTATAAACGTGGAAATATCTACAAAGCCATCTGTATACACATGGAAATACCTACAGGGCAATCTGTGTAGAGATGGAAACACCAACACCGCCATCTGTACAGATATGGAAATATCTACACCACTATCTGTATAAACATGGAAATATCTACACCGCCATCTGCATGTCCATGGAAATATGTACGCCGTCATCTGTATATACATGGAAATATCTACACGGCCATCTGTGTATAGATGGAAATATCAACACCGCCATCTGTACAAACTTGGAAATATCTACATCGCTATCTCTATAAACATGGAAATATCTGCACTGCCATTTGTAAAAACATGGAAATACCTAATCAGTCATCTGTATAAACATGGAAATATCTACAATGCCATCTGTATACACATGGAAATATCTACACAGCCATCTGTATAACCACGTAAATATCTACACTGCTATCTCTATAAACATGGAAATATCTACACTGCCATCTCCATAAACATGGAACTAACTACTTCGCCATCTGTATAAACATGGAAACATCTACACCGCCATATGTCTGAATAAGGAAATATCTACAATGCCATCTGTATAAACATATAAATATCCGCACCGCGAGCTGTATAATCATGGAAATATCTACATCGCTACCTGTATAAACGTAGAAATACCAACACCGCTATCGGTATAAACATGGAAATATCTACACCGCTATCTGTATAAACATGGTAATATATACAGCTCTATCTGTATAAACATGGAAGTATCTGCACCGCTATCTCTATAAACATGGTAATATCTACAAAGCCATCTGTATAAAGATGGAAATACCTACACAGTCATGTGTAGGAACATGGAAATATCTACACTGACATCTGTATCAACATAGAAATATCTACACAGCCCTCTGTATAAATATGGAAATATCTGCATAGGCATCTGTGTAAACATGGAAATATCTGCACCGCTATCTGTATAAACATGGAAATACCTACACCACTGTCTCTATAAACATGGAAATATGTACACCGCTATGTGTATAAACATGGAAATATGTCCACTGCTGTCTGTATAAACATGGAAATACCTCCACCGTTATCTGTTTAAACATGGATATATCTACAGCGCCCCCTCTATAAACATTGAAATATCTACACTGCCATCTGTAAAAACATGGAAATATCTACACAGTCATCTGAATAAACATGGAAATACCTACATCACCATCTGTATATACATGGAAATACCTACAATACCATCTGTATACACATGGAAATATCTACACAGACATCTGTATAAATATTGAAATATATACACGGACATCTGCATAAATATTGAAATATCTACACGGACATCTGTATAAACATGGAAATATCTACACTGCCATCTGTAGAAAGATGGAAATATGTACACCGCTATCTCTATAAATATGGAAATATCTACACCACCATCTCTATAAATATGAAAATACCTACATTGCCATCTCCATAAAGATGGAAGTATCTACTCCACCATGTGTATAAACACGGAAATATCTACACCACCATCTGTGTAAACATGGAAATATCTACACCGCTATCTGCATAAACATGGAAATATCTACACCGCCATCTGCATGTCCATGGAAATATCTACGCCGCCATCTGTATAAACATGGAAATATCTACACGGCCATCTGTGTATAGATGGAAATATCAACACCGCCATCTGTACAATCTTGGAAATATCTACGTCGCTATCTCTATAAACATGGAAATATCTGCACTGCCATCTGTAAAAACATGGAAATACCTATACAGTCATCTGTATAAACATGGAAATATCTACAATGCCATCTGTATACACATGGAAATATCTACACTGCTATCTCTATAAACATGGAAATACCTACACCGCCATCTGTGTGAATAAGGAAATATGTACAATGCCATTTGTATAAAGATGTAAATAACTGCACCGCGAGCTGTATAAACATGGAAATATCTACATCGCTATCTGTATAAACGTGGAAATACCAACACCGCTATCGGTATAAACATGGAAATATCTACAACGCCATCTATATAAACATGGAAATATCTACACCGCTATGTCTATAAACATGGAAATACCTACACCGCTATCCCTATAAACATGGAAATATCTACACCGCTATCCATATAAACATGGAAATATCTACACCGCTATCTGTATAAACATGGAAATATCTACACCGCGATCTGTATAAACATGGAAATATCTACACGGCGATCTCTATAAACATGGAAATATCTTCACCACGATCTGTATAAACATGGAAATATCTACACCGCTATCTGTATAAACATGGTAATATCTACTCCACCATCTATAGAAACATGGAAATATCTACACCGCCATCTGTATAAACATGGAAATATCTACAATGCCATCTGTAGAAAGATGGAAATATCTACACCGCAATCTTTGTAAACATGGAAATATCTACACCGCTATCTGTAAAAACATGGAAATATCTACACCGTGATCTGTATAAACAAGGAAATATCTACACCGCGATCTGTATAAACATGGAAATATCTACACAGCTATCTGTATAAACATGGAAACATCTACACAACTTTCTCTATAAACATGGAAATATCTACACCGCCATCTGTATAAACATGGAAATACCTACAAAGTCATCTGCATAAACATGTAAATATCTACACCACGATCAGTATAAACATGGAAATATCTTCACCGCTATCTGTATAAACATGGAAACATCTCCACTGCTATCTCTATAAACATCAAAATATCTACACCGCCATCTGTATAAACATGGAAATACTTACAAAGTTATCTGTATAAACATGGAAATATCTACACCGCCATCTGTATAAACATGGAAATATCTACACAGTCATGTGTATATACATGGAAATATCTACACTGCTATCTATATAAACATGGAAATAACTACACCGCTATCTGTATAAACATGGAAATATCTACGCCGCCATCTACATATCCATGGAAATATCTGTGCCGCCATCTGTATAAACATGGAAATATCTACACGGTCATCTGTGTATAGATGGAAATATCAACACTGCCATCTGTACAAACATGGAAATATCTGCACCGCAATCTCTATAAACATGGAAATATCAACACCGCGGTCTGTATAAACATGGAAATATCTAAACCGCTATCTGTGTAAACATGGAAATATCTACACCGCTATCTCTATAAACATGGAAATATCTACACCGTGATCTCTATTAACATGGAAATATATACACAGCTATCTGTATAAACATGGAAATATCTACACCGTTATCTGTATAAACATGGAAATACCTACGCCATCTGTAGAAACATGGAAATATCTACACCACCATCTGTATAAACGTGGAAATATCTACAAAGCCATCTGTATACACATGGAAATACCTACAGGGCAATCTGTGTAGAGATGGAAACACCAACACCGCCATCTGTACAGATATGGAAATATCTACACCACTATCTGTATAAACATGGAAATATCTACACCGCCATCTGCATGTCCATGGAAATATGTACGCCGTCATCTGTATATACATGGAAATATCTACACGGCCATCTGTGTATAGATGGAAATATCAACACCGCCATCTGTACAAACTTGGAAATATCTACATCGCTATCTCTATAAACATGGAAATATCTGCACTGCCATTTGTAAAAACATGGAAATACCTAATCAGTCATCTGTATAAACATGGAAATATCTACAATGCCATCTGTATACACATGGAAATATCTACACAGCCATCTGTATAACCACGTAAATATCTACACTGCTATCTCTATAAACATGGAAATATCTACACTGCCATCTCCATAAACATGGAACTAACTACTTCGCCATCTGTATAAACATGGAAACATCTACACCGCCATATGTCTGAATAAGGAAATATCTACAATGCCATCTGTATAAACATATAAATATCCGCACCGCGAGCTGTATAATCATGGAAATATCTACATCGCTACCTGTATAAACGTAGAAATACCAACACCGCTATCGGTATAAACATGGAAATATCTACACCGCTATCTGTATAAACATGGTAATATATACAGCTCTATCTGTATAAACATGGAAGTATCTGCACCGCTATCTCTATAAACATGGTAATATCTACAAAGCCATCTGTATAAAGATGGAAATACCTACACAGTCATGTGTAGGAACATGGAAATATCTACACTGACATCTGTATCAACATAGAAATATCTACACAGCCCTCTGTATAAATATGGAAATATCTGCATAGGCATCTGTGTAAACATGGAAATATCTGCACCGCTATCTGTATAAACATGGAAATACCTACACCACTGTCTCTATAAACATGGAAATATGTACACCGCTATGTGTATAAACATGGAAATATGTCCACTGCTGTCTGTATAAACATGGAAATACCTCCACCGTTATCTGTTTAAACATGGATATATCTACAGCGCCCCCTCTATAAACATTGAAATATCTACACTGCCATCTGTAAAAACATGGAAATATCTACACAGTCATCTGAATAAACATGGAAATACCTACATCACCATCTGTATATACATGGAAATACCTACAATACCATCTGTATACACATGGAAATATCTACACAGACATCTGTATAAATATTGAAATATATACACGGACATCTGCATAAATATTGAAATATCTACACGGACATCTGTATAAACATGGAAATATCTACACTGCCATCTGTAGAAAGATGGAAATATGTACACCGCTATCTCTATAAATATGGAAATATCTACACCACCATCTCTATAAATATGAAAATACCTACATTGCCATCTCCATAAAGATGGAAGTATCTACTCCACCATGTGTATAAACACGGAAATATCTACACCACCATCTGTGTAAACATGGAAATATCTACACCGCTATCTGCATAAACATGGAAATATCTACACCGCCATCTGCATGTCCATGGAAATATCTACGCCGCCATCTGTATAAACATGGAAATATCTACACGGCCATCTGTGTATAGATGGAAATATCAACACCGCCATCTGTACAATCTTGGAAATATCTACGTCGCTATCTCTATAAACATGGAAATATCTGCACTGCCATCTGTAAAAACATGGAAATACCTATACAGTCATCTGTATAAACATGGAAATATCTACAATGCCATCTGTATACACATGGAAATATCTACACTGCTATCTCTATAAACATGGAAATACCTACACCGCCATCTGTGTGAATAAGGAAATATGTACAATGCCATTTGTATAAAGATGTAAATAACTGCACCGCGAGCTGTATAAACATGGAAATATCTACATCGCTATCTGTATAAACGTGGAAATACCAACACCGCTATCGGTATAAACATGGAAATATCTACAACGCCATCTATATAAACATGGAAATATCTACACCGCTATGTCTATAAACATGGAAATACCTACACCGCTATCCCTATAAACATGGAAATATCTACACCGCTATCCATATAAACATGGAAATATCTACACCGCTATCTGTATAAACATGGAAATATCTACACCGCGATCTGTATAAACATGGAAATATCTACACGGCGATCTCTATAAACATGGAAATATCTTCACCACGATCTGTATAAACATGGAAATATCTACACCGCTATCTGTATAAACATGGTAATATCTACTCCACCATCTATAGAAACATGGAAATATCTACACCGCCATCTGTATAAACATGGAAATATCTACAATGCCATCTGTAGAAAGATGGAAATATCTACACCGCAATCTTTGTAAACATGGAAATATCTACACCGCTATCTGTAAAAACATGGAAATATCTACACCGTGATCTGTATAAACAAGGAAATATCTACACCGCGATCTGTATAAACATGGAAATATCTACACAGCTATCTGTATAAACATGGAAACATCTACACAACTTTCTCTATAAACATGGAAATATCTACACCGCCATCTGTATAAACATGGAAATACCTACAAAGTCATCTGCATAAACATGTAAATATCTACACCACGATCAGTATAAACATGGAAATATCTTCACCGCTATCTGTATAAACATGGAAACATCTCCACTGCTATCTCTATAAACATCAAAATATCTACACCGCCATCTGTATAAACATGGAAATACTTACAAAGTTATCTGTATAAACATGGAAATATCTACACCGCCATCTGTATAAACATGGAAATATCTACACAGTCATGTGTATATACATGGAAATATCTACACTGCTATCTATATAAACATGGAAATAACTACACCGCTATCTGTATAAACATGGAAATATCTACGCCGCCATCTACATATCCATGGAAATATCTGTGCCGCCATCTGTATAAACATGGAAATATCTACACGGTCATCTGTGTATAGATGGAAATATCAACACTGCCATCTGTACAAACATGGAAATATCTGCACCGCAATCTCTATAAACATGGAAATATCAACACCGCGGTCTGTATAAACATGGAAATATCTAAACCGCTATCTGTGTAAACATGGAAATATCTACACCGCTATCTCTATAAACATGGAAATATCTACACCGTGATCTCTATTAACATGGAAATATATACACAGCTATCTGTATAAACATGGAAATATCTACACCGTTATCTGTATAAACATGGAAATACCTACGCCATCTGTAGAAACATGGAAATATCTACACCACCATCTGTATAAACGTGGAAATATCTACAAAGCCATCTGTATACACATGGAAATACCTACAGGGCAATCTGTGTAGAGATGGAAACACCAACACCGCCATCTGTACAGATATGGAAATATCTACACCACTATCTGTATAAACATGGAAATATCTACACCGCCATCTGCATGTCCATGGAAATATGTACGCCGTCATCTGTATATACATGGAAATATCTACACGGCCATCTGTGTATAGATGGAAATATCAACACCGCCATCTGTACAAACTTGGAAATATCTACATCGCTATCTCTATAAACATGGAAATATCTGCACTGCCATTTGTAAAAACATGGAAATACCTAATCAGTCATCTGTATAAACATGGAAATATCTACAATGCCATCTGTATACACATGGAAATATCTACACAGCCATCTGTATAACCACGTAAATATCTACACTGCTATCTCTATAAACATGGAAATATCTACACTGCCATCTCCATAAACATGGAACTAACTACTTCGCCATCTGTATAAACATGGAAACATCTACACCGCCATATGTCTGAATAAGGAAATATCTACAATGCCATCTGTATAAACATATAAATATCCGCACCGCGAGCTGTATAATCATGGAAATATCTACATCGCTACCTGTATAAACGTAGAAATACCAACACCGCTATCGGTATAAACATGGAAATATCTACACCGCTATCTGTATAAACATGGTAATATATACAGCTCTATCTGTATAAACATGGAAGTATCTGCACCGCTATCTCTATAAACATGGTAATATCTACAAAGCCATCTGTATAAAGATGGAAATACCTACACAGTCATGTGTAGGAACATGGAAATATCTACACTGACATCTGTATCAACATAGAAATATCTACACAGCCCTCTGTATAAATATGGAAATATCTGCATAGGCATCTGTGTAAACATGGAAATATCTGCACCGCTATCTGTATAAACATGGAAATACCTACACCACTGTCTCTATAAACATGGAAATATGTACACCGCTATGTGTATAAACATGGAAATATGTCCACTGCTGTCTGTATAAACATGGAAATACCTCCACCGTTATCTGTTTAAACATGGATATATCTACAGCGCCCCCTCTATAAACATTGAAATATCTACACTGCCATCTGTAAAAACATGGAAATATCTACACAGTCATCTGAATAAACATGGAAATACCTACATCACCATCTGTATATACATGGAAATACCTACAATACCATCTGTATACACATGGAAATATCTACACAGACATCTGTATAAATATTGAAATATATACACGGACATCTGCATAAATATTGAAATATCTACACGGACATCTGTATAAACATGGAAATATCTACACTGCCATCTGTAGAAAGATGGAAATATGTACACCGCTATCTCTATAAATATGGAAATATCTACACCACCATCTCTATAAATATGAAAATACCTACATTGCCATCTCCATAAAGATGGAAGTATCTACTCCACCATGTGTATAAACACGGAAATATCTACACCACCATCTGTGTAAACATGGAAATATCTACACCGCTATCTGCATAAACATGGAAATATCTACACCGCCATCTGCATGTCCATGGAAATATCTACGCCGCCATCTGTATAAACATGGAAATATCTACACGGCCATCTGTGTATAGATGGAAATATCAACACCGCCATCTGTACAATCTTGGAAATATCTACGTCGCTATCTCTATAAACATGGAAATATCTGCACTGCCATCTGTAAAAACATGGAAATACCTATACAGTCATCTGTATAAACATGGAAATATCTACAATGCCATCTGTATACACATGGAAATATCTACACTGCTATCTCTATAAACATGGAAATACCTACACCGCCATCTGTGTGAATAAGGAAATATGTACAATGCCATTTGTATAAAGATGTAAATAACTGCACCGCGAGCTGTATAAACATGGAAATATCTACATCGCTATCTGTATAAACGTGGAAATACCAACACCGCTATCGGTATAAACATGGAAATATCTACAACGCCATCTATATAAACATGGAAATATCTACACCGCTATGTCTATAAACATGGAAATACCTACACCGCTATCCCTATAAACATGGAAATATCTACACCGCTATCCATATAAACATGGAAATATCTACACCGCTATCTGTATAAACATGGAAATATCTACACCGCGATCTGTATAAACATGGAAATATCTACACGGCGATCTCTATAAACATGGAAATATCTTCACCACGATCTGTATAAACATGGAAATATCTACACCGCTATCTGTATAAACATGGTAATATCTACTCCACCATCTATAGAAACATGGAAATATCTACACCGCCATCTGTATAAACATGGAAATATCTACAATGCCATCTGTAGAAAGATGGAAATATCTACACCGCAATCTTTGTAAACATGGAAATATCTACACCGCTATCTGTAAAAACATGGAAATATCTACACCGTGATCTGTATAAACAAGGAAATATCTACACCGCGATCTGTATAAACATGGAAATATCTACACAGCTATCTGTATAAACATGGAAACATCTACACAACTTTCTCTATAAACATGGAAATATCTACACCGCCATCTGTATAAACATGGAAATACCTACAAAGTCATCTGCATAAACATGTAAATATCTACACCACGATCAGTATAAACATGGAAATATCTTCACCGCTATCTGTATAAACATGGAAACATCTCCACTGCTATCTCTATAAACATCAAAATATCTACACCGCCATCTGTATAAACATGGAAATACTTACAAAGTTATCTGTATAAACATGGAAATATCTACACCGCCATCTGTATAAACATGGAAATATCTACACAGTCATGTGTATATACATGGAAATATCTACACTGCTATCTATATAAACATGGAAATAACTACACCGCTATCTGTATAAACATGGAAATATCTACGCCGCCATCTACATATCCATGGAAATATCTGTGCCGCCATCTGTATAAACATGGAAATATCTACACGGTCATCTGTGTATAGATGGAAATATCAACACTGCCATCTGTACAAACATGGAAATATCTGCACCGCAATCTCTATAAACATGGAAATATCAACACCGCGGTCTGTATAAACATGGAAATATCTAAACCGCTATCTGTGTAAACATGGAAATATCTACACCGCTATCTCTATAAACATGGAAATATCTACACCGTGATCTCTATTAACATGGAAATATATACACAGCTATCTGTATAAACATGGAAATATCTACACCGTTATCTGTATAAACATGGAAATACCTACGCCATCTGTAGAAACATGGAAATATCTACACCACCATCTGTATAAACGTGGAAATATCTACAAAGCCATCTGTATACACATGGAAATACCTACAGGGCAATCTGTGTAGAGATGGAAACACCAACACCGCCATCTGTACAGATATGGAAATATCTACACCACTATCTGTATAAACATGGAAATATCTACACCGCCATCTGCATGTCCATGGAAATATGTACGCCGTCATCTGTATATACATGGAAATATCTACACGGCCATCTGTGTATAGATGGAAATATCAACACCGCCATCTGTACAAACTTGGAAATATCTACATCGCTATCTCTATAAACATGGAAATATCTGCACTGCCATTTGTAAAAACATGGAAATACCTAATCAGTCATCTGTATAAACATGGAAATATCTACAATGCCATCTGTATACACATGGAAATATCTACACAGCCATCTGTATAACCACGTAAATATCTACACTGCTATCTCTATAAACATGGAAATATCTACACTGCCATCTCCATAAACATGGAACTAACTACTTCGCCATCTGTATAAACATGGAAACATCTACACCGCCATATGTCTGAATAAGGAAATATCTACAATGCCATCTGTATAAACATATAAATATCCGCACCGCGAGCTGTATAATCATGGAAATATCTACATCGCTACCTGTATAAACGTAGAAATACCAACACCGCTATCGGTATAAACATGGAAATATCTACACCGCTATCTGTATAAACATGGTAATATATACAGCTCTATCTGTATAAACATGGAAGTATCTGCACCGCTATCTCTATAAACATGGTAATATCTACAAAGCCATCTGTATAAAGATGGAAATACCTACACAGTCATGTGTAGGAACATGGAAATATCTACACTGACATCTGTATCAACATAGAAATATCTACACAGCCCTCTGTATAAATATGGAAATATCTGCATAGGCATCTGTGTAAACATGGAAATATCTGCACCGCTATCTGTATAAACATGGAAATACCTACACCACTGTCTCTATAAACATGGAAATATGTACACCGCTATGTGTATAAACATGGAAATATGTCCACTGCTGTCTGTATAAACATGGAAATACCTCCACCGTTATCTGTTTAAACATGGATATATCTACAGCGCCCCCTCTATAAACATTGAAATATCTACACTGCCATCTGTAAAAACATGGAAATATCTACACAGTCATCTGAATAAACATGGAAATACCTACATCACCATCTGTATATACATGGAAATACCTACAATACCATCTGTATACACATGGAAATATCTACACAGACATCTGTATAAATATTGAAATATATACACGGACATCTGCATAAATATTGAAATATCTACACGGACATCTGTATAAACATGGAAATATCTACACTGCCATCTGTAGAAAGATGGAAATATGTACACCGCTATCTCTATAAATATGGAAATATCTACACCACCATCTCTATAAATATGAAAATACCTACATTGCCATCTCCATAAAGATGGAAGTATCTACTCCACCATGTGTATAAACACGGAAATATCTACACCACCATCTGTGTAAACATGGAAATATCTACACCGCTATCTGCATAAACATGGAAATATCTACACCGCCATCTGCATGTCCATGGAAATATCTACGCCGCCATCTGTATAAACATGGAAATATCTACACGGCCATCTGTGTATAGATGGAAATATCAACACCGCCATCTGTACAATCTTGGAAATATCTACGTCGCTATCTCTATAAACATGGAAATATCTGCACTGCCATCTGTAAAAACATGGAAATACCTATACAGTCATCTGTATAAACATGGAAATATCTACAATGCCATCTGTATACACATGGAAATATCTACACTGCTATCTCTATAAACATGGAAATACCTACACCGCCATCTGTGTGAATAAGGAAATATGTACAATGCCATTTGTATAAAGATGTAAATAACTGCACCGCGAGCTGTATAAACATGGAAATATCTACATCGCTATCTGTATAAACGTGGAAATACCAACACCGCTATCGGTATAAACATGGAAATATCTACAACGCCATCTATATAAACATGGAAATATCTACACCGCTATGTCTATAAACATGGAAATACCTACACCGCTATCCCTATAAACATGGAAATATCTACACCGCTATCCATATAAACATGGAAATATCTACACCGCTATCTGTATAAACATGGAAATATCTACACCGCGATCTGTATAAACATGGAAATATCTACACGGCGATCTCTATAAACATGGAAATATCTTCACCACGATCTGTATAAACATGGAAATATCTACACCGCTATCTGTATAAACATGGTAATATCTACTCCACCATCTATAGAAACATGGAAATATCTACACCGCCATCTGTATAAACATGGAAATATCTACAATGCCATCTGTAGAAAGATGGAAATATCTACACCGCAATCTTTGTAAACATGGAAATATCTACACCGCTATCTGTAAAAACATGGAAATATCTACACCGTGATCTGTATAAACAAGGAAATATCTACACCGCGATCTGTATAAACATGGAAATATCTACACAGCTATCTGTATAAACATGGAAACATCTACACAACTTTCTCTATAAACATGGAAATATCTACACCGCCATCTGTATAAACATGGAAATACCTACAAAGTCATCTGCATAAACATGTAAATATCTACACCACGATCAGTATAAACATGGAAATATCTTCACCGCTATCTGTATAAACATGGAAACATCTCCACTGCTATCTCTATAAACATCAAAATATCTACACCGCCATCTGTATAAACATGGAAATACTTACAAAGTTATCTGTATAAACATGGAAATATCTACACCGCCATCTGTATAAACATGGAAATATCTACACAGTCATGTGTATATACATGGAAATATCTACACTGCTATCTATATAAACATGGAAATAACTACACCGCTATCTGTATAAACATGGAAATATCTACGCCGCCATCTACATATCCATGGAAATATCTGTGCCGCCATCTGTATAAACATGGAAATATCTACACGGTCATCTGTGTATAGATGGAAATATCAACACTGCCATCTGTACAAACATGGAAATATCTGCACCGCAATCTCTATAAACATGGAAATATCAACACCGCGGTCTGTATAAACATGGAAATATCTAAACCGCTATCTGTGTAAACATGGAAATATCTACACCGCTATCTCTATAAACATGGAAATATCTACACCGTGATCTCTATTAACATGGAAATATATACACAGCTATCTGTATAAACATGGAAATATCTACACCGTTATCTGTATAAACATGGAAATACCTACGCCATCTGTAGAAACATGGAAATATCTACACCACCATCTGTATAAACGTGGAAATATCTACAAAGCCATCTGTATACACATGGAAATACCTACAGGGCAATCTGTGTAGAGATGGAAACACCAACACCGCCATCTGTACAGATATGGAAATATCTACACCACTATCTGTATAAACATGGAAATATCTACACCGCCATCTGCATGTCCATGGAAATATGTACGCCGTCATCTGTATATACATGGAAATATCTACACGGCCATCTGTGTATAGATGGAAATATCAACACCGCCATCTGTACAAACTTGGAAATATCTACATCGCTATCTCTATAAACATGGAAATATCTGCACTGCCATTTGTAAAAACATGGAAATACCTAATCAGTCATCTGTATAAACATGGAAATATCTACAATGCCATCTGTATACACATGGAAATATCTACACAGCCATCTGTATAACCACGTAAATATCTACACTGCTATCTCTATAAACATGGAAATATCTACACTGCCATCTCCATAAACATGGAACTAACTACTTCGCCATCTGTATAAACATGGAAACATCTACACCGCCATATGTCTGAATAAGGAAATATCTACAATGCCATCTGTATAAACATATAAATATCCGCACCGCGAGCTGTATAATCATGGAAATATCTACATCGCTATCTGTATAAACGTGGAAATACCAACACCGCTATCGGTATAAACATGGAAATATCTACACCGCTATCTGTATAAACATGGTAATATATACAGCTCTATCTGTATAAACATGGAAGTATCTGCACCGCTATCTCTATAAACATGGTAATATCTACAAAGCCATCTGTATAAAGATGGAAATACCTACACAGTCATGTGTAGGAACATGGAAATATCTACACTGACATCTGTATCAACATAGAAATATCTACACAGCCCTCTGTATAAATATGGAAATATCTGCATAGGCATCTGTGTAAACATGGAAATATCTGCACCGCTATCTGTATAAACATGGAAATACCTACACCACTGTCTCTATAAACATGGAAATATGTACACCGCTATGTGTATAAACATGGAAATATGTCCACTGCTGTCTGTATAAACATGGAAATACCTCCACCGTTATCTGTTTAAACATGGATATATCTACAGCGCCCCCTCTATAAACATTGAAATATCTACACTGCCATCTGTAAAAACATGGAAATATCTACACAGTCATCTGAATAAACATGGAAATACCTACATCACCATCTGTATATACATGGAAATACCTACAATACCATCTGTATACACATGGAAATATCTACACAGACATCTGTATAAATATTGAAATATATACACGGACATCTGCATAAATATTGAAATATCTACACGGACATCTGTATAAACATGGAAATATCTACACTGCCATCTGTAGAAAGATGGAAATATGTACACCGCTATCTCTATAAATATGGAAATATCTACACCACCATCTCTATAAATATGAAAATACCTACATTGCCATCTCCATAAAGATGGAAGTATCTACTCCACCATGTGTATAAACACGGAAATATCTACACCACCATCTGTGTAAACATGGAAATATCTACACCGCTATCTGCATAAACATGGAAATATCTACACCGCCATCTGCATGTCCATGGAAATATCTACGCCGCCATCTGTATAAACATGGAAATATCTACACGGCCATCTGTGTATAGATGGAAATATCAACACCGCCATCTGTACAATCTTGGAAATATCTACGTCGCTATCTCTATAAACATGGAAATATCTGCACTGCCATCTGTAAAAACATGGAAATACCTATACAGTCATCTGTATAAACATGGAAATATCTACAATGCCATCTGTATACACATGGAAATATCTACACTGCTATCTCTATAAACATGGAAATACCTACACCGCCATCTGTGTGAATAAGGAAATATGTACAATGCCATTTGTATAAAGATGTAAATAACTGCACCGCGAGCTGTATAAACATGGAAATATCTACATCGCTATCTGTATAAACGTGGAAATACCAACACCGCTATCGGTATAAACATGGAAATATCTACAACGCCATCTATATAAACATGGAAATATCTACACCGCTATGTCTATAAACATGGAAATACCTACACCGCTATCCCTATAAACATGGAAATATCTACACCGCTATCCATATAAACATGGAAATATCTACACCGCTATCTGTATAAACATGGAAATATCTACACCGCGATCTGTATAAACATGGAAATATCTACACGGCGATCTCTATAAACATGGAAATATCTTCACCACGATCTGTATAAACATGGAAATATCTACACCGCTATCTGTATAAACATGGTAATATCTACTCCACCATCTATAGAAACATGGAAATATCTACACCGCCATCTGTATAAACATGGAAATATCTACAATGCCATCTGTAGAAAGATGGAAATATCTACACCGCAATCTTTGTAAACATGGAAATATCTACACCGCTATCTGTAAAAACATGGAAATATCTACACCGTGATCTGTATAAACAAGGAAATATCTACACCGCGATCTGTATAAACATGGAAATATCTACACAGCTATCTGTATAAACATGGAAACATCTACACAACTTTCTCTATAAACATGGAAATATCTACACCGCCATCTGTATAAACATGGAAATACCTACAAAGTCATCTGCATAAACATGTAAATATCTACACCACGATCAGTATAAACATGGAAATATCTTCACCGCTATCTGTATAAACATGGAAACATCTCCACTGCTATCTCTATAAACATCAAAATATCTACACCGCCATCTGTATAAACATGGAAATACTTACAAAGTTATCTGTATAAACATGGAAATATCTACACCGCCATCTGTATAAACATGGAAATATCTACACAGTCATGTGTATATACATGGAAATATCTACACTGCTATCTATATAAACATGGAAATAACTACACCGCTATCTGTATAAACATGGAAATATCTACGCCGCCATCTACATATCCATGGAAATATCTGTGCCGCCATCTGTATAAACATGGAAATATCTACACGGTCATCTGTGTATAGATGGAAATATCAACACTGCCATCTGTACAAACATGGAAATATCTGCACCGCAATCTCTATAAACATGGAAATATCAACACCGCGGTCTGTATAAACATGGAAATATCTAAACCGCTATCTGTGTAAACATGGAAATATCTACACCGCTATCTCTATAAACATGGAAATATCTACACCGTGATCTCTATTAACATGGAAATATATACACAGCTATCTGTATAAACATGGAAATATCTACACCGTTATCTGTATAAACATGGAAATACCTACGCCATCTGTAGAAACATGGAAATATCTACACCACCATCTGTATAAACGTGGAAATATCTACAAAGCCATCTGTATACACATGGAAATACCTACAGGGCAATCTGTGTAGAGATGGAAACACCAACACCGCCATCTGTACAGATATGGAAATATCTACACCACTATCTGTATAAACATGGAAATATCTACACCGCCATCTGCATGTCCATGGAAATATGTACGCCGTCATCTGTATATACATGGAAATATCTACACGGCCATCTGTGTATAGATGGAAATATCAACACCGCCATCTGTACAAACTTGGAAATATCTACATCGCTATCTCTATAAACATGGAAATATCTGCACTGCCATTTGTAAAAACATGGAAATACCTAATCAGTCATCTGTATAAACATGGAAATATCTACAATGCCATCTGTATACACATGGAAATATCTACACAGCCATCTGTATAACCACGTAAATATCTACACTGCTATCTCTATAAACATGGAAATATCTACACTGCCATCTCCATAAACATGGAACTAACTACTTCGCCATCTGTATAAACATGGAAACATCTACACCGCCATATGTCTGAATAAGGAAATATCTACAATGCCATCTGTATAAACATATAAATATCCGCACCGCGAGCTGTATAATCATGGAAATATCTACATCGCTATCTGTATAAACGTGGAAATACCAACACCGCTATCGGTATAAACATGGAAATATCTACACCGCTATCTGTATAAACATGGTAATATATACAGCTCTATCTGTATAAACATGGAAGTATCTGCACCGCTATCTCTATAAACATGGTAATATCTACAAAGCCATCTGTATAAAGATGGAAATACCTACACAGTCATGTGTAGGAACATGGAAATATCTACACTGACATCTGTATCAACATAGAAATATCTACACAGCCCTCTGTATAAATATGGAAATATCTGCATAGGCATCTGTGTAAACATGGAAATATCTGCACCGCTATCTGTATAAACATGGAAATACCTACACCACTGTCTCTATAAACATGGAAATATGTACACCGCTATGTGTATAAACATGGAAATATGTCCACTGCTGTCTGTATAAACATGGAAATACCTCCACCGTTATCTGTTTAAACATGGATATATCTACAGCGCCCCCTCTATAAACATTGAAATATCTACACTGCCATCTGTAAAAACATGGAAATATCTACACAGTCATCTGAATAAACATGGAAATACCTACATCACCATCTGTATATACATGGAAATACCTACAATACCATCTGTATACACATGGAAATATCTACACAGACATCTGTATAAATATTGAAATATATACACGGACATCTGCATAAATATTGAAATATCTACACGGACATCTGTATAAACATGGAAATATCTACACTGCCATCTGTAGAAAGATGGAAATATGTACACCGCTATCTCTATAAATATGGAAATATCTACACCACCATCTCTATAAATATGAAAATACCTACATTGCCATCTCCATAAAGATGGAAGTATCTACTCCACCATGTGTATAAACACGGAAATATCTACACCACCATCTGTGTAAACATGGAAATATCTACACCGCTATGTCTATAAACATGGAAATACCTACACCGCTATCCCTAAAAACATGGAAATATCTACACCGCTATCTGTATAAACATGGAAATATCTACACCGCTATCTGTATAAACATGGAAATATCTACCCCGCGATCTGTTTAAACATGGAAATATCTGCACCGACATCTCTATAAACATGGGAATATCTACAATGCCATTTGTAGAAAGATGGAAATATCTACACCGCCATCTACATAAACGTGGAAATATCTACACCGCTATCTGTATAAACATGGAAATATATACACCGCGATCTGTATAAATATGAAATATCTAAACGGCTATCTCTATAAAAGTGGAAATATCTACCATGGTATCTGTATAAACATGGAAATATCCTCACTGCTATCTCTGTGAACATGGATATATCTACACCGCTATCTCTATAAACATGGAAATATCTACACCGCCATCTCTAGAAACATGGAAATATCTACACCGCCATCTGTATAAACATGGAAATATCTTCACCGCTATCTGTGTAAACATGGAAATACCTAGACCGCGATCTGTATAAACATGGAAATATCTACACAGCCATCTGTATAAACATGGAAATATCTACACAGCCATCTGTATATACATGGAAATATCTACAGCGCTATCTGTAATAACATGGAAATATCTACACCGCTATTTGTATAAACAAGGAAATATCTACACCACCCTCTGTTTAAACATGGAAATATATACACAGACATCTGTTTATACATGGAAATATCTACACCGCTATCTGTATAAACATGCCAATAACTACACCGCTATCTGTATAAATGTGGAAATATTAGCACCGCTATCCCTATATACATGGTAATATAAACACCGCGATCTGTATAAACATGGAAAAATCTACACGATGATCTGTATAAACATGGAAATATCTAAACCGATCTCAGTATAAACATGGAAATATCTCCACTGCTATCTCTATAAACATCGAAATATCTACACCGCTATCTCTATAAACATGGAAATACTTACAAAGTTATCTGTATAAACATGGAAATATCTACACCGTCATCTGTATAAACATGGAAATATCTACACAGCCATGTGTATATACATGGAAATATCTACACTGCTATCTATATAAATGAGAAAATAACTACACTGCTATCTGTATAAACATGGAAATATTTACACCGCCATCTACATATCCATTGAAATATCTGCGCCGCCATCTGTATAAACATGGAAATATCTACACGGTCATCTGTGTATAGATGGAAATATCAACACCGCCATCTGTACAAACTTGGAAATATCTGCAACGCTATCTGTATAAACATGGAAATATTTAAACCGCGGTCCGTATAAACATGGAAATATCTACAATGCGGTCTGTATAAACATGGAAATATCTACACCGCTATCTCTATAAACATGGAAATATCTACACCGTGATCTCTATAAACATGGAAATATTTACACGGCTATCTGTATAAACATGGAAATATCTACACCGTTATCTGTATAAATATGGAAATATCTACACCGCTATCTCTATGAACATGGAAATATCTAAACCGCCATCTGTATAAACGTGGAAATATCTACAATGCTATCTCTATAAACATGGAAATATCTACAATGTCTTCTGTGAAAACATGGAAATACCTATACAGTCATCTGTATAAACATGGAAATATCTACACCACCATCTGTATAAACATGGAAATATCTACAATGCCAACTGTATACACATGGAAATAACTACACGGCAATCTGTGTATAGATGGAAACATGAACACCGCCATCTGTACAAACATGGAAATATCTACACCGCTATCTCTATAAACATGGAAATATCTACACTGCGGGCTGTATAAACATCGAAATATCTACACTGGTATCTGTATAAACATGGAAATATCTACAAAGACATCTGTATAAACATGGAAATACCTACACAGTCATGTGTAGGAACACGGAAATATCTACACTGCCATCTGTATAAACATGGAAATATCTACACAGCCGTCTGTATAAATATGGAAATATCTGCATAGGCATCTCTATAAACATGGAAATATCTGCACCGCTATCTGTATAAACATGGAAATACCTTCACCGCTGTCTCTATAAACATGGAAATATGTACACCGCTATGTGTATAAACATGGAAATATCTCCACTGCTGTCTGTATAAACATGGAATTATCTTCACCGCGATCTGTATAAACATGGAAATGTCTACACCGCTATCTGTATAAACATGGAAATATCTACACAGCTATCTCTATAAACATGGAAATACCTACACGGCCATCTGTATAACCATGGAAATACCTACAAAGTCATCTGTATAAACATGGAAATACCTACACAACCGTCTGTATAAACATGGAAATATCTACAAACCATCTGTATATACATGGAAATATCTACACCGCTATCTGTATAAACATGGAAATAACTACACCGCTATTTGTATAAACATGGATATATCTACACCGCCATCTGTTTAAAAATGGAAATATGTACACAGACATCTGTTTATACATGGAAATATCTACACCGCTATCTGTATAAACATGCTAATAACTACACCGCTATCTGTATAAACGTGGAAATATTTGCACCGCTATCCCTATAAACATGGTAATATCAACATCGCGATCTGTATAAACATGGAAAACCTACACCATGATCTGTATAAACATGGAAATATCTACACCGTGATCTGTATAAACATGGAAATATCTACACCGCCATCTCTATAAACATGGAAATATCGACACCCCTATCTGTATAAACATGGAAATATTCACACAGCTATCTCTATAAACATGGAAAAATCAACACCGTTATCTCTATGAACATGGAAATATCTACACCGCCATCCGTATAAACATGGAAATATCTACACCGCGATCAGTATAAACATGGAAATATCTACACCGCTATCTGTATAAACATGGAAATATCTCCACTGCTATCTCTATAAACATCGAAATATCTACACCGCCATCTGTATAAACATGGAAATACTTACAAAGTTATCTGTATAAACATGGAAATATCCACACCGCCATCTGTATAAACATGGAAATATCTACACATTCCTGTGTATATACATGGAAATATCTACACCGCTATCTATATAAACATGGAAATAACTACACCGCTATCTGTATAAACATGGAAATAACTACACCGCCATCAACATATCCATAGAAATATCTGTGCCGCCATCTGTATAAACATGGAAATATCTACACGGTCTTCTGTGTATTGATGGAAATATCAACACCGCCATCTGTACAAACATGGAAATATCTACACCGATATCTGTATAAACATGGAAATATCTACACCGCGGTCTGTATAAACATGGGAATATCTACACCGCTATCTGTATAAACATGGAAATATCTACACCGCTATCTGTATAAACATGGAAATATCTACACTGCGATCTGTATAATCATGGAAATATCTACACCGCGATCTGTATAAACATGGAAATATCTTCACCGCGATCTGTAGAAACATGGAAATGTCTACACCGCTATCTGTATAAACATGGTAATATATACAGCTCTATCTGTATAAACATGGAAATATCTGCACCGCTATCTCTATAAACATGGAAATATCTACAAAGCCATCTGTATAAAGATGGAAATACCTACACAGTCATGTGTAGGAACATGGAAATATCTACACTGACATCTGTATCAACATAGAAATATCTACACAGCCCTCTGTATAAATATGGAAATATCTGCATAGGCATCTGTGTAAACATGGAAATATCTGCACCGCTATCTGTATAAACATGGAAATACCTACACCACTGTCTCTATAAACATGGAAATATGTACACCGCTATGTGTATAAACATGGAAATATGTCCACTGCTGTCTGTATAAACATGGAAATACCTCCACCGTTATCTGTTTAAACATGGATATATCTACAGCGCCCCCTCTATAAACATTGAAATATCTACACTGCCATCTGTAAAAACATGGAAATACCTACACAGTCATCTGAATAAACATGGAAATACCTACATCACCATCTGTATATACATGGAAATACCTACAATATCATCTGTATACACATGGAAATATCTACACAGACATCTGTATAAATATTGAAATATATACACGGACATCTGCATAAATATTGAAATATCTACACGGACATCTGTATAAACATGGAAATATCTACACTGCCATCTGTAGAAAGATGGAAATAAGTACACCGCTATCTCTATAAATATGGAAATATCTACACCGCCATCTCTATAAATATGAAAATACCTACATTGCCATCTCCATAAAGATGGAAGTATCTACTCCACCATGTGTATAAACACGGAAATATCTACACCACCATCTGTGTAAACATGGAAATATCTACACCGCTATCTGCATAAACATGGAAATATCTACACCGCCATCTGCATGTCCATGGAAATATCTACGCCGCCATCTGTATAAACATGGAAATATCTACACGGCCATCTGTGTATAGATGGAAATATCAACACCGCCATCTGTACAATCTTGGAAATATCTACGTCGCTATCTCTATAAACATGGAAATATCTGCACTGCCATCTGTAAAAACATGGAAATACCTATACAGTCATCTGTATAAACATGGAAATATCTACAATGCCATCTGTATACACATGGAAATATCTACACTGCTATCTCTATAAACATGGAAATACCTACACCGCCATCTCTATAAACATGAAAATATCTGCACTGCCATCTCCATAAACATGGAACTAACTACTTCGCCATCTGTATAAACATGGAAACATCTACACCGCCATCTGTGTGAATAAGGAAATATGTACAATGCCATTTGTATAAAGATATAAATAACTGCACCGCGAGCTGTATAAACATGGAAATATCTACATCGCTATCTGTATAAACGTGGAAATACCAACACCGCTATCGGTATAAACATGGAAATATCTACAACGCCATCTATAAAAACATGGAAATATCTACACCGCTATGTCTATAAACATGGAAATACCTACACCGCTATCCCTATAAACATGGAAATAGCTACACCGCTATCCATATAAACATGGAAATATCTACACCGCTATCTGTATAAACATGGAAATATCTACACCGAGATCTGCATAAACATGGAAATATCTACACGGCGATCTCTATAAACATGGAAATATCTTCACCACGATCTGTATAAACATGGAAATATCTACACCGCTATCTGTATAAACATGGTAATATCTACTCCACCATCTATAGAAACATGGAAATATCTACACCGCCATCTGTATAAACATGGAAATATCTACAATGCCATCTGTAGAAAGATGGAAATATCTACACTGCAATCTTTGTAAACATGGAAATATCTACACCGCTATCTGTAAAAACATGGAAATATCTACACCGTGATCTGTATAAACAAGGAAATATCTACACCGCGATCTGTATAAACATGGAAATATCTACACAGCTATCTGTATAAACATGGAAACATCTACACAACTTTCTCTATAAACATGGAAATATCTACACCGCCATCTGTATAAACATGGAAATACCTACAAAGTCATCTGTATAAACATGTAAATATCTACACCACGATCAGTATAAACATGGAAATGTCTTCACCGCTATCTGTATAAACATGGAAACATCTCCACTGCTATCTCTATAAACATCAAAATATCTACACCGCCATCTGTATAAACATGGAAATACTTACAAAGTTATCTGTATAAACATGGAAATATCTACACCGCCATCTGTATAAACATGGAAATATCTACACAGTCATGTGTATATACATGGAAATATCTACACTGCTATCTATATAAACATGGAAATAACTACACCGCTATCTGTATAAACATGGAAATATCTACGCCGCCATCTACATATCCATGGAAATATCTGTGCCGCCATCTGTATAAACATGGAAATATCTACACGGTCATCTGTGTATAGATGGAAATATCAACACCGCCATCTGTACAAACATGGAAATATCTGCACCGCAATCTCTATAAACATGGAAATATCAACACCGCGGTCTGTATAAACATGGAAATATCTAAACCGCTATCTGTGTAAACATGGAAATATCTACACCGCTATCTCTATAAACATGGAAATATCTACACCGTGATCTCTATTAACATGGAAATATGTACACAGCTATCTGTATAAACATGGAAATATCTACACCGTTATCTGTATAAACATGGAAATACCTACGCCATCTGTAGAAACATGGAAATATCTACACCACCATCTGTATAAACGTGGAAATATCTACAAAGCCATCTGTATACACATGGAAATACCTACAGGGCAATCTGTGTAGAGATGGAAACACCAACACCGCCATCTGTACAGATATGGAAATATCTACACCACTATCTGTATAAACATGGAAATATCTACACCGCCATCTGCATGTCCATGGAAATATGTACGCCGCCATCTGTATATACATGGAAATATCTACACGGCCATCTGTGTATAGATGGAAATATCAACACCGCCATCTGTACAAACTTGGAAATATCTACATCGCTATCTCTATAAACATGGAAATATCTGCACTGCCATTTGTAAAAACATGGAAATACCTAATCAGTCATCTGTATAAACATGGAAATATCTACAATGCCATCTGTATACACATGGAAATATCTACACAGCCATCTGTATAACCACGTAAATATCTACACTTCTATCTCTATAAACATGGAAATATCTACACTGCCATCTCCATAAACATGGAACTAACTACTTCGCCACCTGTATAAACATGGAAACATCTACACCGCCATCTGTCTGAATAAGGAAATATCTACAATGCCATCTGTATAAACATATAAATATCCGCACCGCGAGCTGTATAATCATGGAAATATCTACATCGCTATCTGTATAAACGTAGAAATACCAACACCGCTATCGGTATAAACATGGAAATATCTACAACGCCATCTATATAAACATGGAAATATCTACACGGCTATGTCTATAAACATGGAAATACCTACACCGCTATCCCTAAAAACATGGAAATATCTACACCGCTATCTGTATAAACATGGAAATATCTACACCGCTATCTGTATAAACATGGAAATATCTACCCCGCGATCTGTTTAAACATGGAAATATCTGCACCGACATCTCTATAAACATGGGAATATCTACAATGCCATTTGTAGAAAGATGGAAATATCTACACCGCCATCTACATAAACGTGGAAATATCTACACCGCTATCTGTATAAACATGGAAATATATACACCGCGATCTGTATAAATATGAAATATCTAAACGGCTATCTCTATAAAAGTGGAAATATCTACCATGGTATCTGTATAAACATGGAAATATCCTCACTGCTATCTCTGTGAACATGGATATATCTACACCGCTATCTCTATAAACATGGAAATATCTACACCGCCATCTCTAGAAACATGGAAATATCTACACCGCCATCTGTATAAACATGGAAATATCTTCACCGCTATCTGTATAAACATGGAAATATCTACACCGCGATCTGTCTAAACATGGAAATATCTACACCGCGATCTGTGTAAACATGGAAATACCTAGACCGCGATCTGTATAAACATGGAAATATCTACACAGCCATCTGTATAAACATGGAAATATCTACACAGCCATCTGTATATACATGGAAATATCTACAGCGCTATCTGTAATAACATGGAAATATCTACACCGCTATTTGTATAAACAAGGAAATATCTACACCACCCTCTGTTTAAACATGGAAATATATACACAGACATCTGTTTATACATGGAAATATCTACACCGCTATCTGTATAAACATGCCAATAACTACACCGCTATCTGTATAAATGTGGAAATATTAGCACCGCTATCCCTATATACATGGTAATATAAACACCGCGATCTGTATAAACATGGAAAAATCTACACGATGATCTGTATAAACATGGAAATATCTAAACCGATCTCAGTATAAACATGGAAATATCTCCACTGCTATCTCTATAAACTTCGAAATATCTACACCGCTATCTCTATAAACATGGAAATACTTACAAAGTTATCTGTATAAACATGGAAATATCTACACCGTCATCTGTATAAACATGGAAATATCTACACAGCCATGTGTATATACATGGAAATATCTACACTGCTATCTATATAAATGAGAAAATAACTACACTGCTATCTGTATAAACATGGAAATATTTACACCGCCATCTACATATCCATTGAAATATCTGCGCCGCCATCTGTATAAACATGGAAATATCTACACGGTCATCTGTGTATAGATGGAAATATCAACACCGCCATCTGTACAAACTTGGAAATATCTGCAACGCTATCTGTATAAACATGGAAATATTTAAACCGCGGTCCGTATAAACATGGAAATATCTACAATGCGGTCTGTATAAACATGGAAATATCTACACCGCTATCTCTATAAACATGGAAATATCTACACCGTGATCTGTATAAACATGGAAATATTTACACGGCTATCTGTATAAACATGGAAATATCTACACCGTTATCTGTATAAATATGGAAATATCTACACCGCTATCTCTATGAACATGGAAATATCTAAACCGCCATCTGTATAAACGTGGAAATCTCTACAATGCTATCTCTATAAACATGGAAATATCTACAATGTCTTCTGTGAAAACATGGAAATACCTATACAGTCATCTGTATAAACATGGAAATATCTACACCACCATCTGTATAAACATGGAAATATCTACAATGCCACCTGTATACACATGGAAATAACTACACGGCAATCTGTGTATAGATGGAAACATGAACACCGCCATCTGTACAAACATGGAAATATCTACACCGCTATCTCTATAAACATGGAAATATCTACACTGCGGGCTGTATAAACATCGAAATATCTACACCGGTATCTGTATAAACATGGAAATATCTACAAAGACATCTGTATAAACATGGAAATACCTACACAGTCATGTGTAGGAACACGGAAATATCTACACTGCCATCTGTATAAACATGGAAATATCTACACAGCCGTCTGTATAAATATGGAAATATCTGCATAGGCATCTCTATAAACATGGAAATATCTGCACCGCTATCTGTATAAACATGGAAATACCTTCACCGCTGTCTCTATAAACATGGAAATATGTACACCGCTATGTGTATAAACATGGAAATATCTCCACTGCTGTCTGTATAAACATGGAATTATCTTCACCGCGATCTGTATAAACATGGAAATGTCTACACCGCTATCTGTATAAACATGGAAATATCTACACAGCTATCTCTATAAACATGGAAATACCTACACCGCCACCTGTATAACCATGGAAATACCTACAAAGTCATCTGTATAAACATGGAAATACCTACACAACCGTCTGTATAAACATGGAAATATCTACAAACCATCTGTATATACATGGAAATATCTACACCGCTATCTGTATAAACATGGAAATAACTACACCGCTATTTGTATAAACATGGATATATCTACACCGCCATCTGTTTAAAAATGGAAATATGTACACAGACATCTGTTTATACATGGAAATATCTACACCGCTATCTGTATAAATATGCTAATAACTACACCGCTATCTGTATAAACGTGGAAATATTTGCACCGCTATCCCTATAAACATGGTAATATCAACATCGCGATCTGTATAAACATGGAAAACCTACACCATGATCTGTATAAACATGGAAATATCTACACCGTGATCTGTATAAACATGGAAATATCTACACCGCCATCTCTATAAACATGGAAATATCGACACCCCTATCTGTATAAACATGGAAATATCCACACAGCTATCTCTATAAACATGGAAAAATCAACACCGTTATCTCTATGAACATGGAAATATCTACACCGCCATCCGTATAAACATGGAAATATCTACACCGCGATCAGTATAAACATGGAAATATCTACACCGCTATCTGTATAAACATGGAAATATCTCCACTGCTATCTCTATAAACATCGAAATATCTACACCGCCATCGGTATAAACATGGAAATACTTACAAAGTTATCTGTATAAACATGGAAATATCCACACTGCCATCTGTATAAACATGGAAATATCTACACAGTCCTGTGTATATACATGGAAATATCTACACCGCTATCTATATAAACATGGAAATAACTACACCGCTATCTGTATAAACATGGAAATAACTACACCGCCATCAACATATCCATAGAAATATCTGTGCCGCCATCTGTATAAACATGGAAATATCTACACGGTCTTCTGTGTATTGATGGAAATATCAACACCGCCATCTGTACAAACATGGAAATATCTACACCGACATCTGTATAAACATGGAAATATCTACACCGCGGTCTGTATAAACATGGGAATATCTACACCGCTATCTGTATAAACATGGAAATATCTACACCGCTATCTCTATAAACATGGAAATATCTACAAAGCCATCTGTAAACATGGAAATAACTACACAGTCATGTGTAGGAACATGGAAATATCTGCACTGCCATCTGTATAAACATGGAAATATCTACACAGCCCTCTGTATAAATATGGAAATATCTGCATAGTCATCTGTATAAACATGGAAATATCTGCACCGCTATCTGTATAAACACGGAAATACCTACACCGCTGTCTCTATAAACATGGAAATATGTACACCGCTATGTATATAAACATGGAAATATCTCCACTGCTGTCTGTATAAACATGGAATTATCTACAACGCGATCTGTATAAAAATGGAAATATCTACACCGCTATCTGTATAAGCATGGAAATATCTACACAGCTATCTCTATAAACATGGAAATACCTACACCGCCATCTGTATAAACATGGAAATACCTACAAAGTCATCTGTATAAACATGGAAATATCTACACAGCCATCTGTATAAACATGGAAATATCTACACAGCCATCTGTATATACATGGAAATATCTACACCGCTATCTGTATGAACATGGAAATAACTACACCGCTATTTGTATAAACAAGGAAATATCTATACCGCCATCTGTTTAAACATGGAAATATGTACACAGACATCTGTTTAAACATGGAAATATCTACACCGCTATGTGTATAAACATGCTAATAACTACACAGCTATCTGTATAAATGTGGAAATATTTGCACCGCTATGCCTATAAACATGGTATTATCAACACCGCGATCTGTACAAACATGGAAAATCTACACCATGATCTGTATAAAAATGGAAATATCTACACCGCGATCTGTATAAACATGGAAATATCTACACCGTGATCTCTATAAACATGAAAATATCTACACCGCCGTCTCTATAAACCTGGAAATATCTACACCCCTATCAGTATAAACATGGAAATATCCACACAGCTATCTCTATAAACATGGAAAAATCAACATCGCTATCTCTATGAACATGGAAATATCTACACCGCCATCTCTATAAACGTGGAAATATCTTCACCCCGATCAGTATAAACATGGAAATATTTACACCGCTATCTGCATAAACATGGAAATATCTCCACTGCTATCTCTATAAACATCCAAATATCTACACCGCCATCTGTATAAACATGGATATACTTACAAAGTTATCTGTATAAACATGGAAATATCTACACCGCCATCTGTATAAACATGGAAATATCTACACAGCCATGTGTACATACATGGAAATATCTACACCGCTATCTATAAAAACATGGAAATAACTACACCGCTATCTGTATAAACATGGAAATGTCTCCACTGCTATCTCTATAAACATCGAAATATCTACACCGCCATCTGTATAAACATGGAAATACTTACAAAGTTATCTGTATAAACATGGAAATCTCTATACCGCCATCTGGATAAACATGGAAATATCTACACTGCTATCTGTATAAACATGGAAATATCTACACCACGATCTGTATAAACATGGAAATATCTGCACCGTGATCTGTATAAACATGGAAATATCTAGACCACGATCTGTATAAACATGGAAATATCTACACGGTCTTCTGTGTATAGATGGAAATATCAACACCGCCATCTGTACAAACATGGAAATATGTGCAACGCTATCTGTATAAACATGGAAATATTTACACCGCGGTCTGTATAAAATGGAAATATCTACACCGCTATCTGTATAAACATGGAAATATCTACACCGCTATCTCTATAAACATGGAAATATCTACACCGTGATCTGTATAAACATGGAAATATTTACACGACTGTCTCTATGAACATGGGAATATCTACACCGTTATCTGTATAAATATGGAAATATCTACACCGCTATCTCTATAATCATGGAAATATCTAAACCGCCATCTGTATAAATATGAAAATATCTACACTGCTATCTCTATAAACATGGAAATATCTACAATGCCTTCTGTAAAATCATGGAAATACCTATACAGTCTTCTGTATAAACATGGAAATATCTACAATGCCATCTGTATACACATGGAAATATCTACAATGCCATCTGTACAAACATGTAAATATCTACACTGCTATCTCTATAAACATGGGAATATCTACACCGCCATCTCTATAAACATGAAATTATCTACACTGCCACCTCCATAAACATGGAACTAACTACTCCGCCATCTGTATAAACATGGAAACATCTACACTGCCATCTCTATAAACATCGAAATATCTACAGCCCTATCTGTGTAAACATGGAAATATCCACACAGCTATCTCTATAAACATGGAAAAATCAACACCGCTATCTCTATGAACATGGAAATATCTACACCGCCATCTCTATAAACATGCAAATATCTACACCGCGATCAGTATAAACATGGAAATATCTACACCGTTTTCTGTATAAACATGGAAGTATCTCCACTGCTATCTCTATAAACATCGAAATATCTACACCGCCATCTGTATAAACATGGAAATACTTACAAAGTTATCTGTATAAACATGGAAATATCTACACCACCATCTGTATAAACATGGAAATATCTACACAGTCATGTGTATATACATGGAAATATCTACACCGCTATCTATATAAACATGGAAATTACTACACCGCTATGTGTATAAACATGGAAATACCTACACTGCCATCAACATATCCATAGAAATATCTGTGGCGCCATCTGTATAAACATGGAAATATCTACACGGTCTTCTGTGTATAGATGGAAATACCAGCACCGCCATCTGTACAAACATGGAAATATCTGCACCGCTATCTGTATAAACATGGAAATATCTACACCACCATCTGTATAAACATGGAAATATCTACACAGTCATGTGTATATACATGGAAATATCTACACCGCTATCTATATAAACATGGAAATTACTACACCGCTATGTGTATAAACATGGAAATACCTACACTGCCATCAACATATCCATAGAAATATCTGTGGCGCCATCTGTATAAACATGGAAATATCTGCACGGTCTTCTGTGTATAGATGGAAATATCAGCACCGCCATCTATACAAACATGGAAATATCTGCACCGCTATCTGTATAAACATGGAAATATCTACACTGCGGTCTGTATAAACATGGAAATATCTACACCGCTATCTGTTAAAACATGGAAATATCTACACCGCTATCTCTATAAACATGGAAATATCTACAAAACCCTCTGTATAAACATGGAAATACCTACACAGTCATGTGTAGGAACATGGAAATATCTACACTGCCATCTGTGTAAACATGTAAATATCTACACAGCCCTCTGTATAAATATGGAAATATCTGCATAGGCATCTGTATAAACATGGAAATATCTGCACCGCTATCTGTATAAACATGGAAATACCTACACCGCTGTCTCTATAAACATGGAAATATGTACACCGCTATGTGTATAAACATGGAAATATCTCCACTGCTGTCTGTATAAACATGGAATTATCTACACCGCGATCTGTATAAACATGGAAATATCTACAAGCTATCTGTATAAGCATGGAAATATCTACACAGCTATCTCTATAAACATGGAAATACCTACAACGCCATCTCTATAAACATGGAAATACCTACACCGCCATCTGTATAAACATGGAAATATCTACACAGCCATGTGTACATACATGGAAATATCTACACCGCTCTCTATATAAACATGGAAATAAGTACAGCGCTATCTGTGTATACATGGAGGTATCTACACCACAATCTACATATCCATAGAAATATCTGCGCCGACATCTGTATAAACATGGAAATATCTACACGGTCATCTCTGTATAGATGGAAATGTGAACACCGCCATCTGTACAAAGATGGAAATATCTGAACCGCTATCTGTATAAACATGGAAACATCTACACCGCGGTCTGTATAAACATGGAAATATCTACACCGCTATCTGTATAAACATGGAAATATCTACACCGCTATCTCTATAAACATGGAAATATCTACACCGTGATCTGTATAAACATGGAAATATCTACAGCGCCATCTCTATACATATTGAAATATCTACACTGCCATCTGTAAAAACATGGAAATATCTGCACAGTCATGTGAATAAACATGGAAATATCTACACCACCATCTGTATAAACATGGAAATACCTACAATACCATCTGTATACACATGGAAATATCTACACAGACATCTGTATAAATATGGAAATATCTACACGGCCATCTGTATAGACATGGAAATATCTTCACTGCCATCTGTAGAAAAATGGAAATATCTACACCGCTATCTCTATAAATATGGAAATACCTACACCGCCATCTCTATATACATGGAAATACCTACACCGCCATCTGTATAAACATGAAAATATCGACACCGCTATGTCTATAAACATGGAAATACCTACACCGCTATCTCTATAAACATGGAAAAGCTACACCGCTATCTGTATAAACATGGAAATATCTACAATGCTATCTCTATAAACATGGAAATATCTACACTGCCGTCTGTATAAACATGGAAATATCTACACCGGTATCTGTATAAACATGGAAATATCTACACCAAGATCTGTATAAACATGGAAATATATACACCGCTATCTGTATAAACATTGAATTATCTGCACCGCTATGTCTATAAACATGGAAATATCTACAAAGACATCTGTATAAACATGGAAATACCTACACAGTCATGTGTAGGAACATTTAAATATCTACACTGCCATCTGTATAAACATTGAAATATCTACACAGCCCTCTGTATAAATATAGAAATATCTGCATAGTCATCTGTGTAAACATGGAAATACCTACACCGCTATCTGTATAAACATGGAAATATCTACATCGCTATCTACATAAACATGGAAATATCTGCAGCGCCATCTGTATAAACATTGAAATATCTACACTGCCATCTGTAAAAACATGGAAATATCTACACAGTCATGTGAATAAACATGGCAATATCTACACCACCATCTGTATAAACATGGAAATACCTACAATAGCATCTGTATACACATGGAAATATCTGCACAGACATCTGTATAAGTGTGGAAATAACTTCACCGCCATCTGAATAAACATGGAAATATCTACACTGCCATCTGTAGAAAGATGGAAATACCTACACCGCTATCTCTATAAATATGGAAATATCTAAACCGCCATCTGTATAAACATGCAAATATCTACACTGCCATCTCCATAAAGATGGAATTATCTACTCCGCCATGTGTATAAACACGGAAATATCTACACCAATATCTGTGAAAACATGGAAATATCTTCACCGGTATCTGTATAAACATGGAAATATCTACACCGCCCTCTGCATGTCCATGGAAATATCTACGCTGCCATCTGTATAAACATGGAAATATCTAAACGGCATCTGTGTATAGATGAAAATATCAACACCGCCATCTGTACAAACATGGAAATATCTACACCGCTATCTCTATAAACATGGAAATATCTGCACTGCCATCTGTAAAAACATGGAAATACCTATACAGTCATCTGTATAAACATGGAAATATCTACAATGCCATCTGTATACACATGGAAATATCTACACAGCCATCTGTATAAACATGTAAATATCTACTCTGCTATCTCTATAAACATGGAAATATCTACACCGCCATCTCTATAAACATGAAAATATCTACACTGCCATCTCCATAAACATGGAAATAACTACTCCGCCATCAGTATAAAAATGGAAACATCTACACCGCCATCTGTGTGAATAAGGAATTATCTACAATGCCATCGTATAAAGATATAAATATCTGCACCGCGAGCTGTATAAACATGGAAATATCTACATCGCTATCTGTATAAACGTGGAAATACCAACAACGCTATCGGTATAAACATGGAAATATCTACAACGCCATCTATATAAACATGGAAATACCTACACCGCTATGTCTATAAACATGGAAATACCTACACCGCTATCTCTATAAACATGGTAATATCTACACCGCTATCTGTAAAAACATGGAAATATCTACACCGCTATCTGTATAAACATGGAAATATCTACACCACGATCTGTATAAACATTGAAATATCTACACCGAAATCTGTATAAACATGGAAATAACTTCACCACGATCTGTATAAACATGGAAATATCTACACCGCTATCTGTATAAACATGGTAATATCCATACCACCATCTATATAAACATGGAAATATCTACACCGCCATCTGTATAAACATGGAAATATCTACAAAGCCATCTGTGGGAAGATGGAAATATCTACACTGCAATCTGTGTAAACTTGGAAATATCTACACCGATATCTGTAAAAACATGGAAATATCTACACCGCTATCTGTATAAACATGGAAATATCTACACCGCGATCTCTATAAACATGGAAATATCTACAGCGCCATCTCTATAAACATTGAAATATCTACACTGCCATCTGTAAAAACATGGAAGTATCTACACAGTCATCTGAATAAACATGGAAATACCTACACCACCATCTGTATAAACATGGAAATACTTACAAAGTTATCTGTATAAACATGGAAATATCTACACCGCCATCTGTATAAACATGGAAATATCTACACAGCCATGTGTATATACATGGAAATATCTACACCGCTATCTATATAAACATGGAAATAACTACACCGCTATCTGTATAAACATGGAAATACCTACACCGCCATCTACATAACCACGGAAATATCTGCGCCGCCATCTGTATAAACATGGAAATATCTACACGGTCATCTGTGTATAGATGGAAATATCAACACCGCCATCTGTACAAACATGGAAATATCTGCAACGCTATCTGTATAAACATGGAAATATTTACACCGCGGTCTGTATAAACAAGGAAATATCTACATCACTATCTGTATAAACATGGAAATATCTACACCGCCATCTCAATAAACATGGAAATATCTACACCGTGATCTGTATAAACATGGAAATATTTACACGGCTATCTGTATAAACATGGAAATATCTACACCATTATCTGTACAAATATGGAAATATCTACACCGCTATCTCTATAAACATGGAAATATCTACACCGCCATCTGTATAAACCTGGAAACATCTACACTGCTATCTCTATAAACATGGAAATATCTACAAAGCCATCTGTAAAAACATGGAAATACGTATACAGTCATCTGTATAAACATGGAAATATCTACACCACCGTCTGTATAAACATGGAAATATCTACAATGCCATCTGTATACACATGGAAATACCTACACGGCAATCTGTGTATAGATGGAAACATCAATACAGCCATCTGTAAGAACATGGAAATATCTACACTGCTATCTCTATAAACATGGAAATGTCTACACTGCGGTCTGTATAAACATGGAAATATCTACACCGGTATCTGTATAAACATGGAAATATCTACACCACGATCTGTATAAAACATGGAAATATTTACACAGCTATCTGTATAAACATGGAAATATCTACACCGCTATCTCTATAAACAAGGAAATACCTGCAAAGCCATCTGTATAAATATGGAAATAACTACACAGTCATGTGTAGGAACATGGAAATATCTACACTGCCATCTGTATAAACATGGAAATATCTACACAGCCCTTTGTATAAATATGGAAATATCTGCATAGGCATCTGTATAAACATGGAAATATCCGCACCGCTATCTGTATAAACATAGAAATACCTACACTGCTGTCTCTATAAACATGGAAAAATGTACACCGATATGTGTATAAACATGGTAATATCTCCACTGCTGTCTGTATCAACATGGAAATATCTCCACCTTTATCTGTATAAACATGGAAATATCTACAGCGCCATCTCTATAAACATTGAAATATCTACACTGCCATGTGTAAAAACATGGAAATATCTACACAGTCATCCGAATAAACAGGGAAATATCTACACCACCATCTGTATAAACATGGAAATACCTACAATACCATCTGTATACACATGGAAATATCTACACAGACATCTGTATCAACATGGAAATATCCACACCGCTATCTCTATAAACATGGAAAAATCAACACCGCTATCTCTATGAACATGGAAATATCTACACCGCCATCTCTATAAACATGGAAATATCCACACCGCGATCAGTATAAACCTGGAAATATCTACACCGCTACCTGTATAAACATGGAAATATCTCCACTGCTATCTCTATAAACATCGAAATATCTACACCGCCATCTACATATACATAGAAATATCTGCGACACCATCTGTATAAACATGGAAATATCTACACGGTCATCTGTGTATAGATGGAAATATCAACACCGCCATCTGTACAAACATGGAAATATCTGCAACGCTATCTGTATAAACATGGAAATATTTACACCGCGGTCTGTATAAACAAGGAAATATCTACATCACTGTCTGTATAAACATGGACATATCTACACCGCCATCTCAATAAACATGGAAATATCTACACCGTGATCTGTATAAACATGGAAATATTTACACGGCTATCTGTATAAACATGGAAATATCTACACCATTATCTGTATAAATATGGAAATATCTACACCGCTATCTCTATAAACATGGAAATATCTACACCGCCATCTGTATAAACCTGGAAACATCTACACTGCTATCTCTATAAACATGGAAATATCTACAAAGCCATCTGTAAAAACATGGAAATACCTATACAGTCATCTGTATAAACATGGAAATATCTACACCACCGTCTGTATAAACATGGAAATATCTTCAATGCCATCTGTATACACATGGAAATACCTACACGGCAATCTGTGTATAGATGGAAACATCAATACAGCCATCTGTACAAACATGGAAATATCTACACTGCTATCTCTATAAACATGGAAATATCTACACTGCGGTCTGTATAAACATGGAAATATCTACACCGGTATCTGTATAAACATGGAAATATCTACACCATGATCTAAATAAACATGGAACTATTTACACCGCTATCTGTATAAACATGGAAATATCTGCTCCACTATCTCTATAAACATGGAAATATCTACAAAGCCATCTGTAAAAACATGGAAATACCTACACAGTCATGTGTAGGAACATGGAAGTATCTACATTGCCATCTGTATAATCATGGAAATATCTACACAGCCGTCTGTATAAATATGGAAATATCTGCATAGGCATTTGTATAAACATGGAAATATCTGCACCGCTATCTGCATAAACATGGAAATACCTACACCGCTGTCTCTATAAACATGGAAATAATGTATACCGATATGTGTATAAACATGGAAATAACTCCACTGCTGTCTGTATAACCATGGAAATATCTACACCGCAATATCTGTAAACATGGAAATATCTGCACCGCAATCTGTATAAACATGGAAATATCTACACAGCTATCTCTATAAACATGGAAATACCTACACCGCCATCTGTATAAACATGGAAAAACCTACAAAGTCATCTGTATAAACATGCTAATAACTACAACGCTATCTGTATAAATGTGGAAATATTTGCACCACTATCCCTATAATCGTGGTAATATCAACATCGCCATCTGAATAAACATGGAAATATCTACACTATGATCTGTATAAACATGGAAATATCTGCACCACGATCTGTATAAACATGGAAATATCTACACCGTGATGTGTATAAACATGGAAATATCTACACCGCCATCTCTGTAAACATTGAACTATCGACACCCCTATCTGTATAAACATGGAAATATCCACACAGCTATCTCTATAAACATGGAAAAATCAACACCGCTATCTCTATGAACATGGAAATATCTACAACGCCATCTCTATAAACATGGAAATATCTACACCGTGATCAGTATAAACATGGAAATATCTACAACGCTATCTGTATAAACATGGAAATATCTCCACTGCTGTCTCTATAAACATCGAAATATCTACACCGCCATCTGTATAAACATGGAAATACTTACAAAGTTATCTGTATTAACATGGAAATATCTACACTGCCATCTGTATAAACATGCAAATATCTACACAGCCATGTGTATATACATAGAAATATCTACACCGCTATCTATATAAACATGGAAATAAAAACACCGCTATTGGTATAAACATGGAAATATCTAAACGGCCATCTGTGTATAGATGGAAATATCAGCACTGCCATCTGTACAAACATGGAAATATCTACACCGCTATGTCTATAAACATGGAAATATCTGCACAACCATCTGTAAAAACAAGGAAATACCTATACAGTCATCAGTATAAACATGTAAATATCTACACTGCTCTCTCTATAAACATGGAAATATCTACACCGCCATCTCTATAAACATGAAAATATCTACACTGCCATCTCCATAAACATGGAACTAACAACTCCGCCATCTGTATAAACATGGAAACATCTACACCGCCATCTGTGTGAATAAGTAAATATCTACAATGCCAAATATATAAAGATATAAATATCTGCACCACGAGCTGTATAAACATGGAAATATGTACATCGCTATCTGTATAAACGTGGAAATACCAACACCGCTATCGGTATAATCATGGAAATATCTAAAACACCGTCTATATAAACATGGAAATATCTACACCGCTATGTCTATAAACATGGAAATACCTACACCGCTATCTCTATAAACATGGAAATATCTACACCGCTATCTGTATAAACATGGAAATATCTACACCGCTATCTGTATAAACATGGAAATATCTACACCGCAATCTGTATAAACATGGAAATATCTACACCGTGATCTGTATAAACATGGAAATATCTTCACCACGATCTGTATAAACATGGAAATATCTACACCGCTATCTGTATAAAAATGGAAATATCTACACAGCTATCTGTATAAACTTGGAAAAATCAACACCGCTATCTCTATGAACATGGAAATATCTACACCGCCATCTCTATAAACATGGAAATATCTACACTGCGATCAGTATAAACATGGAAATATCTACACCGCTACCTGTAGAAGCATGGAAATATCTCCACTGCTATCTCTATAAACATCGAAATATCTACACCGCCATCTGTATAAACATGGAAATACTTACAAAGCTATCTGTATAAACATGGAAATATCTACACTGCCATCTGTATAAACATGGAAATATCTACACAGCCATGTGTATATACATGGAAATATCTACACCGCTATCTATATAAACATGGAAATAACTACACCGCTTTCTGTATAAACATGGAAATATTTACACCGCCATCTACATATCCATAGAAATATCTGCGACGCCATCTGTATAAACATGAAAATATCTACACGGTCATTTGTGTATAGATGGAAATATCAACACCGCCATCTGTACAAACATGGAAATATCTGCAACGCTATTTGTATAAACATGGAAATATTTACACCGCGGTCTGTATAAACATGGAAATATCTACATCGCTATCTGTATAAACATGGAAATACCTACACCGCAATCTCTATAAACATGGAAATATCTACACCGTGATCTGTATAAACATGGAAATATTTACACGGCTATCTGTATAAACATGGAAATATCTACACCGTTATCTGTATAAATATGGAAATATCTACACCGCTATCTCTATAAACATGGAAATATCTACACCGCCATCTGTATAAACCTGGAAATATCTACACTGCTATCTCTATAAACATGGAAATACCTACAAAGCCATCTGTTAAAACATGGAAATACCTATACAGTCTTCTGTATAAACATGGAAATATCTATACCACCATCTGTATAAACATGGAAATATCTACAATGCCATTTGTATACACATGGAAATACCTACACGGCAATCTGTGTATAGATGGAAACATCAATACAGCCATCTGTACAAACATGGAAATATCTACACTGCTATCTCTATAAACATGGAAATATCTACACAGCGGTCTGTATAAACATGGAAATATCTACACTGGTATCTGTATAAATATGGAAATATCTACACCACAATCTATATAAACATGGAACTATTTACACCGCTATCTGTATAAACATGGAAATATCTACACCGCTATCTCTATAAACATGGAAATAGCTACAAAGCCATCAGTAAAAACATGGAAATACCTACACATTCATGTGTAGGAACATGGAAATATCTACATCTCCATCTGTATAATCATGGAAATATCTACACAGCCCTCTGTATAAATATGGAAATATCTGCATAGGCATTTGTGTCAACATGGAAATATCTGCACCGCTATCTGCATAAACATGGAAATACCTACACCGCTGTCTCTATAAACATGGAAATATGTACACCGCTATGTGTATAAACATGGAAATAACTCCACTGCTGTCTGTATAAACATGAAAATATCTACACCGCGATCTGTATAAACATGGAAATATCTGCACTGCTCTCTGTATAAACATGGAAATATCTACACAGCTATCTCTATAAACATGGCAATACCTACACCACCATCTGTATAAACATGTAAATACCTACAAAGTCATCTGTATAAACATGGAAATATCTATACAACCAACTGTATAAACATGGAAATATCTACACAGCCATCTGTATATACATGGAAATATCTACACCGCTATCTGTATAAACATGGAAATAACAACACCGCTATTTGTATAAACAAGGAAATATCTACACCGCCATCTGTTTAAACATGGAAATATATATACAGACATCTGTTTATACATAGAAATATCTACACCGCTATCTGTATAAACATGCTAATAACTACACCGCTATCAGTATAAATGTGGAAATATTTGAACCGCTATCCCTATAAACATGGTAATATCAACACCGCGATCTGTATAAACATGGAAATATCTACACCATGATCTGTATAAACATGGAAATATCTACACCGTGATCTGTATAAACATGGAAATATCTACAACGTGATCTGTATACACATGGAAATATCTACACCGCCATCTCTATAAACATGGAAATATCTACACCCATAACTGTATAAACATTGAAATATCCACACAGCTATCTCTATAAACATGGAAAAATCAACACCGCTATTTCTATGAACATGGAAATATCTACACCGCCATCTCTATAAACATTGAAATAGCTACACCGTGATCAGTATAAACATGGAAATATCTACACCGCTATCTGTATAAACATGGAAATATCTCCACTGCTATCTCTATAAACATCGAAATATCTACATCGCCATCTGTATAAACATGGAAATACTTACAAATTATTTGTATAAACATGGAAATACCTACACCGCCATCTGTATAAACATGGAAATATCTACACAGCCATGTGTATATACATGGAAATATCTACACCGCTATCTATATAAACATGGAAATAACTACACCGCTATCTGAATAAACATGGAAATATCTCCACTGCTATCTCTATAAACATCGAAATATCTACACCGCCATCTGTATAAACATGGAAATACTTACAAAGTTATCTGTATAAACATGGAAATATCTACACCGCCATCTGTATAAACATGGAAATATCTACACAGCCATGTGTACATACATGGAAATATCTACACCGCTCTCTATATAAACATGGTAATAAGTACAGCGCTATCTGTGTATACATTGAAATATCTACACCACCATCTACATATCCATAGAATTATCTGCGCCGCCAGCTGAATAAACATGGAAATATCTACACGATCATCTGTGAATAGATGGAAATATCAACACCGCCATCTGTACAAACATGGAAATATCTGCACCGCTATCTGTATAAACATGGAAATATCTACACCGCGGTCTGTATAAACATGGTAATATCTACACTGCTATCTGTATAAACATGGAAATATCTACACCGCTATCTCTATAAACATGGAAATATCTACACCATGATCTGTATAAACATGGAAATATTTACACCGCTATCTGTATAAACATGGAAATTTCTACACCGTTATCTGTATAAATATGGAAATATCTACACCGCTATCTCTATAAACATGGAAATATCTACACCAACATCTGTATAAACATGGAAATACCTATAGAGTTATCTGTGTAAACATGGAAATATCTACACTGCCATCTCTATAAAGATGAAAATATCTACATTGCCATCTCCATAAACATGGAACTAACTACCCCGCCATCTGTATAAACATGGAAACGTCTACACCGCCATCTGTGTGAATAAGGAAATATCTACAATGCCATCTGTATAAAGATATAAATATCTGCACTGCGAGCTGTATAAACATGGAAATATCTACATCGCTATCTGTATAAACGTGGAAATACCAACACCGCTATCGGTATAAACATGGAAATATCTACAACGCCATCTATATAAACATGGAAATATCTACACCGCTATGTCTATAAACATGGAAATACCTACACCGCTATCTGTATAAACATGGAAATATCTACACCACTATCTCTATAAACATGGAAATATCTACACCGCTATCTGTATAAACATGGAAATATCTACACCGCGATCTGTATAAACATGGAAATATCTACACCGCGATCTGTATATGGAAATATCTTCACCGCGATCTGTATAAACATGGAAATATCTACACCGCTATCTGTGTAAACATGGTACTATCTACACGGCCATCTATATAAACATGGAAATATCTACACCGCCATCTGTATAAACATGGAAATATCTAAAATGCCATCTGTGGAAAGATGGAAATATCTACACCGCAATCTGTGTAAACTTGGAAATATCTACAACGATATCTGTAAAAACCTGGAAATATCTACACCGCTATCTGTATAAACATGTAAATATCTACACCGCGATCTGTATAAACATGGAAATATCTACACCGTGATCTGTATAAACATGGAAATATCTACACCGCTATCTGTATAAACATGGAAATATCTACACAGCTATTTCTATAAACATGGAAATATCTATACCACCATCTGTATAAACATGGAAATACCTACAAAGTCATCTGTATAAACATGGAAATATCTACAAAGCCATCTGTATAAACATGGAAATATCTACACAGCCATCTGGGTATACATGGAAATATCTACACCGCTATCTGTATAAACATGGAAATAACTACACCGCTATCTGTATAAACATGGAAATTTCTACACCGTTATCTGTATAAATATGGATATATCTACACCGCTGTCTCTATAAACATGGGAATATCTACACCGCCATCTGTATAAACATGGAAACACCTATACAGTCATCTGTGTAAACATGAAATATCTACACCACCAACTGTATAAACATGGAAATATCTACAATGCCATCTGTATACACATGGAAATACCTACACTGCCATCTGTAGAAAGATGGAAATATCTACACAGCTATCTCTATAAATATGGAAATATCTACACCGCCATCTCTATAAACATGAAAATATCTACACTGCCATCTCCATAAAGATGGAAGTATCTACTCCGCCATGTGTGTAAACACGGAAATATCTTAACCACCATCTGTGAAAACATGGAAATATCTACACCGCTACCTGTATAAACATGGAAATATCTACACCGCCATCTGCATGTCCATGGAAATATGTACGCCGCCATCTGTATAAACATGGAAATATCTACATGGACATCTGTGTATAGATGGAAATATCAACACCGCCATCTGTACAAACATGAAAATATCTACATCGCTATCTCTATAAACATGTAAATATCTGCAATGCCATCTGTAAAAACATGGAAATACCTATACAGTCATCTGTATAAACATGGAAATATCTACAATGCCATCTGTATACACATGGAAATATCAACACAGCCATCTGTATAAACATGTAAATATCTACACTGCTATCTCTATAAACATGGAAATATCTACACCGCCATCTCTATAAACATGGAACTAACTACTCCGCAATCTGTAAAAACATGGAAACATCTACAATGCCATCTGTAGAAAGATGGAAATATCTACACCACAATCTGTGTAAACATGGAAATATCTGCACCGATATCTCTAAAAACATGGAAATAACTACACCGCTATCTGTATAAAAATGGAAATATTTACACCGCCATCTGTATAAACATGGATATGTCTACACCGCGATCTATATAAACATGGAAATCTCTACACCGCTCTCTGTATAAACATGGAAATATTTACACAGATATCTCTATAAACATGGAAGTATCTACACCGCCATCTGTATCAACATGGAAATACCTACAAAGTCATCTGTATAAACATGGAATTATCTACACAGCCATCTCTATAGACATAGAAATATCTACACAGCCATCTGTATATACATGGAAATATCTACACCAATATCTGTATAAACAAGGAAATAACTACACCGCTATTTGTATTAGCAAGGAAATATCTACACCGTGATCTGAATAAACATGGAAATATCTACACCGCCATCTCTATAAACCAGGATATATCTACACCCCTATCGGTATAAACTTGGAAATATCCACATTGCTATCTCTATAAACATGGAAAAATCAACACCGCTATCTCTATGAACATGGAAATATCCACACCGCCATCTCTATAAACATGTAAATATCTACACCACGATCTGTATAAACATGGAAATATCTACAACGCTATCTGTATAAACATGGAAATATCTCCACAGCTATCTCTATAAACATCGAAATATCTACACCGCCATCTGTATAATCATGGAAATACCTACAAAGTCATCTGTATAAACATGTAAATATCTACACAGCCATCTGTATAAATATGGAAGTATCTACACAGCCATTTGTATATACATGGAAATATCTATACCGCTATCTGTATAAACATGGAAATAACTGCAGCGCTATTTGTGTAAACAAGGAAATACCTACACCGCCATCTGTTTAAACATGGAAATATGTACACAGACATCTGTTTATACATGGAAGTATCTACACCGCTATCTGTATAAACATGCTAATAACTACACCGCTATCTGTATAAATGTGGAAATATTTGCACCGCTATCCCTCTAAACATGGTAATATCAACACCGCGATCTTTATAAACATGGAAATATCTACACCATGATCTGTATAAACATGGAAACATCTACACCGTGATCTGTATGAACCTGGAAATATCTACACCGCCATCTCTATAAACATGGAAATATCTACACCACTATCTGTATAAACATGGAAATATCCACACCGCTATCTCTATAAACATGGAAAAATCAACACCGCTATCTCTATGAACATGGAAATATCTACACCGCCATCTCTATAAACATGGAAATATCTTCACCGCGATCAGTATAAACTTGGAAATATTTACACCGCTATCTGTATAAACATGGAAATATCTCCATTGCTATCTCTATAAACATCGAAATACCTACACCGCCATCTGTATAAACATGGGAATACTTACAAAGTTATCTGTATAAACATGGAAATATCTACACCGCCATCTGTATAAACATGGAAATATCTACACAGCCATGTGTACATACAGGGAAATATCTACACCGCTCTCTATATAAACGTGGAAATAACTACACCGCTACCTCTATATACATGGTAATATCTACACCGCCATCTACATATCCATAGAAATATCTGCGCCACCATCTGTATAAACATGGAAATATCTGCACGGTCATCTGTGTATAGATGGAAAGATCAACACCGCCATCTGTACAAACATGGAAATATCTGCACCGCTATCTGTATAAACATGCAATTATCTACACCGCGGTCTGTATAAACATGGAAATATCTACACCACTATCTGTATAAACATGGAAATATATACACCGCTATCTCTATAAACATGGAAATATCTACACCGTGATCTGTATAAACATGGAAATATTTACACCGCTATCTGTATAAACATGGAAATTTCTACACCGTTATCTGTATAAATATGGAAATATCTACACCGCTATCTCTATAAACATGGAAATATCTACACCGCCATCTGTATAAACATGGAAATACCTGTACAGTCATCTGTGTTAACATGGAAATATGTACACCACCATCTGTATAAACATGGAAATATCTACAATGCCATCTGTATACACATGGAAATACCTACACGGCAATCTGTGTATAGATGGAAACATCAACACCGCCATCTGTACAAACAGGGAAATATCTACAGTGCTATCTCTATTAACATGGAAATATCTACAGTGCGGTCTGTATAAACATGGAAATATCTACACTGGTATCTGTATAAACATGGAAATATCTATACCACGATCTGTATAAACATGGAAATATATACACAGCTATCTGTATAAACATGGAAATATCTGCACCGTTATCTCTATAAACAAGGAAATATCTACAAAGCCATCTGTATAAACATGGAAATACCTACACAGACATGTGAAGGAACATGGAAATATCTACACTGCCATCTGTATAAAAATAGAAATATGTACACAGCCCTCTGTATAAATATGGAAATATCTGCATAGGCATCTGTATAAACATGGAAATATCTGAACCGCTATCTGTATAAACATGGAAATACCTACACCGCTGTCTCTATAAACATGGAAATATGTACACCACAATGTGTATAAACATGGAAATATCCCCACTGCTGTCTGTATAAACATGGAAATGTCTCCACCATTATCTGTATAAACATGGAAATATCTACAGCACCATCTCTATAAACATTGAAATATCTGCACTGCCATCTGTAAAAACATGGAAATATCTACAAAGTCATCTGAATAAACATGGAAATATCTACACCACCATCTGTATAAACATGGAAATAGCTACAATACCATCTGTATACAGTTGGAAATATCTACTCAGACATCTGTATAAACATGGAAATATCTGCACCACCATCTGTATAAACATGGAAATATCTACACTGCCATCTGTAGAAAGATGGAAATATCTTCACCGCTATCTCTGTAAATATGGAAATATCTACACCACCATCTCTATGAACATGAAAATATCTACACTGCCATCTCCATAAAGATGGAAGTATCTACTCCACCATGTGTATAAACACGGAAATATCTACACCACCATCTGTGTAAACATGGAAATATCTACATCGCTATCTGTATAAACATGGAAATAACTACACCGCCATCTGCATGTCCATGGAAATATCTACGCCGCCATCTGTATATATATGGAAATATCTACACGGCCATCTGTGTATAGATGGAAATATCAACACCGCCATCTGTAAAAACATGGAAATATCTACACCGCTATCTCTATAAACATGGAAATATGTACACTGCCATTTGTAAAAACAAGGAAATACCTATACAGTCATCTGTATAAACATGGAAATATCTGCAATGCCATCTGTATACACATGGAAATATCTACACAGCCATCTGTATAAACATGGAAATATCTACACTGCTATCTCTATAAACATGGAAATATCTACACCGCCATATGTGTGAATAAGGAAATATCTACAATGCCATCTGTATAAAGATATAAATATCTGCACCACGAGCTGTATAAACATGGAAATATCTACACCGCTATGTCTATAAACATGGAAATACCTACACCGCTATCTGTATAAACCTGGAAATATCTGCACTGTCATCTTTATAAACCTGGAAATAACTACAGACAACTCTGTATAAACATGGAAATATCGGCACAGCCATCTGTATAAACATGGAAATATCTACAACGCCATCTGTATAAACATGGAAATATCTACACCGATATGTGTATTAACGTGGAAATATCTCCATTGCTATCTGTATAAACATGGACAAATGTACACCGCAATATGTATAAACATGAAAATATCTACACTTCTATCTCTATAAACATGGAAATATCTACACTGCCATCTGTACAAACATGGAAATATCTACACACTCATCTGTAGAAACATGGAAATATCTACACCGCTATCTCTATAAACATGGAAATAACTACAGCGCTATCTCTATAAACATGGAAATATCTACACCGCTATCTCCATCAACATGGAAATATACACACCGCCATCTCTTTAAACATGGAGGTATCTACAACACCATCTACATAAACAAGAAAATATCTACACTGCCATCTCTATAAACATGGAAATATCTACACCGCCATCTCTATAAACATGGAAATATCTACACTGCCATTTGTAGAAAGACTGAAATATCTACACCGCCATCTGTATAAACGTGGAAATATCTACACCGCTATCTGTATAAACATGGAAATATCTACACCGCAATCTGTATAAACATGGAAATATCTACACCGCTCTCTGTATAAATATGAAATATCTAAACCGCTATCTCTATAAAAGTGGAAATATCTACACTGCTATCTGTATAAACATGGAAATATCCTCACTGCTATCTCTATGAACATTGATATATCTACACCGCTATATCTATAAACATGGAAATATCTACACCGCCATCTCTATAAACATGGAAATATCTACACCGTCATCTCTATAAACATGGAAATATCTACACCGCTATCTGTATAAACATGGAAATATCTACACCGCGATCTGTATAAACATGGAAATATCTACACCGCGATCTGTATAAACATGGAAATATCTAAACCGCTATCTGTGTAAACATGGAAATATCTACACAGCTATCTCTATAAACATGGAAATATCTACACCGCCATCTGCATAAACATGGAAAAACCTACAAAGTCATCTGTATAAACATGGAAATATCTACACAGCCATCTGTATAAACATGGAAATATCTACACAGCCATCTGTATCAACCTGGAAATATCTGCACTGTCATCTATATAAACATGGAGATATCTACAGACAACTCTGTATAAACATAGAAATATCAGCACAGCGATCTGTATAAACATGGAAATATCTGCAACACTATCTGTATAAACATGGAAATATCTACACCGCTATGTGTATTAACGTGGAAATATCTCCATTGCTATCTGTATAAACATGGACAAATCTCCACCGCAATATGTATAAACATGAAAATATCTACACTTCTATCTCTATAAACATGGAAATATCTACACTGCCATCTGTACAAACATGGAAATATCTACACAGTCATCTGTAGAAACATGGAAATATCTACACCGCTATCTCTATAAACAGGGAAATAACTACAGCGCTATCTCTATAAACATGGAAATATCTACACCGCTATCTCTATAAACATGGAAATATCTACACCGCTATCTCCATCAACATGGAAATATACACACCGCCATCTCTTTAAACATGGAGGTATCTACAACGCCATCTACATAAACAAGAAAATATCTACACTGCCATCTATATAAACATGGAAATATCTACACCGCCATCTCTATAAACATGGAAATATCTAGACTGCCATTTCTAGAAAGATGGAAATATCTACACCGCCATCTGTATAAACGTGGAAATATCTACACCGCTATCTGTATAAACATGGAAATATCTACACCGTGATTAGTATAAACATGGAAATATCTACAAAGCTATCTGTATAAACATGGAAATATCTCCACTGCTATCTCTATAAACATCGAAATATCTACACCGCCATCTGTATAAACATGGAAATACTTACCAATTTATCTGTATAAACATGGACATATCTACACCGCCATCTGTGTAAACATGGAAATATCTACAAAGCCACGTGTATATACATAGACATATCTACACAGCTATCTATATAAACATGGAAATAACTGCACCGCTATTTGTTTAAACATGGACATATCTCCACTGCTATATCTATAAACATCGAAATATCTACACCGCCATCTGTATAAACATGGAAATACTTACAAAGTTATCTGTATAAACATGGAAATATCTACACCGCCATCTGTATAAACATGGAAATATCTACACAGCCATGTGTACATACAGGGAAATATCTACACCGCTCTCTATATAAACATGGAAATAACTACACCGCTATCTGTATATACATGGTAATATCTACACCGCCATCTACATATCCATAGAAATATCTGCGCCACCATCTGTATAAACATGGAAATATCTGCACTGTCATCTGTGTATAGATGGAAAGATCAACACCGCCATCTGTACAAACATGGAAATATCTGCACCGCTATCTGTATAAACATGCAATTATCTACACCGCGGTCTGTATAAACATGGAAATATCTACACCACTATCTGTATAAACATGGAAATATATACACCGCTATCTCTATAAACATGGAAATATCTACACCGTGATCTGTATAAACATGGAAATATTTACACCGCTATCTGTATAAACATGGAAATTTCTACACCGTTATCTGTATAAATATGGAAATATCTACACCGCTATCTCTATAAACATGGAAATATCTACACCGCCATCTGTATAAACATGGAAATACCTATACAGTCATCTGTGTAAACATGGAAATATGTACACCACCATCTGTATAAACATGGAAATATCTACAATGCCATCTGTATACACATGGAAATACCTACACGGCAATCTGTGTATAGATGGAAACATCAACACCGCCATCTGTACAAACAGGGAAATATCTACACTGCTATCTCTATTAACATGGAAATATCTACAGTGCGGTCTGTATAAACATGGAAATATCTACACTGGTATCTGTATAAACATGGAAATATCTATACCACGATCTGTATAAACATGGAAATATATACACCGCTATCTGTATAAACATGGAAATATATGCACCGTTATCTCTATAAACAAGGAAATATCTACAAAGCCATCTGTATAAACATGGAAATACCTACACAGACATGTGAAGGAACATGGAAATATCTACACTGCCATCTGTATAAACATAGAAATATCTACACAGCCCTCTGTATAAATATGGAAATATCTGCATAGGCATCTGTATAAACATGGAAATATCTGAACCGCTATCTGTATAAACATGGAAATACCTACACCGCTGTCTCTATAAACATGGAAATATGTACACCACAATGTGTATAAACAGGGAAATATCCCCACTGCTGTCTGTATAAACATGGAAATGTCTCCACCATTATCTGTATAAACATTGAAATATCTACAGCAACATCTCTATAAACATTGAAATATCTGCACTGCCATCTGTAAAAACATGGAAATATCTACAAAGTCATCTGAATAAACATGGAAATATCTACACCACCATCTGTATAAACATGGAAATAGCTACAATACCATCTGTATACAGTTGGAAATATCTACTCAGACATCTGTATAAATATGGAAATATCTGCACCGCCATCTGTATAAACATGGAAATATCTACACTGCCATCTGTAGAAAGATGGAAATATCTTCACCGCTATCTCTGTAAATATGGAAATATCTACACCACCATCTCTATGAACATGAAAATATCTACACTGCCATCTCCATAAAGATGGAAGTATCTACTCCACCATGTGTATAAACACGGAAATATCTACACCACCATCTGTGTAAACATGGAAATATCTACATCGCTATCTGTATAAACATGGAAATAACTACACCGCCATCTGCATGTCCATGGAAATATCTACGCCGCCATCTGTATACATATGGAAATATCTACACGGCCATCTGTGTATAGATGGAAATATCAACACCGCCATCTGTAAAAACATGGAAATATCTACACCGCTATCTCTATAAACATGGAAATATGTACACTGCCATCTGTAAAAACAAGGAAATACCTATACACTCATCTGTATAAGCATGGAAATATCTACAATGCCATCTGTATACACATGGAAATATCTACACAGCCATCTGTATAAACATGGAAATATCTACACTGCTATCTCTATAAACATGGAAATATCTACACCGCCATCTGTGTGAATAAGGAAATATCTACAATGCCATCTGTATAAAGATATAAATATCTGCACCGCGAGCTGTATAAACATGGAAATATCTACACCGCTATGTCTATAAACATGGAAATATCTACACGGCGATCTGAATAAACATGGAAATATCTACAACGCTATCTGTATAAACATGGAAATATCTACACCGCTATGTGTATTAACGTGGAAATATCTCCATTGCTATCTGTATAAACATGGACAAATCTCCACCGCAATATGTATAAACATGAAAATATCTACACTTCTATCTCTATAAACATGGAAATATCTACACTGCCATCTGTACAAACATGGAAATATCTACACAGTCATCTGTAGAAACATGGAAATATCTACACCGCTATCTCTATAAACATGAAATAACTACACCGCTATCTCTATAAACATGGAAATATCTACACCGCTATCTCCATCAACATGGAAATATACACACCGCCATCTCTTTAAACATGGAGGTATCTACAACGCCATCTACATAAACAAGAAAATATATACACTGCCATCTGTATAAACATGGAAATATCTACACCGCCATCTCTATAAACGTGGAAATATCTACACCGCTGTCTGTATAAACATGGAAATATCTACACCGCAATCTGTATAAACATGGAAATATCTACACCACTCTCTGTATAAATATGAAATATATAATCCGCTATCTCTATAAAAGTGGAAATATCTACACTGCTATCTGTATAAACATGGAAATATCCTCACTGCTATCTCTATGAACATTGATATATCTACACCGCTATCTCTATAAACATGGATATATCTACAACACCATCTCTATAAACATGGAAATATCTACACCGTCATCTGTATAAACATGGAAATATCTACACCGCTATCTGTATAAACATGGAAATATCTACACCGCAATCTGTATAAACATGGAAATATCTACACCGCGATCTGTATAAACATGGAAATATCTAAACCGCTATCTGTGTAAACATGGAAATATCTACACAGCTATCTCTATAAACATGGAGATATCTACACCGCCATCTGTATAAACATGGAAATACCTGCAAAGTCATCTCTATAAACATGGAAATATCTACACAGCCATCTGTATAAACATGGAAATATCTACACAGCCATCTGTATAAACCTGGAAATATCTGCACTATCATCTATATAAACATGGAAATATCTACAGAGAACTCTGTATAAATATGGAAATATCGGCACAGCCATCTGTATAAACATGGAAATATCTACAACGCCATCTGTATAAACATGGAAATATCTACACCGCTATGTGTAATAACGTGGAAATATTTCCATTGCTATCTGTATAAACATTGACAAATCTCCACCGCAATATGTATAAACATGAAAATATCTACACTTCTATCTCTATAAACATGGAAATATCTACACTGCCATCTGTACAAACATGGAAATATCTACACAGTCATCTGTAGAAACATGGAAATATCTACACCGCTATCTCTCTAAACAGGGAAATAACTACAGCCCTATCTCTATAAACATGGAAATATCTACACCGCTATCTCCATCAACATGGAAATATACACACCGCCATCTCTTTAAACATGGGGGTATCTACAACGCCATCTACATAAACAAGAAAATATCTACACTGCCATCTCTATAAACATGGAAATATCTACACCGCCATCTCTATAAACATGGAAATATCTACACTGCCATTTGTAGAAAGACTGAAATATCTACACCGCCATCTGTATAAACGTGGAAGTATCTACACCGCTATCTGTATAAACATGGAAATATCTACACCGCAATCTGTATAAACATGGAAATATCTACACCGCTCTCTGTATAAATATGAAATATCTAAACCGCTATCTCTATAAAAGTGGAAATATCTACACTGCTATCTGTATAAACATGGAAATATCCTCACTGCTATCTCTATGAACATTGATATATCTACACCGCTATATCTATAAACATGGAAATATCTACACCGCCATCTCTATAAACATGGAAATATCTACACCGTCATCTCTATAAACATGGAAATATCTACACCGCTATCTGTATAAACATGGAAATATCTACACCGCGATCTGTATAAACATGGAAATATCTACACCGCGATCTGTATAAACATGGAAATATCTAAACCGCTATCTGTGTAAACATGGAAATATCTACACAGCTATCTCTATAAACATGGAAATATCTACACCGCCATCTGCATAAACATGGCAAAACCTACAAAGTCATCTGTATAAACATGGAAATATCTACACAGCCATCTGTATAAACATGGAAATATCTACACAGCCATCTGTATCAACCTGGAAATATCTGCACTGTCATCTATATAAACATGGAGATATCTACAGACAACTCTGTATAAACATAGAAATATCGGCACAGCCATCTGCATAAACATGGAAATATCTGCAACAATATGTGTATAAACATGGAAATATCTACACCGCTATGTGTATTAACGTGGAAATATCTCCATTGCTATCTGTATAAACATGGACAAATCTCCACCGCAATATGTATAAACATGAAAATATCTACACTTCTATCTCTATAAACATGGAAATATCTACACTGCCATCTGTACAAACATGGAAATATCTACACAGTCATCTGTAGAAACATGGAAATATCTGCACCGCTATCTCTATAAACAGGGAAATAACTACAGCGCTATCTCTATAAACATGGAAATATCTACACCGCTATCTCCATCAACATGGAAATATACACACCGCCATCTCTTTAAACATGGAGGTATCTACAACGCCATCTACATAAACAAGAAAATATCTACACTGCCATCTCTATAAACATGGAAATATCTACACCGCCATCTCTATAAACATGGAAATATCTACACTGCCATTTGTAGAAAGACTGAAATATCTACACCGCCATCTGTATAAACGTGGAAATATCTACACCGCTATCTGTATAAACATGGAAATATCTACACCACAATCTGTATAAACATGGAAATATCTACACCGCTCTCTGTATAAATATGAAATATCTAAACCGCTATCTCTATAAAAGTGGAAATATCTACACTGCTATCTGTATAAACATGGAAATATCCTCACTGCTATCTCTATGAACATTGATATATCTACACCGCTATATCTATAAACATGGAAATATCTACACCGCCATCTCTATAAACATGGAAATATCTACACCGTCATCTCTATAAACATGGAAATATCTACACCGCTATCTGTATAAACATGGAAATATCTACACCGCGATCTGTATAAACATGGAAATATCTACACCGCCATCTGTATGAACATGGAAATATCTAAACCGCTATCTGTGTAAACATGGAAATATCTACACAGCTATCTCTATAAACATGGAAATATCTACACCGCCATCTGCATAAACATGGAAAAACCTACAAAGTCATCTGTATAAACATGGAAATATCTACACAGCCATCTGTATAAACATGGAAATATCTACACAGCCATCTGTATCAACCTGGAAATATCTGCACTGTCATCTATATAAACATGGAGATATCTACAGACAACTCTGTATAAACATAGAAATATCGGCACAGCGATCTGTATAAACATGGAAATATCTGCAACACTATGTGTATAAACATGGAAATATCTACACCGCTATGTGTATTAACGTGGAAATATCTCCATTGCTATCTGTATAAACATGGACAAATCTCCACCGCAATATGTATAAACATGAAAATATCTACACTTCTATCTCTATAAACATGGAAATATCTACACTGCCATCTGTACAAACATGGAAATATCTACACAGTCATCTGTAGAAACATGGAAATATCTACACCGCTATCTCTATAAACAGGGAAATAACTACAGGGCTATCTCTATAAACATGGAAATATCTACACCGCTATCTCCATCAACATGGAAATATACACACCGCCATCTCTTTAAACATGGAGGTATCTACAACGCCATCTACATAAACAAGAAAATATCTACACTGCCATCTCTATAAACATCGAAATATCTACACCGCCATCTCTATAAACATGGAAATATCTACACTGCCATTTGTAGAAAGATGGAAATATCTACACCGCCATCTGTATAAACGTGGAAATATCTACACCGCTATCTGTATAAACATGGAAATATCTACACCGCAATCTGTATAAACATGGAAATATCTACACCGCTCTCTGTATAAATATGAAATATCTAAACCGCTATCTCTATAAAAGTGGAAATATCTACACTGCTATCTGTATAAACATGGAAATATCCTCACTGCTATCTCTATGAACATTGATATATCTACACCGCTATCTCTATAAACATGGAAATATCTACACCGCCATCTCTATAAACATGGAAATATCTACACCATCATCTCTATAAACATGGAAATATCTACACCGCTATCTGTATAAACATGGAAATATCTACACCGCGATCTGTATAAACATGGAAATATCTACACCGCGATCTGTATAAACATGGAAATATCTAAAACGCGATCTGTGTAAACATGGAAATATCTACACAGCTATATCTATAAACATGGAAATATCTACACCGCCATCTGTATAAACATGGAAAAACCTACAAAGTCATCTGTATAAACATAGAAATATCGGCACAGCCATCTGTATAAACATGGAAATATCTACAACGCTATCTGTATAAACATGGAAATATCTACACCGCTATGTGTATTAACGTGTAAATATCTCCATTGCTATCTGTATAAACATGGACAAATCTCCACCGCAATATGTATAAACATGAAAATATCTACACTTCTATCTCTATAAACATGGAAATATCTACACTGCCATCTGTACAAACATGGAAATATCTACACAGTCATCTGTAGAAACATGGAAATATCTACACCGCTATCTCTATAAACATGGAAATAACTACACCGCTATCTCTATAAACATGGAAATATCTACACCGCTATCTCCATCAACATGGAAATATACACACCGCCATCTCTTTAAACATGGAGGTATCTACAACGCCATCTACATAAACAAGAAAATATCTACACTGCCATCTATATAAACATGGAAATATCTACACCGCCATCTCTATAAACATGGAAATATCTAGACTGCCATTTCTAGAAAGATGGAAATATCTACACCGCCATCTGTATAAACGTGGAAATATCTACACCGCTATCTGTATAAACATGGAAATATCTACACCGTGATTAGTATAAACATGGAAATATCTACAAAGCTATCTGTATAAACATGGAAATATCTCCACTGCTATCTCTATAAACATCGAAATATCTACACCGCCATCTGTATAAACATGGAAATACTTACCAATTTATCTGTATAAACATGGAAATATCTACACCGCCATCTGTGTAAACATGGAAATATCTACAAAGCCACGTGTATATACATAGACATATCTACACAGCTATCTATATAAACATGGAAATAACTGCACCGCTATTTGTTTAAACATGGACATATCTCCACGGCTATATCTATAAACATCGAAATATCTACACCGCCATCTGTATAAACATGGAAATACTTACAAAGTTATCTGTATAAACATGGAAATATCTACACCGCCATCTGTATAAACATGGAAATATCTACACAGCCATGTGTACATACAGGGAAATATCTACACCGCTCTCTATATAAACATGGAAATAACTACACCGCTATCTGTATATACATGGTAATATCTACACCGCCATCTACATATCCATAGAAATATCTGCGCCACCATCTGTATAAACATGGAAATATCTGCACTGTCATCTGTGTATAGATGGAAAGATCAACACCGCCATCTGTACAAACATGGAAATATCTGCACCGCTATCTGTATAAACATGCAATTATCTACACCGCGGTCTGTATAAACATGGAAATATCTACACCACTATCTGTATAAACATGGAAATATATACACCGCTATCTCTATAAACATGGAAATATCTACACCGTGATCTGTATAAACATGGAAATATTTACACCGCTATCTGTATAAACATGGAAATTTCTACACCGTTATCTGTATAAATATGGAAATATCTACACCGCTATCTCTATAAACATGGAAATATCTACACCGCCATCTGTATAAACATGGAAATACCTATACAGTCATCTGTGTAAACATGGAAATATGTACACCACCATCTGTATAAACATGGAAATATCTACAATGCCATCTGTATACACATGGAAATACCTACACGGCAATCTGTGTATAGATGGAAACATCAACACCGCCATCTGTACAAACAGGGAAATATCTACACTGCTCTCTCTATTAACATGGAAATATCTACAGTGCGGTCTGTATAAACATGGAAATATCTTCACTGGTATCTGTATAAACATGGAAATATCTATACCACGATCTGTATAAACATGGAAATATATACACCGCTATCTGTATAAACATGGAAATATCTGCACCGTTATCTCTATAAACAAGGAAATATCTACAAAGCCATCTGTATAAACATGGAAATACCTACACAGACATGTGAAGGAACATGGAAATATCTACACTGCCATCTGTATAAACATAGAAATATCTACACAGCCCTCTGTATAAATATGGAAATATCTGCATAGGCATCTGTATAAACATGGAAATATCTGAACCGCTATCTGTATAAACATGGAAATACCTACACCGCTGTCTCTATAAACATGGAAATATGTACAACACAATGTGTATAAACAGGGAAATATCCCCACTGCTGTCTGTATAAACATGGAAATGTCTCCACCATTAACTGTATAAACATGGAAATATCTACAGCACCATCTCTATAAACATTGAAATATCTGCACTGCCATCTGTAAAAACATGGAAATATCTACAAAGTCATCTGAATAAACATGGAAATATCTACACCACCATCTGTATAAACATGGAAATAGCTACAATACCATCTGTATACAGTTGGAAATATCTACTCAGACATCTGTATAAATATGGAAATATCTGCACCGCTATCTGTATAAACATGGAAATATCTACACTGCCATCTGTAGAAAGATGGAAATATCTTCACCGCTATCTCTGTAAATATGGAAATATCTACACCACCATCTCTATGAACATGAAAATATCTACACTGCCATCTCCATAAAGATGGAAGTATCTACTCCACCATGTGTATAAACACGGAAATATCTACACCACCATCTGTGTAAACATGGAAATATCTACATCGCTATCTGTATAAACATGGAAATAACTACACCGCCATCTGCATGTCCATGGAAATATCTACGCCGCCATCTGTATACATATGGAAATATCTACACGGCCATCTGTGTATAGATGGAAATATCAACACCGCCATCTGTAAAAACATGGAAATATCTACACCGCTATCTCTATAAACATGGAAATATGTACACTGCCATCTGTAAAAACAAGGAAATACCTATACAGTCATCTGTATAAGCATGGAAATATCTACAATGCCATCTGTATACACATGGAAATATCTACACAGCCATCTGTATAAACATGGAAATATCTACACTGCTATCTCTATAAACATGGAAATATCTACACCGCCATCTGTGTGAATAAGGAAATATCTACAATGCCATCTGTATAAAGATATAAATATCTGCACCGCGAGCTGTATAAACATGGAAATATCTACACCGCTATGTCTATAAACATGGAAATACCTACACCGCTATCTCTATAAACATGGAAATATCTACACCGCTATCTGAATAAACATGGAAATATCTACACCGCTATCTGTATAAACATGGAAATATCTACACCGCGATCTGAATAAACATGGAAATATCTACAACGCTATCTGTATAAACATGGAAATATCTACACCGCTATGTGTATTAACGTGGAAATATCTCCATTGCTATCTGTATAAACATGGACAAATCTCCACCGCAATATGTATAAACATGAAAATATCTACACTTCTATCTCTATAAACATGGAAATATCTACACTGCCATCTGTACAAACATGGAAATATCTACACAGTCATCTGTAGAAACATGGAAATATCTACACCGCTATCTCTATAAACATGAAATAACTACACCGCTATCTCTATAAACATGGAAATATCTACACCGCTATCTCCATCAACATGGAAATATACACACCGCCATCTCTTTAAACATGGAGGTATCTACAACGCCATCTACATAAACAAGAAAATATATACACTGCCATCTGTATAAACATGGAAATATCTACACCGCCATCTCTATAAACGTGGAAATATCTACACCGCTGTCTGTATAAACATGGAAATATCTACACCGCAATCTGTATAAACATGGAAATATCTACACCACTCTCTGTATAAATATGAAATATCTAATCCGCTATCTCTATAAAAGTGGAAATATCTACACTGCTATCTGTATAAACAAGGAAATATCCTCACTGCTATCTCTATGAACATTGATATATCTACACCGCTATCTCTATAAACATGGATATATCTACAACACCATCTCTATAAACATGGAAATATCTACACCGTCATCTGTATAAACATGGAAATATCTACACCGCTATCTGTATAAACATGGAAATATCTACACCGCAATCTGTATAAACATGGAAATATCTACACCGCGATCTGTATAAACATGGAAATATCTAAACCGCTATCTGTGTAAACATGGAAATATCTACAAAGCTATCTCTATAAACATGGAGATATCTACACCGCCATCTGTATAAACATGGAAATACCTGCAAAGTCATCTGTATAAACATGGAAATATCTACACAGCCATCTGTATAAACATGGAAATATCTACACAGCCATCTGTATAAACCTGGAAATATCTGCACTGTCATCTATATAAACATGGAAATATCTACAGAGAACTCTGTATAAACATGGAAATATCGGCACAGCCATCTGTATAAACATGGAAATATCTACAACGCCATCTGTATAAACATGGAAATATCTACACCGCTATGTGTAATAACGTGGAAATATCTCCATTGCTATCTGTATAAACATTGACAAATCTCCACCGCAATATGTATAAACATGAAAATATCTACACTTCTATCTCTATAAACATGGAAATATCTACACTGCCATCTGTACAAACATGGAAATATCTACACAGTCATCTGTAGAAACATGGAAATATCTACACCGCTATCTCTCTAAACAGGGAAATAACTACAGCCCTATCTCTATAAACATGGAAATATCTACACCGCTATCTCCATCAACATGGAAATATACACACCGCCATCTCTTTAAACATGGGGGTATCTACAACGCCATCTACATAAACAAGAAAATATCTACACTGCCATCTCTATAAACATGGAAATATCTACACCGCCATCTCTATAAACATGGAAATATCTACACTGCCATTTGTAGAAAGACTGAAATATCTACACCGCCATCTGTATAAACGTGGAAATATCTACACCGCTATCTGTATAAACATGGAAATATCTACACCGCAATCTGTATAAACATGGAAATATCTACACCGCTCTCTGTATAAATATGAAATATCTAAACCGCTATCTCTATAAAAGTGGAAATATCTACACTGCTATCTGTATAAACATGGAAATATCCTCACTGCTATCTCTATGAACATTGATATATCTACACCGCTATATCTATAAACATGGAAATATCTACACCGCCATCTCTATAAACATGGAAATATCTACACCGTCATCTCTATAAACATGGAAATATCTACACCGCTATCTGTATAAACATGGAAATATCTACACCGCGATCTGTATAAACATGGAAATATCTACACCGCGATCTGTATAAACATGGAAATATCTAAACCGCTATCTGTGTAAACATGGAAATATCTACACAGCTATCTCTATAAACATGGAAATATCTACACCGCCATCTGCATAAACATGGAAAAACCTACAAAGTCATCTGTATAAACATGGAAATATCTACACAGCCATCTGTATAAACATGGAAATATCTACACAGCCATCTGTATCAACCTGGAAATATCTGCACTGTCATCTATATAAACATGGAGATAACTACAGTCAACTCTGTATAAACATAGAAATATCGGCACAGCCATCTGTATAAACATGGAAATATCTGCAACACTATGTGTATAAACATGGAAATATCTACACCGCTATGTGTATTAACGTGGAAATATCTCCATTGCTATCTGTATAAACATGGACAAATCTCCACCGCAATATGTATAAACATGAAAATATCTACACTTCTATCTCTATAAACATGGAAATATCTACACTGCCATCTGTACAAACATGGAAATATCTACACAGTCATCTGTAGAAACATGGAAATATCTGCACCGCTATCTCTATAAACAGGGAAATAACTACAGCGCTATCTCTATAAACATGGAAATATCTACACCGCTATCTCCATCAACATGGAAATATACACACCGCCATCTCTTTAAACATGGAGGTATCTACAATGCCATCTACATAAACAAGAAAATATCTACACTGCCATCTCTATAAACATCGAAATATCTACACCGCCATCTCTATAAACATGGAAATATCTACACTGCCATTTGTAGAAAGATGGAAATATCTACACCGCCATCTGTATAAACGTGGAAATATCTACACCGCTATCTGTATAAACATGGAAATATCTACACCGCAATCTGTATAAACATGGAAATATCTACACCGCTCTCTGTATAAATATGAAATATCTAAACCGCTATCTCTATAAAAGTGGAAATATCTACACTGCTATCTGTATAAACATGGAAATATCCTCACTGCTATCTCTATGAACATTGATATATCTACACCGCTATCTCTATAAACATGGAAATATCTACACCGCCATCTCTATAAACATGGAAATATCTACACCATCATCTCTATAAACATGGAAATATCTACACCGCCATCTCTATATACATGGAAATATCTACACCGCCATCTGTATAAACATGGAAATATCTACACCGCGATCTGTATAAACATGGAAATATCTAAACCGCTATCTGTCTAAACATGGAAATATCTACACAGCTATCTCTATAAACATGGAAATATCTACACCGCCATCTGTATAAACATGGAAAAACCTACTAAGTCATCTGTATAAACATGGAAATATCTACACAGCCATCTGTATAAACATGGAAATATCTACACAGCCATCTGTATCAACCTGGAAATATCTGCACTGTCATCTATATAAACATGGAGATATCTACAGACAACTCTGTATAAACATGGAAATATCGGCACAGCCATCTGAATAAACATGGAAATATCTACAACGCTATCTGTATAAACATGGAAATATCTACACCGCTATGTGTATTAACGTGGAAATATCTCCATTGCTATCTGTATAAACATGGACAAATCTCCCCCGCAATATGTATAAACATGAGAATATCTACACTTCTATCTCTATAAACATGGAAATATCTACACTGCCATCTGTACAAACATGGAAATATCTACACAGTCATCTGTAGAAACATGGAAATATCTACACCGCTATCTCTATAAACATGGAAATAACTACAGCGCTATCTCTATAAACATGGAAATATCTACACCGCTATCTCCATCAACATGGAAATATACACACCGCCATCTCTTTAAACATGGAGGTATCTACAACGCCATCTACATAAACAAGAAAATATCTACACTGCCATCTATATAAACATGGAAATACCTACACCGCCATCTCTATAAACATGGAAATATCTACACTGCCATTTCTAGAAAGATGGAAATATCTACACCGCCATCTGTATAAACGTGGAAATATCTACACCGCTATCTGTATAAACATGGAAATATCTACACCGTGATTAGTATAAACATGGAAATATCTACAAAGCTATCTGTATAAACATGGAAATATCTCCACTGCTATCTCTATAAACATCGAAATATCTACACCGCCATCTGTATAAACATGGAAATACTTACCAATTTATCTGTATAAACATGGAAATATCTACACCGCCATCTGTGTAAACATGGAAATATCTACAAAGCCACGTGTATATACATAGACATATCTACACCGCTATCTATATAAACATGGAAATAACTGCACCGCTATTTGTTTAAACATGGACATATCTCCACTGCTATATCTATAAACATCGAAATATCTACACCGCCATCTGTATAAACATGGAAATACTTACAAAGTTATCTGTATAAACATGGAAATATCTACACCGCCATCTGTATAAACATGGAAATATCTACACAGCCATGTGTACATACAGGGAAATATCTACACCGCTCTCTATATAAACATGGAAATAACTACACCGCTATCTGTATATACATGGTAATATCTACACCGCCATCTACATATCCATAGAAATATCTGCGCCACCATCTGTACAAACATGGAAATATCTGCACGGTCATCTGTGTATAGATGGAAAGATCAACACCGCCATCTGTACAAACATGGAAATATCTGCACCGCTATCTGTATAAACATGCAATTATCTACACCGCGGTCTGTATAAACATGGAAATATCTACACCACTATCTGTATAAACATGGAAATATATACACCGCTATCTCTATAAACATGGAAATATCTACACCGTGATCTGTATAAACATGGAAATATTTACACCGCTATCTGTATAAACATGGAAATTTCTACACCGTTATCTGTATAAATATGGAAATATCTACACCGCTATCTCTATAAACATGGAAATATCTACACCGCCATCTGTATAAACATGGAAATACCTATACAATCATCTGTGTAAACATGGAAATATGTACACCACCATCTGTATAAACATGGAAATATCTACAATTCCATCTGTATACACATGGAAATACCTACACGGCAATCTGTGTATAGATGGAAACATCAACACCGCCATCTGTACAAACAGGGAAATATCTACACTGCTATCTCTATTAACATGGAAATATCTACAGTGCGGTCTGTATAAACATGGAAATATCTACACTGGTATCTGTATAAACATGGAAATATCTATACCACGATATGTATAAACATGGAAATATATACACCGCTATCTGTATAAACATGGAAATATCTGCACCGTTATCTCTATAAACAAGGAAATATCTACAAAGCCATCTGTATAAACATGGAAATACCTACACAGACATGTGAAGGAACATGGAAATATCTACACTGCCATCTGTATAAACATAGAAATATCTACACAGCCCTCTGTATAAATATGGAAATATCTGCATAGGCATCTGTATAAACATGGAAATATCTGAACCGCTATCTGTATAAACATGGAAATACCTACACCGCTGTCTCTATAAACATGGAAATATGTACACCACAATGTGTATAAACATGGAAATATCCCCACTGCTGTCTGTATAAACATGGAAATGTCTCCACCATTATCTGTATAAACATGGAAATATCTACAGCACCATCTCTATAAACATTGAAATATCTGCACTGCCATCTGTAAAAACATGGAAATATCTACAAAGTCATCTGAATAAACATGGAAATATCTACACCACCATCTGTATAAACATGGAAATAGCTACAATACCATCTGTATACAGTTGGAAATATCTACTAAGACATCTGTATAAATATGGAAATATCTGCACCGCCATCTGTATAAACATGGAAATATCTACACTGCCATCTGTAGAAAGATGGATATATCTTCACCGCTATCTCTGTAAATATGGAAATATCTACACCACCATCTCTATGAACATGAAAATATCTACACTGCCATCTCCAGAAAGATGGAAGTATCTACTCCACCATGTGTATAAACACGGAAATATCTACACCACCATCTGTGTAAACATGGAAATATCTACATCGCTATCTGTATAAACATGGAAATAACTACACCGCAATCTGCATGTCCATGGAAATATCTACGCCGCCATCTGTATACATATGGAAATATCTACACGGCCATCTGTGTATAGATGGAAATATCAACAGCGCCATCTGTAAAAACATGGAAATATCTACACCGCTATCTCTATAAACATGGAAATATGTACACTGCCATCTGTAAAAACAAGGAAATACCTATACAGTCATCTGTATAAACATGGAAATATCTACAATGCCATCTGTATACACATGGAAATATCTACACAGCCATCTGTATAAACATGGAAATATCTACACTGCTATCTCTATAAACATGGAAATATCTACACCGCCATCTGTGTGAATAAGGAAATATCTACAATGCCATCTGTATAAAGATATAAATATCTGCACCGCGAGCTGTATAAACATGGAAATATCTACACCGCTATGTCTATAAACATGGAAATACCTACACCGCTATCTCTATAAACATGGAAATATCTACACCGCTATCTGTATAAACATGGAAATATCTACACCGCTATCTGTATAAACATGGAAATATCTACACCGCGATCTGAATAAACATGGAAATATCTACAACGCTATCTGTATAAACATGGAAATATCTACACCGCTATGTGTATTAACGTGGAAATATCTCCATTGCTATCTGTATAAACATGGACAAATCTCCACCGCAATATGTATAAACATGAAAATATCTACACTTCTATCTCTATAAACATGGAAATATCTACACTGCCATCTGTACAAACATGGAAATATCTACACAGTCATCTGTGGAAACATGGAAATATCTACTCCGATATCTCTATAAACATGGAAATAACTACACCGCTATCTCTATAAACATGGAAATATCTACACCGCTATCTCCATCAACATGGAAATATACACACCGCCATCTCTTTAAACATGGAGGTATCTACAACGCCATCTACATAAACAAGAAAATATATACACTGCCATCTATATAAACATGGAAATATCTACACCGCCATCTCTATAAACGTGGAAATATCTACACCGCTATCTGTATAAACATGGAAATATCTACACCGCAATCTGTATAAACATGGAAATATCTACACCGCTCTCTGTATAAATATGAAATATCTAATCCGCTATCTCTATAAAAGTGGAAATATCTACACTGCTATCTGTATAAACATGGAAATATCCTCACTGCTATCTCTATGAACATTGATATATCTACACCGCTATCTCTATAAACATGGAAATATCTACAACGCCATCTCTATAAACATGGAAATATCTACACCGTCATCTGTATAAACATGGAAATATCTACACCGCAATCTGTATAAACATGGAAATATCTACACCGCAATCTGTATAAACATGGAAATATCTACACCGCGATCTGTATAAACATGGAAATATCTATACCGCTATCTGTGTAAACATGGAAATATCTACACAGCTATCTCTATAAACATGGAAATATCTACACCGCCATCTGTATAAACATGGAAATATCTACACAGCCATCTGTATAAACCTGGAAATATCTGCACTGTCATCTATATAAACATGGAAATATCTACAGAGAACTCTGTATAAACATGGAAATATCGGCACAGCCATCTGTATAAACATGGAAATATCTGCAACGCCATCTGTATAAACATGGAAATATCTACACCGCTATGTGTAATAACGTGGAAATATCTCCATTGCTATCTGTATAAACATTGACAAATCTCCACCGCAATATGTATAAACATGAAAATATCTACACTTCTATCTCTATAAACATGGAAATATCTACACTGCCATCTGTACAAACATGGAAATATCTACACAGTCATCTGTAGAAACATGGAAATATCTACACCGCTATCTCTCTAAACAGGGACATAACTACAGCCCTATCTCTATAAACATGGAAATATCTACACCGCTATCTCCATCAACATGGAAATATACACACCGCCATCTCTTTAAACATGGGGGTATCTACAACGCCATCTACATAAACAAGAAAATATCTACACTGCCATCTATATAAACATGGAAATATCTACACCGCCATCTCTATAAACATGGAAATATCTACTCTGCCATTTGTAGAAAGATGGAAATATCTACACCGCCATCTGTATAAACGTGGAAATATCTACACCGCTATCTGTATAAACATGGAAATATCTACACCGCAATCTGTATAAACATGGAAATATCTACACCGCTCTCTGTATAAATATGAAATATCTAAACCGCTATCTCTATAAGAGTGGAAATATCTACACTGCTATCTGTATAAACATGGAAATATCCTCACTGCTATCCCTATGAACATTGATATATCTACACCGCTATCTCTATAAACATGGAAATATCTACACAGCCATCTCTATAAACATGGAAATATCTACACCATCATCTGTATAATTGTGGAAATATCTACACCGCTATCTGTATAAACATGGAAATATCTACACCGCGATCTGTATAAACATGGAAATATCTACACCGCGATCTGTATAAACATGGAAATATCTAAACCGCTATCTGTGTAAACATGGAAATATCTACACAGCTATCTATATAAACATGGAAATATCTACACCTCCATCTGTATAAACATGGAAATATCTGCAAAGCCATCTGTATAAACATGGAAATATCTACACAGCCATCTGTATAAACATGGAAATATCTACAGAGCCATCTGTATAAACCTGGAAATATCTGCACTGTCATCTACATAAACATGGAAATAACTACAGACAACTCTGTATAAACATGGAAATATCGGCACAGCCATCTGTATAAACATGGAAATATCTACAACGCCATCTGTATAAACATGGAAATATCTACACCGCTATGTGTATTAACGTGGAAATATCTCCATTGCTATCTGTATAAACATGGACAAATGTACACCGCAATATGTATAAACATGAAAATATCTACACTTCTATCTCTATAGACATGGAAATATCTACACTGCCATCTGTACAAACATGGAAATATCTACACAGTCATCTGTAGAAACATGGAAATATCTACACCGCTATCTCTATAAACATGGAAATAACTACAGCGCTATCTCTATAAACATGGAAATATCTACACCGCTATCTCCATCAACATGGAAATATACACACCGCCATCTCTATAAACATGGAGGTATCTACAACGCCATCTACATAAACAAGAAAATATCTACACTGCCATCTCTATAAACATGGAAATATCTACACCGCCATCTCTATAAACATGGAAATATATACACTGCCATTTGCAGAAAGATGGAAATATCTACACCGCCATCTGTATAAACGTGGAAATATCTACACCGCTATCTGTATAAACATGGAAATATCTACACCGCAATCTGTATAAACATGCAAATATCTACACCGCTCTCTGTATAAATATGAAATATCTAAACCGCTATCTCTATAAAAGTGGAAATATCTACACTGCTATCTGTGTAAACATGGAAATATCCTCACTGCAATCTCTATGAACATTGATATATCTACTCCGCTATCTCTATAAACATGGAAATATCTACACCGCCATCTCTATAAACATGGAAATATCTACACCGCCATCTCTATAAACATGGAAATATCTACACCGCTATCTGTATAAACATGGAAATATCTACACCGCGATCTGTATAAACATGGAAATATCTACACCGCGATCTGTATAAACATGGAAATATCTAAACCGCTATCTGTGTAAACATGGAAATATCTACACAGCTATCTCTATAAACATGGAAATATCTACACCGCCATCTGTATAAACATGGAAATACCTACAAAGTCATCTGTATAAACATGGAAATATCTACACAGCCATCTGTATAAACATGGAAATATCTACACAGCCATCTGTATCAACCTGGAAATGTCTGCACTGTCATCTATATAAACATGGAGATATCTACAGACAACTCTGTATAAACATGGAAATATCGGCACAGCCATCTGTATAAACATGGAAATATCTACAACGCTATCTGTATAAACATGGAAATATCTACACCGCTATGTGTATTAACGTGGAAATATCTCCATTGCTATCTGTATAAACATGGACAAATCTCCCCCGCAATATGTATAAACATTAAAATATCTACACTTCTATCTCTATAAACATGGAAATATCTACACTGCCATCTGTACAAACATGGAAATATCTACACAGTCATCTGTAGAAACATGGAAATATCTACACCGCTATCTCTATAAACATGGAAATAACTACACCGCTATCTCTATAAACATGGAAATATCTACACCGCTATCTCCATCAACATGGAAATATACACACCGCCATCTCTTTAAACATGGAGGTATCTACAACGCCATCTACATAAACAAGAAAATATCTACACTGCCATCTATATAAACATGGAAATATCTACACCGCCATCTCTATAAACATGGAAATATCTACACTGCCATTTGTAGAAAGATGGAAATATCTACACCGCCATCTGTATAAACGTGGAAATATCTACACCGCTATCTGTATATACATGGAAATATCTACACCGTGATTAGTATAAACATGGAAATATCTACAAAGCTATATGTATAAACATGGAAATATCTCCACTGCTATCTCTATAAACATCGAAATATCTACACCGCCATCTGTATAAACATGGAAATACTTACCAATTTATCTGTATTAACATGGAAATATCTACACCGCCATCTGTGTAAACATGGAAATATCTACAAAGCCACGTGTATATACCTAGACATATCTACACCGCTATCTATATAAACATGGAAATAACTGCACCGCTATTTGTTTAAACATGGACATATCTCCACTGCTATATCTATAAACATCGAAATATCTACACCGCCATCTGTATAAACATGGAAATACTTACAAAGTTATCTGTATAAACATGGAAATATCTACACCGCCATCTGTATAAACATGGAAATATCTACACAGCCATGTGTACATACAGGGAAATATCTACACCGCTCTCTATATAAACATGGAAATAACTACACCGCTATCTGTATATACATGGTAATATCTACACCGCCATCTACATATCCATAGAAATATCTGCGCCACCATCTGTATAAACATGGAAATATCTGCACAGTCATCTGTGTATAGATGGAAAGATCAACACCGCCATCTGTACAAACATGGAAATATCTGCACCGCTATCTGTATAAACATGCAATTATCTACACCGCGGTCTGTATAAACATGGAAATATCTACACCACTATCTGTATAAACATGGAAATATATACACCGCTATCTCTATAAACATGGAAATATATACACCGCTATCTCTATAAACATGGAAATATCTACACCGTGATCTGTATGAACATGGAAATATTTACACCGCTATCTGTATAAACATGGAAATTTCTACACCGTTATCTGTATAAATATGGAAATATCTACACCGCTATCTCTATAAACATGGAAATATCTACACTGCCATCTGTATAAACATGGAAATACCTATACAGTCATCTGTGTAAACATGGAAATATGTACACCACCATCTGTATAAACATGGAAATATCTACAATGCCATCTGTATACACATGGAAATACCTACACGGCAATCTGTGTATAGATGGAAACATCAACATCGCCATCTGTACAAACAGGGAAATATCTACACTGCTATCTCTATTAACATGGAAATATCTACAGTGCGGTCTGTATAAACATGGAAATATCTACACTGGTATGTGTATAAACATGGAAATATCTATACCACGATCTGTATAAACATGGAAATATATACACCGCTATCTGTATAAACATGGAAATATCTGCACCGTTATCTCTATAAACAAGGAAATTTCTACAAAGCCATCTGTATAAACATGGATATACCTACACAGACATGTGAAGGAACATGGAAATATCTACACTGCCATCTGTATAAACATAGAAATATCTACACAGCCCTCTGTATAAATATGGAAATATCTGCATAGGCATCTGTATAAACATGGAAATATCTGAACTGCTATCTGTATAAACATGGAAATACCTACACCGCTGTCTCTATAAACATGGAAATATGTACACCACAATGTGTATAAACATGGAAATATAACCACTGCTGTCTGTATAAACATGGAAATGTCTCCACCATTATCTGTATAAACATGGAAATATCTACAGCACCATCTCTATAAACATTGAAATATCTGCACTGCCATCTGTAAAAACATGGAAATATCTACAAAGTCATCTGAATAAACATGGAAATATCTACACCACCATCTGTATAAACATGGAAATAGCTACAATACCATCTGTATACAGTTGGAAATAGCTACTCAGACATCTGTATAAATATGGAAATATCTGCACCGCCATCTGTATAAACATGGAAATATCTACACTGCCATCTGTAGAAAGATGGAAATATCTTCACCGCTATCTCTGTAAATATGGAAATATCTACACCACCATCTCTATGAACATGAAAATATCTACACTGCCATCTCCATAAAGATGGAAGTATCTACTCCACCATGTGTATAAACACGGAAATATCTACACCACCATCTGTGTAAACATGGAAATATCTACATCGCTATCTGTATAAACATGGAAATAACTACACCGCCATCTGCATGTCCATGGAAATATCTACGCCACCATCTGTATACATATGGAAATATCTACACGGCCATCTGTGTATAGATGGAAATATCAACACCGCCATCTGTAAAAACATGGAAATATCTACACCGCTTTCTCTATAAACATGGAAATATGTACACTGCCATCTGTAAAAACAAGGAAATACCTATACAGTCATCTGTATAAACATGGAAATATCTACAATGCCATGTGTATACACATGGAAATATCTACACAGCCATCTGTATAAACATGGAAATATCTACACTGCTATCTCTATAAACATGGAAATATCTACACCGCCATCTGTGTGAATAAGGAAATATCTACAATGCCATCTGTATAAAGATATAAATATCTGCACCGCGAGCTGTATAAACATGGAAATATCTACACCGCTATGTCTATAAACATGGAAATACCTACACCGCTATCTCTATAAACATGGAAATATCTACACCGCTATCTGAATAAACATGGAAATATCTACACCGCTATCTGTATAAACATGGAAATATCTACACCGCGATCTGAATAAACATGGAAATATCTACAACGCTATCTGTATAAACATGGAAATATCTACACCGCTATGTGTATTAACGTGGAAATATCTCCATTGCTATCTGTATAAACATGGACAAATCTCCACCGCAATATGTATAAACATGAAAATATCTACACTTCTATCTCTATAAACATGGAAATATCTACACTGCCATCTGTACAAACATGGAAATATCTACACAGTCATCTGTAGAAACATGGAAATATCTACACCGCTATCTCTATAAACATGAAATAACTACACCGCTATCTCTATAAACATGGAAATATCTACACCGCTATCTCCATCAACATGGAAATATACACACCGCCATCTCTTTAAACATGGAGGTATCTACAACGCCATCTACATAAACAAGAAAATATATACACTGCCATCTATATAAACATGGAAATATCTACACAGCCATCTCTATAAACGTGGAAATATCTACACCGCTATCTGTATAAACATGGAAATATCTACACCGCAATCTGTATAAACATGGAAATATCTACACCACTCTCTGTATAAATATGAAATATCTAATCCGCTATCTCTATAAAAGTGGAAATATCTACACTGCTATCTGTATAAACATGGAAATATCCTCACTGCTATCTCTATGAACATTGAGATATCTACACCGCTATCTCTATAAACATGGAAATATCTACACCGTCATCTGTATAAACATGGAAATATCTACACTGCTATCTGTATAAACATGGAAATATCTACACCGCAATCTGTATAAACATGGAAATATCTACACCGCGATCTGTATAAACATGGAAATATCTAAACCGCTATCTGTGTAAACATGGAAATATCTACACAGCTATCTCTATAAACTTGGAAATATCTACACCGCCATCTGTATAAACATGGAAATACCTGCGAAGTCATCTGTATAAACATGGAAATATCTACACAGCCATCTGTATAAACATGGAAATATCTACACAGCCATCTGTATAAACCTGGAAATATCTGCACTGTCATCTATATAAACATGGAAATATCTACAGAGAACTCTGTATAAACATGGAAACATCGGCACAGCCGTCTGTATAAACATGGAAGTATCTACAACGCCATCTGTATAAACATGGAAATATCTACACCGCTATGTGTATTAATGTGCAAATATCTCCATTGCTATCTGTATAAACATGGACAAATCTCCACCGCAATATGTATAAACATGAAAACATCTACACTTCTAGCTCTATAAACATGGAAATATCTACACTGCCATCTGTACAAACATGGAAATATCTACACAGTCATCTGTAGAAACATGGAAATATCTACCCCGTTATGTGTATAAACATGGAAATATCTACACCGCTATCTCTATAAACATGGAAATATCTACACCACGATCTCTATAAACATGGAAATGTCTACACCGCTATCTGCATATACATGGAAATATCTACACCGCTATCTGTATAAACTTGGAAATATCTACTCTGCTATCTCTATAAATATTGAAATACCTACAACGCTGTCTCTATAAACATGGAAATGTCAACAACGCTATCTTTATAAACATGGAAATATCTACATGGTTAACTCCATAAACATGGAAGTATCCACACCACCACCTGTATAAACATGGAAATACCTACACAGTCATCTGCATTAACATGGAAACATCTACACCACTATCTGTATAAACATGGAAATATCTACACTGCCATCTGTATAAACAAGGAAGTATCTACACCGCTATCTGTACAAACATGGGAAAATCTACACAGCTATCTCTATAAACATGGAATTATCAACTCTTCTGTCTATATAAACATAGAAATTGCGACACCACTATCTGTATATACATGGAAATATCAACACCGCCCTGTGTAAAAATATGAAAATATCTACACAGTCATCTGTAAAAAGTTGGAAATATCTACACTGCCATCTGTATACACTTGGAAATATCTACACACCCATCTGTATAAACATGGAATTGTCTACACTGCTATCTCTATAAACATGGAAACACCTGCACCGCAATCTGTATAAACATGGAAATATCTACACTGCTATCTGTATAATCAAGGAAATATCTACACCGCTATCTGCATTAACATGGACATATCTACACCGCTATGTGTATAAACATGGAAATATCTACATCGCTATCTCTACAAACATGAAAATATCTACACTGCCATCTGTATAAACATGGAATAACTTCACAGTCATCTGTATAAACATGGAAATATCTACACCACCATCTGTATAAACATGGAAATATCTACACGGAAAGCTGTATAAACATGGAAATATCTAGACAGTCATCTCTATAAGCATGGAAATATCTATACCGCTATCTGTATAAACATGCAAATAGCCACACCGGTATCTGTATAAACAAGGAAATAGCCACACCGCTATCTGTGTGAACTTGGACATATCTGCACCGCTATCTGCATAAACATGGAATTATCTACACAGACAACTGTATAAACATGGAAATATCTACACCGCCATCTCTATAAACATGAAAATATCTGCACCGCAATCTTCAGAAACATGGATGTATCTACACCGTTATCTGTATAAACATGGAAATATCTACACCGCTATCTGTATAAATATGGATATATCTACACCGCTATCTCTATAAACATGGAAATGTCTACACTGCTATCTGTATAAACATGGAAATATCTTCATGGCTATTTCTATAAATATGGAAATATCTACACCGCCATCTGTATAAACATGGAAATACCTACACAGTCATCTGTTTAAACATAGAAATATCCACACCTTTATCTGTATAAACACGGAAATATCTACACTGCCATCTGTATAAACATGGAAATATCTACACAGCCATCTCTATAAACATGGAAATATCTACATCGCTATCTGAATAAACTTGGAAATAGCTAAACCGCTATCTGTGTAACATGGAAATATTTACTCCGCCATCTGTAAAAAACATGGAAATATCTACACATTCATCTGTATAAACATGGAAATAGCCACACCGTTATGTTTTATAAACATGGAATTATCTTCATCACCATCTGAATAAACATGGAAATATCTACACGGCTATCTGTATAAATATGGAAATATCTACACCGCTACCTCTTTAAACATGTAAATATCTACACAGCTATCTGTATAAACATGCATATATCTACAGCGCTATCTCTATAAACATGGCAATATCGACACCGCCATCTGTATAATCTTGGAATCATGTACACAGTCATCTGAATAAACATGGAAATAACTACACCGCTATCTGTATAAACATGGAAATAACTGCACTGCTATCTGTATAAACGTGCAAATATCTACAGCGCTATCTGTATTTACATGAAAATATCTCCACCACGATCTGTATAAACATGGAAATATCTACACCGCTATCTTTATAAACATGGAAATGTCTACACCGCAATCTCTATAAACATGGAAATACGTACAACACTATTAGTGTAAAAATGGAAATGTCTACACAGCTGTCTGTGTAAACATGGAAATATGTACACCGCAATCTGTGTGAGGATGGAAATATCTACACCGCAATCTGTGCAAATGTGGAAATATCTACACCTCTATCTCTGTAAACATGGAAATATCTACACCACTATCTGTATAAACATGGAAATATCTACACCGCTATCTGTATAAACATGGAAATATCCACACAGCAATCTGTATAAACATGGAAATATCTACACAGACATCTCTATAAACTTGGAAATATCTACAACGCTCCCTCTATAAACATGGAAATAGCCACACCGCTATCTGCATAAACATGGAAAAATCTACACTGCCATCTGTATACACTTGGAAATATCTACACAGTAATCTCTTTAAAGATGGAAATATCTACACCGTTATCTGTATAAACATGGAAATATCTACACCGCTATCTGTATAATGTTGGAAATAACTACACCGCTATCTGTGGTAATATGGAAATATCTACACATCTATCTCTGTAAATATGGAAATATCTACTCCGCTATCAATATAAACATGGAAATACCTACACCGCTGTCTGTATAAACATGGAAATATCTACAACATGATCTGTATAAACATGGATATATCTACACCGCTATCTGTATAAACATGGAAACATCTACGTCGCTATCTGTATAAACATGGAAATATCCACACCGCTATCTGCATAAATATGGAAATATCTATACCGCTATCTCTATAAACATGGAAATGTCTATACTGCTATCTGTATAAACATGGAAATATCTACATGGCTATTTCTATAAACATGGAAATATCTACACCGCCATCTGTATATACATGGAAATACCTTCACAGTCATCTTTATAAACATAGAAATATCCACACCAATATCTGTATAAACAAGGAAATATCAACACTGCCATCAGTATAAACATGGAAATATCTACACAGCCATCTCTATAAACATGGAAATATCTACATCGCTATCTGAATAAACATGGAAATAGCTAAATCGCTATCTGTAAACATGGAAATATCTACACCGCCATCTGTAAAAATATGGAAATAACTACACTGTCATCTGTAGAAACATGGAAATATCTACACCGCCATCTGTATACACACGGAAATATCTCCACCTCTATCTGTATACACATGGAAATATCTACACCGCTATCTGCATAAACATGGAAATATCTAAACCGCTATCTGTATAAATATGGAAATATCTACACCGCCATCTGAATAAACATGGAAATATCAACACGGCTATCTGTATAAATATGGAAATATCTTCAACGCTACCTCAATAAACATGGAAATATCTACACAGCTATCTGTATAAACATGGATATATCTACACCGCTATCTCTATAAACATGGAAATATCTACACCGCCATCTGTGTAAACATGGAAATATGTACACAGTCGTCTGTATAAACATGGAAATAACTACACCGCTATCTGTATAAACGTGGAAACATCTACAACGCTGTCTGTATAAATACGGAAATATCTACACCGCTATCTCTATTAACATGGAAATGTCTACACCGCTATCTGTATAAACATGGAAATAACTACACGGCTATTTCTGTTAATATGGAAATATCTACACCGCCATCTGTATAAACATGGAAATACCTTAACAGTCATCTGTTTAAACATACAAATATCCACAGCATTATCTGTATAAACACGGAAATATCTACACGGACATCTGTATAAACATGGAAATATCTACACAGCCATCTCTATAAACATGGAAATATCTACATCGCTATCTGAATAAACATGGAAATAGCTAAACCGCTATCTGTATAAACCTGGAAATATCTACAATGCCATCTGTAAAAATATGGAAATATCTACACAGTCATCTGTAGAAACATGGAAACATCTACACCGCCATCTGTATACACATGGAAATATCTCCACCGCTAACTGTATAATCATGGAAATATCTAAACCGCTATCTGTATGAACATGGAAATATCTACACCGCCATCTGTATAAACATGGAAATATCTACACCGCTATCAGTATAAATATGGAACTATCTACAACGCCATCTCTATAAACATGGAAATATCTACACCGCCATCTGTATAAACATGGAAATATCTACACCGCCATCTCTATTAATATAGAAATATCTACACCGCTACCTGTATAAACATGGAAATATCTACAACACTATCTGTGTAAACTTGGGAATACCTTCAGAGTTATCTGTGTAAACATGGAAATATGTACACCGCTATCTGTGTAAAGATGTAAATATCTTCTCCTCAATATGCGCAAATATGGAAATATCTACACCGCTATCTCTGTAAACATGGGAATATCTATACCGCTATCGGTATATACATGGAAATATCTACAATGCTGTCTGTATAAACATGGAAATACCTACATCGCTATGTCTATAAACATGGAATTATCTACACTGCTATCTCTATAAACATACAAATATCTAAAATGACATCTGTATAAACATGGAAATATCTACACCGCCATCAGCATAAACTTGGAAATAACTACACCGCCATCTGTATAAACATGGAAATATCTACACTGCCACCTCTATAAACATAGAAACACCTACACTGTCATCTGTAGAAAGATGGAAATATCTGCACCGAGATCTTCATAAACATGGAAATATCCACACCTCTACCTGTATAAACATGGAAATATCTTCACCACTATCAGTATAAACATGGAAATATCTACACTACCATCTGTATAAACATGCATATATCTACAATGCCATCTCTAAACACATGGAAATACCTACACCGCTATCTGTATAAGCATGGAAATGTCTACACCGCTATCTTTATAAACGGAAATATCTACACAGCTCTCTGTGTCAACATGGAAATATGTACACTGCTTTCTGTGAAAGATGAAAACATGTACACCGCAATCTGTACAAATATCAAAATATCTACACCGCTATATCTGTAAACATGGAAATATCTACACCGGTATGTGTATAAACATGGAAATATCTACGCCGCTATCTGTATAAACATGGAAATATCTACACCACGATCTCTATAAACATGGAAATGTCCACACCGCTATCTGCATATACATGGAAATATCTACACCGCTATCTGTATAAACTTGGAAATACCTACTCTGCTATCTCTATAAATATTGAAATACCTACAAAGCTGTCTCTATAAACATGGAAATGCCTACACCGCTATCTTTATAAACATGGAAATATCTACATGGCTATCTCTATAAACATGGAAATATCTACACCGCCATCTGTATAAACATGGAAATACCTACACAGTCATCTGTATAAACATGGAAACGTCTACACCACTATCTGTAAAAACATGGAAATATCTACACTGCCATCTGTATAAACATGGAATTATCTTCACCGCTATCTGTATAAACTTGGAAATATCTACACAGCTATCTCTATAAACATGGAAATAGCTACACTGCTATCTGTATAAACATAGAAATAGCGACTCCCCTATCTGTATAAACATGGAAATATCTACACCGCCATCTGTAAAAACATGAAGATACCTACACAGTCATCTGTATAAACTTGGAAATATCTACACCTCCATCTGTATAAACATGGAAATATCTACAATGCATTTTTATACACATGGAAATATCTACACAGCCATCTGTATAAACATGGAAATATGTACACCGCTATCTGTATAAACATAGAAATATCTACAACGCTATCTTTATAACCTTGGAAATATCTACACCGACTTGTGTATAAACATGGAAATATACCCACCGCTATCTGTATAAACATGGAAATATCTCCAATGCTATCTCTATAAACATGGAAATATCTACACCGCTAACTGTATAAATATGGGAATATCTCCACCGTTATCTGTATAAACATGGAAATATGTACACCGCTCTGTGTATAAACATGGGAATATCTACATTGCTATCTGAATGAACATAGAAATATCCCCAGCACTATCTCTATAAACACGGAAATATCTACACCGCTATCTTTGTAAACATGGTAATATCTACACCTCTACCTGAATAAACATGGTAATATCTACAACACTATCTGTGTAAACATGGGAATATCTTCACAGTTATCTGTGTAAACATGGAAATATGTACACCGCTATCTGTGTAAAGATGGAAATATCTTCACCACAACATGCACAAATATGGAAATATCTACACCGCTATCTCTGTAAACATGGAAAAAACTACACCGCTATGTGTATAAGCATGGAAATATCTACACTGCTCTCTGTATAAACATGGAAATACATACACCGCTATATGCATAAACATGGAATTATCTACATTGCTATCTCTATAAACATAGAAATATCTTAAACGCCATCTCTATAAACATGGAAATATCTTCACCGCCGTCAGCATAAACATGGAAATAACTTCACCGCCATCTGTATAAACATGGAAATATCTACACCGCCGTCTCTATAAACATAGAAACATCTACATTCTCATCTGTAGAAAGATGGAAATATCTGTACCGAGATATTCATAAACATGTAAATATCTACACCTCTACCTGTATAAACATGGAAATATCTACACCACTATCTGTATAAACATGGAAATATCTACACTGCCATCTGTATAAACATGGAAATATCTACAATGCCATCTCTAAACACATGGAAATACCTACACCGCTATCTGTAAAAGCATGGAAATATCTACACAGCAATCTGTATAAACATGGAAATATCTACAACAATATCTGTGTAAACATGGAAATATCTACACAGCTGTCTGTGTAAACATGGAAATATGTATACCGCTTTCTGTGAAAGATGAAAACATGTACACCGCAATCTGTGTAAATATCAAAATATTTACACAGCTATCTCTGTAAACATGGAAATATCTACCCCGTTATGTGAATAAACATGGAAATATCTACACCGCTATCTGTATAAACATGGAAATATCTACACCACGATCTGTAAAAACATGGAAATGTCTACACCGCTATCTGTATATACATGGAAATATCTACACCGCTATCTGTATAAACTTGGAAACATCTACTCTGCTATCTCTATAAATATTGAAATACCTACAACAAAATCTCTATAAACATGGAAATTCCTACACCGCTATCTTTATAAACATGGAAATATCTACATGGCTATCTCTATAAACATGGAAATATCCACACTGCCATCTGTATAATCATGGAAATACCTACACAGTCATCTGTATAAACATGGAAAAATCTACACTACTATCTGTATACAAATGGAAACATCTACACTGCCATCGGTATAAACATGGAAATATCTACACAGCAATTTGTATAAACATGGAAATATCTACTCAGCCATCTCTATAAACATGGAAATATCTACACAGCTATCTGTATAAACATGGAAATAGCCACACCGCTATCTGCATAAACATGGAATTATCTACACCTCCATCTGGAAAAACAAGTAAATATCTACAGAGTCATCTGTATAAACATGGAAATATCTACATCTCCATGTGTATAAACATGGAAATATCTACACTGCCATGTGTATAAACATGGAAATATCTACACTGCCATCTGTATACACATGGAAATAGCTACACAACCATCTGTATAAACATGGAAATATCTACACCGCTATCTCCATAAACATGGAAATACCCACACCGCTAGCTGTATAAACATGGAAATATCTACATGGATATCTCTATAAACATGGAAATATCTACACCGCCATCTGTATAAACAAGGAAATAACTACACAGTCAATTGCATAAACATGGAAATATCTACACCACTATCTGTATAAACATGGAAATATCTACACTGACGTCTGTATAAACATGGAAATATCTACACAGCTGTCTCCATAAACATGGAAATATCTACACTAATATCTGTATAAACATGGAAATATCTGCACTTCCATCTGTATAAACATGGAAATATCTACACTGCCATCTGTATACACATGGAAATAGCTACACAGCTATCTGTATAATCATGGAAATATCTACACCGCTATCTCTATAAACATGGAATTAGCTACACCGCAATCTGTATAAACACGGAAAAAACTACACCGTTCTCTGTATAAACATGGAAATATCTACACCGCTACCTGTATAAACATGGAAAAATCTACACCGCTATCTTTATAAACATGGAAATATCTACACCGCTATCTGTATAAACATGGACATATCTACAACAATATCTGTGTAAACATGGAAATATCTACACAGCTATCTGTGTAGACATGGAAATATGTACAACGCTATCTGTGTAAAGATGAAAATATGTACACCTCAATCTGTGCAAATATCAAAATATCTACAACGCTATCTCTGTAAACATGGAAATATCTACTCCGTTATCTGTATAAACATGGAAATATCTACACCGCTATCTGCATAAACATGGAAATATATACACCACGATCTCTATAAACATGGAAATGTCTACACCGCTATCTGTATAAACATGGAAATCCCTAAACCACTATCTGCATAAACATGGAAATATCTTCACCGCTATCTCTATAAATATTGAAATACATACAACGATATCTCTATAAACATGGAAATGCCTACACCCCTATCTTTATAAACATCAAAATATCTACATGGTTAACTCCATAAACATGGAAATATCTACACCACCACCTGTATAAACATGGAAATATCTACACCGCTATCTGTACAAACATGGGAAAATCTACACAGCTATCTCTATAAACATGGAAATATCTACACTACTGTCTGTATAAACATAGAAATTGTGACACCGCTCTCTGTATAAACATGGAAACATCTACACCACTATCTGTATAAACATGGAAATATCTACACCGCTATCTGTACAAACATGGGAAAATCTACACAGCTATCTCTATAAACATGGAAATATCTACACTGCTGTCTGTATAAACATAGAAATTGTGACACCGCTCTCTGTATAAACATGGAAATATCAACACCGCCATGTGTAAACACATGAAAATATCTATACAGTCATCTGTATAAACCTGGAAATATCTACACTGCCATCTGTATACACATGGAAATATCTACACAGCCATCTGCATAAACATGGAATTGTCTACACCGCTATCTCTATAAACATGGAAATACCTTCATCGCAATCTGTATAAACATGGAAATATCTACACCTCTATCTGTATAAACATGGAAATATCTACACTGCCGTCTGTATAAAGATTGAAATATCTACACCGCGAGCTGTATAAACATGGAAATACCAACACCGATATCTGTATAAACATGGAAATATCTACACCGCTATCTGTATAAACATGGAAATATCTACACTGCTATCTTTATGATCAAGGAAATAACTACTCCACCATCTGTATAAACATGGAAGTATCTACACCGCTATCTGTATAAATATGGAAATATCTACACCGCTATCTCTATAAACATGGAAATACCTACACCGCTATCTTTATAAACATGGAAATATCTACACTGTTATCCCTATAAACATGGAAGTATCTAAACCACCATCTGTATAAACATGCAAATATCTACACAGTCATCTGTATAAACATGGAAATATCTACACCACCATCACTATAAACATGGAAATAACTACACTGCCATCGGTATACACATGGAAATATCTACACAGCCATCTGTATAAACATGGAAATATCTACACAGCTATCTCCATAAACATGGAAATACCTACACCGCTATTTCTATATCTACACCGCAATCTCTATAAACATGAAAATATCTACACCGCCATCTCCAGAAACATGGAACTACCTACACCACAATCTGTATAAACATGGGAATATCAACACCACTATCTGTATAAACATGGAAATATCAACACTGCCATCTCTATAAAGATGGAAGTATCTACACCGCGAGCTGTATAAACATGGAAATATCTACACCGCTATCTGTATAAACATGGAAATAACAACACCACTATCTGTATGAACATGGAAATACCTACACTGCTATCTGTATAAACATGGATATATCTACACTGTTATCTCTATAAACATGGATATATCTACACCGCCATCAGTATAAACATGCAAATATCTACACAGTCAACTGTGTAAACATGGAAATATCTACACCACCATCTGAATACACATGGAAATGTCTACACTTCCATCTGCATACACATGGAAATATCTACACAGCCATCTCTATAAACATGGAAATACCTACACCGCTATCTCTATAAACATGGAAATATCTGCACCACAATCTCTATAAACATGGAAATATCTACACCGCCATGTCTATAAACATGAAAATATCTACACCGCCATCTCCAGAAACATGGAACTATCTACACCGCCCTGTGTATAAACATGGAAATATTGACACCAATATCTGTATGAACATGGAAATATCTACACTGCCATGTGTATAAAGATGGAAATATCTACAACGTGAGCTGTATAATCATGGAAATATCTACACCGCTATCTGTGTAAACTTCGAAATATCTACACATCTATCTGTGCAAAGATGGCAATATCTACACCGCTACCTCTGTAAACATGGAAATATCTACACCGCTATCTGTATAAACATGGAAATATCTATACCGCTATCTGTATAAACATGGAAATACCAACACCGCTATCTGTATAAACATGGAAATATCTACACCGCTATCTGTATAAATATGGAAATACCTACACCACTATCTCTATAAACATGGAAATACCTACACCGCCATCTTTATACACATGGAAATATCTACACCGCTATCTCTATAAACATAGAAATATCTACACGGCCATGTCTATAAACATGGAAATATCTACACCGCCATCTGCATGAACATGGAAATATCTACAACGCTATCTGTATAAACATGGAAATATCTACACAGCTATCTGTGTAAACTTGGAGATATCTACATAGCTATCTGTGTAAAGATGGAAATATCTACACCACAATCTATGGAAAGATGCAAATATCTACATCGCTATCTCTGTAAACATGGAAATAACTACACCACTATCTGTATAAACATGGAAATATCTACACTGACGTCTGTATAAACATGGAAATATCTACACAGCTGTCTCCATAAACATGGAAATATCTACACTGATATCTGTATAAACATGGAAATATCTGCACTTCCATCTGTATAAACATGGAAATATCTACACTGCCATCTGTATACACATGGAAATGGCTACACAGCTATCTGTTTAAGCATGGAAATATCTACACCGCTATCTCTATAAACATGGAATTAGCTACACAGCAATCTGTATAAACACGGAAATAACTACACCGTTCTCTGTATAAACATGGAAATATCTACACCGCTACCTGTATAAACATGGAAAAATGTACACCGCTATCTTTATAATCATGGAAATATCTACACCGCTATCTGTATAAACATGGACATATCTACAACAATATCTGTGTAAACATGGAAATATCTACACAGCTATCTGTGTAGACATGGAAATATGTACAACGCTATTTGTGAAAAGATGAAAATATGTACACCCCAATCTGTGCAAATATCAAAATATCTACAACGCTATCTCTGTAAACATGGAAATATCTACCCCGTTATCTGTATAAACATGGAAATATCTACACCACTATCTGTATAAACATGGAAATATATACACCACGATCTCTATAAACATGGAAATGTCTACACCGCTATCTGTATAAACATGGAAATCTCTACACCACTATCTGCATAAACATGAAAATATCTACACCGCTATCTCTATAAATATTGAAATACCTACAACGATATCTCTATAAACATGGAAATGCCTACACCACTATCTTTATAAACATCGAAATATCTACATGGTTAACTCCATAAACATGGAAATATCTACACCACCACCTGTATAAACATGGAAATAGCTACATAGTCATCTGTATAAACATGGAAACATCTACACCACTATCTGTATAAACATGGAAATATCTACACCGCTATCTGTACAAACATGGGAAAATCTACACAGCTATCTCTATAAACATGGAAATATCTACACTGCTGTCTGTATAAACATAATAATTGTGACACCGCTCTCTGTATAAACATGGAAATATCAACACCGCCATGTGTAAACACATGAAAATATCTACACAGTCATCTGTATAAACCTGGAAATATCTACACTGCCATCTGTATACACATGGAAATATCTACACAGCCATCTGTATAAACATGGAATTGTCTACACCGCTATCTCTATAAACATGGAAATACCTGCACCGCAGTCTGTATAAACATGGAAATATCTACACCGCTATCTGTATAAAAATGGAAATATCTACACTGCCGTCTGTATAAAGATTGAAATATCTACACCGCGAGCTGTATAAACATGGAAATACCAACACCGAGATCTGTATAAACGTAGAAATATCTACACCGCTAACTGTATAAACATGGAAATATCTACACTGCTATCTGTATAATCAAGGAAATAACTGCTCCACCATCTGTATAAACATGGAAGTATCTACACCGCAATCTGTATAAATATGGAAATATCTACACCGCTATCTCTATAAACATGGAAATACCTACACCGCTATCTTTATAAACATGGAAATATCTACACTGTTATCCCTATAAACATGGAAGTATCTAAACCACCATCTGTATAAACATGCAAATATCTACACAGTCATCTGTATAAACATGGAAATATCTACACCACCATTACTATAAACATGGAAATAACTACACTGCCATCGGTATACACATGGAAATATCTACACAGCCATCTGTATAAACATGGAAATATCTACACAGCTATCTCCATAAACATGGAAATACCTACACCGCTATTTCTATATCTACACCGCAATCTCTATAAACATGAAAATATCTACACCGCCATCTCCAGAAACATGGAACTACCTACACCACAATCTGTATAAACATGGAAATATCAACACCACTATCTGTATAAACATGGAAATACCAACACCGCTATCTGTATAAACATGGAAATATCTACACCGCTATCTGTATAAATATGGAAATACCTTCACCACTATCTCTATAAACATGGAAATATCTACACCGCCATCTTTATACACATGGAAATATCTACACCGCTATCTCTATAAACATAGAAATATCTACACAGCCATGTCTATAAACATGGAAATATCTACACCGCCATCTGCATGAACATGGAAATATCTACAACGCTATCTGTATAAACATAGAAATATCTACACAGCTATCTGTGTAAACTTGGAGATATCTACATAGCTATCTGTGTAAAGATGGAAATATCTACACCACAATCTATGGAAAGATGCAAATATCTACATCGCTATCTCTGTAAACATGGAAATATCTGCACCACTATCTGCATAAACATGGAAATATCTACACCGCCATGTATATAAAGATGGAAATATCTACACCGCGAGCTGTATAAACTTGGCAATATCTACACCGCTATCTGTATAAACATGGAAATATCAACACCGCTATCTGTATAAACATGGAAATACCTACAATGCTATCTGTGTAAACATGGAAATACCTACACAGCTATCCGTGTAAACCCGGAAATATCTACACAGATATCTGTGTAAAGATGGAAATATCCACACCGCAATCTGAGCAAAGATGGAAATAGCAACACCGCTATCTGTGTAAACATGGAAATATCTACAGCGCTATCTGCATAAACATATAAATATCTACACCGCTATCTGTATGACGTGGAAATATCTACACCGCAATCTGTATAAACGTGGAAGTATCTACACTGCTATCTGTATAAACGTGCAAATATCTACAATGCTATCTGCATAAACGTGGAAATATCTACATCGATATCGGTATAAACGTGGAAATATCTCCACCGCTATCTCTATAAACATGGACATATCTACACTGCTATCTGTATTAACATGGAAATATCTACAACGCTATCTGTATAAACATGGAAATATCTACACTGTTATCTCTATAAACATGGAAATATCTACACCGCCATCTGTATAAACATGCAAACATCTACACAGTCATCTGTATAAACATGCAAATATCTACACCACCATATCTGTAAACATGGAAATATCTAAATTGCCATCTGTATACACATGGAAATATCTACAAAGCCATCTGTAGAAACGTGGAAGTATCTACACCGCTATCTCTAAAAACATGGAAATACCTACACCGCCATCCCTATAAACATGGAAATATCTACACCACCATCTCTAACCATGGAAATATCTACACCGCTATCTGTATAAACATGGAAATATCTACAACTCTATCTTTGTAAACATGGAAATATCTACACAGCTATCTGTGTAAACTTGGAAATATCTACATAGCTATCTGTGTAAAGATGGAAATATCTACACCACAATCTGTGGAAAGATGCAAGTACCTACACCGCTATCTCTGTAAACATGGAAATATCTCCACCACTATCTGCATAAACATGGAAATGTCAACACCGCCATCTGTATAAAGATGGAAATATCTTCACCGCGAGCTGTAGAAACATGGAAATATCCCCAGCGCTATCTCTATAAACATGGAAATATCTACACCGTTATCTTTGTAAACATGGAAATATCTACACCGCTACCTGTATAAACACGGAAATACCTACAACACTATCTGTGTAAAAATGGGAATATCTACACCGCTACCTGTATAAACACGGAAATACCTACAACACTATCTGTGTAAACATGGGAATATCTTCACAGCTATCTCTGTAACCATGGAAATATGTACACCGCTATCTGTGTAAAGATGGAAATATCTTCACCGCAATATGCACAAATATGGAAATATCTACATCGCTATATCTGCAAACATGGATATATCTACACCGCTATCTCTGTAAACATGGAAATATCTACACAGCCATCTTTATAAACATGGAAATATCTACACTGCCATCTGTATAAACTTGGAAATGTCTACACTACCATCTGTATTAAGATGGAAATATCTACATCGCCATCTGTATAAATATGGAAATATCTACACCGCTATCTCTATAAACATGGAAATAGCTAGAAAGTCATCTGTATAAACATGGAAATAACGACACCGCCATGTGTGTAAACATGGAAACTTCTACACAGTCATCTGTATAAACATGGAAATATCTACACCGCTATCTGTGTAAACATGGAAATATCTACACCGCAATCTGTGCAAAGATGGAAATATCTACTCCGCTATCTCTGTAAACATGGAAATACCTACACTGCTATCTGTATAAACATGGAAATATCTACACCGCTATCTGTATAAATATGGAAATATCTACACTGCTATCTCTATAAACATGGAAATATCTACACCGCTATCTGTATAAACATGGAAATATATACACCGCTATCTCTACAAACATGGAAATATCTACACTGCCATCTGTATAAACATGCAAATATCTACAGAGTTATCTGTATAAACATGGAAATATCTACACTACCATCTCTATAAACATGGAAATGTGTATAGCACTCATTGTATAAAGATACAAATATCTACAGCGCTATCTGTATAAACATGGAAATATCTATATCGCTATCTGTATAAATATGGAAATATTTACACGGCTATCTCTATAATCTTGGAAATATCTACACTGCTATTTCTATAAACAGGGAAATATCTGCACCTACATCTGCATAAACATAGAAATATCTACACAGTCATCTTCATAAACATGGAAATATCTACACTGCCATCTGTATAAACATGGAAATACCTACTCAGCCCTCTTTATAAACATGGAAACATCTGCACAGCAATCTGTATAAACATGTAAACATCTACACTGCTATCTGAATAAACAGGGAAATAGCAACACCGCTATCACTATAAACATGGAAATTTCTACACTGCCATCTGTATAAAGATGTAAATATCTACAACGCGAGCTGTATAAACATGGAAAGATTTATACCGCTATCAGTATAAACATGGAAATACCAACACCGCTATCTGTATATACTTGGAAATATCTACACCGCTATCTGTATTAACATGGAAATATCTACAAAGCTATCTCTATAAACATGGAAATACCTAAACCGCTATCTCTATAGACATGGAAATAACTACACCGCTGTCTCTATAAACTTGGAAATATATACACAGCCATCTCTTCAAACATGGAAATGTCTACAATGCCATCTAAATAAACAAGGAAATATCTACACTGCCATCTATATAAACATGGAAATATCTACACCGCCATCTGTATTAACATGGAAATATCTACACTGCCATCTGTAGAAAGATGGAGATATCTACACCGCGATCTGTATAAACGTGGAAATGTCTACACCATGATCTGTATAAACATGGAATTATCTACACCCATATCTATAAACTTGGAAATATCTACACCGCTATCTCTGCAAAGATGGAAATATCCACACCGCTATCTCTGTAAACATGGAAATACCTACACCGCTATCAGTATACACATGGAAATATCTACACCGCTATCTCTATAAACATGGAAATATCTACACTGCTATGTCTATAAACATGGAAATATCTACACCGTTATCTGTATAAACATGGAAATATATACAGCGCTATCTGTATAAACATGGAAACTTCTACACCACTATCTGTATGAACATGGAAATATCTACACCGCTATCTCTATAAACATGTAAATATCTACACTGCTATCTTTATAAACATGGAAATATCTACACCACTATCTGTATAAACATGGAAATGTCCACACTGCCATCTGTATAAATATGGAAATATCTACACCGCTATCTCTATTAACATGGAAATATCTACACCGCCATCTGTATAAACATGGAAACAACTACACAGCTATCTCTATAAACGTGGAAATATATACACCGCCATCTCAACAAACATGGAAATATCTACAGCGCCATCTACATAAACAAGGAAATATCTACACTACCATCTATATAAACATGGAAATATCTACACCGCTATTTGAATAAACATGGAAATATCGACAGTGCCGTCTGTAAAAAATGGAAATACCTACACAGTCATCTGTATAAACATGGAAATATCTACATCACCTTCTGTATAAACATGGAAATATCTACACCGCCATCTCTATAAACATGAAAATAGCTACACCTCCATCTCCATAAACATGGAACTATCTACACAGCCATTTGTGTAAACATGGAAATGTGTACACCTCTATCTGTATAAACATGGAAATATCTACACTACTATCTTTATAAACATGGAAATATCTTCATCATGAGCTGTATAAACATGGAAATATCTACACCGCTTTCTCTATAAACGTGGAAATATCTACAGCGCTATCTCTATAAACATTGAAACATCTACACCGCAATCTCTATAAACATGGAAATATGTACACCGCCATCTCTGTAAACATGGAAATATTTACACCGCCATCTACATAAACTAGGAAATATCTACACCGCCATCTATATAAACATGAAAATATCTAAACCGCCGTCTGTATAAACATGGAAATATCTACACTGCCGTCTGTAGAAACATGAAAATACCTACACCACGATCTTTATAAACATGGAAATATCTACACCGCTATCTGTATAAACATGGAAATATCTACAATGCTATCTGTATAAACATGGAAATATCTACACCATGATCTGTGTTAACATGGAAATATGTACACCGCTATCTGCATAAACATGGAAATATCTACACCGCTATCTCTATATATATGGAAATATCTATACCACTATCTCTATAAACATGGAAATATCTACATCGCTATCTGTATAAACATGGAAACATCTCCACCGATTTCTGTATAAACATGGAAATACCAACACCGCTATCTGCATAAACATGGAAATATATACACCGCCATCTCTATAAACATGGAGATATCTTCCCCGCCATTTACATAAACAAGGAAATATCTACACCGCCATCTATGTAATCATGGAAATCTCTACACTGCCATCTGTATAAACATGCAAATGTCTACACTGCCATCTGTAGAGAGAAATATCTACACCGCGATCTGTATAAACATGGAAATATATTCATCGCTATCTGAATAAACATGGAAATACCTACAACGCTATTTGTGTAAACGTGGAAATATGTACACCATGATCTGTATAAACATGAAAATATCTACACCGATTTCTGTATACATATGGAAATATCTACACCACTATCTCTATAAACATGGAAATATCTACACCGCTATGTGTGTAAACATGGATATATCTCCACTGCTATCTGTATAAACATGGAATTATCTACACTGCTATCTGTATAAACATGGAAATACCTACACCGCTATCTGTTTTAGCATGGAAATATCTACACTGCCATCTGTATAAAGATGGAAATATCTATACCGCGAGCTGCATAAAGATAGAAATATCTACACAGCTATCTGTATAAACATGGAAATACCAACACAGCTATCTGTATAAACATGGAAATACCTACACCACTATCGGTATAAACATGGATATATCTACAACACTATCACTATAAACATGGAAATACCTACACTGCCATCTCTGTAGACATGGAAATATCTACACCGCTATCTGCATAAACATGGAAATGTCTACACCGCTATCTGTATAAATATGGAAATATCTACACCGCTATCTGAATGAACATGGAAATGTCTACACCGCTTTCTGTATAAAGATGGAAATATCTACACCTCTATCTCTATAAACATGGAAATATCTACACCGCTATCTCTATAAACATGGAAATATCTACACAGTCATCTGTATAAACATGAAAATAGCTACACCACCATCTGTATAAACATGGAAATATCTATACTGCCATCTGTATAAACATGGAAATATCTAAACCGCTATCTGTATAAATATGGAAACATCTACACCACTATCTCTATAAACATGGAAATATCAACAACGCTATCCAAATAAATATGGAAATATCTACAACGCTATCTGCTTCAACATGGAAATATCTACACCACTATCACTATAAACATGGAAATAACTACACCGCCATCTCTATAAACATGGAAATACCTACACCGCCGTCTCTATAAACATGGAAACACCTATACCACCATGTCTATAAACTTGGAAATATCTACACCGCCATCAACACAACCTTGGAAATATCTACACCGCCGAATGCATAAACATGGAAAAATTTGCACCGACATCTGTATAAACATGGAAATATCTGCAACGCTATCTGTGTAATCATGGAAATATCTGCACTGCTATATGTGGAAACATGGAAATATCTACATAACTATCTGAATAAACATTGAAATATCTACACCGTTATCTCTATAAACATGGAATTATCTACACCGCTATCTCTATAAACATGGAAATATCTACACCGCTATCTGTATAAACATGGAAATATCTACACCGCTATCTCTATAATGATGGAAATATCTACACCACCATCTCTATAAACATGGAAATATCAAGACTGCCATCTCTATACACATGGAAATATCTACACAGCCATCTGTATAAACATGGAAATATCTACACCGCTACCTCTATAAACATGGAAATATCTACATGGCTATCTGTATAAACATGGAAATATCTACATCACTATCTGTATAAACATGGAAATATCTCCACCGCTATCTCTATAAATATGGAAATATCTACACCGCTATCTGTATAAACATGGAAATATCTACACTGCTATCTGTATAATCATGAAAATACCTACACCGCTATCTGTATAAACATGGATATATCTACAACGCTATCTGTGTAAACATGGAAATATCTACAATGCTATCTGTGTAAACATGGAAATATCTACACAGCTATCTGTGTAAACTGGGAAATATCTACACCACTATCTGTGTAAAGATGGAAATACCTACACCGCCATCTGTGAAAAGATGGAAATATCTACACCGCTATCTCTGTAAACACGGAAATATCAACACCACCATCTGCATAAACATGGAAATATCTACACTGCCTTCTGTATAAACATGGAAATATCTACACAGCCATCTCTATAAACATGGAAATATCTACACAGCCATCTGTATTAACATGGAAATATCTACACCGGTATCTGTATAAACATGGATATACCTACACCGCTATCTGTATAAACTTGTAAATATCAACACCGCTATCTGTATAAACATGGAAATATCTACACCGCTATCCGTATAAACATGGAAATATCTACACCGCTATCACTATAAACATGGAAATAGCTACACCTCTATCACTATAAACATGGAAATATCTACATTGCTATATGTATAAATATGGAAATATCTACACCGCTATCTCTATAAACATGGAAATATCTTCACCACTATCTGTATAAACATGGAAATGTCTACACCGCTATCTCAATAAACATGGAAATATCTACACCGCCATCTGTATAAACATGGAAATATCTACACCGCTACCTGTATAAAAATGGAAACATCTTCACCGCTATCTTTCAAAACATGGAAATATCTACACCGCGATCTGTAGAAACATGGAAATACCTTCACCGCTATCTGTATAAACATGGAAATATCTACACCTCTGTCTCTATAAACATGGAAATATCTACACCGCTATCTGTATAAACATGGAAATACCTACACCGCTATCTGTATAAACATGGAAATGTCTACACCGCTATCTGTATAAATATGGAAATATCTACACCGCTATCTCTGTAAACATGGAAATGTCTACACCGCTGTCTGTATAAACTTGGAAATATCTACATCGCTATCTCTATAAACCTGAAAATATCTACACCGACATCTATATAAACATGGAAATAGCTGCACAGTCATCTGTATAAACATGGAAATAACTACACCACTATCTCTATAAACATGAAAATATCTGCACTACCATCTGTATAAACATGGAAATATATAAAAAGCCATCTCTATAAACAAGGAGTTACCTTCAATGCTATCAGTATAAACATGGAAATAACTACACCGCTATCTTTATAAAGATGGAAATATCTACACCGCCATCTGTATAAACATGCAAATATCTACGCATTCATCTGTATAAACATGGAAATATCTACACCACCATCTGTATAAACATGGAAATACCTACACTGCCATCTGTATAAAAATGGAAATATCTACGCAGCCATCTGTATAAACATGGAAATATCTACACTTTTATCTATATAAACATGGAAATATCTACACCGCTATCTGTATAAACATGGAAATATCTACATCGCTATCTGTATAAACATGGAAATATCTACACAGCTATCTGTGTAAACATGGAAATATCTCCAACGCTATATGTATAAACATGGAAATAACTACACCGCTATCTGTATAAACATGGAAATACCAAAACTGCTATCTGTATAAACATGGAAATATCTACAACGCTATCTGTATAAATACGGAAATATCCTCACCACTATCTCTATAAACCTGGAAATACCTACAATGCTATCTGTATAAATACGGAAATATCCTCACCACTATCTCTATAAACATGGAAATACCTACACCGCCATATTTATACACATGGAAATACCTACACCGCCATCTCTATACACATGGAAATATCTACACCGCTATCTCTATAAATATAGAAATATCTACAATGCAATCTCTATAAACATGGAAATATCTACACAGCCATCTCTATAAACATGGAAATATCTACATCGCTATCTGTATAAACATGGAAATATCTCCACCGCTATCAGTATAAACATGGAAATATCTGCACCGATATCTGTATAAACATGGAAATATCTACACCACTATCTGTATAAACATGGAAATATCTACAACGCTAACTGTATAAACACGGAAATATGTACAACGTTATCTGTATAAACATGGAAATATCTACAACTCTATCTGTGTAAACATGGAAATATCTACACAGATATCTGTGTAAACTTGCAAATATCTACACAACTATCTGTGTAAAGATCGAAATATCTACAGCGCAATCTGTGTAAAGATGGAAATATCTACACCGCTATCAGTATAAACATGGAAAACTACACCGATATCTGTATAAACATGGAAATGTCTACACCACCAACTCTATAAACATGAAAATATCTACACTACTATCTCTATAAACATCGAAATATCTACACTGCCGTCTGTATAAAGATGGAAATATCTACCCCGGGAGCTGAATAAACATGGAAATATCTACAAACCTATCTGTATAAACATGGAAATGTCTACACCACTATCTCTATAAACATGGGTATATCTTCACCACCATCTCTATAAACATGGAATTATCTACACAGCTATCTGTATAAACATGGAAACATCTACACCGCTATCTATATAAACATGGAAATATGAACACCGCTATCCGCATATACATGAAAATATCTTCACCGCTATCTGTATAAACATGGAAAGATCTATAGCGCTATCACTATAAACATGGAAATACCTACACCGCTATCTCTATAAACATGGAAATATCTACACCGCTATCTCTATAAACATGGAAATATCTACACCGCCATTCCATAAACTTGGAAATGTCTACACCACCATCTGCATAAACATGGAAATATCTACACCACCATCTGCATAAACATGGAAAAACCTACACCGCCATCTGTATAAACATTGAAATATCTACACTGCTATCTCTTTGAACATGGAAATATCTCCAATGCTGTCTGTGTAAACATGGAAATATCTACACTGCCATCTGTATAAACATGGAAATATTTACACCGCTATCTATATAAACATTGAAATACCTACACCGCAATCTTTATGAACATAGAAATATCTACAATGCTATATATATAAATATGGAAATATCTACACCGATATCTGTGTAAATATGGAAATATCTACAGCGCTATCCTTATATACATGGAATTGTCTACACCGCTCTCTCTACAAACATTGAAATGTCTACACCGCTATCTGTATAAACTTGGAAACATATACATAGCTATCTCTATAAACGTGGAAATATATACACGGCCATCTGTATAAACATGGAAATACTTACACAGTCATCTGTATAAACATGGAAATATCTACACCAATATCTGTATCAACATGGAAATATCTACACTGCCATCTCTATAAACATGGAAATATCTCCAAGGCCATCTCCATAAACATGGAAATATCTCCACTGCTATCTGTATTAACTTGGAAACAGCCACACAGCTATCTGTACAAACATGGAAATATCTACACCGCCATGTGTAAAAATATGAAAATATCTTCACAGTCATGTGTATAAACATGGAAATATCTACACCTCCATCTGTATAAACATGGAAATATCTACACTGCCATCTGTATACACATGGAAGTATCTACACAGCCATCTGTATAAACATGGAAATATCTACACCGCTATCTCTATAAACCTGGAAATACCAACACTTCCATATGTATAAACATGGAAATAACTGCACTGCTATCTGTATAAACATGGAAATATATACACCGCTATCTGTATAAACTTGGAAATGTCTACACCGCCATCCATATAAATAAGGCAGTATCTCCTCGGCTATCTGTATAAACATGTAAATATCTCCAACTCTATCTGTATAAACATGGAGATATCTATTCCGCTATCTCTATAAACATGGAAATATCTTCACCGCTATCTGTATAAACTTGGAAATTCCAACACTGCTATCTGTATAAACATGGAAATATCTACACAGACATCTCTATAAACATGGAACTAACTACACTGCTATCTTTATAAACATGGAAATTGCCACACAGCTATCTGTATAAACAATGATATATCTTCACCGCCATGTGTAAAAATATGAAACTATCTTCAAAGTCATCTGTATAAACATGGAAATATCTACACCTCCATCTGTATAAACATGGAAATATCTACACTGCCATCTGTATACACATGTAAATATCTACACAGACATCTGTATAAAGATGGAAATATCTACACCGCTATCTCTATAAACCTGGAAATACCTACACTGCAATCTGTATAAACATGGAAATAACTGCACTGCTATCTGTATAAACATGGAAATATCTCCACCGCTCTCTGTATAAAGTTGGAAATATCTACACCGCCATCTGTATAAATAAGGCAATATCTCCACCGCTATCGGTATAAACATAGAAATATCTCCACCGCTATCTGTATAAACATGGAAATATCTCCACCGCTATCTCTATAAACATGGAAATATCTTCACCGGTATCTGTATAAACATGGAAATACCTACACTGCTATCTGTATAAACATGGAAATATCTACATCGCTATCTGTATAAACATGGAAATATCTCCACCGCTATCTCTATAAACAAGGAAATATCTACACTTCCATCAGTATAAACATGGGAAATCTACACTGCCTTCTGTATACACATGGAAATATCTACAGAGCCATCAGTATATAAATGGAAATATCGACACCGCAATCTCTGTAAACGTGGAAATATGTTCACCGCTATTGGTATAAACATGCAAATATCTACACCGCTATCTGCATAAACATGGAAATATCTACACCGCTATCTGTATAAACATGGAAATATCTACAGCGCTCTCTCTATAAATATGGAAATATCTAAACCGCTCTCTCTATAAACATGGAAATGTCTACACCGCTATCTGTATAAACATGGAAACATCTACATGGCTATCTCTATAAACATGGAAATATATACACGGCCATCTGTATAAACATAGAAATACCTACACAGTCATCTGTATAAACATGGAAATATCTACACCAATATCTGTATAAACATGGAAATATCTCCACTACTATCTGTATAAACATGGAAATAGACACACAGCTATCTGCATAAACAATGAAATATCTACACAGCCATGTGTAAAAATATGAAAATATCTTCACAGTCATCTGTATAAACTTGGAAATATCTACACCTCCATCTGTATAAACTTGGAAATATCAACACTGCCATCTGTATACACATGGAAATATCTACACAGCCATCTGTATAAACATGGAAATATCTACAATGCTATCTCTATAAACATGGAAATACCTACACAGCCATCTGTATAAACATGGAAATATCTACACCGCTATCTCTATAAACATGGAAATATCTACATGGCTATCTGTATAAACATGGAAATATCTTCATCACTATCTGTATAAACATGGAAATATCTCCACCGCTATCTCTATAAATATGGAAATATCTACACCGCTATCTGTATAAACATGGAAATATCTACACTGCTATCTGTATAATCATGAAAATACCTACACCGCTATCTGTATAAACATGGATATATCTACAACGCTATCTGTGTAAACATGGAAATATCTACAATGCTATCTGTGTAAACATGGAAATATCTACACAGCTATCTGTGTAAACTGGGAAATATCTACACCACTATCTGTGTAAAGATGGAAATACCTACACCGCCATCTGTGAAAAGATGGAAATATCTACACCGCTATCTCTGTAAACACGGAAATATCAACACCACCATCTGCATAAACATGGAAATATCTACACTGCCATCTGTATAAACATGGAAATATCTACACAGCCATCTCTATAAACATGGAAATATCTACACAGCCATCTGTATTAACATGGAAATATCTACACCGGTATCTGTATAAACATGGAAATACCTACACCGCTATCTGTATAAACTTGTAAATATCAACACCGCTATCTGTATAAACATGGAAATATCTACACCGCTATCCGTATAAACATGGAAATATCTACACCGCTATCACTATAAACATGGAAATAGCTACACCTCTATCACTATAAACATGGAAATATCTACATTGCTATATGTATAAATATGGAAATATCTACACCGCTATCTCTATAAACATGGAAATATCTTCACCACTATCTGTATAAACATGGAAATGTCTACACCGCTATCTCAATAAACATGGAAATATCTACACCGCCATCTGTATAAACATGGAAATATCTACACCGCTACCTGTATAAAAATGGAAACATCTTCACCGCTATCTTTCAAAACATGGAAATATCTACACCGCGATCTGTAGAAACATGGAAATACCTTCACCGCTATCTGTATAAACATGGAAATATCTACACCTCTGTCTCTATAAACATGGAAATATCTACACCGCTATCTGTATAAACATGGAAATACCTACACCGCTATCTGTATAAACATGGAAATGTCTACACCGCTATCTGTATAAATATGGAAATATCTACACCGCTATCTCTGTAAACATGGAAATGTCTACACCGCTGTCTGTATAAACTTGGAAATATCTACATCGCTATCTCTATAAACCTGAAAATATCTACACCGACATCTATATAAACATGGAAATAGCTGCACAGTCATCTGTATAAACATGGAAATAACTACACCACTATCTCTATAAACATGAAAATATCTGCACTACCATCTGTATAAACATGGAAATATATAAAAAGCCATCTCTATAAACAAGGAGTTACCTTCAATGCTATCAGTATAAACATGGAAATAACTACACCGCTATCTTTATAAAGATGGAAATATCTACACCGCCATCTGTATAAACATGCAAATATCTACGCATTCATCTGTATAAACATGGAAATATCTACACCACCATCTGTATAAACATGGAAATACCTACACTGCCATCTGTATAAAAATGGAAATATCTTCGCAGCCATCTGTATAAACATGGAAATATCTACACTTTTATCTATATAAACATGGAAATATCTACACCGCTATCTGTATAAACATGGAAATATCTACATCGCTATCTGTATAAACATGGAAATATCTACACAGCTATCTGTGTAAACATGGAAATATCTCCAACGCTATATGTATAAACATGGAAATATCTACACCGCTATCTGTATAAACATGGAAATACCAAAACTGCTATCTGTATAAACATGGAAATATCTACAACGCTATCTGTATAAATACGGAAATATCCTCACCACTATCTCTATAAACCTGGAAATACCTACAATGCTATCTGTATAAATACGGAAATATCCTCACCACTATCTCTATAAACATGGAAATACCTACACCGCCATATTTATACACATGGAAATACCTACACCGCCATCTCTATACACATGGAAATATCTACACCGCTATCTCTATAAATATAGAAATATCTACAATGCAATCTCTATAAACATGGAAATATCTACACAGCCATCTCTATAAACATGGAAATATCTACATCGCTATCTGTATAAACATGGAAATATCTCCACCGCTATCAGTATAAACATGGAAATATCTGCACCGATATCTGTATAAACATGGAAATATCTACACCACTATCTGTATAAACATGGAAATATCTACAACGCTAACTGTATAAACACGGAAATATGTACAACGTTATCTGTATAAACATGGAAATATCTACAACTCTATCTGTGTAAACATGGAAATATCTACACAGATATCTGTGTAAACTTGCAAATATCTACACAACTATCTGTGTAAAGATCGAAATATCTACAGCGCAATCTGTGTAAAGATGGAAATATCTACACCGCTATCAGTATAAACATGGAAAACTACACCGATATCTGTATAAACATGGAAATGTCTACACCACCAACTCTATAAACATGAAAATATCTACACTACTATCTCTATAAACATCGAAATATCTACACTGCCGTCTGTATAAAGATGGAAATATCTACCCCGGGAGCTGAATAAACATGGAAATATCTACAAACCTATCTGTATAAACATGGAAATGTCTACAACACTATCTCTATAAACATGGGTATATCTTCACCACCATCTCTATAAACATGGAATTATCTACACAGCTATCTGTATAAACATGGAAACATCTACACCGCTATCTATATAAACATGGAAATATGAACACCGCTATCCGCATATACATGAAAATATCTTCACCGCTATCTGTATAAACATGGAAAGATCTATAGCGCTATCACTATAAACATGGAAATACCTACACCGCTATCTCTATAAACATGGAAATATCTACACCGCTATCTCTATAAACATGGAAATATCTACACCGCCATTCCATAAACTTGGAAATGTCTACACCACCATCTGCATAAACATGGAAATATCTACACCACCATCTGCATAAACATGGAAAAACCTACACCGCCATCTGTATAAACATTGAAATATCTACACTGCTATCTCTTTGAACATGGAAATATCTCCAATGCTGTCTGTGTAAACATGGAAATATCTACACTGCCATCTGTATAAACATGGAAATATTTACACCGCTATCTATATAAACATTGAAATACCTACACCACAATCTTTATGAACATAGAAATATCTACAATGCTATATATATAAATATGGAAATATCTACACCGATATCTGTATAAATATGGAAATATCTACAGCGCTATCCTTATATACATGGAATTGTCTACACCGCTCTCTCTACAAACATTGAAATGTCTACACCGCTATCTGTATAAACTTGGAAACATATACATAGCTATCTCTATAAACGTGGAAATATATACACGGCCATCTGTATAAACATGGAAATACTTACACAGTCATCTGTATAAACATGGAAATATCTACACCAATATCTGTATCAACATGGAAATATCTACACTGCCATCTCTATAAACATGGAAATATCTCCAAGGCCATCTCCATAAACATGGAAATATCTCCACTGCTATCTGTATTAACTTGGAAACAGCCACACAGCTATCTGTACAAACATGGAAATATCTACACCGCCATGTGTAAAAATATGAAAATATCTTCACAGTCATGTGTATAAACATGGAAATATCTACACCTCCATCTGTATAAACATGGAAATATCTACACTGCCATCTGTATACACATGGAAATATCTACACAGCCATCTGTATAAACATGGAAATATCTACACCGCTATCTCTATAAACCTGGAAATACCAACACTTCCATATGTATAAACATGGAAATAACTGCACTGCTATCTGTATAAACATGGAAATATATACACCGCTATCTGTATAAACTTGGAAATGTCTACACCGCCATCCATATAAATAAGGCAGTATCTCCTCGGCTATCTGTATAAACATGTAAATATCTCCAACTCCATCTGTATAAACATGGAGATATCTATTCCGCTATCTCTATAAACATGGAAATATCTTCACCACTATCTGTATAAACTTGGAAATTCCAACACTGCTATCTGTATAAACATGGAAATATCTACACAGACATCTCTATAAACATGGAACTAACTACACTGCTATCTTTATAAACATGGAAATAGCCACACAGCTATCTGTATAAACAATGATATATCTTCACCGCCATGTGTAAAAATATGAAACTATCTTCAAAGTCATCTGTATAAACATGGAAATATCTACACCTCCATCTGTATAAACATGGAAATATCTACACTGCCATCTGTATACACATGTAAATATCTACACAGACATCTGTATAAAGATGGAAATATCTACACCGCTATCTCTATAAACCTGGAAATACCTACACTGCAATCTGTATAAACATGGAAATAACTGCACTGCTATCTGTATAAACATGGAAATATCTCCACCGCTCTCTGTATAAAGTTGGAAATATCTACACCGCCATCTGTATAAATAAGGCAATATCTCCACCACTATCGGTATAAACATAGAAATATCTCCACCGCTATCTGTATAAACATGGAAATATCTCCACCGCTATCTCTATAAACATGGAAATATCTTCACCGGTATCTGTATAAACATGGAAATACCTACACTGCTATCTGTATAAACATGGAAATATCTACATCGCTATCTGTATAAACATGGAAATATCTCCACCGCTATCTCTATAAACAAGGAAATATCTACACTTCCATCAGTATAAACATGGGAAATCTACACTGCCTTCTGTATACACATGGAAATATCTACAGAGCCATCAGTATATAAATGGAAATATCGACACCGCAATCTCTGTAAACGTGGAAATATGTTCACTGCTATTGGTATAAACATGCAAATATCTACACCGCTATCTGCATAAACATGGAAATATCTACACCGCTATCTGTATAAACATGGAAATATCTACAGCGCTCTCTCTATAAATATGGAAATATCTAAACCGCTCTCTCTATAAACATGGAAATGTCTACACCGCTATCTGTATAAACATGGAAACATCTACATGGCTATCTCTATAAACATGGAAATATATACACGGCCATCTGTATAAACATAGAAATACCTACACAGTCATCTGTATAAACATGGAAATATCTACACCAATATCTGTATAAACATGGAAATATCTCCACTACTATCTGTATAAACATGGAAATAGCCACACAGCTATCTGCATAAACAATGAAATATCTACACAGCCATGTGTAAAAATATGAAAATATCTTCACAGTCATCTGTATAAACTTGGAAATATCTACAGCTCCATCTGTATAAACATGGAAATATCAACACTGCCATCTGTATACACATGGAAATATCTACACAGCCATCTGTATAAACATGGAAATATCTACAATGCTATCTCTATAAACATGGAAATATATACACGGCCATCTGTATAAACATGGAAATACCTACACAGTCATCTGTATAAACATGAAAATATCTACACCAATATCTGTATAAACATGGAAATATCTACATTGCCATCTGTATAAACATGGAAATATCTAAACAGCCATCTCTATAAACATGGAAATATCTCGACTACTATCTGTATAAACATGGAAATAGCCACACAGCTATCTGCATAAACAATGAAATGTCTACACCGCCATGTGTAAAAATATGAAAATATCTTCACAGTCATCTGTATAAACTTGGAAATATCTACACCTCCATCTGTATAAACATGGAAATATCAACACTGCCATCTGTATACACATGGAAATATCTACACAGCCATCTGTATAAACATGGAAATATCTACAATGCTATCTCTATAAACATGGAAATACATACGCGGCCATCTCTATAAACATGGAAATACCTACAAAGTCATCTGTATAAACATGGAAATATCTACACCAATATCTGTATAAACATGGAAATATCTACACTGCCATATGTATAAACTTGGAAATATCTACACCGCCATCTGTATAAATAAGGCAGTATCTCCACCGCTATCTGTATAAACATGGAAATATCTCCACTGCTATCTCTATAAACATCAAAATATCTACACCGCCATCTGTATAAACATGGAAATACTTACACAGTTATCTGTATAAACATGGAAATATCTGCACCGCTATCTCTATAAACATGGAAATAACTACACGGCTATCTCTATAAACATGGAAATATCTACACAGCCATCTGTATATACATGGAAATAACTACACCGCTATCTGTATAAACATGAAAATAACTACACCGCTATTTGTATAAACAAGCAAATATCTACACTGTGATCTGTATAAACATGGAAATATCTACACCGCCATCTCTATAAACATGGAAATATCTACACCACGATCAGTATAAACATGGAAATAACTACACCGCTATCTGTATAAACATGGAAATATCTCCACTGCTATCTCTATAAACATCAAAATATCTACACCGCCATCTGTATAAACATGGAAATACTTACACAGTTATCTGTATAAACATGGAAATATCTACACCGCCATCTGTATAAAGATGGAAATATCTACACAGCAATGTGTATATACATGGAAATATCTGCACCGCTATCTATATAAACATGGAAATAACTACACCGCTATCTGTATAAACATGGAAATATCTACACCGCCATCTACATATCCATGGAAATATCTGCGCCGCCATCTGTATAAACATGGAAATATCTACACGGTCATCTGTGTATAGATGGAAATATCAACACCGCCATCTGTACAAACATGAAAATATCTGCACGGCTATCTGTGTAAACATGGAAATAACTACACCGCGGTCTGTATAAACATGAAAATATCTACACCGCTCTCTGTATAAACATGGAAATATCTACACCGCTATCTCTATAAACATGGAAATATCTACACCGTGATCTCTATAAACATGGAAATATCTACATCGCTATCTGTATAAACATGGAAATACCAACACTGCTATGGGTATAAACATGGAAATATCTACAACGCCATCTATATAAACATGGAAATATCTACACCGCTATGTCTATAAACATGGAAATACCTACACCGCTATCTCTATAAACATGATAATATCTACACCGCTATCTGTATAAACATGGAAATATCAACACCGCTATCTGTATAAACATGGAAATATCTACACCGCGATCTGTATAAACATCGAAATATCTCCACTGCTATCTGTATAAACATCGAAATATCTGCACCGCCATGTGTATAAACATGGAAATACTTACAAAGTTATCTGTATAAACATGGAAATATCTACACAGCCATGTGTACACACATGGAAATATCTACACCGCTATCTATATAAACTTGGAAATAACTACACCGCTATCTGTATAAACATGGAAATATCTACACCGCTATCTGTATAAACATGGAAATATCTACACCGCGATCTGTATAAACATGGAAATTTCTACACCGCGATCTGTATAAACATGGAAATATCTTCACCACGATCTGTGTAAACATGGAAATATCTACACCGCTATCTGTATAAACATGGCAATATCTACACCACCATCTATATAAACATGTAAATATCTACACCGCCATCTGTATAAACATGGATATATCTACACCGCGATCTGTATAAACATGGAAATTTCTACACCGCGATCTGTATAAACATGGAAATATCTTCACCGATATCTGTAAAAACATGGAAATATCTACACTGCTATCTGTATCAACATGGAAATATCTACACCGTGATCTGTATAAATATGGAAATATCTACACCGCGATCTGTATAAACATGGAAATATCTACACAGCCATCTCTATAAACATGGAAATATCTACACCGCCATCTGTATAAACATGGAACTACCTACAAAGTCATCTGTAAAAACATGGAAATATCTACACTGCTATCTGTATCAACATGGAAATATCTACACCGTGATCTGTATAAATATGGAAATATCTACACCGCGATCTGTATAAACATGGAAATATCTACACAGCCATCTCTATAAACATGGAAATATCTACACCGCCATCTGTATAAACATGGAACTACCTACAAAGTCATCTGTAAAAACATGGAAATATCTACAAAGCCATCTGTATAAACATGGAAATATCTACACAGCCATCTGTATATACATGGAAATAACTACACCGCTATCTGTATAAACATGGAAATAACTACACCGCTATTTGTATAAACAAGGAAATATCTACACCGTGATCTCTATAAACATGGAAATATCTACAACCCTATCTGTATAAACATGGAAATATCCACACCGCTATATCTATAAACATGGAAAAATCAACACCGCTATCTCTACGAACGTGGAAATATCTACACCGCCATCTCTATAAACATGGAAATATCTACACCACGATCAGTATAAACATGGAAATATGTACATCGCTATCTGTATAAACATGGAAATATCTCCACTGCTGTCTCTATAAACATCGAAATATCTACACCGCCGTCTGTATAAACATGGAAATACTCACAAAGTTATCTGTATAAACATGGAAATATCTACACCGCCATCTGTATAAACATGGAAATATCTACACAGCCATGTGTACATACATGGAAATATCTACACCGCTATCTATATAAACATGGAAATAACTACACCGCTACCTGTATAAACATGGAAATATCTACAACGCCATCTACATATCCATGGAAATATCTGCACCGCCATCTGTATAAACATGGAAATATCTACACAGTCATCTGTGTATACATGGAAATATCAACACCGCCTTCTCTACAAACATGGAAATATCTACACCACCATCTGTATAAACATGGAAATATCTACACAGCCATGTGTACATACATGGAAATATCTACACCGCTATCTATATAAACATGGAAATAACTACACCGCTATCTGTATAAACATGGAAATATCTACACCGCCATCTACATATCCATGGAAATATCTGCACCGCCATCTGTATAAACATGGAAATATCTACACAGTCATCTGTGTATACATGGAAATATCAACACCGCGGTCTGTATAAACATGGAAATATCTACAATGTCATCTGTATACACATGGAAATAACTACACGGCAATCTGTGTATAGATGGAAACATCAACACCGCCATCTGTACAAACATGGAAATATCTACACTGCTATCTCTATAAACATGGAAATATCTACACTGCGGTCTGTATAAACATAGAAATATCTACACCGGTATCTGTATAAACATGGAAATATCTACACCACGATCTGTATAAACATGGAATTATATACACCGCTATCTGTATAAACATGGAAATATCTGCACCGCTATATCTATAAACATGGAAATATCTACAAAGACATCTGTATAAACATGGAAATACCTACACAGTCATGTTTAGGAACATTTAAATATCTACAATGCCCTCTGTATAAACATAGAAATATCTACACAGTCCTCTGTATAAATATGGAAATATCTGCATAGACATCTGTATAAACATGGAAATATCTGCACCGCTATCTGTATAAACATGGAAATACCTACACCGCTGTCTCTATAAACATGGAAATATGTACACCGCTATGTGTATAAACATGGAAATACCTCCACTGCTGTCTGTATAAACATGGAAATATCTCCACCGTTATCTGTATAAACATGGAAATATCTACAGCGTCATCTCTATAAACATTGAAATATCTACACTGCCATCAGTAAAAACATGGAAATATCTACACAGTCATCGGAATAAACATGGAAATATCTACACCACCATCTGTATAAATTTGGAAATACCTACAATACCATCTGTATACACATGGAAATATCTACACAGACATATGTATAAATATGGAAATATCTACAACGCCAGCTGTATAAACATGGAAATATCTACACTGCCATCTGTAGAAAGATGGAAATATCTACAACGCTATCTCTATAAATTTGGAAATATCTACACCACCATCTCTATAAACATGAAAATATCTACACTGCCATCTCCATAAAGATGGAAGTATCTACTCCGCCATGTGTATAAACACAGAAATATCTACACCACCATCTGTGTAAACATGGAAATATCTACACCGCTATCTGTATAAACATGGAAATATATACACCGCCATCTGTATAAACATGGAAATATCTACACCGCCATCTGCATGTCCATGGAAATATCTACGCCGCCATCTGTATAAAAATGGAAATATCTACACGGCCATCTGTGTATAGTTGGAAATATCAGCCCCGCCATCTGTACAAACATGGAAATATCTACACCGCTATCTCTATAAACATGGAAATGTCTGCACTGCCATCTGTAAAAACATGGAAATACCAATACAGTCATCTGTATAAACATGGAAATATCTACAATGCCACCTGTATACACATGGAAATATCTACACAGCCATCTGTATAAACATGTAAATATCTACAATGCTATCTCTATAAACATGGAAATACCTACATCGCCTTCTCTATAAACATGAAAATATCTACACTGCCATCTCCATAAACATGGAACTAACTACTCCGCCATCTGTATAAACCTGGAAACCTCTACACCGCCATCAGTGTGAATAAGGAAATATCTACAATGACATCTGAATAAAGATATAAATATCTGCACTGCGAGCTGTTTAAACATGGAAATATCTTCATCGCTATCTGTATAAATGTGGAAATACCAACACCGCTATCGGTATAAACATGGAAATATCTACAACGCCATGTATATAAACATGGAAATATCTACGCTGCTATGTCTATAAACATGGAAATACCTACACCGCTATCTCTATCAACATGGAAATATCTACACCGCTATCTGTATAAACATGGAAATATCTACACCGCTATCTGTATAAACAAGGAAATATCTTCACCGCGATCTGTATAAATATGGAAATATCTACACCGCGATCTGTACAAACATGGAAATATCTTCACCACGATCTGTATAAACATGGAAATATTTACATCGCTATCTGTATAAACATGGTAATATCTACACCACCATCTATATAAACATGGAAATATCTACACCGCCATCTGTATAAACATGGAAATATCTACAATGCCATCTGTAGAAAGATGGAAATATCTACACCGCAATCTCTGTAAACATGGAAATATCTACACCGATATCTGTAAAAACATGGGAATATCTACACCCCTATCTGTATAAACATGGAAATATCCCCACCGCTATCTCTATAAACATGGAAAAATCAACACCGCCATCTACATATCCATGGAAATATCTGCGCCGCCGTCTGTATACACATGGAAATATCTACACTGACATCTGAATAAACATGGAAATATCTCCACTGCTATCTCTATAAACATCGAAATATCTACACCGACATCTGTATAAACATGGAAAAACTTACAAAGTTATCTGTATAAACATGGAAATATCTACACCGCCATCTGTATAAACATGGAAATATCTACACAGCCTTGTGTATATACATGGAAATGTCTACACCGCTATCTATATAAACATGGAAATAACTACACCGCTATCTGTATAAACATGGAAATATCTACACCGCCATCTACATACCCATGGAAATATCTGTGCCGCCATCTGTACAAACATGAAAATATCTGCACCGCTATCTGTATAAACATGGAAATAACTACACCACGGTCTGTATAAACATGGAAATATCTAAACTGCTATCTGTATAAACATGGAAATATCTTCACCGCTATCTCTGTATACATGGAAATATCTACACCGTGATCTGTATAAACATGGAATTATCTACACCACTATCTCTATAATCATGGAAATTTCTACACCGTTATCTGTATAAATATGGAAATATCTACACCGCTATCTCTATAAACATGGAAATATCTACACGGCCATCTGCATAAACATGGAAATATCTATACAGTCATCTGTGTAAACATGGAAATATCTACACCACCATCTGTATAAACATGGAAATATCTACAATGTCATCTGTATACACATGGAAATACCTACACAGCAATCTGTGTATAGATGGAAACATCGACACCGCCATCTGTACAAACATGGAAATATCTACACTGCTATCGCTATAAACATGGAAATATCTACACTGCGGTCTGTATAAACATGGAAATATCTACACCGGTATCTGTATAAACATAGAAATATCTACACCATGATCTGTATAAACATGGAAATATATACACCGCTATCTGTATAAACATGGAAATATCTGCACCGCTATCTCTATAAACATGGAAATATCTCAAAGCCATCTGTATAAACATGGAAATACCTACATAGCCATGTGTAGGAACATTTAAATATCTACACTGCCGTCTGTATAAACATAGAAATATCTACACAGCCCTCTGTATAAATATGGAAATATCTGCTTAGGCATCTGTGTAAATATGGAAATATCTGCACCGCTATCTGTATAAACATGGAAATAGGTACACCGATGTCTCTATAAACATGGAAATATGTACACCGGTATGTGTATAAACATGGAAATATCTCCACTGCTCTCTGTATAAACATGGAAATATCTCCACCGTTATCTGTATAAACATGGAAATATCTACAGCGCCATCTCTATAATCATTGAAATATCTACACTGCCATCTGTAAAGACATTTAAATATCTACACAGTCATCTGAATAAACATGGAAATACCTACACCACCATCTGTATGAACATGGAAATATCTACACCGCCATCTGTATTAACATGGAAATATCTACACAGTCATCTGTATAAACCTGGAAATATCTACACTGTCATCTATATAAACATGGAAATATCTACAGAGAACTCTGTATAAACAGGAAATATCGGCACAGCCATCTGTATAAACATGGAAATATCTACACCGCTATCTGTATAAACATGGAAATATCTACACCGCTACGTGAATTAACGTGGAAATATCTACATTGCTATCCGTATAAACATGGACATATCTCCACCGCAATCTTTATAAACATGAAAATATCTACACCGCTATCTCTATAAACATCGAAATATCTACAATGCCATCTGTACAAACATGGAAATATCTACACAGTGATCTGTAGAAACATGGAAATATCTACACCGCTATCACTATAAACATGGAAATAACTACACCGCTATCTCTATAAACATGGAAATATCTACACCGCTATCTCCATCAACATGGAAATATATACACCGCCATCTCTTTAAACATGGAGATATCTACAACGCCATCTACATAAACAAGAAAATATCTACACTACCATCAACGTAAACATAGAAATATCTACACCGCCATCTCTATAAACATGGAAATATCTACACTGCCATTTGTAGAAAGATGGAAATATCTACACCGCCATCGGTATAAACGTGGAAATAACTTCACCGCTATCTGTATAAACATGGAAATATCTACACCGCAATCTGTGTAAACATGGAAATATCTACACCGCTATCTGTATAAATATGAAATATCTAATCCGCTATCTCTATAAAAATGGAAATATCTACACTGCTATCTGTATAAACATGGAAATATCCTCACTGCTATCTCTATGAACATGGATATATCTACACCGCTATCTAAATAAACATGGAAATATCTACACTGCCATCTCTATAAACATGGAATTATCTACATCACCATCTGTATAAACATGGAAATATCTACAACGCTATCTGTATAAACATGGAAATATCTACACCGCTATCTGTATAAACATGGAAATATCTACACTGCGATCTGTATAAACATGGAAATATCTACACCGCGATCTGTATAAACATGGAAATATCTTCACCACGATCTGTGTAAACATAGAAATATGTACACCGCAATCTGTATAAACATGGTAATATCTACACCACCATCTATATAAACATGGAAATATCTACACTGCCATCTGTATAAACATAGAAATATCTACAATGCCATCTGTAGAAGGATGGAAATATCTTCACCGCTATCTGTGTAAACATGGAAATATCTACAACGATATCTGTAAAAACATGGAAATACCTACACCGCTATCTGTATAAACATGGAAATATCTACACCGGAATCTGTATAAACATGGAAAAATCTACAATGCGGTCTGTACAAACATGGAAATATCTACACAGTTATCTGTAGAAACATGGAAATATCTACACCGCTATCTCTATAAACATGGAAATAACTACACCGCTATCTCTATAAACATGGAAATACCTACACCGCTATCTCCATCAACATGGAAATATATACACCGCCATCTCTTTAAACATGGAGATATCTACAACGCCATCTACATGAACAAGAAAATATCTACACTGCCATCTATATAAACATGGAAATATCTACACCGCCATCTCTATAAACTTGGAAATATCTACACTGCCATTTGTAGAAAGATGGAAATATCTACACTGCTATCTCTATAAACATGGAAATAACAACACCGCTTTCTCTATAAACATGGAAATATCTACATCGCAATCTCTATAAACGTGGAATTATCTACGCCGCCATCTCTATAAACATGAAAATATCTACACAGCCATCTTCAGAAACATGGCTGTATCTACACCGCCATCTGTATAAACATGGAAATATATACACCACTATCTGTATAAACATGGAAAAATCTTCACTGCCATCTGTATAAAGATGGAAATATCTGCACTGCGAGTTGTATAATCATGGAAATATCTACATCGCTATCTCTATAAACATGGAAATACCTACAATGCCATCTCTATAAACATGGAAATATCTACACCGCTATCTGTATAAAAATGGAAATATATACACCGCTATTTGTATAAACCTGGAAAGATATACACAGCTATCTGTATAAATATGGAAATATCTACAAAGCTGTCTCTCTAAACATGGAAATGTCTACACCGCTATCTGTATAAACATGGAAATATCTACATCGTTATGTCTACAAACATGAAAATATCTACACTGACATATGTATAAACATGGAAATAACTTCACAGTCATCTCTATAAACATGGAAATATCTACACCACCATCTGTATAAACATGGAAATATCTACATGGAAAGCTGCATAAACATGGAAATATCTAGACAGTCATCTCTATAAACATGGAAATACCTATACCGCCGTCTGTATAAACATGAAAATACCCACACCGCTATCTGTATAAACATGGAAAGAGCCGCACAGCTATCTGTATAAACATGGACATGTCTGCACCGCTATCTTTATAAACATGGAAATATCTGCAACTCTATCTGTGTAAACATAGAAATATCTACACGGCTATTTGTGTAAACATGGAAATATCTGCACCGCTATCTGTATAAAGATGGAAATATCTACACCACTATCTGTAAAACGTGGAAAAATCTACATCGCTCACTGTATAAACCTGGAAATATCTACACCGATATCTGTATAAACAAGGAAATATCTACACCGCCATCTGTATAAACATGGAAATACCTACACCGCTATCTGTAGAAATATGGAAATATCCACACCGCTATCTCTATAAACATGTAAATACGTACACCGATTTCTGTATAAACATGGAAATATCTACACTGCAATCTCTATATACATGGAAATATCTACACCGCCATCTCTATAAACATGAAAATATCTACACCGCCATCTTCAGAAACATGGATGTATCTACACCGCCATCTGTATAAACATGGAAATATCTACACCACTATCTGTATAAACATGGAAATATCTTCACTGCCATCTGTATAAACATGGAAATATCTACACCGCCATCTGTATAAAGATGGAAATATCTACACAGCAATCTGCATAAATATGGAAATATCTACACCGCTACCTCTATAGACATGTAAATATCTACACCGCTATCTGTATAAACATGGAAATATCTACACTGCCATCTGTATAAAGATGGAAATATCTACACCGCGAGCTGTATAAACATGGAAATATCTACACCGCTATCTGTATAAACGTGGAAATACCAACACCGTTATCTGTATAAACATGGAAATATCTACACCGTTATCTCTATGAACATGAAAATACTTACACCACCATCTCTATAAGCATGGAAATATTTACACCGATATCTCTATAGACATAGAAATAACTACACCGCCATCCCTATAAACATGGAAATATCTACACCGCCATATGCATAAACATGGAAGTATCTACACAGACATCTGTATAAACATGGAAATATCTGCACTGCCATCTATATAAACATGGAAATATCTACACTGCCATGTGTACACACATGGAAATATCTACACAGCCATCTGTATAAACATGGAAATATCTACACCGCTATCTCTATAAACATGGAAATATCTACACCGCTGTCTGTATAAACATGGAAATATCTACATCGCTATCTGTATAAACAGGGAAATATCTCCACCGCTATCTGTATAAACATGGAAATATCTACACCGCTATCTGAATAAACATGGAAACATCTACACCACTATCTGTATAAACATGGAAATATATACAATGCAATCTGTGTAAACATGGAAATATCAACACAGCTATCTGTGTAAAAATGGAAATATCTACAGCGCAATCTGTGCAAAGATGGAAATATCTACACCGCTATCTCCGTAAACATGGAAATATCTACACCGCTATCTGTATAAACATGGAAATATCTATACCGCAGTCTCTATAAACATGGAAATACATCCACCGCTATCTGTATAAACATTAAAATATCTACAACGCCTTCTGTATAATCATGGACATATCTACACCGCAATCTGGATAAACATGGAAATATCTATCACGCTATATGTGTAAACATGGAAATATCTACACCGCGGTCTGTATAAACATGTTAATATCTACACCACTATCTGTATAAACATGTTAATATCTACACCACGATCTGTATAAACATGGAAATATCTACACCGCTATCTCTATAAACATGGAAATATCTACACCGCCATCTCTATAAACAAGGAAATATCTACACAACTATCTCTATAAACATGGAAATATCTACACTGCCATCTCTATACACATAGAAATATCTACACCGCTATCTCTATAAACATAGAAATATCTACACCGCCATCTCTATAAACATGGAAATATCTACACCGTCATCTGCATGAAAATGGAAATATCTACACCGCTCTCTGTATAAACATGGAAATATCTACACTGTCATCTGTATAAACATGGAAATATCTAAACTGCCATCTGTGGAAAGATGGAAATATCTACACCACGATCTGTATAAATATGAAAATATCTACACCGCTATCTGTGCAAAGATGGAAATACCTACACCGCTATCTCTGTAAACATGGAAATATCTACACCACTATCTGTATAATCATGGAAATATCTTCATCGCTATCTGTATAAACATGGATATATCTACACCGTTATCTCTATAAACATGGAAATATCTACACCGCTTTCTGAATAAAAATGGAAATATCTACACCGCCATTTGTGTAAACACACAAATATCTACAGAGTCATCTCTATACACATGAAATTTCTACACAGCCATCTGCATAAATATGGATGTATCTACACAACTATCTGTATAAACAAGGAAGTACCTACAGCGCTATCTCTATAAACATGGAAATATCAACACCACAATCTATACAAAAATGGAAATATCTACACCGCCATTTATATACACATGAAAATATCTACACCGCCATCTCCATAAACATGGAACTATCTACACCGCCAACTGTATAAACATGGAAATATCTACGCCGCTATCCGTATAAAGATGGAAATATCTACACCGCTATGTCTATAAACATGAAAATATCTACACAGCCATCTCTATAAACTTGGAAATATCTACACTGCTATCTCTATAAACATGGAAATATCTACACCGTTATCTGTATAAACATGGAAATATCTACATCGCTATCTGTATAAACAGGGAAATATCTCCACCGGTATCTGTATAAACATGGAAATATCTACACCGCTATCTGTATAAACATGGAAATATCTACACCGCTATCTGTTTAAACATGGAAATATCTACAACGCTATGTGTGTAAACATGGAAATATCTACACAGCTATCTGTGTAAACTTGGAAATATCTACACAGGTATCTGTGTAAAAATGGAAATATCTACACGGCAATCTGTGCAAAGAGGGAAATATCTACACCTCTTTCTCTGAAAATATGGAAATAACTACACCGCTATCTGTATAAACATGGAAATATCTACACCGCTATCTGTATAAACAAGGAAATATCTACACAGCCATCTGTAGAAACGTGGAAATATCTACACCGCCATCTGTATAAACATGGAAATACCTACACCGCTGTCTGTAGAAATATGGAAATATCTACACCACTATCTCTATAAACATGGAAATAACAACACCACTTTCTCTATAAACATGGAAATATCTAAACCGCAATCTCTATAAACATGGAATTATCTACACCGCCATCTCTATAAACATGAAAATATCTACACCGCCATCCTCAGAAACATGGCTGTATCTACACCGCCATCTGTATAAACATGGAAATATCTACACCACTATCTGTATAAACATGGAAAAATCTTCACTGCCATCTGTATAAAGATGGAAATATCGGCAATGCGAGTTGTATAAACATGGAAATATCTACACTGCTATCTCTATAAACATGGAAATACCTACAACGTCATCTCTATAAACATGGAAATATCTACAACGCTATCTGTATAAACCTGGAAATATCTACACTGCTATCTCTATAAACCTGGAAAGATCTACACCGCTATCTGTATAAATATGGAAATATCTACAACGCTATCTCTCTAAACATGGAAATGTCTACACCGCTATCTGTATATACATGGAAATACCTACACCGCTTTCTCTATAAACATGAAAATATCTACACTGCTATCTCTATATACATGGAAATAACTACACCTCCATCTCTATAAACATGAAAATATCTACACGGCCATCTTCAGAAACATGGATGTATCTACACCGCCATCTGTATAAACATGGAAATATCTGCCCCACTGTCTGTATAAATATGGAAATATCTTCACTGCCATCTGTATAAACATGGAAATATCTACACCGCCATCTGTATAAACATGGAAATATCTACACCGCCATCTTCATAAACACGGAAATATCTACACTGACATTTGTATAAAATGGAAATATCTACACTGCCATCTGTATAAACTTGGAAATATCTAAACTGACATCTGTAGAAACATGGAAATGTCTACAAAGCGATCTGTATAAACATGGGAATTTCTACATCACTACCTGTATAAACATGGATATATCTACACCGCTATCTGTATCAACATGGAAATAACTACACCTCAATCTGTATAAACATGGAAATATCTACAATGCTATCTCTGTAAACATGGAAACATCTACACAGCTATCTGTGTAAACTTGGAAATATCTACACCGCTGTCTGTGTAAATTTGGCAATACTTACACCGCAATCTCTGCAAAGATGGAAATATCTACACCGCTATCTCTGTAAACATTGAAATATTTACACCACTATCTGCATAAACATATAAATATCTATACTGCCATCTGTATAAACATGGAAATATCCACACTGCCATCTGTACACACATGGAAATATCTACACAGCCATCTGTATAAACATGGAAATATCTACACCGCTATCTCTATAAACATGGAAATATCTACACCGCTATCTGTATAAACATGGAAATATCTACATCGCTATCTGTATAAACAGGGAAATATCTCCACCGCTATCTGTATAAACATGGTAATATCTACACCTCTATCTGTATAAACGTGGAAATATCTACACCGCCATCTGTATAAACATGGTAATATCTGCACTGCTATCTCTATAAACATGGAAATATCTTCAATGCCATCTGTGAAAACATGGAAATACCTATACAGTCATCTGAATAAACATGGAAATATCTACACCACCATCTGTATAAACGTGGAAATATCTACAATGCCGTCTGTATACACATGGAAATACCTACACTGCAATCTGTGTATAGATGGAAACATCAACACCGCCATCTGTACAAACATGGAAATATCTACACCGCTATCTCTATAAACATGGAAATACCTACACTGCGGTCTGTATAAACATGGAAATATCTACACCGGTATCTGTATAAACATGAAAATATCTACACCACGATCTGTATAAACATGGAAATATTTACTCGGCTATCTGTATAAACATGGAAATATCTGCACCGCTATCTCTGTAGACATGGAAATACCTACAAAGCCATCTGTATAAACATGCAAATACCTACACAGTCATGTGTAGGAAAATGGAAATATCTACACTGCCATCTGTATATACATGGAAATATGTACACAGCCCTCTGTTAAAATATGGAAATATCTGCATAAGCATCTGTATAAACATGGAAATATCTGCACCGTTATCTGTATAAACATGGAAATATCTACAACGCTGTGTCTATAAACATGGAAATATGTACACCGCTATGTGTATAAACATGGAAATATCTCCACTGCGGTCTGTATATACATGGAAATATCTTCACCACGATCTGTATAAACATAGAAATATCTACACCGCTATCTGTATAAACATGGAAATATCCACACCGCCATCAGTATAAACATGGAAATATCTACAATGCTATCTGTAGAAAGATGGAAATATCTACACCGCAATCTGTGTAAACATGGAAATATCTACACCGATATCTGTAAAAACATGGAAATATCTGCACCGCTATCTGTATAAACATGGAAAAATCTACACCGCGATCTGTATAAACATGGGAATATCTACAGCGTGATCTTTATAAACATGGAAATATCTACACCGCTATCTGTATAAACATGGAAATATCTACACTGTCATCTGTATAAAAATGGAAATCTCTAAATTGCCATTTGTGGAAAGATGGAAATATCTACACCACGATCTGTATAAATATGAAAATATCTATACCGCTATCTGTGTAAAGATGGAAATAACTACACCGCAATCTGTGCAAAGATGGAAATATCTACACCGCTATCTCTGTAAACATGGAAATATCTACGCCATTACCTGTATAAACATGGAAATATCTACACCGCCATCTCTATAAACATGAAAATATCTGCACCGCCATCTTCAGAAACATGGATGTATCTACTCCGCCATCTGTATAAACATGGAAATATCTACACCACTATCTGTAAAAACATGGAAATATCTTCACTGCCATCTGTGTAAACATGGAAATATCTTCACCGCCATCAGTATAAACATGGAAATATCTACACCGCAATCTGTATAAATATGGAAATATCTACACTGCTACCTCAATAGACATGTAAATATCTACACCGCTATCTGTATAAACATGGAAATATCTACACTGCCATCTGTATAAAGATGGAAAATCTACAACGCGAGCTGTATAAACATGGAAATATATACACCGCTATCTGTATAAACATGGAAATACCAACACCATTATCTGTATAAACATGGATATATCTACACCGTTATCTCTATAAACATAAAAATACTTACACCACCATCTCTATAAGCATGGAAATATTTACACCGCTATCTCTATAGACATAGAAATAACTACACCGCCATGCCTATAAACATGGAAATACCTACACAGCCATGTGCATAAACATGGAAATATCTACACAGACATCTGTATAAACATGGAAATATCTACACTGCCATCTGTATAAACTTGGAAATATCTACACTGACATCAGCAGAAAGATGGAAATCTCTACAAAGCGATCTTTATAAACATGGGAATTTCTACACCACTACCTGTATAAACATGAAAATATCTACACCGCTATCTGTATCAACATGGAAATAACAACAACATTATCTGTATAAACATGGAAATATCTACACTGCCATCTGTATAAACATGGAAATATCTACACTGCCGTCTGTACACACATGGAAATATCTATACAGCCATCTGTATAAACATGGAAATATCTACACCGCTTTCTGTATAAATATGAAAATATCTACACCGCCATTTGTGTAAACACACAAATATCTACAGAGTCATCTCTATACACATGAAATTTCTACACAGCCATCTGTATAAATATGGATGTATCTACACAACTATCTGTATAAACAAGGAAGTACCTACAGCGCTATCTCCATAAACATGGAAATATCAACACCACAATCTATACAAACATGGAAGTATCTACACCGCCATTTATATAACCATGAAAATATCTACACCTCCATCTCCATAAACATGGAACTATCTACACCGCCATCTGTATAAACATGGAAATATCTACGCCGCTATCCGTATAAAGATGGAAATATCTACACCGCTATGTCTATAAACATGAAAATATCTACACAGCCATCTGTATAAACTTGGAAATATCTACACTGCTATCTCTGTAAACATGGAAATATCTACACCGCTATCTGTATAAACAAGGAAATATCTACACTGCCATCTGTAGAGACATGGAAATATCTACACCGCCATCTGTATAAACATGGAAATACCTACACCGCTATCTGTAGAAATATGGAAATATCCACACCGCTATCTCTATAAACATGGAAATAACAACACCGCTTTCTCTATAAACATGGAAATATCTAAATCGCATTCTCTATAAACATGGAATTATCTACACCGCCTTCTCTATAAACATGAAAATATCTACACCGCCATCTTCAGAAACATGGCTGTATCTACAGCGCCATCTGTATAAACATGGAAATATCTACACCACTATCTGTATAAACATGGAAAAACCTTCACTGCCATCTGTATAAAGATGGAAATATCTGCACTGCGAGTTGTATAAACATGGAAATATCTACACTGCTATCTCTATAAACATGGAAATACCTACAACGTCATCTCTATAAACATGGAAATATCTACACCGCTATCTGTATAAACCTGGAAATATCTACACTGCTATCTGTATAAACCTGGAAAGATTTACACCGCTATCTGTATAAATATGGAAATATCTAAAATGCTATCTCTCTAAACATGGAAATGTCTACACTGCTATCTGTATATACATGGAAATACCTACACCGCTTTCTCTATAAACATGAAAATATCTACACTGCTATCTCTATATACATGGAAATAACTACACCTCCATCTCTATAAACATGAAAATATCTACACCGCCATCTTCAGAAACATGGATGTATCTACACCGCCATCTGTATAAACATGGAAATATCTGCACCAGTGTCTGTATAAATATGGAAATATTTTCACTGCCATCTGTATAAACATGGAAATATCTGCACCGCCATCTGCATAAACATGGAAATATCTACAAAGACATCTGTATAAAATGGAAATATCTACACAGCCATCTGTATAAACTTGGAAATATCTAAACTGACATCTGTAGAAAGATGGAAATGTCTACAAAGCGATCTGTCTAAACATGGGAATTTCTACACCACTACCTGTATAAACATGGAAATATCTACACCGGTATCTGTATCAACACGGAAATAACTACACCACAATCTGTATAAACATGGAAATATCTACAATGCTATCTCTGTAAACATGGAAATATCAAAACAGCTATCTGTGTAAACTTGGAAATATCTACACCGCTATCTGTGTAAATTTGGCAATATTTACACCGCAATCTCTGCAAAGTTGGAAATATATACACCGCTATCTCTGTAAACATGGAAATATCTACACCACTATCTGTATAAACATGGAAATATCTACACTGCCTTCTGTATAAGCATGGAAATATCTACAGCGCCATCTGTATAAACATGGAAATATCTACACTGCCATCTGTACACACATGGAAATATCTACACAGCCATCCGTATAAACATGGAAATATCTACACCACTATCTCTATAAACATGGAAATATCTACACCGCGATCAGTATAAACATGGAAATATCTACACCGCGATCAGTATAAACATGGAAATATCTATACCGCTATCTGTATAAACATGGAAATATCTCCACTGCTATCTCTATACACATCGAAATATCTACACCGCCATCTGTATAATCGTGGAAATACTTACAAGTTATCTGTATAAACATGGAAATATCTACACAGCCATGTGTATATACATGGAAATATCTACACCGCTATCTATATAAACATGGAAATAACTACACTGCTATCTGTATAAACATGGAAATATCTACACTGCTATCTCTATAAACATGGAAATATCTGCACTGCGGTCTGTATAAACATGCAAATATCTACAACGGTATCTGTATAAACATGGAAATATCTACACCGCTATCTGTATAAACATGGAAATATCTGCACCTCTATCTCTATAGACATGGAAATATCTACAAAGCCATCTGTATAAACATGGAAATACCTACACAGTCATGTGTAGGAACATGGAAATATGTACACTGCCATCTGTATGAACATAGAAATATCTACACAGCCCTGTGTATAAATATGGAGATATCTCCATAGGCATCAGTAAAAACATGTAAATATCCGCACCGCTATCTGTATAAACATGGAAATACCTTCACCGCTGTCTCTATAAACATGGAAATATGTACACCGCTATGTGTATAAACATGGTAGTATCTCCACTGCTGTCTGTATAAACATGGAAATATCTCCACCTTTATCTGTATAAACATGGAAATATGTACAGCGCCATCTCTATAAACATTGAAATATCTACACTGCAATCTGTAAAAACATGGAAATATCTACACATTCATCCGAATAAACATGGAAATATCTACACCACCATCTGTATAAACATGGAAATACCTACAATACCATCTGTATACACATGGAAATATCTACACAGACATCTGTATAAATATGGAAATATCTACACCGCCATCTGTATAAACATGGAAATATCTACACCGCGATCAGTATAAACATGGAAATATCTACACCGCTATCTGTATAAACATGGAAATATCTCCATTGCTATCTCTATACACATCGAAATATCTACACCGCCATCTGTATAAACATGGAAATATCTACACAGCCATGTGTATATACATGGAAATATCTACACCGCTATCTATATAAACATGGAAATATCTACACCGCTATCTGTATAAACATGGCAATATCTACACCGCCATCTACATATCCATAGAAATATCTGTGCTGCCATCTGTATAAACATGGAAATATCTACAAGGTCATCTGTGTATAGATGGAAATATCAACACCGCCATCTATACAAACATGGAAATATCTGCACCGCTCTCTGTATAAACATAGAAATAATTACAACGCTATTAGTATAAACAAGGAAATATCTACACCGCCATCTGTTTAAACATGGAAATATATACACAGACATCTGTTTATACACGGAAATATGTACACCGCTATCTGTATAAACATGCTAATAACTACACTGCAATCTGTATAAATGCGGAAATGTTTGCACCGCTATACCTATAAACATACTAATATCAACACCGCGGTCTGTATAAACCTGGAAATATCTACACCATGATCTGTATAAACATTGAAACATCTGCACCGTGATCTGTATAAACATGGAAATATCTACACCGCCATCTCTATAAACATGGAAATATCGACACCACTATTTGTATAAACATGGAAATATCCACACCGCTATCTCTATAAACATGGAAAAATCAACACCGCTATCTCTATGATCATTTAAATATCTACACCGCCATCTCTATAAACATGGAAATATCTACACCACGATCAGTATAAACATGGAAATGTCTACACCGCTATCTCTATAAACATGGAAATATCTCCACTGCTATCTCTATAAATATCGAAGTAACTACACCGCCATCTGTATAAACATGGAAATACTTACAAAGTTATCTGTATAAACATGGAAATATCTACACCGCCATCTGTTTATACATGGAAATATCTACACAGCCATGTGTATATACATGGAAATATCTACACCACTATCTATATAAACATGGAAATATCTACACTGCTATCTCTATAAACATGGAAATATCTGCACTGCGGTCTGTACAAACATGGAAATATCAACACCGGTATCTGTATAAACATGGAAATATCTACACCACGATCTGTATAAACATGGAAATATCTACACCGCCATCTCTATAAACATGGAAATATCTTCACCTCGATCTGTATAAACATGGGAATATCTTTACCACGATCTGTATAAACATGGAAATATCTACACCGCTATCTGTATAAACATGGGAATATCTGCTCCGCTATCTGTATAAACATGGGAATATCTGCACCACCATCTATATAAACATGGAAATATCTACACCGCCATCTGTATAAACATGGAAATATCTACAAGGCCATCTGTAGAAAGATGGAAATATCTACACCGCAATCTGTGTAAACACGGAAATATCTACACCGATATCTGTAAAAACATGGAAATATCTACACAGACATCTGTATAAATATGGAAATATCTACAACGCCATCTGTATAAACAAGGAAATAACTACACTGCCATCTGTAGAAAGATGGAAATATCTACACCGCTATCTCTATAAATATGGAAATATCTACCCCGCCATCTCTATAAACATGAATATCTCTACACTGCCATCTCCATAAAGATGGAAGTATCTACTCCGCCATGTGTATAAACACGGAAATATCTACACCACCATCTGTGAAAACATGGAAATAACTACACCGCTATCTGTATAAACATGGAAATTTCCACACCGCCATTTGCATGTCCAATGAAATACCTACGCCGCCATCTGTATAAACATGGAAATATCTACACGGCCATCTGTGTATAGATGGAAATATCAACACCGCCATCTGTACAAACATTGAAATATCTACACTGCTATCGCTATAAACATGGAAATATCTGCTCTGCCATCTGTAAAAACATGGAAATACCTATACAGTCATCTGTATAAACATGGAAATATCTACACCGCCATCTCTATAAACATGAAAATGTCTACACTGCCATCTCCATAAACATGGAACTAACTACTCCGCATTCTGTATAAACATGGAAACATCTACACCGCCATCTGTGTGAATAAGGATATATCTACAATGCCATCTGTATAAAGATATAAATATCTGCACCGCGAGCTGTATAAACATGGAAATATCTACATCGCTACCTGTATAAACGTGGAAATACCAACACCGCTATCGGTATAAACATGAAAATATCTACAACGCCATCTATATAAACATGTAAATATCTACACCGCTATGTCTATAAACATGGAAATACCTACACTGCTATCTCTATAAACATGGAAATATCTACAACGCTATCAGTATAAACATGGAAATATCTACACCACTATCTGTATAAACATAGAAATATCTACACCGCTATCTGTATAAACATGGAAATATCTACACCACGATCTGAAAAAACATGGAAATATCTACAGCGCCATCTCTATAAACATTGAAATATCTACACTGCCATCTGTAAAAACATGGAAATATCTACACAGTCATCTGAATAAACCTGGAAATATCTACACCACCATCTGTATAAACATGGAAATACCTACAATAACATCTGTATAAACATGGAAATATCTACACAGACATCTGTATAAATATGGAAATATCTACACCGCCGTCTGTATAAACATGGAAATATCTACACTGTCATCTGTAGAAAGATGGAAATATCGACACCGTTATCTCTATAAATATGGAAATATCTACACCGCCATCTCTGTAAACATGAAAATATCTACACTGCCATCTCCATAAAGATGGAAGTATCTACTCCGCCATGTCTATAAACACGGAAATATCTACACCAACATCTGTGAAAACATGGAAATATCTACACCGCTATCTGTATAAACATGGAAATATCCACACCGCCATCTGCATGTCCATGGAAATATCTACGCCGCCATCTGTATAAACATGGAAATATCTACACGGCCATCTGTGAATAGATGGAAATATCAACACCGCCATCTGTATAAACATGGAAATATCTACACCGATATCTCTATAAACATGGAAATATCTTCACTGCCATCTGTAAAAACATGGAAATACCTATACAGTCATCTGTATAAACATGGAAATATCTACAATGCCATTTGTATACACATGGAAATATCGACACAGCCATCTGTATAAACATGTAAATATCTACACTGCTATCTCTATAAACATGGAAATATCTACACCGCTATCTCTATAAACATGGAAACATCCACACCGCCATCTGCATATCCATGGAAATATCTACAACGCCATCTGTATAAAGATGTAAATATCTACACGGCAATCTGTGTACAGATGGAAATATCAACACCGCCATCTGTACAAACATGGAAATATCTACACCGCTTTCTGTATAAACATACAAATAATTACACTGCAGTCTGTATAAACATGGAAATATCTACACCGGTATCTGTATAAACATGGAAATATCTACACCACGATCTGTATAAACATGGAAATACTTACACCGCTATCTGTATAAACCTGGAAATATCTACACTGCTATCTCTATAAATATGGAAATATCTACACCGCCATCTGTATAAACATGGAAATAACTACACAGTCATGTGTAGGAACATGGAAATATCTACACTGCTATCTGTATAAACATGGAAATATCTACACCGCGATCTCTATAAACATGGAAATATCTACACCGTGATCTGTATAAACATGGAAATATCTTCACCACGATCTGTATAAACATGGAAATATGTACACCGCTATCTGTATGAACATGGTAATATCTACACCACCATCTATATAAACATGGAAATATCTACACTGCCATCTGTATAAACATGGAAATATCTACAATGCCATCTGTAGAAGGATGGAAATATCTACACCGCAATCTGTGTAAACATGGAAATATCTACAATGATATCTGTAAAAACATGGAAATATCTACACGGCTATCTGTATAAACATGGAAATATCTACACCGCAATCTGTATAAACATGGAAATATCTACAATGCCAGCTGTACAAACATGGAAATATCTACACAGTTATCTGTAGAAACATGGAAATATCTACATCGCTATCTCTATAAACATGCAAATAACTACACCGCTATCTCTACGAACATGGAAATATCTACACCGCTATCTCCATCAACATGGAAATATATACACCGCCATGTCTTTAAACTTGGAGATATCTACAACGCCATCTATATGAACAAGAAAATATCTACACTGCTATCTATATAAACAGGGAAATATCTACACGGCCATCTCTATAAACATGGAAATATCTACACTGCCATTTGTAGAAAGATGGAAATATCTACACCGCCATCTGTATAAACGTGGAAATATCTACACCGCTATCTGTATAAACATGGAAATATCTACACTGCAATCTGTATAAACATGGAAATATCTACACCGCTATCTGAATAAATATGAAATATCTAAACCGCTATCTCTATAAAAATGGAAATATCTACACTGCTATCTGTATAAACATGGAAATATCCTGACTGCTATCTCTATGAACATGGATATATCTACACCGCTATCTAAATAAACATGGAATTATCTACACTGCCATCTATATAAACATGGAAATATCTACACCGCCATCTGTATAAACATGGAAATATCTACACAGCCATGTGTATATACATGGAAATATCTACACCGCTATGTATATAAACATGGAAATAACTACACCGCTATCTGTATAAACATGGATATGTCTGCACCGCCATCTACATATCCATGGAAATATCTGCGCCGCCATCTGTATAAACATGGAAATATCTACACGGTCATCTCTGTATAGATGGAAATATCAACACCGCCATCTCTATAAACATGGAAATATCTACACCGCGGTCTGTATAAACATGGAAATATATAAACCGCTATCTGTATAAACATGGAAATATCTACACCGCTATCTCTATATACATGGAAATATCTACACCGTGATCTGTATAAACATGGAAATGTTTACACAGCTATCTGTATAAACATGGAAATATCTACACCGTTATCTGTATAAATATGGAGATATCTACACCGCTGTCTCTATAAATATGGAAATATCTACACTGCCATCTGTATAAACATGGAAATATCTACACTGCTATCTCTATAAACATGGAAATATCTACAATGCCATCTGTAAAAACATGGAAATACCGATACTGTCATCTGTATAAACATGGAAATATCTACACCACCATCTGTATAAACATGGAAATATCTACTATGCCATCTGTATACACATGGAAATACCTACACGGCAATCTGTGTATAGATGGAAACATCAACACCGCCATCTGTACAAACATGGAAATATCTACACCGCTCTCTCTATAAACATGGAAACATCTACAAAGCCATCTGTATAAACATGGAAATACCAACACAGTCATGAGTAGGAACATAGAAATATCTACACCGCGATTTGTATAAACATGGAAATATCTATACCGCGATCTGTATAAACATGGAAATATCTACACAGCTATCTGTATAAACATGGAAATATCTACACAGCTATCTCTGTAAACATGGAAATATCTACACCGCAATCTGTATAAACATGGAAATACCTACAAAGTCATCTGTATAAACATGGAAATATCTACACAGCCATCTGTATATACATGGAAATATCTACACAGCCGTCTGTACATACATGGAAATATCTACACCGCTATCTGTATAAACTTGGAAATAAATACACCGCTATTTGTATACACAAGGAAATATCTACACCACCATCTGTTTAAACATGGAAATATCTTCACAGACATCGGTTTATACATGGAAATATCTACACCTCTATCTGTATAAACATGCTAATAACTACACCGCTATCTGTATAAATGTGGAAATATTTGCACCGCTATCCCTATAAGCATGGTAATATCAAAACCGCGATCTGTATAAACATGGAAATATCTACACCATGATCTGTATAAGCATGGAAATATCTTCACCAATATCTGTAAAACATGGAAATATCTACACTGCTATCTGTATAAACATGGAAATACCTACACCGCGATCTGCATAAACATGGAAATATCTACGCTGTGATCTGTGTAAACATGGAAATATCTGCACCGCTATCTGTATAAACAGGGAAATATCTACACAGCTATCTCTATAAACATGGAAATATCTACACCGCCATCTGTATAAACATGGAAATACCTACAAGTCATCTGTATAAACATGGAAATATCTACACAGCCGTCTGTATAAACATGGAAATATCTACACAGCCATCTGTATATACATGGAAATATCTACACCACTATCTGTATAAACATGGAAATACCTACACCGCTGTCTCTATAAACATGGAAATATGTACACCGCTATATTTATAAACATGGAAATATCTCCACTGTTGTCTGTATAAACATGGAAATATCTACACCGCGATCTGTATAAACATGGAAAAATCTACACCGCTATCTGTATAAACATGGAAATATCTACACAGCTATGTCTATAAACATGGAAATATCTACAAAGCCATCTGTATAAACATGGAAATACCAACACAGTCATGTGTAGGAACATGGAAATATCTACACCGCGATTTGTATAAACATGGAAATATCTACACCACCATCTGTATAAACATGGAAATATCTTCAATGCCATCTGTATACACATGGAAATACCTACACGGAAATCTGTGTATAGATGGAAACATCAACACCGCCATCTGTACAAACATGGAAATATCTACACCGCTATCTCTATAAACATGGAAATATCTACACTGCGGTCTGTACAAACATGGAAATTTCTACACCGGTATCTGTATAAACATGGAAATATCTACATCACGATCTGTATAAACATGGAACTATTTACACCGCTAACTGTATAAACATGGAAATATCTACACCGCTATCTCTATAAACATGGAAATATCTACAAAGCCATCTGTATAAACATGGAAATACCTACACAGTCATGTGTAGAAACATGGAAAAATCTACACTGCCATCTGTATAAACATGGAAATATCTACAGTGCCCTTGGTATAAATATGGAAATATCTGCATAGGCATCTGTATAAACATGGAAATGTCTGCACCGCTATCTGTATAAACATGGAAATACCTACACCGCTGTCTCTATAAACATGGAAATAGGTACACCGCTATGTTTATAAACATGGAAATATCTCCACTGCTGTCTGTATAAACATGGAAATATCTACACCACGATCTGTATAAACACGGAAAAATCTACACCGCTATCTGTATAAACATGGAAATATCTACACACCTATGTCTATAAACATGGAAATATCTACAAAGCCATCTGTATAAACATGGAAATACCAACAAAGTCATGTGTAGGAACATGGAAATATCTACACCGTGATTTGTATAAACATGGAAATATCTCCACTGCTATCTCTATAAACTTGGAAATATCTTAACCGCTATCTTTATAACCATGGAAATATCTACTCCACTATCTGTATAAACATAAATATAACTACACTGCCATCTGTATAAACATGGTAATAGCCACACCGCTATCTCTATAAACATGGAAATATCTACACCACCATCTGAATAACATACAAATATCTAAACCGCTATCTGTATAAATATGGCAATATCTACAGCGCTATCTCTGTAAACATCGAAATATCTACACCGCTACCTGTATAAACATGGACATATCCACACCACCATCTCTAGAAAACATGGAAATATCTCCACCGCTATCTGTATAAACATGGAAATATCTCCTCCACTCTCTGTATAAACATGGAAATATCTACAACGCTGTCTATATAAACATGGAAATATCTACACCAATATCTGTATAAACATGCAAATATATACAAAGCTATCTGTGTAAACTTGTAAATCTCTACACCGCAATCTGTATAAACATGGAAATATCTACAACACTATCTGTGTAAACATGGAAATATGTACACAGCTGTCTGTTTAAACATGGAAATATGTACACAGCAATCTGTGTGAAGATGGAAATATATACACCGCAATATTTGCAAATATGGAAATATCTACACCTCTATCTCTGTAAACATGGAAATATCTACACCACGCTCTGTATAAACATGGAAATATCTACACCGCTGTCTGTATAAACATGGAAATATCTACACCACTATCTGTATAAACATGGAAATATCTACTCCGCTATCTGTATAAATATGGAAATCTCTACACCACTATCTCTATACACATGGAAATGTCTACACTGCTATCTGTATAAACATGGAAATATCTACATAGCAATCTCCATGAACATGGAACTATCTACACCGACATCTGTATAAACACGGAAACACCTACACCACTATCTGAATAAACATGGAATTATCTACACCACTGTCATTATAAACATGGAAATACCTACATCACCATCTCTATACACATGGAAATATTAACACCGCTATCTCTATAAACATAGAAATATCAACACCGCCATCTCTGTAAACATGGAAATATCTATACCGCCTTCTGAATGAACATGGAAATATCTACACCTCCATCTGTATAAACATGGAAATATCTAAACTGCCATCTGAGGAAAATGGAAATACCTACACCACTACCTGTATAAACATGGAAATATGAACACCGCTACCTGTATAAACATGGAAATATCTACACGGCTCTCTGTATAAACATAGAAACATCTACAACACGATCTCTATAAACAAGGAAATATCTTCACCGCTATCTGTATAAACATGGAAATATCTACACCGCTATCTGTATAAACATGGAAATATCTACACAGTCATCTCTATAAAAATGGAAATATCTACACCACCATCTCTATAAACATGAAAATATCTACACCGCCATCTCCATTAACATGGAACAATCTACACCGCTATCTGTATAAACATGGAAATAAAAACACCGCTATTTGTATAAACAAGGAAATATCTACACCACCGTCTGTTTAAACATGGAAATATCTACACAGACATCTGTTTATACATGGAAATATCTACCCCGCTATCTGTATAAACATGCTAATAACTACACCGCTATCTGTATAAATGTGGAAATATTTGCACCGCTATCCCTATAAACATGGTAATATCAAAACCGCGATCTGTATAAACATGGAAATATCTACACCATGATTTGTACAAACATGGAAATATCTACACCGCGATGTGTATAAACATGGAAATATCTACACCGCTATCTCTATAAACATGGAAATATCTACAAAGCCATCTGTATAAACACGGAAATACCTACACACTCATGTGTAGGAACATGGAAAAATCTACACTGCCATCTGTATAAACGTGGAAATATCTACAGAGCCCTCTGTATAAATATGGAAATATCACCATAGGCTTCTGTATAAACATGGAAATATCTGCACCGCTATCTGTATAAACATGGAAATACCTACACCGCTGTCTCTATAAACATGGAAATATGTACACCGCTATGTGTATAAACATGGAAATATCTCCACTGCTGTCTGTATAAACATGGATGTACGTACACCGCGATCTGTATAAACATGGAAAAATCTACACCGCTATCTGTATAAACATGGAAATATCTACACAGCAATCTCTATAGACATGGAAATACCTACACCGCCATCTGTATAAACATGGAAATACCTACAAAGTCATCTGTATAAACATGGAAATATCTACACAGCCATCTGTATGAACATGGAAATATCTACACAGGCATCTGTATATACATGGAAATATCTACACCACTATCTGTATAAACAGGGAAATATCTACACCGCCTTCTACATATCCATGGAAATATCTGCGCCGCCTTCTGTATAAACTTGGAAATATCTACACGGTCATCTGTGCATAGATGGAAATATCAACACCGCCATCTGTACAAACATGGAAATATCTGCACCGCTGTCAGTATAAACATGGAAATATCTACACCGCGGTCTGTACAAACATGGAAATAGTAAACCTCTATCTGTATAAACATGGAAATATCTACACTACTATCTCTATAAACCTGGAAATATCTACACCGTGATCTGTATAAACATGGAAATATTTACACTGCTATCTGTATAAACATGGAAACACCTACACCGTTATCTGTATAAATATGGAAATATCTACACCGCTATCTCTATAAACCTGGAAATATCTACACCGCCATCTGTGTAAACCTGGAAATATCTACACTGCTATCTCTATAAACATGGGAATATCTACAATGCCATCTGTAAAAACATGGAAATACCTATACAGTCATCTGTATAAACATGGAAATATCTACACCACCATCTGTATAAACATGGAAATATCTACAATGCCATCTGTATACACATGGAAATACCTACACGGCAATCTGTGTATAGATGGAAACATCAACACCGCCATCTGTACAAACATGGAAATATCTACACCACTATCTGTATAAACATGGAAATATCTACACTGCGGTCTGTACAAACATGGAAATTTCTACACCGGTATCTGTATAAACATGGAAATATCTACACCACGATCTGTATAAACATGGAAATATTTACACCGCTATCTGTATAAACATGGAAATATCTACACCGCTATCTCTATAAACATGGAAATACCTACAAAGCCATCTGTATAAACATGGAAATACCTACACAGTCATTTGTAGGAACATGGAAAAATCTACACTGCCATCTGTATAAACTTGGAAATATCTACAGTGCCCTCTGTATAAATATGGAAATATCTGCATAGGCATCTGTATAAACATGGAAATGTCTGCACCGCTATCTGTATAAACATGGAAATACCTACACCGCTGTCTCTATAAACATGGAAATATGTACACCGCTATATTTATAAACATGGAAATATCTCCACTGTTGTCTGTATAAACATGGAAATATCTACACCGCGATCTGTATAAACATGGAAAAATCTACACCGCTATCTGTATAAACATGAAAATATCTACACAGCTATGTCTATAAACATGGAAATATCTACAAAGCCATCTGTATAAACATGGAAATACCAACACAGTCATGTGTAGGAACATGGAAATATCTACACCGCGATTTGTATAAACATGGAAATATCTACACCGCTATCTGTATAAACATGGAAATATCTACACTGCGGTCTGTATAAACATGGAAATTTCTCCACCGGTATCTGTATAAACATGGAAATAAATAACTACACCACGATCTGTATAAACATGGAAATATTTACACCGCTATCTGTATAAACATGGAAATATCTACACCGCTATCTCTATAAACATGGAAATATCTACAAAGCCATCTATATAAACATGGAAATACCAACACAGTCATGTGTAGGAACATGGAAATATCTACACCGCGATTTGTATAAACATGGAAATATCTACACCGCGATCTCTATAAACATGGAAATATCTACACCGCTATCTGTATAAACATGGAAATATCTACACAGCTATCTCTATAAACATGGAAATATCTACACCGCAATCTGTATAAACATGGAAATATCTACAAAGTCATCTGTATAAACATGGAGATATCTACACAGCTATCTCTATAAACATGGAAATATCTACAAAGCCATCTGTGTAAACATGGAAATACCAACACAGTCATGTGTAGGAACATGGAAATATCTACACCGCGATTTGTATAAACATGGAAATATCAATGCCATTTGTATACACATGGAAATACCTACACGGCAATCTGTGTATAGATGGAAACATCAACACCGCCATCTGTACAAACATGGAAATATCTACACCGCTATCTCTATAAACATGGGAATATCTACAATGCCATCTGTAAAACCATGGAAATACCTATACAGTCATCTGTATAAACATGGAAATATCTACACCACCATCTGTATAAACATGGAAATATCTGCAATGCCATCTGTATACACATGGAAATACCTACACGGCAATCTGTGTATAGATGGAAACATCAACACCGCCATCTGTACAAACATGGAAATATCTACACCGCTATCTGTATAAACATGGAAATATCTACACTGCGGTCTGTACAAACATGGAAATTTCTACACCGTTATCTGTATAAACATGGAAATATCTACACCACGATCTGTATAAACATGGAAATATTTAAACCGCTATCTGTATAAACATGGAAATATCTACACCGCTATCTCTATAAACATGGAAATACCTACAAAGCCATCTGTATAAACATGGAAATACCTACACAGTCATTTGTAGGAACATGGAAAAATCTACACTGCCATCTGTATAAACATGGAAATATCTACAGTGCCCTCTGTATAAATATGGAAATATGTGCATAGGCATCTGTATAAACATGGAAATGTCTGCACCGCTATCTGTATAAACATGGAAATACCTACACCGCTGTCTCTATAAACATGGAAATATGTACACCGCTATGTTTATAAACTTGGAAATATCTCCACTGCTGTCTGTATAAACATGGAAATATCTACACCGCGATCTGTATAAACATGGAAATATCTACACCGCTATCTCTATAAACATGGAAATATCTACAAAGCCATCTATATAAACATGGAAATACCAACACAGTCATGTGTAGGAACATGGAAATATCTACACCGCGATTTGTATAAACATGGAAATATCTACACCGCGATCTGTATAAACATGGAAATATCTACACTGCTATCTGTATAAACATGGAAATATCTACACAGCTATCTCTATAAACATTTAAATATCTACACCGCAATCTGTATAAACATGGAAATATCTACACAGTCATCTGTAGAAACATGGAAATATCTACACAGCCATCTCTATAAACATGGAAATATATACACAGCCGTCTGTATATAAATGGAAATATCTACACCGCTATCTGTATAAACATGGAAATAAATACACCGCTATTTGTATAAACAAGGAAATATCTACACCACCATCTGTTTAAACATGGAAATATCTACACAGACATCTGTTTATACATGGAAATATCTACCCCGCTATCTGTATAAACATGCTAATAACTACACCGCTATCTGTATAAATGTGGAAATATTTGCACCGCTATCCCTATAAACATGGTAATATCAACACCGCGATCTGTATAAACATGGAAATATCTACACCATGATTTGTACAAACATGGAAATATCTACACCGCGATCTGTATAAACATGGAAATATCTACACCGCTATCTCTATAAACATGGAAATATCTACAAAGCCATCTGTATAAACATGGAAATACCTACACACTCATGTGTAGGAACATGGAAAAATCTACACTGCCATCTGTATAAACGTGGAAATATCTACAGAGCCCTCTGTATAAATATGGAAATATCACCATAGGCTTCTGTATAAACATGGAAATATCTGCACCGCTATCTGTATAAACATGGAAATACCTAAACCGCTGTCTCTATAAACATGGAAATATGTACACCGCTATGTGTATAAACATGGAAATATCTCCACTGCTGTCTGTATAAACATGGAAATATGTACACCGCGATCTGTATAAACACGGAAAAATCTACACCGCTATCTGTATAAACATGGAAATATCTACACAGCTATCTCTATAGACATGGAAATACCTACACCGCCATCTGTATAAACATGGAAATACCTACAAAGTCATCTGTATAAACATGGAAATATCTACACAGCCATCTGTATGAACATGGAAATATCTACACAGGCATCTGTATATACATGGAAATATCTACACCGCTATCTGTATAAACATGGAAATATCTACACCGCCTTCTACATATCCATGGAAATATCTGCGCCGCCTTCTGTATAAACTTGGAAATATCTACACGGTCATCTGTGCATAGATGGAAATATCAACACCGCCATCTGTACATACATGGAAATATCTGCACCGCTGTCAGTATAAACATGGAAATATCTACACCGCCGTCTGTACAAACATGGAAATAGTAAACCTCTATCTGTATAAACATGGAAATATCTACACTACTATCTCTATAAACCTGGAAATATCTACACCGTGATCTGTATAAACATGGAAATATTTACACTGCTATCTGTATAAACATGGAAACACCTACACCGTTATCTGTATAAATATGGAAATATCTACACCGCTATCTCTATACACCTGGAAATATCTACACCGCCATCTGTGTAAACCTGGAAATATCTACACTGCTATCTCTATAAACATGGGAATATCTACAATGCCATCTGTAAAAACATGGAAATACCTATACAGTCATCTGTATAAACATGGAAATATCTACACCACCATCTGTATAAACATGGAAATATCTACAATGCCATCTGTATACACATGGAAATACCTACACGGCAATCTGTGTATAGAAGGAAACATCAACACCGCCATCTGTACAAACATGGAAATATCTACACCGCCATCTGTATAAACATGGAAATATCTACACTGCGGTCTGTACAAACATGGAAATTTCTACACCGGTATCTGTATAAACATGGAAATATCTACACCACGATCTGTATAAACATGGAAATATTTACACCGCTACCTGTATAAACATGGAAATATCTACACCGCTATCTCTATAAACATGGAAATACCTACAAAGCCATCTGTATAAACATGGAAACACCTACACAGTCATTTGTAGGAACATGGAAAAATCTACACTGCCATCTGTATAAACATGGAAATATCTACAGTGCCCTCTGTATAAATATGGAAATATCTGCATAGGCATCTGTATAAACATGGAAATGTCTGCACCGCTATCTGTATAAACATGGAAATACCTACACCGCTGTCTCTATAAACATGGAAATATGTACACCGCTATATTTATAAACATGGAAATATCTCCACTGCTGTCTGTATAAACATGGAAATATCTACACCGCGATCTCTATAAACATGGAAAAATCTACACCGCTATCTGTATAAACATGGAAATATCTACACAGCTATGTCTATAAACATGGAAATATCTACAAAGCCATCTGTATAAACATGGAAATACCAACACAGTCATGTGTAGGAACATGGAAATATCTACACCGCGATTTGTATAAACATGGAAATATCTACACCACCATCTGTATAAACATGGAAATATCTTCAATGCCATCTGTATACACATGGAAATACCTACACGGCAATCTGTGTATAGATGGAAACATCAACACCGCCATCTGTACAAACATGGAAATATCTACACCGCTATCTCTATAAACATGGAAATATTTACACTGCGGTCTGTACAAACATGGAAATTTCTACACCGATATCTGTACAAACATGGAAATATCTACACCATGATCTGTATAAACATGGAAATATTTACACCGCTAACTGTATAAACATGGAAATATCTACACCGCTATCTCTATAAACATGGAAATATCTACAAAGCCATCTGTATAAACATGGAAATACCTACACAGTCATGTGTAGAAACATGGAAAAATCTACACTGCCATCTGTATAAACATGGAAATATCTACAGTGCCCTCGGTATAAATATGGAAATATCTGCATAGGCATCTGTATAAACATGGAAATGTCTGCACCGCTATCTGTATAAACATGGAAATACCTACACCGCTGTCTCTATAAACATGGAAATATGTACACCGCTATGTTTATAAACATGGAAATATCTCCACTGCTGTCTGTATAAACATGGAAATATCTACACCACGATCTGTATAAACACGGAAAAATCTACACCGCTATCTGTATAAACATGGAAATATCTACACACCTATGTCTATAAACATGGAAATATCTACAAAGCCATCTGTATAAACATGGAAATACCAACAAAGTTATGTGTAGGAACATGGAAATATCTACACCGCGATTTGTATAAACATGGAAATATCTCCACCGCTATCTCTATAAACTTGGAAATATCTTAACCGCTATCTTTATAACCATGGAAATATCTACTCCACTATCTGTATAAACATAAATATAACTACACTGCCATCTGTATAAACACGGTAATAGCCACACCGCTATCTGTATAAACATGGAAATATCTACACCACCATCTGAATAAACATACAAATATCTAAACCGCTATCTGTATAAATATGGCAATATCTACAGCGCTATCTCTGTAAACATCGAAATATCTACACCACTACCTGTATAAACATGGACATATCCACACCACCATCTCTAGAAAACATGGAAATATCTCCACCGCTATCTGTATAAACATGGAAATATCTCCTCCACTCTCTATATAAACATGGAAATATCTACAACGCTGTCTATATAAACATGGAAATATCTACACCAATATCTGTATAAACATGCAAATATATACAAAGCTATCTGTGTAAACTTGTAAATCTCTACACCGCCATCTGTACAAACATGGAAATATCTACACCACTATCTGTATAAACATGGAAATATCTACACTGCGGTCTGTACAAACATGGAAATTTCTACACCGGTATCTGTATAAACATGGAAATATCTACACCACGATCTGTATAAACATATAAATATTTACACCGCTATCTGTATAAACATGGAAATATCTACACCGCTATCTCTATAAACATGGAAATACCTACAAAGCCATCTGTATAAACATGGAAATACCTACACAGTCATTTGTAGGAACATGGAAAAATCTACACTGCCATCTGTATAAACATGGAAATATCTACAGTGCCCTCTGTATAAATATGGAAATATCTGCATAGGCATCTGTATAAACATGGAAATGTCTGCACCGGTATCTGTATAAACATGGAAATACCTACACCGCTGTCTCTATAAACATGGAAATATGTACACCGCTATATTTAAAAACATGGAAATATCTCCACTGTTGTCTGTATAAACATGGAAATATCTACACCGCGATCTGTATAAACATGGAAAAATCTACACCGCTATCTGTATAAACATGAAAATATCTACACAGCTATGTCTATAAACATGGAAATATCTACAAAGCCATCTGTATAAACATGGAAATACCAACACAGTCATGTGTAGGAACATGGAAATATCTACACCGCGATTTGTATAAACATGGAAATATCCACACCGCTATCTGTATAAACATGGAAATATCTACACTGCGGTCTGTATAAACATGGAAATTTCTCCACCGGTATCTGTATAAACATGGAAATAAATAACTACACCACGATCTGTATAAACATGGAAATATTTACACCGCTATCTGTATAAACATGGAAATATCTACACCGCTATCTCTATAAACATGGAAATATCTACAAAGCCATCTATATAAACATGGAAATACCAACACAGTCATGTGTAGGAACATGGAAATATCTACACCGCGATTTGTATAAACATGGAAATATCTACACCGCGATCTCTATAAACATGGAAATATCTACACCGCTATCTGTATAAACATGGAAATATCTACACAGCTATCTCTATAAACATGGAAATATCTACACCGCAATCTGTATAAACATGGAAATATCTACAAAGTCATCTGTATAAACATGGAAATATCTACACAGCTATCTCTATAAACATGGAAATATCTACAAAGCCATCTGTGTAAACATGGAAATACCAACACAGTCATGTGTAGGAACATGGAAATATCTACACCGCGATTTGTATAAACATGGAAATATCAATGCCATTTGTATACACATGGAAATACCTACACGGCAATCTGTGTATAGATGGAAACATCAACACCGCCATCTGTACAAACATGGAAATATCTACACCGCTATCTCTATAAACATGGGAATATCTACAATGCCATCTGTAAAACCATGGAAATACCTATACAGTCATCTGTATAAACATGGAAATATCTACACCACCCTCTGTATAAACATGGAAATATCTGCAATGCCATCTGTATACACATGGAAATACCTACACGGCAATCTGTGTATAGATGGAAACATCAACACCGCCATCTGTACAAACATGGAAATATCTACACCGCTATCTGTATAAACATGGAAATATCTACACTGCGGTCTGTACAAACATGGAAATTTCTACACCGTTATCTGTATAAACATGGAAATATCTACACCACGATCTGTATAAACATGGAAATATTTACACCGCTATCTGTATAAACATGGAAATATCTACACCGCTATCTCTATAAACATGGAAATACCTACAAAGCCATCTGTATAAACATGGAAATACCTACACAGTCATTTGTAGGAACATGGAAAAATCTACACTGCCATCTGTATAAACATGGAAATATCTACAGTGCCCTCTGTATAAATATGGAAATATGTGCATAGGCATCTGTATAAACATGGAAATGTCTGCACCGCTATCTGTATAAACATGGAAATACCTACACCGCTGTCTCTATAAACATGGAAATATGTACACCGCTATGTTTATAAACTTGGAAATATCTCCACTGCTGTCTGTATAAACATGGAAATATCTACACCGCGATCTGTATAAACATGGAAATATCTACACCGCTATCTCTATAAACATGGAAATATCTACAAAGCCATCTATATAAACATGGAAATACCAACACAGTCATGTATAGGAACATGGAAATATCTACACCGCGATTTGTATAAACATGGAAATATCTACACCGCGATCTGTATAAACATGGAAATATCTACACTGCTATCTGTATAAACATGGAAATATCTACACAGCTATCTCTATAAACATGGAAATATCTACACCGCAATCTGTATAAACATGGAAATATCTACAAAGTCATCTGTAGAAACATGGAAATATCTACACAGCCATCTCTATAAACATGGAAATATATACACAGCCGTCTGTATATAAATGGAAATATCTACACCGCTATCTGTATAAACATGGAAATAAATACACCGCTATTTGTATAAACAAGGAAATATCTACACCACCATCTGTTTAAACATGGAAATATCTACACAGACATCTGTTTATACATGGAAATATCTACCCCGCTATCTGTATAAACATGCTAATAACTACACCGCTATCTGTATAAATGTGGAAATATTTGCACCGCTATCCCTATAAACATGGTAATATCAACACCGCGATCTGTATAAACATGGAAATATCTACACCATGATTTGTACAAACATGGAAATATCTACACCGCGATCTGTATAAACATGGAAATATCTACACCGCTATCTCTATAAACATGGAAATATCTACAAAGCCATCTGTATAAACATGGAAATACCTACACACTCATGTGTAGGAACATGGAAAAATCTACACTGCCATCTGTATAAACGTGGAAATATCTACAGAGCCCTCTGTATAAATATGGAAATATCACCATAGGCTTCTGTATAAACATGGAAATATCTGCACCGCTATCTGTATAAACATGGAAATACCTAAACCGCTGTCTCTATAAACATGGAAATATGTACACCGCTATGTGTATAAACATGGAAATATCTCCACTGCTGTCTGTATAAACATGGAAATATGTACACCGCGATCTGTATAAACACGGAAAAATCTACACCGCTATCTGTATAAACATGGAAATATCTACACAGCTATCTCTATAGACATGGAAATACCTACACCGCCATCTGTATAAACATGGAAATACCTACAAAGTCATCTGTATAAACATGGAAATATCTACACAGCCATCTGTATGAACATGGAAATATCTACACAGGCATCTGTATATACATGGAAATATCTACACCGCTATCTGTATAAACATGGAAATATCTACACCGCCTTCTACATATCCATGGAAATATCTGCGCCGCCTTCTGTATAAACTTGGAAATATCTACACGGTCATCTGTGCATAGATGGAAATATCAACACCGCCATCTGTACATACATGGAAATATCTGCACCGCTGTCAGTATAAACATGGAAATATCTATACCGCCGTCTGTACAAACATGGAAATAGTAAACCTCTATCTGTATAAACATGGAAATATCTACACTACTATCTCTATAAACCTGGAAATATCTACACCGTGATCTGTATAAACATGGAAATATTTACACTGCTATCTGTATAAACATGGAAACACCTACACCGTTATCTGTATAAATATGGAAATATCTACACCGCTATCTCTATAAACATGGAAATATCTACACCGCCATCTGTGTAAACCTGGAAATATCTACACTGCTATCTCTATAAACATGGGAATATCTACAATGCCATCTGTAAAAACAGGGAAATACCTATACAGTCATCTGTATAAACATGGAAATATCTACACCACCATCTGTATAAACATGGAAATATCTACAATGCCATCTGTATACACATGGAAATACCTACACGGCAATCTGTGTATAGAAGGAAACATCAACACCGCCATCTGTACAAACATGGAAATATCTACACCGCCATCTGTATAAACATGGAAATATCTACACTGCGGTCTGTACAAACATGGAAATTTCTACACCGGTATCTGTATAAACATGGAAATATCTACACCACGATCTGTATAAACATGGAAATATTTACACCGCTACCTGTATAAACATGGAAATATCTACACCGCTATCTCTATAAACATGGAAATACCTACAAAGCCATCTGTATAAACATGGAAACACCTACACAGTCATTTGTAGGAACATGGAAAAATCTACACTGCCATCTGTATAAACATGGAAATATCTACAGTGCCCTCTGTATAAATATGGAAATATCTGCATAGGCATCTGTATAAACATGGAAATGTCTGCACCGCTATCTGTATAAACATGGAAATACCTACACCGCTGTCTCTATAAACATGGAAATATGTACACCGCTATATTTATAAACATGGAAATATCTCCACTGCTGTCTGTATAAACATGGAAATATCTACACCGCGATCTCTATAAACATGGAAAAATCTACACCGCTATCTGTATAAACATGGAAATATCTACACAGCTATGTCTATAAACATGGAAATATCTACAAAGCCATCTGTATAAACATGGAAATACCAACACAGTCATGTGTAGGAACATGGAAATATCTACACCGCGATTTGTATAAACATGGAAATATCTACACCACCATCTGTATAAACATGGAAATATCTTCAATGCCATCTGTATACACATGGAAATACCTACACGGCAATCTGTGTATAGATGGAAACATCAACACCGCCATCTGTACAAACATGGAAATATCTACACCGCTATCTCTATAAACATGGAAATATTTACACTGCGGTCTGTACAAACATGGAAATTTCTACACCGATATCTGTATAAACATGGAAATATCTACACCATGATCTGTATAAACATGGAAATATTTACACCGCTAACTGTATAAACATGGAAATATCTACACCGCTATCTCTATAAACATGGAAATATCTACAAAGCCATCTGTATAAACATGGAAATACCTACACAGTCATGTGTAGAAACATGGAAAAATCTACACTGCCATCTGTATAAACATGGAAATATCTACAGTGCCCTCGGTATAAATATGGAAATATCTGCATAGGCATCTGTATAAACATGGAAATGTCTGCACCGCTATCTGTATAAACATGGAAATACCTACACCGCTGTCTCTATAAACATGGAAATATGTACACCGCTATGTTTATAAACATGGAAATATCTCCACTGCTGTCTGTATAAACATGGAAATATCTACACCACGATCTGTATAAACACGGAAAAATCTACACCGCTATCTGTATAAACATGGAAATATCTACACACCTATGTCTATAAACATGGAAATATCTACAAAGCCATCTGTATAAACATGGAAATACCAACAAAGTTATGTGTAGGAACATGGAAATATCTACACCGCGATTTGTATAAACATGGAAATATCTCCACCGCTATCTCTATAAACTTGGAAATATCTTAACCGCTATCTTTATAACCATGGAAATATCTACTCCACTATCTGTATAAACATAAATATAACTACACTGCCATCTGTATAAACACGGTAATAGCCACACCGCTATCTGTATAAACATGGAAATATCTACACCACCATCTGAATAAACATACAAATATCTAAACCGCTATCTGTATAAATATGGAAATATCTACACCACTATCTCTATACACATGGAAATGTCTACACTGCTATCTGTATAAACATGGAAATATCTACATAGCAATCTCCATGAACATGGAACTATCTACACCGACATCTTTATAAACACGGAAACACCTACACCACTATCTGAATAAACATGGAAATATCTACACCACTGTCATTATAAACATGGAAATACCTACATCACCATCTCTATACACATGGAAATATTAACACCGCTATCTCTATAAACATAGAAATATCAACACCGCCATCTCTGTAAACATGGAAATATCTATACCGCCTTCTGAATGAACATGGAAATATCTACACCTCCATCTGTATAAACATGGAAATATCTAAACTGCCATCTGAGGAAAATGGAAATACCTACACCACTACCTGTATAAACATGGAAATATGAACACCGCTACCTGTATAAACATGGAAATATCTACACGGCTCTCTGTATAAACATAGAAACATCTACAACACGATCTCTATAAACAAGGAAATATCTCCACCGCTATCTGTATAAACATGGAAATATCTACACCGCTATCTATATAAACATGGAAATATCTACACAGTCATCTCTATAAAAATGGAAATATCTACACCACCGTCTCTATAAACATGAAAATATCTACACCGCCATCTCCATTAACATGGAACAATCTACACCGCTATCTGTATAAACATGGAAATAACAACACAGCAATCTGTATAAACATGGAAATACCTAAAGCACTATCTCTATAAACATGGAAATATCTATAATGCTATCTGTGTAAACATGGAAATGTCTACAACGCTATCTGAATAAACATGGAAATATCCACACCGCAATCTGTTCAAAGATGGAAATATCTACACCGGTATCTGTGTAAACATGGTAATATCTACACCGCTATCTGTATAAACATGGAAATATCTACACCGATATCTGTATAAACATGGAAATATCTACACCGCCAACTCTATAAACATAGAAATATGTACACCGTGATCTGTATAAAGAAAGAAATATCTACAAAGCTATCAGTATAAATATGGAAATATCTGCACCGCTATCTCTATAAATATGGAAATACCTACACCGCTGTCTGTATAAACATGGAAATATCTACACCACTATCTCTATAAACATGGAAATACCTATACCACCATCTGTATAAACATGGAAATATCTACACTGTCATCTCTATAAACATGGAAATATCGACACCACCATCTGCTTAAACATGGAAATATCTACACTGACATCTGTATGCTCATGGAAATATCTACACAGCCATCTGCATTGACATGGAAATATACTCACCGCCATCTCTATAAACACGGAAATGCCTACACCGCTATCTCTATAAACATGGAAATATCTACACAGCCATCTCTATATACGTGGTAATATCTACAACGCCATCTCTATAAACCTGAAAATATCTGCACCGTGATCTCCATAAACATGGAAATATCTACACCACCATCTGTATCAACACGGAAGTATCTACACCGCTATCTGTAAAAACATGGAATTATCTACACTGTCATCTCTATAAAGATGGAAATAACAACACCGCGAGCTGCATAAACATGGAAATATCTACAATGCTAGTTGTATAAACATGGAAATACCAACACCACTATCTGTATAAACATGGAAATATCTACACCGCTATCTATATAAAGATGGATATATCTACACCGTTATGTGTATAAACATGGAAATATCTACAACGCTATCTTTATAAATATGGAAATATCTCCACCGCTATCTGTATAAACATGGATATATCTACACTGCCAACTGTACAAGCATGGAAATATCTACAACGCAATCTGTATAAACATGGAAATTTCTACACCGCTATCTCTATAAACATGGAAATATCTACACCGCCATCTCCATAAACGTGAAAATATCTGCACGGCCATCTCCATAAACATGAAACTATCTACACCGCCATCTGTATAAACATGGAAATAACTTCTACGCTATCTGAATAAACATGGAAATATCTACACCACTATCTCTATAAACATGGAAATACCTACACCACTATCTCTATACACATGGAAATACCTATACCGCTATTTCTATAAACATAGAAATATCTACACCGCCATCTCTGTAAACATGGAAATATCTACGCCGCCTTCTGAATGAACATGGAGATATCTACACCGAAGTCTGTATAAACATGGAAATTTCTACACCGACATCTGTATAAACATGGAAATATCTAAACTGCCATCTGAGGAAAATGGAAATATCCACACAACTATCTGTATAAACATGGATATATGTACAGTGCCACCGGTATAAACATGGAAATATCTACACGGCTCTCTTTATAAACACAGAAATATCTACACCACGATCTGTATAAACAAGGAAATATCTACACCTTTATCTGTATAAACATGGAAATATCTACTCCGCCATCTGTATATACATGGAAACATCTACACAGTCATCTGTATAAACATGGAAATATCCACACCACCATCTCTGTAAACATGAAAATATTTACATCGCCATCTCCATAAACATGGAACAATCTACACTGCTATCTGTATAAACATGGAAATAACAACACAGCTATCTGTATAAACATGGAAATATCTAAACCGATATCTATATAAACATGGAAATATCTACACCGCAATCTGTATAAACATGGAAATATCTAAACCGCTATCAGTATAAACATGCAAATATCTACAGCGCTATCTATATAAACATGGAAATATCTACACCGCTATCTTTATAAACATGGAAATACCTACACTGCAATCTCTATAAACATGGAAATATCTACAACACTATCTGTGTAAACATGGAAATACCTTCACAGCTGTCTGTGTAAACATGGAAATATGTACACCGCAATCTGTGTGAATATGGAAATATCTACACCTCTTCCTCTCTAAACATGGAAAAATCTACACCACTATCTGTATAAACATGGATATATCTACACCGCTATCTGTATAAACATGGAAATATCTACACCACAATCTGTATAAACATGGATATATCTACACTGCTATCTGTATAAACATGTTAATATCTACACTGCTATCTGAATAAACATGGAAATATTTACTCCGCTATCTGTATAAATATGGAAATATCTACAACGCTATCTCTATAAACATGGAAATGTCAACACCACTATCTGCATAAACATGGAAATATCTACATGGCTATCCCTAAAACCATGGAAATATCTTCACCGCCTTCTGTATAAACATGGAAATATCTACAGAACTATCTCTATAAACATGGAAATACCTTCACCGCCATCTCTATACACACAGAAATATCTACACCGCTATCTCTATAAACATAGAAATATATACACCGCCATCTCTATATACATGGAAATATCTACACCGCCATTTGCATGAACATGGAAATATCTACACCACTATCTGTATAAACATGGAAATATCTCCACTGTCATCTGTATAAATATGGAAATATCTACACTGCCATCTGTGGAAAGATGGAAATATCTACACCACGATCGGTATAAATATGAAAATATCTACACTGCTATCTGTGTAAAGATGGAAATATCTACACCGCAATCTGTGCAAAGATGGAAATATCTACACCGCTATCTCTGTAAACATGGAAATATCTAAACCACTATCTGTATAAACATGGAAATATCTACATCGCTATCTATATAAACATGGATATAACTACACCGTTATCTGTATAAACATGGAAATATATTCACCGCTATCTGTATAAATATGGAAATATCTACACCGCCATTTGTGTAAACATGCAAATATCTACACAGCCATCTGTATAGACATGGAAATACCTACACAGCCATCTGTATAAACATGGATGTATCTACACTGCTATCTCTATAAACAAGGAAATACCTACACCGCTATCTCTATAAACATCGAAATATCTACACCGCAATCTCTACAAACATGGAAATATCTACACGGCCATCTATATATACATGGAAATATCCACACCGCCATCTCCATAAACATGGAACTAACTACACCGCCATCTGTATAAACATGGAAATATCTACACCGCTATCTGTATAAAGACGGAAATATCTACACCGCTATCTCTATAAACATGGAAATATCTACACCACTATCTGTATAAAGTTGGAAATATCTACACCGCTATCTGTATAAACATGGAAATATCTTCACCGCCATCTGTATAAACATGGAAATACCTACACAGTCATCTGTATAAACATGGAAATATCTACACCGCTATCTCTATAAACATGAAAATACTTACACCACCATCTCTATAAACATGGAAATATTTACACCGCTATCTCTATAAACATAGAAATAACTACACCGAAATCTCTATAAACATGGAAATAACTACACCGCCATCTGCACAAACATGGAAATATCTACACAGACATCTGTATGAACATGGAAATATCTACACTGCCATCTGTATAAACATGGAAATATCTACACTGCTATCTCTATAAACATGGAAATACCTACACCGCTATCTGTGTAAACTTAGAAATATCTACACAGCTATCTGTGTAAAAATGGAAATATCTACACAGCAATCTGTGCAAAGTTGGAAATATCTACACCGCAGTCTCTATAAACATGGAAATATCTACACCGCTATCTGTATAAACATGGAAATATCTACACCGCTATCTGTATAAACATAGATATATCGCCACCGCTATCTTTATAAACACGGAAATACCTACACCGGTATCTTTATCAACATGGAAATAACTACACAGCCATCTCTATAAACACGGAAATACCTACACCGGTATCTTTATCAACATGGAAATACCTACACAGCTATCTCTATAAACAATGAAATATCTACAACGCTATCTGTGTAAACATGGAAATATCTACACCGCTATCTGTATAAACAAGGAAATATCTACACCGCCATCTTTAGAAACATGGAAATATTTACACCGCCATCTGTATAAACATAGAAATAGCTACACCGCTACCTGTATAAATATGGAAATGTCTACACCGCTCTCTCTATAAACATGGAAATACCTACACCACTTGCAGTATAAACATGGAAATATCTACAAAGCTATCTTTGTAAACTTGGAAATATCTACACCGCAATCTGTGTAAGCATGGAAATATCTACAACGCTATCTGTGTAAACATGGAAATATTTACAACGCTATCTGTGTAAACAGGGAAATACCTACACAGCTATCTGTAAAACGTGAAAATATCTACACCGCTATCTGTATAAACGTTGAAATATCTAAACCGCTATCTGTATAAAAGTGGAAATACCTACAACGCTATCTGTATAAACGTGGAAATATCTACATCGCTATCTGTATAAACGTGGAAATACCTTCACCACTATCGGTATAACCCTGAAAATATCTACACCGCTATCTGTATCAACATGTAAATAACTACACCGCTATCTGTATAAACATGGAAATATCTACAATGCTATCTCTGTACACATGGAAATATCGACACAGGTATCTGTGTAAACTTGGAAACATCTACACCGCTATCTGTGTAAAGTTTGCAATGTCTACACCGCAATCTGTGCAAAGTTGGAAATATCTTTACCGCTTTATCTGTAAACATGGAAATATGTACAACGCTATATGTATAAACATGGAAATATCTACACCGCCATCTGTATACACATGGAAATATCTACTTAGCCATCTGTATAAACATGGAAATATCTACGCCGCTATCTCTATAAACATGGAAATATCTACACCGCTATCTGTATAAACATGGAAATATCTACATCGCTATCTGTATAAACAAGGAAATATCTCCATCGCTATCTGTATAAACATGGAAATATCTACACCGCTGTCTGAATAAACTTGGAAATATCTACACAGGTATCTGCGTAAACATGGAAATATCTACACAGCAATCTGTGCAAAGATAGATATATCTACACCGCAATCTCTGTAAACATGGAAATATCAACACCGCTACCTGTATAAACATGGAAATATCTACACCGCTGTCTGTATAAACAAGGAAATATGTACACCGCCATCTGTAGAAACATGGAAATACCTACACCGCAATCTGTTTAAACATGGAAATAACTACAATGCTATCTATATTAATATGGAAATATCTACACCGCTATCTCTATAAAAATGGAAATACCTACACCGCTTTCTCTATAAACATGAAAATATCTACACTGCTATCTCTATATACATGGAAATATCTACACCGCCATCTGTATAAACATGAAAATATCTACACCGCCCTCTTCAGAAACTTGGATGTATCTACACCGCTATCTGTATAAACATGGAAATATCTATACACACTATCTGTATAAACATGGAAATATCTTCACTGCCATCTGTATAAACATGGAAATATCTACACCGCCATCTGTATAAAAATGGAAATATCTACACCGAATTCTGTATAAATATGGAAATAACTACACCGTTATCTCTATAGACAAGCAAATATCTACACCGCCATCTGTATAAACATGGAAATGTCTACACTGCCATCTGTATAAAGATGGAAATATCTACACTGCGAGCAGTATAAACATGGAAATATCTACACCGCTATCTGTAGAAACATGGAAATACCTACACCACTTGCACTATAAACATGGAAATATCTACACAGCTATCTGTGTAAACTTGGAAATATCTACATCGCAATCTGTGTAAGCATGGAAATATCTACAACGCTATCTGTGTAAACATGGAAATATTGAAAACGCTATCTGTGTAAACAGGGAAATATCTACACAGCTATCTGTAAAACGTGAAAATACACCGCTATCTGTATAAACGTTGAAATATCTAAACCGCTATCTGTATAAATGTGGAAATACCTACAACGCTATCTGTATAAACGTGGAAATATTTACATCGCTATCTCTATAAACATGAAAATACTTACACCACCATCTCTATGAACATGGAAATATTTACACCGCTATCTCTATAAACTTAGAAATAACTAGACCGCCATCTCTATATACATGAAAATAACTACACTGCTATCTGCATAAACATGGAATTATCTACACAGACATCTGTATAAACATGGAAATATCTACAACGCCATCTCTATAAACATGAAAATATCAACACTCCTATCTCTATATACATGGAAATATCTACACTTCCATCTCTATAAACATGAAAATATCTACACCGCCATCTTCAGAAACATGGACGTATCTACACCGCCATCTGTATACACATGGAAATATCTACACCACTATCTGTATAAATATGGAAATATCTTCACTGCCATCTCTATAAACATGGAAATATCTACACTGCCATCTGTATAAAGATGGAAATATCTACACCGCAATCTGTATAAATATGGAAATAACTACACCGCTATCACTATAGACATGGAAGTATGTACACCCCTATCCGTATAAACATGGAAATGTCTACACTGCCATCTGTATAAAGATGGAAATATCTACACCGCCAGCTGTATAAACATGGAAATATCTACACCGCTATTTGTATAAACAAGGAAATATCTACACCGCCATCTGTTTAAACATGGAAATATATGCAAAGACATGTGTTTATACATGGAATTATCTACAACGTTATCTGTATAAACATGCTAATAACTATCCCGCTCTCTGTATAAATGTGGAAATATTTGCACCGCTATCCCTATAAACATGGTAATATCAACACCGCGATCTGTATAAACAAGGAAATATCTACACCATGATCTGTATAAACATGGAAATATCTACACCGCGATCTGTATAAACAAGGAAATATCTACACGGTCATCTGTGTATAGATGGAAATATCAACACCGCCATCTGAACAAACATGGAAATATCTGCACCGCTATCTGTATAAACATGGAAATATCTACACCGCGGTCTGTATAAACATGGAATTATATACACCGCTATCTGTAAAAACATGGAAATATCTACACCGCTATCTCTATAAACATGGAAATATCTACACAGTTATCTGAATAAAGATGGAAATATCTTCACCGCTATGTCTATAAACATGGAAATATCTACACCGCCATTTGCATAAACATGGAAATATCTACACTGCCATCTGTAAAAACATGGAAATACCTATACAGTCATCTGTATAAACATGGAAATATCTAAACCACCATCTGTATAAACCTGGAAATATCTACAATGCCATCTGTATACACATGGAAATACCTACACGGCAATCTGGGTATAGAAGGAAATACCAACACTGCCATCTGTACAAACATGGAAATATCTACACCGCTATCTCTATAAACATGGAAATACTTACACTGCGGTCTGTATAAACATGTAAATATCTACACCGATATCTGTATAAACATGGAAATATCTACACCACGATCTGTATAAACATGGAAATATTTACACCGATATCTGTATAAACATGGAAATATCTGCATCGCTATCTCTATAAACATGGAAATATCTACAAAGCCATCTGTATAAACATGGAAACAACTAAAAAGTCATGTGTATAAACATGGAAATATCTACACCGCAATCTGTAGAAACATGGAAATATCTACACCGCTATCTGTATAATTATGAAATATCTAAACCGCTATGTCTATAAAAATGGAAATATCTACACTGCTATCTGTATAAACCTGGAAATATCCTCACTGCTATCTTTATGAACATGGATATATCTACACCGATATCTCCTATAAACTTGGAAATATCTACACCGCCATCTCTATAAACATGGAAATGTCTACACCGCCATCAGTATAAACATGGAAATATGTTCAGCGCTATCTGTATAAACATGGAAATATCTACATCGCTATCTGTATAAACATTTAAATATCTACACTGCGATCTATATAAACATGGAAATATCTACACTGCGATCTGTATAAACATGGAAATATCTACACCGCGATCTGTGTAAACATGGAAATATCTACACCGCTATCTGTATAAACATGGAAATATCTACACAGCTATCTCTATAAACATGGAAATATCTACACCGCCATCTGTATAAACATGGAAAGAGCTACAAAGTCATCTGTATATACATGGAAATATCCACACAGCCATCTGTACAAACACGGAAATATCTACACAGCCATCTGTATATACATGGAAATATCTACACTGCTATCTGTATAAACATGGAAATAACTACACCGCTATTAGTATATATAAGGAAATATCTACACCGCCATCTGTTTAAACATCGAAATATATACACAGACATCTGTTTATACATGGAAATATCTACACCGCTATCTGTATAAACATGCTAATAACTACACAGCTATCTGTATAAATGTGGAAATATTTGCACCGCTATCCCTATATATATGGTAATATCAACAACGCGATCTGTATAAACATGGAAATATCTACACCATGATCTGTATAAACATGGAAACATCTACACCGTGATCTGTATAAACATGGAAATATCTACACCGCCATCTCTATAAACATGGAAATGTCTACACCCCTATCTGCATAAACATGGAAATACCCACACCGCTATCTCTATAAACATGGAAAAACCATCACCGCTACCTCTATGAACATGGAAATATCTACACCGCCGTCTCTATAAACATGGAAATATCTACACCGCGATCAGTATAAACATGGAAATATCTACAACGCTATCTGTATAAACATGGAAATATCTCCAGTGCTATCTCTATAAACATAGAAATATCTACACCGCCTTCTGTATAAACATGGAAATACTTACAAAGTTATCTGAATAAACATGGAAATATCTACACCGCTGTCTCTATAAACATGGAAATATCTACAAAGCCATCTGTATAAACATGGAAATACCAACACAGTCATGTGCAGGAACATGGAAATATGTTCACCGCGATTTGTATAAACATGGAAATATCTACACAGCGATCTGTATAAACATGGAAATATCTACACCGTGATCTGCATAAATGTGGAAATATCTACACCGCCATCTCTATAAACTTGGAAATATCTACACCCCTATCTGCATAAACATGGAAATATCCACACCGCTATCTCTATAAACATGGAAAAATCAACACCGCTATCTCTATGAACATGGAAATATCTACAACGCCATCTCTATAAACATGGAAATATCTACACCGCGATCAGTATAAACGTGGAAATGTCTTCACCGCTATCTCTATAAACATGGAAATATCTCCACTGCTATCTCTATAAACATCGAAATATCTACACCGCCATCTGTATAAACATGGAAATACTTACAAAGTTACCGGTACAAACATGGAAATATCTACGCCGCCATCTGTATAAACATGGAAATATCTACACAGCCATGTGTACATACATGGAAATATCTACACCGCTATCCATATAAACATGGAAATAACTACACCGCTGTCTGTATAAACATGGAAATATCTACACCGCCTTCTACATATCCATGGAAATATCTGCGCCACCATCTGTATAAACATTTAAATATCTACACGGTCATCTGTGTATAGATGGAAATATCAACACCGCCATCTGTATAAACATGGAAATATCTACACCGCGGTCTGTATAAACATGGAAATACCTAAAACGCAATCTCTATAAACATGGAAATATCTACACCACTATCTCTATAAACATGGAAATATCTACACCGTGATCTGTATAAATATGGAAATATCTACACCGCTATCTCTATAAACATGGAAATATCTACACCGCCATCTGTGTAAACATGGAAATATCTACACTGCTATCTCTATAAACATGGAAATATCTATAATGCCATCTGTAAAAACATGGAAATACCTATGCAGTCATCTGTATAAACATGGAAATACCTACACAGTCATGTGTAGGAACATGGAAATATCTACACTGCCATCCGTATATACATGGAAATATCTACAGAGCCCTCTGTATAAATATGGAAATACCTGCATAGGCATCTGTATAAACATGGAAATATCTGCACCGCTATCTGTATAAACATGGAAATACCTACACCGCTGTCTCAATAAACATGGAAATATTTACACCGCTATGTGTATAAACATGGAAATAACTACACAGCCATCTGTATATACATGGAAATATCTACACCGCTATCTGTATAAACATGGAAATAACTACACCGCTATTTGTATAAACAAGTAAATATCTACACCGTGATCTGTATAAACATGGAAATATCTACACTGCCATCTCTATAAACATGGAAGTATCTACACCCCTATCTGTATAAACATGGAAATATCCACACAGCTATCCCTATAAACATGGAAAAATCAACACCGCTATCTCCATGAACATGGAAATATCTACACCGCCATCTCTATAAACATGGAAATATCTACACCGCGATCAGTATAAACGTGGAAATATCAACACCGCTATCTGTTTAAACATGGAAATATCTCCACTGCCGTCTCTATAAACATCGAAATATCTACACCGCAATCTGTATAAACTTCGAAATACTTACAAAGTTATCTGTATAAACATGGAAATATCTACACCGCCATCTGAATAAACATGGAAATATCTACACCGCCATCTGTAGAAAGATGGAAATATCTACACCGCTATCTCTATAAATATTGAAATATCTATACGCCATCTGTAAACATGAAAATATCTACACTGCCATCTCCATAAAGATGGAAGTATTTACTCCGCCATGTGTATAAACACGGAAATATCTACACCACCAACAGTGTAAACATGGAAATATCTACACCGCTATCTGTATAAACGTGGAAATAACTACACCGCCATCTGCATGTCCATGGAAATATCTACGCCGCCATCTGTATAAACATGGAAATATCTACACGGCCATCTCTGTATAGATGGAAATATCAACACCGCCATCTGTACAAACATGGAAATATCTACACCGCTATCTCTATAAACATGGAAATATCTGCACTGCCATCTGTAAAAAAATGGAAATACCTATACAGTCATCTGTATAAACATGGAAATATCTAAAATGCCACCTGTATACACATGGAAATATCTACACAGCCATCTTAATAAACATGTAAATATCTACACTGCTATCTCTATAAACATGGAAATACCTACACCGCCATCTCTGTAAACATGAAAATATCTACACTGCCATCTCCATAAACATGGAACTAACTACTCCGCCATCTGTATAAACATGGAAATATCTACACCGCCATCTGTGTGAATAAGGAAATATCTACAATCCCATCTTTATAAAGATATAAATATCTGCACCGCGAGCTGTATAAACATGGAAACATCTACATCGCTATCTATATAAACGTGGAAATACCAACACCGCTATCGGTATAAACATGGAAATATCTACAACGCCATCTATATAAACATGGAAATATCTACACCGCTATGTCTATAAACATGGAAATACCTACACCGCTATCTCTATAAACATGGAAATATCCACACCGCCATCTGCATAACCATGGAAATATTTACACGGCAATCTGTGTACAGATGGAAATATCAACACCGCCATCTGTACAAACATGGAAATACCTACACCGCTATCTGTATAAACATACAAATACCTACACTGCAGTCTGTATAAACATGGAAATATCTACACCGGTATCTGTATTAACATGGAAATATCTACACTACGATCTGTATAAACATGGAAATATTTACACCGCCATCGGTATAAACATGGAAACAACTACACAGTCATGTGCAGGAACATGGAAATATCTACACCACCATTTGTATAAAGATGGAAATATCTACAATGTTATCTGTATAAACATGGAAATATCTACACAGTTATCTGTATAAACATGGAAATATGTACAGCACTCTCTGAATAAAGATGGAAATATCTACACCGCTATCTGTAAAAACATGGAAATATCTCCACCACTATCTGTATAAATATGGAAATATTTACACCACTATCTCAATAAACATGGAAATATCTACACCGCTATCTCTATAAACATGGAAATATCTACACCGTGATCTGTATAAATATGGAAATATCTACACCGCTATCTCTATTAACATGGAAATTTCTACACCGCCATCTGTATAAACCTGGAAATATCTACACTGCTATCTCTATAAACATGGAAATATCTACAATGCCATCTGTAAACACATGGAAATACCTATACAGTCATCTGTATAAACATGGAAATATCTACACCACCATCTGTATAAACATGGAAATATCTACAATGCCATCTGTATACACATGGAAATACCTACACGGCAATCTGTGTATAGATGGAAACATCAACACCGCCATCTCTTCAAACATGGAAATATCTACACCGCTATCTGTATAAACTTGGAAATATCTACACTGCGTTCTGTATAAACATGGAAATTTCTACACCGGTATCTGTATAAACATGGAAATATCCACACCATGATCTGTATAAACAGGGAAATATTTACAACGCTATCTGTATAAACATGGAAATATCTACACCGCTATCTCTATAAACATGGAAATATCTACAAAGCCATCTGTATAAACATGGAAATACCAACACAGTCATGTGCAGGAACTTGGAAATATCTACACCGCGATTTGTATAAACATGGAAATATCTACACCGCGATCTGTATAAACATGGAAATATCTACACCGTGATCTGTATAAATGTGGAAATATCTACACGGCCATCTCTATAAACATGGAAATATCTACACCCCTATCTGTATAAACATGGAAATATCCACACCGCTATCTCTATAAACATGGAAAAATCAACACCGCTATCTCTATGAACATGGAAATATCTACAACGCCATCTCTATAAACATGGAAATATCTACACCGCGATCAGTATAAACGTGGAAATATCTACACCGCTATCTCTTAAAAACATGGAAATATCTCCACTGCTATCTCTATAAACATCGAAATATCTACACCGCCATCTGTATATACATGGAAATACTTACAAAGTTATCGGTATAAACATGGAAATATCTACACCGCCATCAGTATAAACATTGAAATATCTACACAACCACTGTATATACATGGAAATATCTACACCGCTATCTATATAAACATGGAAATAACTACACCGCTATCTGTATAAACATGGAAATAACTAAACCGCTATCTGTATAAACATGGAAATATCTACACCGCTATCTCTATTAACATGGAAATATCTACACCGTGAACTGTATAAACATGTAAATATTTATACTTCTATCTGTATATACATGGAAATATCTACACCGTTATCTGTATATACATGGAAATATCTACACCGCTATCTATAAAAACATGGAAATAACTACACCGCTATCTGTATAAACATGGAAATATGTACACCGCCATCTACATATCCATGGAAATATCTGCGCCGCCATCTGTATAAACATGGAAATATCTACACGGTCATCTGTGTATAGATGGAAATATCAACACCGCCATCTGTATAAACATGGAAATATCTACACCGCCGTCTGTATAAACATGGAAATATCTAAAATGCAATCTGTATAAACATGGAAATATCTACACCGCTATCTCTATAAACATGGAAATATCTACACCATGATCTGTATAAATATGGAAATATCTACACCGCTATCTCTATTAACATGGAAATATCTACAACGCCAACGGTATAAACATGGAAATATCTACACTGCTATCTCTATAAACATGGAAATATCTACAATGCCATCTGTAAAAACATGGAAATACCTATACAGTCATCTGTATAAACATGGAAATATCTGCACCACAATCTGTATAAACATGGATATATCTACAATGCCATCTGTATACACATGGAAATACCTACACGGCAATCTGTGTATAGATGGAAACATCAACACCGCCATCTCTTCAAACATGGAAATATCTACACCGCTATCCGTATAAACATGGAAATATCTACACTGCGTTCTGTATAAACATGGAAATTTCTACACCGGTACCTGTATAAACATGGAAATATTTACACCGCGATCTGTATAAACAGGGAAATATTTACAACGCTATCTATATAAACATGGAAATATCTACACCGCCATCTCTATAAACATGGAAATATCTACAAAGCCATCTGTATAAACATGGAAATACCAACACAGTCATGTGCAGGAACATGGAAATATCTACACCGCGATTTGTATAAACATGGAAATATCTACACCGTGATCTGTATAAATGTGGAAATATCTACACTGCCATCTCTATAAACATGGAAATATCTACACCCCTATCTGTATAAACATGGAAATATCCACACCGCTATCTCTATAAACATGGAAAAATCAACACCGCTATCTCTATGAACATGGAAATATCTACAACGCCATCTCTATAAACATGGAAATATCTACACCGCGATCAGTATAAACGTGGAAATATCTACACCGCTATCTCTAAAAACATGGAAATATCTCCACTGCTATCTCTATAAACATCGAAATATCTACACCGCCATCTGTATAAACATGGAAATACTTACAAATTTATCGGTATAAACATGGAAATATCTACACCGCTGTCTCTATAAACATGGAAATATCTACACCGTGATCTGTATAAATATGGAAATATCTACACCGCTATCTCTATAAACATGGAAATATCTACACCGCCATCTGTATAAACATGGAAATATCTACACTGCTATCTCTATAAACATGGAAATATCTACAATGCCATTTGAAAAAACATGGAAATACCTATACAGTCATCTGTATAAACATGGAAATCTCTACACCGCGGTCTGTATAAACATGGAAATACCTAAAATGCAATCTGTATAAACATGGAAATATCTACACCGCTATCTATATAAACATGGAAATAACTACACCGCTATCTGTATAAACATGGAAATAACTAAACTGCTATCTGTATAAACATGGAAATATCTACACCGCTATCTATATTAACATGGAAATATCTTCACCGTGATCTGTATAAACATGGAAATATTTACACTTCTATCTGTATAAACATGGAAATATCTACACCGTTATCTGTATATACATGGAAATATCTACACCGCTATCTATATAAACATGGAAATAACTACACCGCTATCTGTATAAACATGGAAATATCTACACCGCCAACTACATATCCATGGAAATATCTGCCCCGCCATCTGTATAAACATGGAAATATCTACACGGTCATCTGTGTATAGATGGAAATATCAACACCGCCATCTGTATAAACATGGAAATATCTACACAGCGGTCTGTATAAACATGGAAATATCTAAAACGCAATCTGTATAAACATGGAAATATCTACACCGCTATCTCTATAAACATGGAAATATCTACACCGTGATCTGTATAAATATGGAAATATCTACACCGCTATCTCTATAAACATGGAAATATCTACAAAGCCATCTGTATAAACATGGAAATACCAACACAGTCATGTGCAGGAACATGGAAATATCTACACCGCGATTTGTATAAACATGGAAATATCTACACCGTGATCTGTATAAATGTGGAAATATCTACACTGCCATCTCTGTAAACATGGAAATATCTACACCCCTATCTGTATAAACATGGAAATATCCACACCGCTATCTCTATAAACATGGAAAAATCAACACCGCTATCTCTATGAACATGGAAATATCTACAACGCCATCTTTATAAACATGGAAATATCTACACCGCGATCAGTATAAACGTGGAAATATCTACACCGCTATCTCTATAAACATGGAAATATCTCCACTGCTATCTCTATAAACATCGAAATATCTACACCGCCATCTGTATAAACATGGAAATACTTACAAAGTTATCGGTATAAACATGGAAATATCTACACCGCCATCTGTATAAACATGGAAATATCTACACAGCCATGTGTATATACATGGAAATATCTACACCGTTATCTATATAAACATGGAAATAACTGCACTGCTATCTGTATAAACATGGAAATAACTAAACTGCTACCTGTATAAACATGGAAATATCTACACCGCTATCTATATTAACATGGAAATATCTTCACCGTGATCTGTATAAACATGGAAATATTTACAATTCTATCTGTATAAACATGGAAATATCTACACCGTTATCTGTATATACATGGAAATATCTACACCGCTATCTATATAAACATGGAAATAACTACACCGCTATCTGTATAAACATGGAAAAATCAACACCGCTATCTCTATGAACATGGAAATATCTACAACGCCATCTCTATAAACATGGAAATATCTACACCGCGATCAGTATAAACGTGGAAATATCTACACCGCTATCTCTATAAACATGGAAATATCTCCACTGCTATTTCTATAAACATCGAAATATCTACACCGCCATCTGTATAAACATGGAAATACTTACAAAGTTATCGGTATAAACATGGAAATATCTACACCGCCAACTGTATAAACATGGAAATATCTACACAGCCATGTGTATATACATGGAAATATCTACATCGCTATCTATATAAACATGGAAATAACTACACTGCTATCTGTATAAACATGGAAATAACTAAACTGCTACCTGTATAAACATGGAAATATGTACACCGCTATCTATATTAACATGGAAATATCTTCACCGTGATCTGTATAAACATGGAAATATTTACAATTCTATCTGTATAAACATGGAAATATCTACACCGTTATCTGTATATACATGGAAATATCTACACCGCTATCTATATGAACATGGAAATAACTACACCGCTATCTGTATAAACATGGAAATATCTACACCGCCATCTACATATCCATAGAAATATCTGCGCCGCCATCTGTATAAACATTGAAATATCTACACGGTCATCGGTGTATAGATGGAAATATCAACACCGCCATCTGTATAAACATGGAAATATCTACAACGCGGTCTGTATAAACATGGAAATATCTAAAACGCAATCTGTATACACATGGAAATATCTACACCGCTATCTCTATAAACAAGGAAATATCTACACCATGATCTGTATAAATATGGAAATATCTACACCGCTATCTCTATTAACATGGAAATATCTACACCGCCATCTGTATAAACATGGAAATATCTACACTGCTATCTCTATAAACATGGAAATATCTACAATGCCATCTGTAAAAACATGGAAATACCTATACAGTCATCTGTATAAACATGGAAATATCTGCACAACCATCTGTATAAACATGGAAATATCTACAATGCCATCTGTATACACATGGAAATACCTACACGGCAATCTGTGTACAGATGGAAACATCAACACCGCCATCTCTTCAAACATGGAAATATCTACACCGCTATCTGTATAAACATGGAAATAACTACACCACTATCTGTATAAACATGGAAATAACTAAACTGCTATCTGTATAAACATGGAAATATCTACACCGATATCTATATTAACATGGAAATATCTTCACTGTGATCTGTATAAACATGGAAATATTTACACTTCTATCTGTAAAAACATGGAAATATCTACACCATTATCTGTATATACATGGAAATATCTACACCGCTATCTATATAAACATGGAAATAACTACACCGCTATCTGTATAAACATGGAAATATCTACACCGCCATCTACATATCCATGGAAATATCTGCGCCGCCATCTGTATAAACATGGAAATATCTACACGGTCATCTGTGCATAGATGGAAATATCAACACCGCCATCTGTATAAACATGGAAATATCTACACCTCGGTCTGTATAAATATGGAAATATCTAAAACGCAATCTGTATAAACATGGAAATATCTACACCGCTATCTCCATAAACATGGAAATATCTACACCGTGATCTGTATAAATATGGAAATATCTACACCGCTATCTCTATAAACATGGAAATATCTACAAAGCCATCTGTATAAACATGGAAATACCAACACAGTCATGTGCAGGAACATGGAAATATCTACACCGCGATTTGTATAAACATGGAAATATCTACACCGTGATCTATATAACTGTGGAAATATCTACACTGCCATCTCTATAAACAGGGAAATATCTACACCCCTATCTGTATAAACATGGAAATATCCACACCGCTATCTCTATAAACATGGAAAAATCAACACCGCTATCTCTATGAACATGGAAATATCTACAACACCATCTCTATAAACATGGAAATATCTACACCGCGATCAGTAAAAACGTGGAAATGTCTACACTGCTATCTCTATAAACATGGAAATATCTCCACTGCTATTTCTATAAACATCGAAATATCTACACCGCCATCTGTATAAACATGGAAATACTTACAAAGTTATCGGTATAAACATGGAAATATCTACACCGCCATCTGTATAAACATGGCAATATCTACACAGCCATGTGTATATACATGGAAATATCTACACCGCTATCTATATAAACGTGGAAATATCTACACTGCTATCTGTATAAACATGGAAATAACTAAACTGCTATCTGTATAAACATGGAAATATCTACACCGCTATCTATATTAACATGGAAATATCTTCACCGTGATCTATATAAACATGGAAATATTTACAATTCTATCTGTATAAACATGGAAATATCTACACCGTTATCTGTATATACATGGAAATATCTACACCGCTATCTATATAAACATGGAAATATCTACACCGCTATCTGTATAAACATGGAAATATCTACACCGCCATCTACATATCCATGGAAATATCTGCGCCGCCATCTGTATAAACATGGAAATATCTACACGGTCATCTGTGTATAGATGGAAACATCAACACCGCCATCTGTATAAACATGGAAATATCTACACCGCGGTCTGTATAAACATGGAAATATCTAAAACGCAATCTGTATAAACATTGAAATATCTACACCGCTATCTCTATAAACATGGAAATATCTACACCATGATCTGTTTAAATATGGAAATATCTACACCGCTATCTCTATTAACATGGAAATATCTACACCGCCATCTGTATAAACATGGAAATATCTACACTGCTATCTCTATAAACATGGAAATATCTACAATGCCATCTGTTAAAACATGGAAATACCTATACAGTCATCTGTATAAACATGGAAATATCTACACCACCATCTGTATAAACATGGAAATATCTACAATGCCATCTGTATACACATGGAAATACCTACACGGCAATCTGTGTATAGATGGAAACATCAACACCGCCGTCTCTTCAAACATGGAAATATCTACAACGCTATCCGTATAAACTTGGAAATATCTACACTGCGTTCTGTATAAACATGGAAATTTCTACACCGGTATCTGTATAAACATGGAAATATCTACACCACGATCTGTATAAACAGGGAAATATTTACAACGCTATCTGTATAAACATGGAAATATCTACACTGCTATCTCTATAAACATGGAAATATCTACAAAGCCATCTGTATAAACATGGAAATACCAACACAGTCATGTGCAGGAACATGGAAATATCTACACCGCGATTTGTATAAACATGGAAATATCTACACCGCGATCTGTATAAACATGGAAATATCTACACCGTGATCTGCATAAATGTGGAAACATCTACACCGCCATCTCTATAAACTTGGAAATATCTACACCCCTATCTGCATAAACATGGAAATATCCACACCGCTATCTCTATAAACATGGAAAAATCAACACCGCTATCTCTATGAACATGGAAATATCTACAACGCCATCTCTATAAACATGGAAATATCTACACCGCGATCAGTATAAACGTGGAAGTATCTTCACCGCTATCTCTATAAACATGGAAATATCTCCACTGCTATCTCTATAAACATCGAAATATCTACACCGCCATCTGTATAAACATGGAAATACTTACAAAGTTATCGGTATAAACATGGAAATATCTACACCGCCATCTGTATAAACATGGAAATATCTACACAGCCATGTGTATATACATGGAAATATCTACACCGCTATCCATATAAACATGGAAATAACTACACCGCTGTCTGTATAAACATGGAAATATCTACACCGCCATCTACATATCCATGGAAATATCTGCGCCACCATCTGTATAAACTTTTAAATATCTACACGGTCATCTGTGTATAGATGGAAATATCAACACCGCCATCTGTATAAACATGGAAATATCTACACCGCGGTCTGTATAAACATGGAAATACCTAAAACGCAATGTGTATAAACATGGAAATATCTACACCGCTATCTGTATAAACATGGAAATATCTACACCGTGATCTGTATAAATATGGAAATATCTACACCGCTATCTCTATAAAGATGGAAATATCTACACCGCCATCTGTGTAAACATGGAAATATCTACACTGCTATCTCTATAAACATGGAAATATCTATAATGCCATCTGTAAAAACATGGAAATACCTATACAGTCATCTCTATAAACATGGAAATATCTACACCACCATCTGTATAAACATGGAAATATCTACAATGCCATCTGTATACACATGGAAATATCTACACTGCGATCAGTATAAACGTGGAAATATCTACACCGCTATCCGTATAAACATGGAAATATCTACACTGCGTTTTGTATAAACATGGAAATTTCTACACCGGTACCTGTATAAACATGGAAATATTTACAACGCGATCTGTATAAACAGGGAAATATTTACAACGCTATCTCTATAAACATGGAAATATCTACAATCCATCTGTATAAACATGGAAATACCAACACAGTCATGTGCAGGAATATGGAAATATCTACACCGCGATTTGTATAAACATGGAAATATCTACACCGCGATCTGTATAAACATGGAAATATCTACACCGTGATCTGTATAAATGTGGAAATATCTACACTGCCATCTCTATAAACATGGAAATATCTACACCCCTATCTCTATAAACATGGAAATATCCACACCGCTATCTCTATAAACATGGAAAAATCAACACCGCTATCTCTATGAACATGGAAATATCTACAACGCCATCTCTATAAACATGGAAATATCTACACTGCGATCAGTATAAACGTGGAAATATCTACACCGCTATCTCTATAAACATGGAAATATCTCCACTGCTATCTCTATAAACATCGAATTATCTACACCGCCATCTGTATAAACATGGAAATACTTACAAAGTTATCGGTATAAACATGGAAATATCTACACCGCCATCTGTATACACATGGAAATATCTACACAGCCATGTGTATATACATGGAAATATCTACACCGCTATCTATATAAACATGGAAATAACTACACCGCTATCTGTATAAACATGGAAATAACTAAACTGCTATCTGTATAAACATGGAAATATCTACACCGCTATCTATATTAACCTGGAAATATCTTCACCGTGATCTGTATAAACATGGAAATATCTACACTTCTATCTGTATAAACATGGAAATATCTACACTTCTATCTGTATAAACATGGAAATATCTACACCGTTATCTGTATATACATGGAAATATCTACACCGCTATCTATATAAACATGGAAATAACTACACCGCTATCTGTATAAACATGGAAATATCTACACCGCCATCTACATATCCATGGAAATATCTGCGCTGCCATCTGTATAAACATGGAAATATCTACACGGTCATCTGTGTATAGATGGAAATATCAACACCGCCATCTGTATAAACATGGAAATATCTACACCGCGGTCTGTATAAACATGGAAATATCTAAAACGCAATCTGTATAAACATGGAAATATCTACACCGCTATCTCTATAAACATGGAAATATCTACACCGTGATCTGTATAAATATGGAAATATCTACACCGCTATCTCTATAAACATGGAAATATCTGCACCGCCATCTGTATAAACATGGAAATATCTACACTGCTCTATCTATAAACATGGAAATATCTACAATGCCATTTGAAAAAACATGGAAATACCTATACAGTCATCTGTATAATCATGGCAATATCTACACCGCGGTCTGTATAAACATGGAAATACCTAAAACGCAATCTGTATAAACATGGAAATATCTACACCGCTATCCGTATAAACATGGAAATATCTACACTGCGTTCTGTATAAACATGGAAATATCTACACCGGTATCTGTATAAACATGGAAATATCTACACCACGATCTGTATAAACAGGGAAATATTTACACCACTATCTGTATAAACATGGAAATATCTGCATCGCTATCTCTATAAACATGGAAATATATACAAAGTCATCTGTATAAACATGGAAATACCTACACAGTCATGTGTAGGAACATGGAAATATCTACACTGCCATCTGTATATACATGGAAATATCTACAGAGCCCTCTGTATAAATATGGAAATACCTGCATAGGCATCTGTATAAACATGGAAATATCTGCACCGCTATCTGTATAAACATGGAAATACCTACACCGCTGTCTCAATAAACATGGAAATATATACACCGCTATGTGTATAAACATGGAAATATCTACACAGCCATCTGTATATACATGGAAATATCTACACCGCTATCTGTATAAACATGGAAATAACTACACCGCTATTTGTATAAACAAGTAAATATCTACACCGTGATCTGTATAAACATGGAAATATCTACACCGCCATCTGTATAAACATGGAAATACTTACAAAGTTATCGGTATAAACATGGAAATATCTACACCGCCATCAGTATAAACACGGAAATATCTACACAACCATTGTATATACATGGAAATAACTACACCGCTATCTGTATAAACTTGGAAATAACTAAACCGCTATCTGTATAAACATGGAAATATCTACACCGCTATCTCTATTAACATGGAAATATCTACACCGTGATCTGTATAAACATGGAAATATTTATACTTCTATCTGTATATACATGGAAATATCTACACCGTTATCTGTATATACATGGAAATATCTACACCGCTATCTATAAAAACGTGGAAATAACTACACCGCTATCTGTATAAACATGGAAATATGTACACCGCCATCTACATATCCATGGAAATATCTGCGCCGCCATCTGTATAAACATGGAAATATCTACACGGTCATCTGTGTATAGATGGAAATATCAACACCGCCATCTGTATAAACATGGAAATATCTACATCGCCGTCTGTATAAACATGGAAATATCTAAAACGCAATCTGTATAAACATGGAAATATCTACACCGCTATCTCTATAAACATGGAAATATCTACACAATGATCTGTATAAATATGGAAATATCTACACCGCTATCTCTATTAACATGGAAATATCTACAACGCCAACGGTATAAACATGGAAATATCTACACCGCGGTCTGTATAAACATGGAAATACCTAAAACGCAATCTGTATAAACATGGAAATATCTACACCGCTATCTCTATAAACATGGAAATATCTAAACCGCCATCTGTGTAAACCTGGAAATATCTACACTGCTATCTCTATAAACATGGAAATATCTATAATGCCATCTGTAAAAACATGGAAATACCTATACAGTCATCTGTATAAACATGGAAATATCTACACCACCATCTGTATAAACATGGAAATATCTACAATGCCATCTGTATACACATGGAAATACCTACACGGCAATCTGTGTATAGATGGAAACATCAACACCACCATCTCTTCAAACATGGAAATATATACACCGCTATCCGTATAAACATGGAAATATCTACACTGCGTTCTGTATAAACATGGAAATTTCTACACCGGTACCTGTATAAACATGGAAATATTTACACCACGATCTGTATAAACAGGGAAATATTTACAACGCTATCTCTATAAACATGGAAATATCTACACCGCTATCTGTATAAACATGGAAATATCTACACCGCCATCTACATATCCATGGAAATATCTGCGCCGCCATCTGTATAAACATGGAAATATCTACACCGCGGTCTGTATAAACATGGAAATATCTACACTGCTACCTCTATAAAAATGGAAATATCTACAATGCCATTTGAAAAAACATGGAAATACCTATACAGTCATCTGTATAAACATGGAAATATCTACACCGCGGTCTGTATAAACATGGAAATACCTAAAACGCAATCTGTATAAACATGGAAATATCTACACCGCTATCTCTATAAACATGGAAATATCTACACCGTGATCTGTATAAATATGGAAATATCTAAACCGCTATCTCTATAAACATGGAAATATCTACACCGCCATCTGTATAAACATGGAAATATCTACACTGCTATCTCTATAAACATGGAAATATCTATAATGCCATCTGTAAAAACATGGAAATACCTATACAGTCATCTGTATAAACATGGAAATATCTACTCCACCATCTGTATAAACATGGAAATATCTACAATGCCATCTGTATACACATGGAAATACCTACACGGCAATCTGTGTATAGATGGAAACATCAACACCGCCATCTCTTCAAACATGGAAATATCTACACCGCTATCCGTATAAACATGGAAATATCTACACTACGTTCTGTATAAACATGGAAATTTCTACACCGGTACCTGTATAAACATGGAAATATTTACACCACGATCTGTATAAACAGGGAAATATTTACAACGCTATCTGTATAAACATGGAAATATCTACACCGCTATCTCTATAAACATGGAAATATCTACAAAGCCATCTGTATAAACATGGAAATACCAACACAGTCATGTGCAGGAACATGGAAATAACTACATCGCGATTTGTATAAAGATGGAAATATCTACACCGCGATCTGTATAAATGTGGAAATATCTACACTGCCATCTCTATAAACATGGAAATATCTACACCCCTATCTGTATAAACATGGAAATATCCACACCGCTATCTCTATAAACATGGAAAAATCAACACCGCTATCTCTATGAACATGGAAATATCTACAACGCCATCTCTATAAACATGGAAATATCTACACCGCGATCAGTATAAACGTGGAAATATCTACACCGCTATCTCTATAAACATGGAAATATCTCCACTGCTATCTCTATAAACATCGAAATATCTACACCGCCATCTGTATAAACATGGAAATACTTACAAGGTTATCGGTATAAACATGGAAATATCTACACCGCCATCAGTATAAACATGGAAATATCTACACAACCATTGTATATACATGGAAATATCTACACCGCTATCTATATAAACATGGAAATAACTACACCGCTATCTGTATAAACATGGAAATAACTAAACCGCTATCTGTATAAACATGGAAATATCCACACCGCTATCTCTATTAACATGGAAATATCTACACCGTGATCTGTATAAACATGGAAATATTTATACTTCAATCTGTATAAACATGGAAATATCTACACAGCCATGTGTATATACATGGAAATATCAACACCGCTATCCATATAAACATGGAAATAACTACACCGCTGTCTGTATAAACATGGAAATATCTACACCGCCATCTACATATCCATGGAAATATCTGCGCCACCATCTTTATAAACATTTAAATATCTACACGGTCATCTGTGTATAGATGGAAATATCAACACCGCCATCTGTATAAACATGGAAATATCTACACCGTGGTCTGTATAAACATGGAAATACCTAAAACGCAATCTGTATAAACATGGAAATATCTACACCGCCATCTACATATCCATGGAAATATCTGCGCCGCCATCTGTATAAACATGGAAATATCTACACGGTCATCAGTGTATAGATGGAAATATCAACACCGCCATCTGTATAAACATGGAAATATCTACACCGCGGTCTGTATAAACATGGAAATATCTAAAACGCAATCTGTATAAACATGGAAATATCTACACCGCTATCTCTATAAACATGGAAATATCTACACCGGGATCTGTATAAATATGGAAATATCTACACCGCTATCTCTATAAACATGGAAATATCTACCCCGCCATCTGTATAAACATGGAAATATCTACACTGCTATCTCTATAAACATGGAAATATCTACAATGCCATCTGTAAAAACATGGAAATACCTATACAGTCATCTGTATAAACATGGAAATATCTACACCACCATCTGTATAAACATGGAAATATCTACAATGCCATCTGTATACACATGGAAATACCTACATGGCAATCTGTGTATAGATGGAAACATCAACACCGCCATCTCTACAAACATGGAAATATCTACACCGCTATCCGTATAAACATGGAAATACCTACACTGTGTTCTGTATAAACATGGAAATTTCTACACCGGTATCTGTATAAACATGGAAATATCTACACCACGATCTGTATAAACAGGGAAGTATTTACAACGCTATCTGTATAAACATGGAAATATCTACACTGCTATCTCTATAAACATGGAAATATCTACAAAGCCATCTGTATAAACATGGAAATACCAACACAGTCATGTGCAGGAACATGGAAATACCTACACCGCGATTTGTATAAACATGGAAATATCTACACCGCAATCTGTATAAACATGGCAATATCTACACCGTGATCTGTATAAATGTGGAAATATCTACACCGCCATCTCTATAAACATGGAAATATCTACACCCCTATCTGTATAAACATGGAAATATCCACACCGCTATCTCTATAAACATGGAAAAATCAACACCGCTATCTCTATGAACATGGAAATATCTACAACGCCATCTCTATAAACGTGGAAATATCTACACCGCGATAAGTATAAACGTGGAAATATCTACACCGCTATCTCTATAAACATGGAAATATCTCCACTGCTATCTCTATAAACATGGAAATATCTACACCGCCATCTGTATAAACATGGAAATATCTACACAGCCATGTGTATATACATGGAAATATCTACACTGCTATCTATATAAACATGGAAATAACTACACCGCTATCTGTATAAACATGGAAATAACTAAACTGCTATCTGTATAAACATGGAAATATCTACACCGCTATCTATATTAACATGGAAATATCTTCACGTGATCTGTATAAACATGGAAATATTTACACCGTTATCTGTATATACATAGAAATATCTACACCGCTATCTATATAAACATGGAAATAACTACACCGCTATCTGTATAAACATGGAAATATCTACACCGCCATCTACATATCCATGGAAATATCTGCGCCGCAATCTGTATAAACATGGAAATATCTACACGGTCATCTGTGTATAGATGGAAATATCAACACCGCCATCTTTATAAACATGGAAATGTCTACACCGCGGTCTGTATAAACATGGAAATATCTAAAACGCAATCTGTATAAACATGGAAATATCTACACCGCTATCTCTATAAACATGGAAATATCTACACCATGATCTGTATAAATATGAAAATATCTACACCGCTATCTCTATAAACATGGAAATATCTACCCCGCCATCTGTATAAACATGGAAATATCTACACTGCTATCTCTATAAACATGGAAATATCTACAATAACATCTGTAAAAACATGCAAATACCTATACAGTCATCTGTATAAACATGGAAATATCTACACCACCATCTGTATAAACATGGAAATATCTACAATGCCATCTGTATACACATGGAAATACCTACACGGCAATCTGTGTATAGATGGAAACATCAACGCCGCCATCTCTACAAACATGGAAATATCTACACCGCTATCCGTATAAACATGGAAATATCTACACTGCGTTCTGTATAAACATGGAAATTTCTACACCGGTATCTGTATAAACATGGAAATATCTACACCACGATCTGTATAAACAGGGAAATATTTACAACGCTATCTGTATAAACATGGAAATATCTACACTGCTATCTCTATAAACATGGAAATATCTACAAAGCCATCTGTATAAACATGGAAATACCAACACAGTCATGTGCAGGAACATGGAAATATCTACACCGCGATTTGAATAAACATGGAAATATCTACAGCGATCTGTATAAACATGGAAATATCTACACCGTTATCTGTATAAATGTGGAAATATCTACACCGCCATCTCTATAAACTTGGAAATATCTACACCCCTATCTGCATAAACATGGAAATATCCACACCGCTATCTCTATAAACATGGAAAAATCAACACCGCTATCTCTATGAACATGGAAATATCTACACCGCGATCAGTATAAACGTGGAAATATCTTCACCGCTGTCTCTATAAACATGGAAATATCTCCACTGCTATCTCTATAAACATCGAAATACCTACAACGCCATCTGTATAAACATGGAAATACTTACAAAGTTATCGGTATAAACATGATAATATCTACACCGCCATCTGTATAAACATGGAAATATCTACACAGCCATGTGTATATACATGGAAATATCTACACCGCTATCCATATAAACATGGAAATATCTACACCGCTGTCTGTATAAACATGGAAATATCTACACCGCCATCTACATATCCATGGAAATATCTGCGCCACCATCTGTATAAACCTTTAAATATCTACACGGTCATCTGTGTATAGATGGAAATATCAACACCGCCATCTGTATAAACATGGAAATATCTACACCGCGGTCTGTATAAACATGGAAATACCTAAAACGCAATCTGTATAAACATGGAAATATCTACACCGCTATCTCTATAAACATGGAAATATCTACACCGTGATCTGTATAAATATGGAAATATCTACACCGCTATCTCTATAAACATGGAAATATCTACACCGCCATCTGTATAAACATGGAAATATCTACACTGCTATCTCTATAAACATGGAAATATCTATAATGCCATCTGTAAAAACATGGAAATACCTATACAATCATCTGTATAAACATGGAAATATCTACACCACCATCTGTATAAACATGGAAATACCAACACAGTCATGTGCAGGAACATGGAAATAACTACATCGAGATTTGTATAAAGATGGAAATATCTACACCGCGATCTGTATAAATGTGGAAATATCTACACTGCCATCTCTATAAACATGGAAATATCTACACCCCTATCTGTATAAACATGGAAATATCCACACCGCTATCTCTATAAACATGGAAAAATCAACACCGCTATCTCTATGAACATGGAAATATCTACAACGCCATCTCTATAAACATGGAAATATCTACACCGCGATCAGTATAAACGTGGAAATATCTACACCGCTATCTCTATAAACATGGAAATATCTACAAAGCCATCTGTATAAACATGGAAATACCAACACAGTCATGTGCAGGAACATGGAAATATCTACACCGCGATTTGTATAAACATGGAAATATCTACACCGCGATCTGTATAAACATGGAAATATCTACACCGTGATCTGTATAAACGTGGAAATATCTACACCGCCATCTCTATAAACTTTGAAATATCTACACCCCTATCTGCATAAACATGGAAATATCCACACCGCTATCTCTATAAACATGGAAAAATCAACACCGCTATCTCTATGAACATGGAAATATCTACAACGCCATCTCTATAAACATGGAACTATCTACACCGCGATCAGTATAAACGTGGAAATATCTACACCGCTATCTCTATGAACATGGAAATATCTCCACTGCTATCTCTATAAGCATCGAAATATCTACACCGCCATCTGTATAAACATGGAAATACTTACAAAGTTATCGGTATAAACATGGAAATATCTACACCGCCATCTGTATAAACATGGAAATATCTACACAGCCATGTGTATATACATGGAAATATCTACACCGCTATCTATATAAACATGGAAATAACTACACCGCTATCTGTATAAACATGGAAATAACTAAACTGCTATCTGTATAAACATGGAAATATCTACACCGCTATCTATATTAACATGGAAATATCTTCACCGTGATCTGTATAAACATGGAAATATTTACACTTCTATCTGTATAAACATGGAAATATCTACACCGTTATCTGTATATACATGGAAATATCTACACCGCTATCTATATAAACATGGAAATAACTACACCGCTATCTGTATAAACATGGAAATATCTACACCGCCATCTACATATCCATGGAAATATCTGCGCCGCCATCTGTATAAACATGGAAATATCTACACGGTCATCTGTGTATAGATGGAAATATCTACCCCGCCATCTGTATAAACATGGAAATATCTACACTGCTATCTCTATAAACATGGAAATATCTACAATGCCATCTGTAAAAACATGGAAATACCTATAGAGTCATCTGTATAAACATGGAAATATCTACACCACCATCTGTATAAACATGGAAATATCTACAATGCCATCTGTATACACATGGAAATACCTACATGGCAATCTGTGTATAGATGGAAACATCAACACCGCCATTTCTACAAACATGGAAATATCTACACCGCTATCCGTATAAACATGGAAATACCTACACTGTGTTCTGTATAAACATGGAAATTTCTACACCGGTATCTGTATAAACATGGAAATATCTACACCACGATCTGTATAAACAGGGAAATATTTACAACGCTATCTGTATAAACATGGAAATATCTACACTGCTATCTCTATAAACATGGAAATATCTACAAAGCCATCTGTATAAACATGGAAATACCAACACAGTCATGTGCAGGAACATGGAAATACCTACAACGCGATTTGTATAAACATGGAAATATCTACACCGCAATCTGTATAAACATGGCAATATCTACACCGCGATCTGTATAAATGTGGAAATATCTACACCGCCATCTCTATAAACATGGAAATATCTACACCCCTATCTGTATAAACATGGAAATATCCACACTGCTATCTCTATAAACATGGAAAAATCAACACCGCTATCTCTATGAACATGGAAATATCTACAACGCCATCTCTATAAACATGGAAATATCTACACCGCGATAAGTATAAACGTGGAAATATCTACACCGCTATCTCTATAAACATGGAAATATCTCCACTGCTATCTCTATAAACATGGAAATATCTACACCGCCATCTGTATAAACATGGAAATATCTACACAGCCATGTGTATATACATGGAAATATCTACACTGCTATCTATATAAACATGGAAATAACTACACCGCTATCTGTATAAACATGGAAATAACTAAACTGCTATCTGTATAAACATGGAAATATCTACACCGCTATCTATATTAACATGGAAATATCTTCACCGTGATCTGTATAAACATGGAAATATTTACACCGTTATCTGTATATACATAGGAATATCTACACCGCTATCTATATAAACATGGAAATAACTACACCGCTATCTGTATAAACATGGAAATATCTACACCGCCATCTACATATCCATGGAAATATCTGCGCCGCCATCTGTATAAACATGGAAATATCTACACGGTCATCTGTGTATAGATGGAAATATCAACACCGCCATCTTTATAAACATGGAAATGTCTACACCGCGGTCTGTATAAACATGGAAATATCTAAAACGCAATCTGTATAAACATGGAAATATCTACACCGCTATCTCTATAAACATGGAAATATCTACACCATGATCTGTATAAATATGAAAATATCTACACCGCTATCTCTATAAACATGGAAATATCTACCCTGCCATCTGTATAAACATGGAAATATCTACACTGCTATCTCTATAAACATGGAAATATCTACAGTAACATCTGTAAAAACATGCAAATACCTATACAGTCATCTGTATAAACATGGAAATATCTACACCACCATCTGTATAAACATGGAAATATCTACAATGCCATCTGTATACACATGGAAATACCTACACGGCAATCTGTGTATAGATGGAAACATCAACGCCGCCATCTCTACAAACATGGAAATATCTACACCGCTATCCGTATAAACATGGAAATATCTACACTGCGTTCTGTATAAACATGGAAATTTCTACACCGGTATCTGTATAAACATGGAAATATCTACACCACGATCTGTATAAACAGGGAAATATTTACAACGCTATCTGTATAAACATGGAGATATCTACACTGCTATCTCTATAAACATGGAAATATCTACAAAGCCATCTGTATAAACATGGAAATACCAACACAGTCATGTGCAGGAACATGGAAATATCTACACCGCGATTTGTATAAACATGGAAATATCTACAGCGATCTGTATAAACATGGAAATATCTACACCGTTATCTGTATAAATGTGGAAATATCTACACCGCCATCTCTATAAACTTGGAAATATCTACACCCCTATCTGCATAAACATGGAAATATCCACACCGCTATCTCTATAAACATGGAAAAATCAACACCGCTATCTCTATGAACATGGAAATATCTACACCGCGATCAGTATAAACGTGGAAATATCTTCACCGCTGTCTCTATAAACATGGAAATATCTCCACTGCTATCTCTATAAACATCGAAATATCTACAACGCCATCTGTATAAACATGGAAATACTTACAAAGTTATCGGTATAAACATGGAAATATCTACACCGCCATCTGTATAAACATGGAAATATCTACACAGCCATGTGTATATACATGGAAATATCTACACCGCTATCCATATAAACATGGAAATATCTACACCGCTGTCTGTATAAACATGGAAATATCTACACCGCCATCTACATATCCATGGAAATATCTGCGCCACCATCTGTATAAACCTTGAAATATCTACACGGTCATCTGTGTATAGATGGAAATAACACCGCCATCTGTATAAACATGGAAATATCTACAGCGCGGTCTGTATAAACATGGAAATACCTAAAACGCAATCTGTATAAACATGGAAATATCTACACCGCTATCTCTATAAACATGGAAATATCTACACCGTGATCTGTATAAATATGGAAATATCTACACCGCTATCTCTATAAACATGGAAATATCTACACCGCCATCTGTATAAACATGGAAATATCTACACTGCTATCTCTATAAACATGGAAATATCTATAATGCCATCTGTAAAAACATGGAAATACCTATACAATCATCTGTATAAACATGGAAATATCTACACCACCATCTGTATAAACATGGAAATATCTACACAGCCATGTGTATATACATGGAAATATCTACACCGCTATCTATATAAACATGGAAATAACTACACCGCTATCTGTATAAACATGGAAATAACTAAACTGCTATCTGTATAAACATGGAAATATCTACACCGCTATCTATATTAACATGGAAATATCTTCACCGTGATCTGTATAAACATGGAAATATTTACACTTCTATCTGTATAAACATGGAAATATCTACACCGTTATCTGTATATACATGGAAATATCTACACCGCTATCTATATAAACATGGAAATAACTACACCGCTATCTGTATAAACATGGAAATATCTACACCGCCATCTACATATCCATGGAAATATCTGCGCCGCCATCTGTATAAACATGGAAATATCTACACGGTCATCTGTGTATAGATGGAAATATCTACCCCGCCATCTGTATAAACATGGAAATATCTACACTGCTATCTCTATAAACATGGAAATATCTACAATGCCATCTGTAAAAACATGGAAATACCTATAGAGTCATCTGTATAAACATGGAAATATCTACACCACCATCTGTATAAACATGGAAATATCTACAATGCCATCTGTATACACATGGAAATACCTACATGGCAATCTGTGTATAGATGGAAACATCAACACCGCCATTTCTACAAACATGGAAATATCTACACCGCTATCCGTATAAACATGGAAATACCTACACTGTGTTCTGTATAAACATGGAAATTTCTACACCGGTATCTGTATAAACATGGAAATATCTACACCACGATCTGTATAAACAGGGAAATATTTACAACGCTATCTGTATAAACATGGAAATATCTACACTGCTATCTCTATAAACATGGAAATATCTACAAAGCCATCTGTATAAACATGGAAATACCAACACAGTCATGTGCAGGAACATGGAAATACCTACAACGCGATTTGTATAAACATGGAAATATCTACACCGCAATCTGTATAAACATGGCAATATCTACACCGCGATCTGTATAAATGTGGAAATATCTACACCGCCATCTCTATAAACATGGAAATATCTACACCCCTATCTGTATAAACATGGAAATATCCACACTGCTATCTCTATAAACATGGAAAAATCAACACCGCTATCTCTATGAACATGGAAATATCTACAACGCCATCTCTATAAACATGGAAATATCTACACCGCGATAAGTATAAACGTGGAAATATCTACACCGCTATCTCTATAAACATGGAAATATCTCCACTGCTATCTCTATAAACATGGAAATATCTACACCGCCATCTGTATAAACATGGAAATATCTACACAGCCATGTGTATATACATGGAAATATCTACACTGCTATCTATATAAACATGGAAATAACTACACCGCTATCTGTATAAACATGGATATAACTAAACTGCTATCTGTATAAACATGGAAATATCTACACCGCTATCTATATTAACATGGAAATATCTTCACCGTGATCTGTATAAACATGGAAATATTTACACCGTTATCTGTATATACATAGGAATATCTACACCGCTATCTATATAAACATGGAAATAACTACACCGCTATCTGTATAAACATGGAAATATCTACACCGCCATCTACATATCCATGGAAATATCTGCGCCGCCATCTGTATAAACATGGAAATATCTACACGGTCATCTGTGTATAGATGGAAATATCAACACCGCCATCTTTATAAACATGGAAATGTCTACACCGCGGTCTGTATAAACATGGAAATATCTAAAACGCAATCTGTATGAACATGGAAATATCTACACCGCTATCTCTATAAACATGGAAATATCTACACCATGATCTGTATAAATATGAAAATATCTACACCGCTATCTCTATAAACATGGAAATATCTACCCTGCCATCTGTATAAACATGGAAATATCTACACTGCTATCTCTATAAACATGGAAATATCTACAGTAACATCTGTAAAAACATGCAAATACCTATACAGTCATCTGTATAAACATGGAAATATCTACACCACCATCTGTATAAACATGGAAATATCTACAATGCCATCTGTATACACATGGAAATACCTACACGGCAATCTGTGTATAGATGGAAACATCAACGCCGCCATCTCTACAAACATGGAAATATCTACACCGCTATCCGTATAAACATGGAAATATCTACACTGCGTTCTGTATAAACATGGAAATTTCTACACCGGTATCTGTATAAACATGGAAATATCTACACCACGATCTGTATAAACAGGGAAATATTTACAACGCTATCTGTATAAACATGGAGATATCTACACTGCTATCTCTATAAACATGGAAATATCTACAAAGCCATCTGTATAAACATGGAAATACCAACACAGTCATGTGCAGGAACATGGAAATATCTACACCGCGATTTGTATAAACATGGAAATATCTACAGCGATCTGTATAAACATGGAAATATCTACACCGTTATCTGTATAAATGTGGAAATATCTACACCGCCATCTCTATAAACTTGGAAATATCTACACCCCTATCTGCATAAACATGGAAATATCCACACCGCTATCTCTATAAACATGGAAAAATCAACACCGCTATCTCTATGAACATGGAAATATCTACACCGCGATCAGTATAAACGTGGAAATATCTTCACCGCTGTCTCTATAAACATGGAAATATCTCCACTGCTATCTCTATAAACATCGAAATATCTACAACGCCATCTGTATAAACATGGAAATACTTACAAAGTTATCGGTATAAACATGGAAATATCTACACCGCCATCTGTATAAACATGGAAATATCTACACAGCCATGTGTATATACATGGAAATATCTACACCGCTATCCATATAAACATGGAAATATCTACACCGCTGTCTGTATAAACATGGAAATATCTACACCGCCATCTACATATCCATGGAAATATCTGCGCCACCATCTGTATAAACCTTTAAATATCTACACGGTCATCTGTGTATAGATGGAAATAACACCGCCATCTGTATAAACATGGAAATATCTACAGCGCGGTCTGTATAAACATGGAAATACCTAAAACGCAATCTGTATAAACATGGAAATATCTACACCGCTATCTCTATAAACATGGAAATATCTACACCGTGATCTGTATAAATATGGAAATATCTACACCGCTATCTCTATAAACATGGAAATATCTACACCGCCATCTGTATAAACATGGAAATATCTACACTGCTATCTCTATAAACATGGAAATATCTATAATGCCATCTGTAAAAACATGGAAATACCTATACAATCATCTGTATAAACATGGAAATATCTACACCACCATCTGTATAAACATGGAAATATCTACAATGCCAACTGTATACACATGGAAATAACTACACGGCAATCTGTGTATAGATGGAAACAACAACACCGCCATCTCTTCAAACAAGGAAATATCTACACCGCTATCCGTATAAACATGGAAATATCTACACTGCATTCTGTATAAACATGGAAATTTCTACACCGGTACCTGTATAAACATGGAAATATTTACACCACGATCTGTATAAACAGGGAAATATTTACAACGCTATCTGTATAAACATGGAAATATCTACACCGCTATCTCTATAAACATGGAAATATCTACACCGGGATCTGTATAAATATGGAAATATCTACACTGCTATCTCTATAAACATGGAAATATCTACACCGCTATCTCTATAAACATGGAAATATCTACACCGTGATCTGTATAAATATGGAAATATCTACACCGCTATCTCTATAAACATGGAAATATCTACACCGCCATCTGTATAAACATGGAAATATCTACACTGCTATCTCTATAAACATGGAAATATCTATAATGCCATCTGTAAAAACATGGAAATACCTATACAATCATCTGTATAAACATGGAAATATCTACACCACCATCTGTATAAACATGGAAATATCTACAATGCCAACTGTATACACATGGAAATACCTACACGGCAATCTGTGTATAGATGGAAACAACAACACCGCCATCTCTTCAAACAAGGAAATATCTACACCGCTATCCGTATAAACATGGAAATATCTACACTGCGTTCTGTATAAACATGGAAATTTCTACACCGGTACCTGTATAAACATGGAAATATTTACACCACGATCTGTATAAACAGGGAAATATTTACAACGCTATCTGTATAAACATGGAAATATCTACACCGCTATCTCTATAAACATGGAAATATCTACACCGGGATCTGTATAAATATGGAAATATCTACACCGCTATCTCTATAAACATGGAAATATCTACCCCGCCATCTGTATAAACATGGAAATATCTACACTGCTATCTCTATAAACATGGAAATATCTACAAAGCCATCTGTATAAACATGGAAATACCAACACAGTCATGTGCAGGAACATGGAAATATCTACACCGCGATTTGTATAAACATGGAAATATCTACACCGCGATCTGTATAAACATGGAAATATCTACACCGTGATCTGTATAAACGTGGAAATATCTACACCGCCATCTCTATAAACTTCGAAATATCTACACCCCTATCTGCATAAACATGGAAATATCCACACCGCTATCTCTATAAACATGGAAAAATCAACACCGCTATCTCTATGAACATGGAAATATCTACAACGCCATCTCTATAAACATGGAACTATCTACACCGCGATCAGTATAAACGTGGAAATATCTACACCGCTATCTCTATGAACATGGAAATATCTCCACTGCTATCTCTATAAGCATCGAAATATCTACACCGCCATCTGTATAAACATGGAAATACTTACAAAGTTATCGGTATAAACATGGAAATATCTACACCGCCATCTGTATAAACATGGAAATATCTACACAGCCATGTGTATATACATGGAAATATCTACACCGCTATCTATATAAACATGGAAATAACTACACCGCTATCTGTATAAACATGGAAATAACTAAACTGCTATCTGTATAAACATGGAAATATCTACACCGCTATCTATATTAACATGGAAATATCTTCACCGTGATCTGTATAAACATGGAAATATTTACACTTCTATCTGTATAAACATGGAAATATCTACACCGTTATCTGTATATACATGGAAATATCTACACCGCTATCTATATAAACATGGAAATAACTACACCGCTATCTGTATAAACATGGAAATATCTACACCGCCATCTACATATCCATGGAAATATCTGCGCCGCCATCTGTATAAACATGGAAATATCTACACGGTCATCTGTGTATAGATGGAAATATCTACCCCGCCATCTGTATAAACATGGAAATATCTACACTGCTATCTCTATAAACATGGAAATATCTACAATGCCATCTGTAAAAACATGGAAATACCTATAGAGTCATCTGTATAAACATGGAAATATCTACACCACCATCTGTATAAACATGGAAATATCTACAATGCCATCTGTATACACATGGAAATACCTACATGGCAATCTGTGTATAGATGGAAACATCAACACCGCCATTTCTACAAACATGGAAATATCTACACCGCTATCCGTATAAACATGGAAATACCTACACTGTGTTCTGTATAAACATGGAAATTTCTACACCGGTATCTGTATAAACATGGAAATATCTACACCACGATCTGTATAAACAGGGAAATATTTACAACGCTATCTGTATAAACATGGAAATATCTACACTGCTATCTCTATAAACATGGAAATATCTACAAAGCCATCTGTATAAACATGGAAATACCAACACAGTCATGTGCAGGAACATGGAAATACCTACAACGCGATTTGTATAAACATGGAAATATCTACACCGCAATCTGTATAAACATGGCAATATCTACACCGCGATCTGTATAAATGTGGAAATATCTACACCGCCATCTCTATAAACATGGAAATATCTACACCCCTATCTGTATAAACATGGAAATATCCACACTGCTATCTCTATAAACATGGAAAAATCAACACCGCTATCTCTATGAACATGGAAATATCTACAACGCCATCTCTATAAACATGGAAATATCTACACCGCGATAAGTATAAACGTGGAAATATCTACACCGCTATCTCTATAAACATGGAAATATCTCCACTGCTATCTCTATAAACATGGAAATATCTACACCGCCATCTGTATAAACATGGAAATATCTACACAGCCATGTGTATATACATGGAAATATCTACACTGCTATCTATATAAACATGGAAATAACTACACCGCTATCTGTATAAACATGGAAATAACTAAACTGCTATCTGTATAAACATGGAAATATCTACACCGCTATCTATATTAACATGGAAATATCTTCACCGTGATCTGTATAAACATGGAAATATTTACACCGTTATCTGTATATACATAGGAATATCTACACCGCTATCTATATAAACATGGAAATAACTACACCGCTATCTGTATAAACATGGAAATATCTACACCGCCATCTACATATCCATGGAAATATCTGCGCCGCCATCTGTATAAACATGGAAATATCTACACGGTCATCTGTGTATAGATGGAAATATCAACACCGCCATCTTTATAAACATGGAAATGTCTACACCGCGGTCTGTATAAACATGGAAATATCTAAAACGCAATCTGTATAAACATGGAAATATCTACACCGCTATCTCTATAAACATGGAAATATCTACACCATGATCTGTATAAATATGAAAATATCTACACCGCTATCTCTATAAACATGGAAATATCTACCCTGCCATCTGTATAAACATGGAAATATCTACACTGCTATCTCTATAAACATGGAAATATCTACAGTAACATCTGTAAAAACATGCAAATACCTATACAGTCATCTGTATAAACATGGAAATATCTACACCACCATCTGTATAAACATGGAAATATCTACAATGCCATCTGTATACACATGGAAATACCTACACGGCAATTTGTGTATAGATGGAAACATCAACGCCGCCATCTCTACAAACATGGAAATATCTACACCGCTATCCGTATAAACATGGAAATATCTACACTGCGTTCTGTATAAACATGGAAATTTCTACACCGGTATCTGTATAAACATGGAAATATCTACACCACGATCTGTATAAACAGGGAAATATTTACAACGCTATCTGTATAAACATGGAGATATCTACACTGCTATCTCTATAAACATGGAAATATCTACAAAGCCATCTGTATAAACATGGAAATACCAACACAGTCATGTGCAGGAACATGGAAATATCTACACCGCGATTTGTATAAACATGGAAATATCTACAGCGATCTGTATAAACATGGAAATATCTACACCGTTATCTGTATAAATGTGGAAATATCTACACCGCCATCTCTATAAACTTGGAAATATCTACACCCCTATCTGCATAAACATGGAAATATCCACACCGCTATCTCTATAAACATGGAAAAATCAACACCGCTATCTCTATGAACATGGAAATATCTACACCGCGATCAGTATAAACGTGGAAATATCTTCACCGCTGTCTCTATAAACATGGAAATATCTCCACTGCTATCTCTATAAACATCGAAATATCTACAACGCCATCTGTATAAACATGGAAATACTTACAAAGTTATCGGTATAAACATGGAAATATCTACACCGCCATCTGTATAAACATGGAAATATCTACACAGCCATGTGTATATACATGGAAATATCTACACCGCTATCCATATAAACATGGAAATATCTACACCGCTGTCTGTATAAACATGGAAATATCTACACCGCCATCTACATATCCATGGAAATATCTGCGCCACCATCTGTATAAACCTTTAAATATCTACACGGTCATCTGTGTATAGATGGAAATAACACCGCCATCTGTATAAACATGGAAATATCTACAGCGCGGTCTGTATAAACATGGAAATACCTAAAACGCAATCTGTATAAACATGGAAATATCTACACCGCTATCTCTATAAACATGGAAATATCTACACCGTGATCTGTATAAATATGGAAATATCTACACCGCTATCTCTATAAACATGGAAATATCTACACCGCCATCTGTATAAACATGGAAATATCTACACTGCTATCTCTATAAACATGGAAATATCTATAATGCCATCTGTAAAAACATGGAAATACCTATACAATCATCTGTATAAACATGGAAATATCTACACCACCATCTGTATAAACATGTAAATATCTACAATGCCAACTGTATACACATGGAAATACCTACACGGCAATCTGTGTATAGTTGGAAACAACAACACCGCCATCTCTTCAAACAAGGAAATATCTACACCGCTATCCGTATAAACATGGAAATATCTACACTGCATTCTGTATAAACATGGAAATTTCTACACCGGTACCTGTATAAACATGGAAATATTTACACCACGATCTGTATAAACAGGGAAATATTTACAACGCTATCTGTATAAACATGGAAATATCTACACCGCTATCTCTATAAACATGGAAATATCTACACCGGGATCTGTATAAATATGGAAATATCTACACTGCTATCTCTATAAACATGGAAATATCTACACCGCTATCTCTATAAACATGGAAATATCTACACCGTGATCTGTATAAATATGGAAATATCTACACCGCTATCTCTATAAACATGGAAATATCTACACCGCCATCTGTATAAACATGGAAATATCTACACTGCTATCTCTATAAACATGGAAATATCTATAATGCCATCTGTAAAAACATGGAAATACCTATACAATCATCTGTATAAACATGGAAATATCTACACCACCATCTGTATAAACATGGAAATATCTACAATGCCAACTGTATACACATGGAAATACCTACACGGCAATCTGTGTATAGATGGAAACAACAACACCGCCATCTCTTCAAACAAGGAAATATCTACACCGCTATCCGTATAAACATGGAAATATCTACACTGCGTTCTGTATAAACATGGAAATTTCTACACCGGTACCTGCATAAACATGGAAATATTTACACCACGATCTGTATAAACAGGGAAATATTTACAACGCTATCTGTATAAACATGGAAATATCTACACCGCTATCTCTATAAACATGGAAATATCTACACCGGGATCTGTATAAATATGGAAATATCTACACTGCTATCTCTATAAACATGGAAATATCTACCCCGCCATCTGTATAAACATGGAAATATCTACACTGCTATCTCTATAAACATGGAAATATCTACAAAGCCATCTGTATAAACATGGAAATACCAACACAGTCATGTGCAGGAACATGGAAATATCTACACCGCGATTTGTATAAACATGGAAATATCTACACCGCGATCTGTATAAACATGGAAATATCTACACCGTGATCTGTATAAATGAGGAAATATCTACACCGCCATCTCTATAAACTTCGAAATATCTACACCCCTATCTGCATAAACATGGAAATATCCACACCGCTATCTCTATAAACATGGAAAAATCAACACCGCTATCTCTATGAACATGGAAATATCTACAACGCCATCTCTATAAACATGGAAATATCTACATCGCGATCAGTATAAACGTGGAAATATCTACACCGCTATCTCTATAAACATGGAAATATCTCCACTGCTATCTCTATAAACATCGAAATATCTACACCGCCATCTGTATAAACATGGAAATACTTACAAAGTTATCGGTATAAACATGGAAATATCTACACCGCAATCTGTATAAACATGGCAATATCTACACCGTGATCTGTATAAATGTGGAAATATCTACACCGCCATCTCTATAAACATGGAAATATCTACACCCCTATCTGTATAAACATGGAAATATCCACACCGCTATCTCTATAAACATGGAAAAATCAACACCGCTATCTCTATGAACATGGAAATATCTACAACGCCATCTCTATAAACATGGAAATATCTACACCGCGATGAGTATAAACGTGGAAATATCTACACCGCTATCTCTATAAACATGGAAATATCTCCACTGCTATCTCTATAAACATGGAAATATCTACACCGCCATCTGTATAAACATGGAAATATCTACACAGCCATGTGTATATACATGGAAATATCTACACTGCTATCTATATAAACATGGAAATAACTACACCGCTATCTGTATAAACATGGAAATAACTAAACTGCTATCTGTATAAACATGGAAATATCTACACCGCTATCTATATTAACATGGAAATATCTTCACCGTGATCTGTATAAACATGGAAATATTTACACCGTTATCTGTATATACATAGAAATATCTACACCGCTATCTATATAAACATGGAAATAACTACACCGCTATCTGTATAAACATGGAAATATCTACACCGCCATCTACATATCCATGGAAATATCTGCGCCGCCATCTGTATAAACATGGAAATATCTACACGGTCATCTGTGTATAGATGGAAATATCAACACCGCCATCTTTATAAACATGGAAATGTCTACACCGCGGTCTGTATAAACATGGAAATATCTAAAACGCAATCTGTATAAACATGGAAATATCTACACCGCTATCTCTATAAACATGGAAATATCTACACCATGATCTGTATAAATATGAAAATATCTACAACGCTATCTCTATAAACATGGAAATATCTACCCCGCCATCTATATAAACATGGAAATATCTACACTGCTATCTCTATAAACATGGAAATATCTACAATAACATCTGTAAAAACATGCAAATACCTATACAGTCATCTGTATAAACATGGAAATATCTACACCACCATCTGTATAAACATGGAAATATCTACAATGCCATCTGTATACACATGGAAATACCTACACGGCAATCTGTGTATAGATGGAAACATCAACGCCGCCATCTCTACAAACATGGAAATATCTACACCGCTATCCGTATAAACATGGAAATATCTACACTGCGTTCTGTATAAACATGGAAATTTCTACACCGGTATCTGTATAAACATGGAAATATCTACACCACGATCTGTATAAACAGGGAAATATTTACAACGCTATCTGTATAAACATGGAAATATCTACACTGCTATCTCTATAAACATGGAAATATCTACAAAGCCATCTGTATAAACATGGAAATACCAACACAGTCATGTGCAGGAACATGGAAATATCTACACCGCGATTTGTATAAACATGGAAATATCTACAGCGATCTGTATAAACATGGAAATATCTACACCGTTATCTGTATAAATGTGGAAATATCTACACCGCCATCTCTATAAACATGGAAATATCTACACCCCTATCTGCATAAACATGGAAATATCCACACCGCTATCTCTATAAACATGGAAAAATCAACACCGCTATCTCTATGAACGTGGAAATATCTACACCGCGATCAGTATAAACGTGGAAATATCTTCACCGCTGTCTCTATAAACATGGAAATATCTCCACTGCTATCTCTATAAACATCGAAATATCTACAACGCCATCTGTATAAACATGGAAATACTTACAAAGTTATCGGTATAAACATGGAAATATCTACACCGCCATCTGTATAAACATGGAAATATCTACACAGCCATGTGTATATACATGGAAATATCTACACCGCTATCCATATAAACATGGAAATATCTACACCGCTGTCTGTATAAACATGGAAATATCTACACTGCGGTCTGTATAAACATGGAAATTTCTCCACCGGTATCTGTATAAACATGGAAATAAATAACTACACCACGATCTGTATAAACATGGAAATATTTACACCGCTATCTGTATAAACATGGAAATATCTACACCGCTATCTCTATAAACATGGAAATATCTACAAAGCCATCTATATAAACATGGAAATACCAACACAGTCATGTGTAGGAACATGGAAATATCTACACCGCGATTTGTATAAACATGGAAATATCTACACCGCGATCTCTATAAACATGGAAATATCTACACCGCTATCTGTATAAACATGGAAATATCTACACAGCTATCTCTATAAACATGGAAATATCTACACCGCAATCTGTATAAACATGGAAATATCTACAAAGTCATCTGTATAAACATGGAAATATCTACACAGCTATCTCTATAAACATGGAAATATCTACAAAGCCATCTGTGTAAACATGGAAATACCAACACAGTCATGTGTAGGAACATGGAAATATCTACACCGCGATTTGTATAAACATGGAAATATCAATGCCATTTGTATACACATGGAAATACCTACACGGCAATCTGTGTATAGATGGAAACATCAACACCGCCATCTGTACAAACATGGAAATATCTACACCGCTATCTCTATAAACATGGGAATATCTACAATGCCATCTGTAAAACCATGGAAATACCTATACAGTCATCTGTATAAACATGGAAATATCTACACCACCCTCTGTATAAACATGGAAATATCTGCAATGCCATCTGTATACACATGGAAATACCTACACGGCAATCTGTGTATAGATGGAAACATCAACACCGCCATCTGTACAAACATGGAAATATCTACACCGCTATCTGTATAAACATGGAAATATCTACACTGCGGTCTGTACAAACATGGAAATTTCTACACCGTTATCTGTATAAACATGGAAATATCTACACCACGATCTGTATAAACATGGAAATATTTACACCGCTATCTGTATAAACATGGAAATATCTACACCGCTATCTCTATAAACATGGAAATACCTACAAAGCCATCTGTATAAACATGGAAATACCTACACAGTCATTTGTAGGAACATGGAAAAATCTACACTGCCATCTGTATAAACATGGAAATATCTACAGTGCCCTCTGTATAAATATGGAAATATGTGCATAGGCATCTGTATAAACATGGAAATGTCTGCACCGCTATCTGTATAAACATGGAAATACCTACACCGCTGTCTCTATAAACATGGAAATATGTACACCGCTATGTTTATAAACTTGGAAATATCTCCACTGCTGTCTGTATAAACATGGAAATATCTACACCGCGATCTGTATAAACATGGAAATATCTACACCGCTATCTCTATAAACATGGAAATATCTACAAAGCCATCTATATAAACATGGAAATACCAACACAGTCATGTGTAGGAACATGGAAATATCTACACCGCGATTTGTATAAACATGGAAATATCTACACCGCGATCTGTATAAACATGGAAATATCTACACTGCTATCTGTATAAACATGGAAATATCTACACAGCTATCTCTATAAACATGGAAATATCTACACCGCAATCTGTATAAACATGGAAATATCTACAAAGTCATCTGTAGAAACATGGAAATATCTACACAGCCATCTCTATAAACATGGAAATATATACACAGCCGTCTGTATATAAATGGAAATATCTACACCGCTATCTGTATAAACATGGAAATAAATACACCGCTATTTGTATAAACAAGGAAATATCTACACCACCATCTGTTTAAACATGGAAATATCTACACAGACATCTGTTTATACATGGAAATATCTACCCCGCTATCTGTATAAACATGCTAATAACTACACCGCTATCTGTATAAATGTGGAAATATTTGCACCGCTATCCCTATAAACATGGTAATATCAACACCGCGATCTGTATAAACATGGAAATATCTACACCATGATTTGTACAAACATGGAAATATCTACACCGCGATCTGTATAAACATGGAAATATCTACACCGCTATCTCTATAAACATGGAAATATCTACAAAGCCATCTGTATAAACATGGAAATACCTACACACTCATGTGTAGGAACATGGAAAAATCTACACTGCCATCTGTATAAACGTGGAAATATCTACAGAGCCCTCTGTATAAATATGGAAATATCACCATAGGCTTCTGTATAAACATGGAAATATCTGCACCGCTATCTGTATAAACATGGAAATACCTAAACCGCTGTCTCTATAAACATGGAAATATGTACACCGCTATGTGTATAAACATGGAAATATCTCCACTGCTGTCTGTATAAACATGGAAATATGTACACCGCGATCTGTATAAACACGGAAAAATCTACACCGCTATCTGTATAAACATGGAAATATCTACACAGCTATCTCTATAGACATGGAAATACCTACACCGCCATCTGTATAAACATGGAAATACCTACAAAGTCATCTGTATAAACATGGAAATATCTACACAGCCATCTGTATGAACATGGAAATATCTACACAGGCATCTGTATATACATGGAAATATCTACACCGCTATCTGTATAAACATGGAAATATCTACACCGCCTTCTACATATCCATGGAAATATCTGCGCCGCCTTCTGTATAAACTTGGAAATATCTACACGGTCATCTGTGCATAGATGGAAATATCAACACCGCCATCTGTACATACATGGAAATATCTGCACCGCTGTCAGTATAAACATGGAAATATCTACACCGCCGTCTGTACAAACATGGAAATAGTAAACCTCTATCTGTATAAACATGGAAATATCTACACTACTATCTCTATAAACCTGGAAATATCTACACCGTGATCTGTATAAACATGGAAATATTTACACTGCTATCTGTATAAACATGGAAACACCTACACCGTTATCTGTATAAATATGGAAATATCTACACCGCTATCTCTATAAACATGGAAATATCTACACCGCCATCTGTGTAAACCTGGAAATATCTACACTGCTATCTCTATAAACATGGGAATATCTACAATGCCATCTGTAAAAACAGGGAAATACCTATACAGTCATCTGTATAAACATGGAAATATCTACACCACCATCTGTATAAACATGGAAATATCTACAATGCCATCTGTATACACATGGAAATACCTACACGGCAATCTGTGTATAGAAGGAAACATCAACACCGCCATCTGTACAAACATGGAAATATCTACACCGCCATCTGTATAAACATGGAAATATCTACACTGCGGTCTGTACAAACATGGAAATTTCTACACCGGTATCTGTATAAACATGGAAATATCTACACCACGATCTGTATAAACATGGAAATATTTACACCGCTACCTGTATAAACATGGAAATATCTACACCGCTATCTCTATAAACATGGAAATACCTACAAAGCCATCTGTATAAACATGGAAACACCTTCACAGTCATTTGTAGGAACATGGAAAAATCTACACTGCCATCTGTATAAACATGGAAATATCTACAGTGCCCTCTGTATAAATATGGAAATATCTGCATAGGCATCTGTATAAACATGGAAATGTCTGCACCGCTATCTGTATAAACATGGAAATACCTACACCGCTGTCTCTATAAACATGGAAATATGTACACCGCTATATTTATAAACATGGAAATATCTCCACTGCTGTCTGTATAAACATGGAAATATCTACACCGCGATCTCTATAAACATGGAAAAATCTACACCGCTATCTGTATAAACATGGAAATATCTACACAGCTATGTCTATAAACATGGAAATATCTACAAAGCCATCTGTATAAACATGGAAATACCAACACAGTCATGTGTAGGAACATGGAAATATCTACACCGCGATTTGTATAAACATGGAAATATCTACACCACCATCTGTATAAACATGGAAATATCTTCAATGCCATCTGTATACACATGGAAATACCTACACGGCAATCTGTGTATAGATGGAAACATCAACACCGCCATCTGTACAAACATGGAAATATCTACACCGCTATCTCTATAAACATGGAAATATTTACACTGCGGTCTGTACAAACATGGAAATTTCTACACCGATATCTGTATAAACATGGAAATATCTACACCATGATCTGTATAAACATGGAAATATTTACACCGCTAACTGTATAAACATGGAAATATCTACACCGCTATCTCTATAAACATGGAAATATCTACAAAGCCATCTGTATAAACATGGAAATACCTACACAGTCATGTGTAGAAACATGGAAAAATCTACACTGCCATCTGTATAAACATGGAAATATCTACAGTGCCCTCGGTATAAATATGGAAATATCTGCATAGGCATCTGTATAAACATGGAAATGTCTGCACCGCTATCTGTATAAACATGGAAATACCTACACCGCTGTCTCTATAAACATGGAAATATGTACACCGCTATGTTTATAAACATGGAAATATCTCCACTGCTGTCTGTATAAACATGGAAATATCTACACCACGATCTGTATAAACACGGAAAAATCTACACCGCTATCTGTATAAACATGGAAATATCTACACACCTATGTCTATAAACATGGAAATATCTACAAAGCCATCTGTATAAACATGGAAATACCAACAAAGTTATGTGTAGGAACATGGAAATATCTACACCGCGATTTGTATAAACATGGAAATATCTCCACCGCTATCTCTATAAACTTGGAAATATCTTAACCGCTATCTTTATAACCATGGAAATATCTACTCCACTATCTGTATAAACATAAATATAACTACACTGCCATCTGTATAAACACGGTAATAGCCACACCGCTATCTGTATAAACATGGAAATATCTACACCACCATCTGAATAAACATACAAATATCTAAACCGCTATCTGTATAAATATGGAAATATCTACACCACTATCTCTATACACATGGAAATGTCTACACTGCTATCTGTATAAACATGGAAATATCTACATAGCAATCTCCGTGAACATGGAACTATCTACACCGACATCTTTATAAACACGGAAACACCTACACCACTATCTGAATAAACATGGAAATATCTACACCACTGTCATTATAAACATGGAAATACCTACATCACCATCTCTATACACATGGAAATATTAACACCGCTATCTCTATAAACATAGAAATATCAACACCGCCATCTCTGTAAACATGGAAATATCTATACCGCCTTCTGAATGAACATGGAAATATCTACACCTCCATCTGTATAAACATGGAAATATCTAAACTGCCATCTGAGGAAAATGGAAATACCTACACCACTACCTGTATAAACATGGAAATATGAACACCGCTACCTGTATAAACATGGAAATATCTACACGGCTCTCTGTATAAACATAGAAACATCTACAACACGATCTCTATAAACAAGGAAATATCTCCACCGCTATCTGTATAAACATGGAAATATCTACACCGCTATCTATATAAACATGGAAATATCTACACAGTCATCTCTATAAAAATGGAAATATCTACACCACCGTCTCTATAAACATGAAAATATCTACACCGCCATCTCCATTAACATGGAACAATCTACACCGCTATCTGTATAAACATGGAAATAACAACACAGCAATCTGTATAAACATGGAAATACCTAAAGCACTATCTCTATAAACATGGAAATATCTATAATGCTATCTGTGTAAACATGGAAATGTCTACAACGCTATCTGAATAAACATGGAAATATCCACACCGCAATCTGTTCAAAGATGGAAATATCTACACCGGTATCTGTGTAAACATGGTAATATCTACACCGCTATCTGTATAAACATGGAAATATCTACACCGATATCTGTATAAACATGGAAATATCTACACCGCCAACTCTATAAACATAGAAATATGTACACCGTGATCTGTATAAAGAAAGAAATATCTACAAAGCTATCAGTATAAATATGGAAATATCTGCACCGCTATCTCTATAAATATGGAAATACCTACACCGCTGTCTGTATAAACATGGAAATATCTACACCACTATCTCTATAAACATGGAAATACCTATACCACCATCTGTATAAACATGGAAATATCTACACTGTCATCTCTATAAACATGGAAATATCGACACCACCATCTGCTTAAACATGGAAATATCTACACTGACATCTGTATGCTCATGGAAATATCTACACAGCCATCTGCATTGACATGGAAATATACTCACCACCATCTCTATAAACACGGAAATGCCTACACCGCTATCTCTATAAACATGGAAATATCTACACAGCCATCTCTATATACGTGGTAATATCTACAACGCCATCTCTATAAACCTGAAAATATCTGCACCGTGATCTCCATAAACATGGAAATATCTACACCACCATCTGTATCAACACGGAAGTATCTACACCGCTATCTGTAAAAACATGGAATTATCTACACTGTCATCTCTATAAAGATGGAAATAACAACACCGCGAGCTGCATAAACATGGAAATATCTACAATGCTAGTTGTATAAACATGGAAATACCAACACCACTATCTGTATAAACATGGAAATATCTACACCGCTATCTATATAAAGATGGATATATCTACACCGTTATGTGTATAAACATGGAAATATCTACAACGCTATCTTTATAAATATGGAAATATCTCCACCGCTATCTGTATAAACATGGATATATCTACACTGCCAACTGTACAAGCATGGAAATATCTACAACGCAATCTGTATAAACATGGAAATTTCTACACCGCTATCTCTATAAACATGGAAATATCTACACCGCCATCTCCATAAACGTGAAAATATCTGCACGGCCATCTCCATAAACATGAAACTATCTACACCGCCATCTGTATAAACATGGAAATAACTTCTACGCTATCTGAATAAACATGGAAATATCTACACCACTATCTCTATAAACATGGAAATACCTACACCACTATCTCTATACACATGGAAATACCTATACCGCTATTTCTATAAACATAGAAATATCTACACCGCCATCTCTGTAAACATGGAAATATCTACGCCGCCTTCTGAATGAACATGGAGATATCTACACCGAAGTCTGTATAAACATGGAAATTTCTACACCGACATCTGTATAAACATGGAAATATCTAAACTGCCATCTGAGGAAAATGGAAATATCCACACAACTATCTGTATAAACATGGATATATGTACAGTGCCACCGGTATAAACATGGAAATATCTACACGGCTCTCTTTATAAACACAGAAATATCTACACCACGATCTGTATAAACAAGGAAATATCTACACCTTTATCTGTATAAACATGGAAATATCTACTCCGCCATCTGTATATACATGGAAACATCTACACAGTCATCTGTATAAACATGGAAATATCCACACCACCATCTCTGTAAACATGAAAATATTTACATCGCCATCTCCATAAACATGGAACAATCTACACTGCTATCTGTATAAACATGGAAATAACAACACAGCTATCTGTATAAACATGGAAATATCTAAACCGATATCTATATAAACATGGAAATATCTACACCGCAATCTGTATAAACATGGAAATATCTAAACCGCTATCAGTATAAACATGCAAATATCTACAGCGCTATCTATATAAACATGGAAATATCTACACCGCTATCTTTATAAACATGGAAATACCTACACTGCAATCTCTATAAACATGGAAATATCTACAACACTATCTGTGTAAACATGGAAATACCTTCACAGCTGTCTGTGTAAACATGGAAATATGTACACCGCAATCTGTGTGAATATGGAAATATCTACACCTCTTCCTCTCTAAACATGGAAAAATCTACACCACTATCTGTATAAACATGGATATATCTACACCGCTATCTGTATAAACATGGAAATATCTACACCACAATCTGTATAAACATGGATATATCTACACTGCTATCTGTATAAACATGTTAATATCTACACTGCTATCTGAATAAACATGGAAATATTTACTCCGCTATCTGTATAAATATGGAAATATCTACAACGCTATCTCTATAAACATGGAAATGTCAACACCACTATCTGCATAAACATGGAAATATCTACATGGCTATCCCTAAAACCATGGAAATATCTTCACCGCCTTCTGTATAAACATGGAAATATCTACAGAACTATCTCTATAAACATGGAAATACCTTCACCGCCATCTCTATACACACAGAAATATCTACACCGCTATCTCTATAAACATAGAAATATATACACCGCCATCTCTATATACATGGAAATATCTACACCGCCATCTGCATGAACATGGAAATATCTACACCACTATCTGTATAAACATGGAAATATCTCCACTGTCATCTGTATAAATATGGAAATATCTACACTGCCATCTGTGGAAAGATGGAAATATCTACACCACGATCGGTATAAATATGAAAATATCTACACTGCTATCTGTGTAAAGATGGAAGTATCTACACCGCAATCTGTGCAAAGATGGAAATATCTACACCGCTATCTCTGTAAACATGGAAATATCTAAACCACTATCTGTATAAACATGGAAATATCTACATCGCTATCTATATAAACATGGATATAACTACACCGTTATCTGTATAAACATGGAAATATATTCACCGCTATCTGTATAAATATGGAAATATCTACACCGCCATTTGTGTAAACATGCAAATATCTACACAGCCATCTGTATAGACATGGAAATACCTACACAGCCATCTGTATAAACATGGATGTATCTACACTGCTATCTCTATAAACAAGGAAATACCTACACCGCTATCTCTATAAACATCGAAATATCTACACCGCAATCTCTACAAACATGGAAATATCTACACGGCCATCTATATATACATGGAAATATCCACACCGCCATCTCCATAAACATGGAACTAACTACACCGCCATCTGTATAAACATGGAAATATCTACACCGCTATCTGTATAAAGACGGAAATATCTACACCGCTATCTCTATAAACATGGAAATATCTACACCACTATCTGTATAAAGTTGGAAATATCTACACCGCTATCTGTATAAACATGGAAATATCTTCACCGCCATCTGTATAAACATGGAAATACCTACACAGTCATCTGTATAAACATGGAAATATCTACACCGCTATCTCTATAAACATGAAAATACTTACACCACCATCTCTATAAACATGGAAATATTTACACCGCTATCTCTATAAACATAGAAATAACTACACCGAAATCTCTATAAACATGGAAATAACTACACCGCCATCTGCACAAACATGGAAATATCTACACAGACATCTGTATGAACATGGAAATATCTACACTGCCATCTGTATAAACATGGAAATATCTACACTGCTATCTCTATAAACATGGAAATACCTACACCGCTATCTGTGTAAACTTAGAAATATCTACACAGCTATCTGTGTAAAAATGGAAATATCTACACAGCAATCTGTGCAAAGTTGGAAATATCTACACCGCAGTCTCTATAAACATGGAAATATCTACACCGCTATCTGTATAAACATGGAAATATCTACACCGCTATCTGTATAAACATAGATATATCGCCACCGCTATCTTTATAAACACGGAAATACCTACACCGGTATCTTTATCAACATGGAAATAACTACACAGCCATCTCTATAAACACGGAAATACCTACACCGGTATCTTTATCAACATGGAAATACCTACACAGCTATCTCTATAAACAATGAAATATCTACAACGCTATCTGTGTAAACATGGAAATATCTACACCGCTATCTGTATAAACAAGGAAATATCTACACCGCCATCTTTAGAAACATGGAAATATTTACACCGCCATCTGTATAAACATAGAAATAGCTACACCGCTACCTGTATAAATATGGAAATGTCTACACCGCTCTCTCTATAAACATGGAAATACCTACACCACTTGCAGTATAAACATGGAAATATCTACAAAGCTATCTTTGTAAACTTGGAAATATCTACACCGCAATCTGTGTAAGCATGGAAATATCTACAACGCTATCTGTGTAAACATGGAAATATTTACAACGCTATCTGTGTAAACAGGGAAATACCTACACAGCTATCTGTAAAACGTGAAAATATCTACACCGCTATCTGTATAAACGTTGAAATATCTAAACCGCTATCTGTATAAAAGTGGAAATACCTACAACGCTATCTGTATAAACGTGGAAATATCTACATCGCTATCTGTATAAACGTGGAAATACCTTCACCACTATCGGTATAACCCTGAAAATATCTACACCGCTATCTGTATCAACATGTAAATAACTACACCGCTATCTGTATAAACATGGAAATATCTACAATGCTATCTCTGTACACATGGAAATATCGACACAGGTATCTGTGTAAACTTGGAAACATCTACACCGCTATCTGTGTAAAGTTTGCAATGTCTACACCGCAATCTGTGCAAAGTTGGAAATATCTTTACCGCTTTATCTGTAAACATGGAAATATGTACAACGCTATATGTATAAACATGGAAATATCTACACCGCCATCTGTATACACATGGAAATATCTACTTAGCCATCTGTATAAACATGGAAATATCTACGCCGCTATCTCTATAAACATGGAAATATCTACACCGCTATCTGTATAAACATGGAAATATCTACATCGCTATCTGTATAAACAAGGAAATATCTCCATCGCTATCTGTATAAACATGGAAATATCTACACCGCTGTCTGAATAAACTTGGAAATATCTACACAGGTATCTGCGTAAACATGGAAATATCTACACAGCAATCTGTGCAAAGATAGATATATCTACACCGCAATCTCTGTAAACATGGAAATATCAACACCGCTACCTGTATAAACATGGAAATATCTACACCGCTGTCTGTATAAACAAGGAAATATGTACACCGCCATCTGTAGAAACATGGAAATACCTACACCGCAATCTGTTTAAACATGGAAATAACTACAATGCTATCTATATTAATATGGAAATATCTACACCGCTATCTCTATAAAAATGGAAATACCTACACCGCTTTCTCTATAAACATGAAAATATCTACACTGCTATCTCTATATACATGGAAATATCTACACCGCCATCTGTATAAACATGAAAATATCTACACCGCCCTCTTCAGAAACTTGGATGTATCTACACCGCTATCTGTATAAACATGGAAATATCTATACACACTATCTGTATAAACATGGAAATATCTTCACTGCCATCTGTATAAACATGGAAATATCTACACCGCCATCTGTATAAAAATGGAAATATCTACACCGAATTCTGTATAAATATGGAAATAACTACACCGTTATCTCTATAGACAAGCAAATATCTACACCGCCATCTGTATAAACATGGAAATGTCTACACTGCCATCTGTATAAAGATGGAAATATCTACACTGCGAGCAGTATAAACATGGAAATATCTACACCGCTATCTGTAGAAACATGGAAATACCTACACCACTTGCACTATAAACATGGAAATATCTACACAGCTATCTGTGTAAACTTGGAAATATCTACATCGCAATCTGTGTAAGCATGGAAATATCTACAACGCTATCTGTGTAAACATGGAAATATTGAAAACGCTATCTGTGTAAACAGGGAAATATCTACACAGCTATCTGTAAAACGTGAAAATACACCGCTATCTGTATAAACGTTGAAATATCTAAACCGCTATCTGTATAAATGTGGAAATACCTACAACGCTATCTGTATAAACGTGGAAATATTTACATCGCTATCTCTATAAACATGAAAATACTTACACCACCATCTCTATGAACATGGAAATATTTACACCGCTATCTCTATAAACTTAGAAATAACTAGACCGCCATCTCTATATACATGAAAATAACTACACTGCTATCTGCATAAACATGGAATTATCTACACAGACATCTGTATAAACATGGAAATATCTACAACGCCATCTCTATAAACATGAAAATATCAACACTCCTATCTCTATATACATGGAAATATCTACACTTCCATCTCTATAAACATGAAAATATCTACACCGCCATCTTCAGAAACATGGACGTATCTACACCGCCATCTGTATACACATGGAAATATCTACACCACTATCTGTATAAATATGGAAATATCTTCACTGCCATCTCTATAAACATGGAAATATCTACACTGCCATCTGTATAAAGATGGAAATATCTACACCGCAATCTGTATAAATATGGAAATAACTACACCGCTATCACTATAGACATGGAAGTATGTACACCCCTATCCGTATAAACATGGAAATGTCTACACTGCCATCTGTATAAAGATGGAAATATCTACACCGCCAGCTGTATAAACATGGAAATATCTACACCGCTATTTGTATAAACAAGGAAATATCTACACCGCCATCTGTTTAAACATGGAAATATATGCAAAGACATGTGTTTATACATGGAATTATCTACAACGTTATCTGTATAAACATGCTAATAACTATCCCGCTCTCTGTATAAATGTGGAAATATTTGCACCGCTATCCCTATAAACATGGTAATATCAACACCGCGATCTGTATAAACAAGGAAATATCTACACCATGATCTGTATAAACATGGAAATATCTACACCGCGATCTGTATAAACAAGGAAATATCTACACGGTCATCTGTGTATAGATGGAAATATCAACACCGCCATCTGAACAAACATGGAAATATCTGCACCGCTATCTGTATAAACATGGAAATATCTACACCGCGGTCTGTATAAACATGGAATTATATACACCGCTATCTGTAAAAACATGGAAATATCTACACCGCTATCTCTATAAACATGGAAATATCTACACAGTTATCTGAATAAAGATGGAAATATCTTCACCGCTATGTCTATAAACATGGAAATATCTACACCGCCATTTGCATAAACATGGAAATATCTACACTGCCATCTGTAAAAACATGGAAATACCTATACAGTCATCTGTATAAACATGGAAATATCTAAACCACCATCTGTATAAACCTGGAAATATCTACAATGCCATCTGTATACACATGGAAATACCTACACGGCAATCTGGGTATAGAAGGAAATACCAACACTGCCATCTGTACAAACATGGAAATATCTACACCGCTATCTCTATAAACATGGAAATACTTACACTGCGGTCTGTATAAACATGTAAATATCTACACCGATATCTGTATAAACATGGAAATATCTACACCACGATCTGTATAAACATGGAAATATTTACACCGATATCTGTATAAACATGGAAATATCTGCATCGCTATCTCTATAAACATGGAAATATCTACAAAGCCATCTGTATAAACATGGAAACAACTAAAAAGTCATGTGTATAAACATGGAAATATCTACACCGCAATCTGTAGAAACATGGAAATATCTACACCGCTATCTGTATAATTATGAAATATCTAAACCGCTATGTCTATAAAAATGGAAATATCTACACTGCTATCTGTATAAACCTGGAAATATCCTCACTGCTATCTTTATGAACATGGATATATCTACACCGATATCTCCTATAAACTTGGAAATATCTACACCGCCATCTCTATAAACATGGAAATGTCTACACCGCCATCAGTATAAACATGGAAATATGTTCAGCGCTATCTGTATAAACATGGAAATATCTACATCGCTATCTGTATAAACATTTAAATATCTACACTGCGATCTATATAAACATGGAAATATCTACACTGCGATCTGTATAAACATGGAAATATCTACACCGCGATCTGTGTAAACATGGAAATATCTACACCGCTATCTGTATAAACATGGAAATATCTACACAGCTATCTCTATAAACATGGAAATATCTACACCGCCATCTGTATAAACATGGAAAGAGCTACAAAGTCATCTGTATATACATGGAAATATCCACACAGCCATCTCTACAAACACGGAAATATCTACACAGCCATCTGTATATACATGGAAATATCTACACTGCTATCTGTATAAACATGGAAATAACTACACCGCTATTAGTATATATAAGGAAATATCTACACCGCCATCTGTTTAAACATCGAAATATATACACAGACATCTGTTTATACATGGAAATATCTACACCGCTATCTGTATAAACATGCTAATAACTACACAGCTATCTGTATAAATGTGGAAATATTTGCACCGCTATCCCTATATATATGGTAATATCAACAACGCGATCTGTATAAACATGGAAATATCTACACCATGATCTGTATAAACATGGAAACATCTACACCGTGATCTGTATAAACATGGAAATATCTACACCGCCATCTCTATAAACATGGAAATGTCTACACCCCTATCTGCATAAACATGGAAATACCCACACCGCTATCTCTATAAACATGGAAAAACCATCACCGCTACCTCTATGAACATGGAAATATCTACACCGCCGTCTCTATAAACATGGAAATATCTACACCGCGATCAGTATAAACATGGAAATATCTACAACGCTATCTGTATAAACATGGAAATATCTCCAGTGCTATCTCTATAAACATAGAAATATCTACACCGCCTTCTGTATAAACATGGAAATACTTACAAAGTTATCTGAATAAACATGGAAATATCTACACCGCTGTCTCTATAAACATGGAAATATCTACAAAGCCATCTGTATAAACATGGAAATACCAACACAGTCATGTGCAGGAACATGGAAATATGTTCACCGCGATTTGTATAAACATGGAAATATCTACACCGCGATCTGTATAAACATGGAAATATCTACACCGTGATCTGCATAAATGTGGAAATATCTACACCGCCATCTCTATAAACTTGGAAATATCTACACCCCTATCTGCATAAACATGGAAATATCCACACTGCTATCTCTATAAACATGGAAAAATCAACACCGCTATCTCTATGAACATGGAAATATCTACAACGCCATCTCTATAAACATGGAAATATCTACACCGCGATCAGTATAAACGTGGAAATGTCTTCACCGCTATCTCTATAAACATGGAAATATCTCCACTGCTATCTCTATAAACATCGAAATATCTACACCGCCATCTGTATAAACATGGAAATACTTACAAAGTTACCGGTACAAACATGGAAATATCTACGCCGCCATCTGTATAAACATGGAAATATCTACACAGCCATGTGTACATACATGGAAATATCTACACCGCTATCCATATAAACATGGAAATAACTACACCGCTGTCTGTATAAACATGGAAATATCTACACCACCATCTGTATAAACATGGAAATATCTACAATGCCATCTGTATACACATGGAAATACCTACATGGCAATCTGTGTATAGATGGAAACATCAACACCGCCATTTCTACAAACATGGAAATATCTACACCGCTATCCGTATAAACATGGAAATACCTACACTGTGTTCTGTATAAACATGGAAATTTCTACACCGGTATCTGTATAAACATGGAAATATCTACACCACGATCTGTATAAACAGGGAAATATTTACAACGCTATCTGTATAAACATGGAAATATCTACACTGCTATCTCTATAAACATGGAAATATCTACAAAGCCATCTGTATAAACATGGAAATACCAACACAGTCATGTGCAGGAACATGGAAATACCTACAACGCGATTTGTATAAACATGGAAATATCTACACCGCAATCTGTATAAACATGGCAATATCTACACCGCGATCTGTATAAATGTGGAAATATCTACACCGCCATCTCTATAAACATGGAAATATCTACACCCCTATCTGTATAAACATGGAAATATCCACACTGCTATCTCTATAAACATGGAAAAATCAACACCGCTATCTCTATGAACATGGAAATATCTACAACGCCATCTCTATAAACATGGAAATATCTACACCGCGATAAGTATAAACGTGGAAATATCTACACCGCTATCTCTATAAACATGGAAATATCTCCACTGCTATCTCTATAAACATGGAAATATCTACACCGCCATCTGTATAAACATGGAAATATCTACACAGCCATGTGTATATACATGGAAATATCTACACTGCTATCTATATAAACATGGAAATAACTACACCGCTATCTGTATAAACATGGAAATAACTAAACTGCTATCTGTATAAACATGGAAATATCTACACCGCTATCTATATTAACATGGAAATATCTTCACCGTGATCTGTATAAACATGGAAATATTTACACCGTTATCTGTATATACATAGGAATATCTACACCGCTATCTATATAAACATGGAAATAACTACACCGCTATCTGTATAAACATGGAAATATCTACACCGCCATCTACATATCCATGGAAATATCTGCGCCGCCATCTGTATAAACATGGAAGTATCTACACGGTCATCTGTGTATAGATGGAAATATCAACACCGCCATCTTTATAAACATGGAAATGTCTACACCGCGGTCTGTATAAACATGGAAATATCTAAAACGCAATCTGTATAAACATGGAAATATCTACACCGCTATCTCTATAAACATGGAAATATCTACACCATGATCTGTATAAATATGAAAATATCTACACCGCTATCTCTATAAACATGGAAATATCTACCCTGCCATCTGTATAAACATGGAAATATCTACACTGCTATCTCTATAAACATGGAAATATCTACAGTAACATCTGTAAAAACATGCAAATACCTATACAGTCATCTGTATAAACATGGAAATATCTACACCACCATCTGTATAAACATGGAAATATCTACAATGCCATCTGTATACACATGGAAATACCTACACGGCAATTTGTGTATAGATGGAAACATCAACGCCGCCATCTCTACAAACATGGAAATATCTACACCGCTATCCGTATAAACATGGAAATATCTACACTGCGTTCTGTATAAACATGGAAATTTCTACACCGGTATCTGTATAAACATGGAAATATCTACACCACGATCTGTATAAACAGGGAAATATTTACAACGCTATCTGTATAAACATGGAGATATCTACACTGCTATCTCTATAAACATGGAAATATCTACAAAGCCATCTGTATAAACATGGAAATACCAACACAGTCATGTGCAGGAACATGGAAATATCTACACCGCGATTTGTATAAACATGGAAATATCTACAGCGATCTGTATAAACATGGAAATATCTACACCGTTATCTGTATAAATGTGGAAATATCTACACCGCCATCTCTATAAACTTGGAAATATCTACACCCCTATCTGCATAAACATGGAAATATCCACACCGCTATCTCTATAAACATGGAAAAATCAACACCGCTATCTCTATGAACATGGAAATATCTACACCGCGATCAGTATAAACGTGGAAATATCTTCACCGCTGTCTCTATAAACATGGAAATATCTCCACTGCTATCTCTATAAACATCGAAATATCTACAACGCCATCTGTATAAACATGGAAATATCTACACAGCCATGTGTATATACATGGAAATATCTACACCGCTATCCATATAAACATGGAAATATCTACACCGCTGTCTGTATAAACATGGAAATATCTACACCGCCATCTACATATCCATGGAAATATCTGCGCCACCATCTGTATAAACCTTTAAATATCTACACGGTCATCTGTGTATAGATGGAAATAACACCGCCATCTGTATAAACATGGAAATATCTACAGCGCGGTCTGTATAAACATGGAAATACCTAAAACGCAATCTGTATAAACATGGAAATATCTACACCGCTATCTCTATAAACATGGAAATATCTACACCGTGATCTGTATAAATATGGAAATATCTACACCGCTATCTCTATAAACATGGAAATATCTACACCGCCATCTGTATAAACATGGAAATATCTACACTGCTATCTCTATAAACATGGAAATATCTATAATGCCATCTGTAAAAACATGGAAATACCTATACAATCATCTGTATAAACATGGAAATATCTACACCACCATCTGTATAAACATGTAAATATCTACAATGCCAACTGTATACACATGGAAATACCTACACGGCAATCTGTGTATAGTTGGAAACAACAACACCGCCATCTCTTCAAACAAGGAAATATCTACACCGCTATCCGTATAAACATGGAAATATCTACACTGCATTCTGTATAAACATGGAAATTTCTACACCGGTACCTGTATAAACATGGAAATATTTACACCACGATCTGTATAAACAGGGAAATATTTACAACGCTGTCTGTATAAACATGGAAATATCTACACCGCTATCTCTATAAACATGGAAATATCTACACCGGGATCTGTATAAATATGGAAATATCTACACTGCTATCTCTATAAACATGGAAATATCTACACCGCTATCTCTATAAACATGGAAATATCTACACCGTGATCTGTATAAATATGGAAATATCTACACCGCTATCTCTATAAACATGGAAATATCTACACCGCCATCTGTATAAACATGGAAATATCTACACTGCTATCTCTATAAACATGGAAATATCTATAATGCCATCTGTAAAAACATGGAAATACCTATACAATCATCTGTATAAACATGGAAATATCTACACCACCATCTGTATAAACATGGAAATATCTACAATGCCAACTGTATACACATGGAAATACCTACACGGCAATCTGTGTATAGATGGAAACAACAACACCGCCATCTCTTCAAACAAGGAAATATCTACACCGCTATCCGTATAAACATGGAAATATCTACACTGCGTTCTGTATAAACATGGAAATTTCTACACCGGTACCTGCATAAACATGGAAATATTTACACCACGATCTGTATAAACAGGGAAATATTTACAACGCTATCTGTATAAACATGGAAATATCTACACCGCTATCTCTATAAACATGGAAATATCTACACCGGGATCTGTATAAATATGGAAATATCTACACTGCTATCTCTATAAACATGGAAATATCTACCCCGCCATCTGTATAAACATGGAAATATCTACACTGCTATCTCTATAAACATGGAAATATCTACAAAGCCATCTGTATAAACATGGAAATACCAACACAGTCATGTGCAGGAACATGGAAATATCTACACCGCGATTTGTATAAACATGGAAATATCTACACCGCGATCTGTATAAACATGGAAATATCTACACCGTGATCTGTATAAATGAGGAAATATCTACACCGCCATCTCTATAAACTTCGAAATATCTACACCCCTATCTGCATAAACATGGAAATATCCACACCGCTATCTCTATAAACATGGAAAAATCAACACCGCTATCTCTATGAACATGGAAATATCTACAACGCCATCTCTATAAACATGGAAATATCTACATCGCGATCAGTATAAACGTGGAAATATCTACACCGCTATCTCTATAAACATGGAAATATCTCCACTGCTATCTCTATAAACATCGAAATATCTACACCGCCATCTGTATAAACATGGAAATACTTACAAAGTTATCGGTATAAACATGGAAATATCTACACCGCAATCTGTATAAACATGGCAATATCTACACCGTGATCTGTATAAATGTGGAAATATCTACACCGCCATCTCTATAAACATGGAAATATCTACACCCCTATCTGTATAAACATGGAAATATCCACACCGCTATCTCTATAAACATGGAAAAATCAACACCGCTATCTCTATGAACATGGAAATATCTACAACGCCATCTCTATAAACATGGAAATATCTACACCGCGATGAGTATAAACGTGGAAATATCTACACCGCTATCTCTATAAACATGGAAATATCTCCACTGCTATCTCTATAAACATGGAAATATCTACACCGCCATCTGTATAAACATGGAAATATCTACACAGCCATGTGTATATACATGGAAATATCTACACTGCTATCTATATAAACATGGAAATAACTACACCGCTATCTGTATAAACATGGAAATAACTAAACTGCTATCTGTATAAACATGGAAATATCTACACCGCTATCTATATTAACATGGAAATATCTTCACCGTGATCTGTATAAACATGGAAATATTTACACCGTTATCTGTATATACATAGAAATATCTACACCGCTATCTATATAAACATGGAAATAACTACACCGCTATCTGTATAAACATGGAAATATCTACACCGCCATCTACATATCCATGGAAATATCTGCGCCGCCATCTGTATAAACATGGAAATATCTACACGGTCATCTGTGTATAGATGGAAATATCAACACCGCCATCTTTATAAACATGGAAATGTCTACACCGCGGTCTGTATAAACATGGAAATATCTAAAACGCAATCTGTATAAACATGGAAATATCTACACCGCTATCTCTATAAACATGGAAATATCTACACCATGATCTGTATAAATATGAAAATATCTACAACGCTATCTCTATAAACATGGAAATATCTACCCCGCCATCTATATAAACATGGAAATATCTACACTGCTATCTCTATAAACATGGAAATATCTACAATAACATCTGTAAAAACATGCAAATACCTATACAGTCATCTGTATAAACATGGAAATATCTACACCACCATCTGTATAAACATGGAAATATCTACAATGCCATCTGTATACACATGGAAATACCTACACGGCAATCTGTGTATAGATGGAAACATCAACGCCGCCATCTCTACAAACATGGAAATATCTACACCGCTATCCGTATAAACATGGAAATATCTACACTGCGTTCTGTATAAACATGGAAATTTCTACACCGGTATCTGTATAAACATGGAAATATCTACACCACGATCTGTATAAACAGGGAAATATTTACAACGCTATCTGTATAAACATGGAAATATCTACACTGCTATCTCTATAAACATGGAAATATCTACAAAGCCATCTGTATAAACATGGAAATACCAACACAGTCATGTGCAGGAACATGGAAATATCTACACCGCGATTTGTATAAACATGGAAATATCTACAGCGATCTGTATAAACATGGAAATATCTACACCGTTATCTGTATAAATGTGGAAATATCTACACCGCCATCTCTATAAACATGGAAATATCTACACCCCTATCTGCATAAACATGGAAATATCCACACCGCTATCTCTATAAACATGGAAAAATCAACACCGCTATCTCTATGAACGTGGAAATATCTACACCGCGATCAGTATAAACGTGGAAATATCTTCACCGCTGTCTCTATAAACATGGAAATATCTCCACTGCTATCTCTATAAACATCGAAATATCTACAACGCCATCTGTATAAACATGGAAATACTTACAAAGTTATCGGTATAAACATGGAAATATCTACACCGCCATCTGTATAAACATGGAAATATCTACACAGCCATGTGTATATACATGGAAATATCTACACCGCTATCCATATAAACATGGAAATATCTACACCGCTGTCTGTATAAACATGGAAATATCTACACTGCGGTCTGTATAAACATGGAAATTTCTCCACCGGTATCTGTATAAACATGGAAATAAATAACTACACCACGATCTGTATAAACATGGAAATATTTACACCGCTATCTGTATAAACATGGAAATATCTACACCGCTATCTCTATAAACATGGAAATATCTACAAAGCCATCTATATAAACATGGAAATACCAACACAGTCATGTGTAGGAACATGGAAATATCTACACCGCGATTTGTATAAACATGGAAATATCTACACCGCGATCTCTATAAACATGGAAATATCTACACCGCTATCTGTATAAACATGGAAATATCTACACAGCTATCTCTATAAACATGGAAATATCTACACCGCAATCTGTATAAACATGGAAATATCTACAAAGTCATCTGTATAAACGTGGAAATATCTACACAGCTATCTCTATAAACATGGGAATATCTACAATGCCATCTGTAAAACCATGGAAATACCTATACAGTCATCTGTATAAACATGGAAATATCTACACCACCCTCTGTATAAACATGGAAATATCTGCAATGCCATCTGTATACACATGGAAATACCTACACGGCAATCTGTGTATAGATGGAAACATCAACACCGCCATCTGTACAAACATGGAAATATCTACACCGCTATCTGTATAAACATGGAAATATCTACACTGCGGTCTGTACAAACATGGAAATTTCTACACCGTTATCTGTATAAACATGGAAATATCTACACCACGATCTGTATAAACATGGAAATATTTACACCGCTATCTGTATAAACATGGAAATATCTACACCGCTATCTCTATAAACATGGAAATACCTACAAAGCCATCTGTATAAACATGGAAATACCTACACAGTCATTTGTAGGAACATGGAAAAATCTACACTGCCATCTGTATAAACATGGAAATATCTACAGTGCCCTCTGTATAAATATGGAAATATGTGCATAGGCATCTGTATAAACATGGAAATGTCTGCACCGCTATCTGTATAAACATGGAAATACCTACACCGCTGTCTCTATAAACATGGAAATATGTACACCGCTATGTTTATAAACTTGGAAATATCTCCACTGCTGTCTGTATAAACATGGAAATATCTACACCGCGATCTGTATAAACATGGAAATATCTACACCGCTATCTCTATAAACATGGAAATATCTACAAAGCCATCTATATAAACATGGAAATACCAACACAGTCATGTGTAGGAACATGGAAATATCTACACCGCGATTTGTATAAACATGGAAATATCTACACCGCGATCTGTATAAACATGGAAATATCTACACTGCTATCTGTATAAACATGGAAATATCTACACAGCTATCTCTATAAACATGGAAATATCTACACCGCAATCTGTATAAACATGGAAATATCTACAAAGTCATCTGTAGAAACATGGAAATATCTACACAGCCATCTCTATAAACATGGAAATATATACACAGCCGTCTGTATATAAATGGAAATATCTACACCGCTATCTGTATAAACATGGAAATAAATACACCGCTATTTGTATAAACAAGGAAATATCTACACCACCATCTGTTTAAACATGGAAATATCTACACAGACATCTGTTTATACATGGAAATATCTACCCCGCTATCTGTATAAACATGCTAATAACTACACCGCTATCTGTATAAATGTGGAAATATTTGCACCGCTATCCCTATAAACATGGTAATATCAACACCGCGATCTGTATAAACATGGAAATATCTACACCATGATTTGTACAAACATGGAAATATCTACACCGCGATCTGTATAAACATGGAAATATCTACACCGCTATCTCTATAAACATGGAAATATCTACAAAGCCATCTGTATAAACATGGAAATACCTACACACTCATGTGTAGGAACATGGAAAAATCTACACTGCCATCTGTATAAACGTGGAAATATCTACAGAGCCCTCTGTATAAATATGGAAATATCACCATAGGCTTCTGTATAAACATGGAAATATCTGCACCGCTATCTGTATAAACATGGAAATACCTAAACCGCTGTCTCTATAAACATGGAAATATGTACACCGCTATGTGTATAAACATGGAAATATCTCCACTGCTGTCTGTATAAACATGGAAATATGTACACCGCGATCTGTATAAACACGGAAAAATCTACACCGCTATCTGTATAAACATGGAAATATCTACACAGCTATCTCTATAGACATGGAAATACCTACACCGCCATCTGTATAAACATGGAAATACCTACAAAGTCATCTGTATAAACATGGAAATATCTACACAGCCATCTGTATGAACATGGAAATATCTACACAGGCATCTGTATATACATGGAAATATCTACACCGCTATCTGTATAAACATGGAAATATCTACACCGCCTTCTACATATCCATGGAAATATCTGCGCCGCCTTCTGTATAAACTTGGAAATATCTACACGGTCATCTGTGCATAGATGGAAATATCAACACCGCCATCTGTACATACATGGAAATATCTGCACCGCTGTCAGTATAAACATGGAAATATCTACACCGCCGTCTGTACAAACATGGAAATAGTAAACCTCTATCTGTATAAACATGGAAATATCTACACTACTATCTCTATAAACCTGGAAATATCTACACCGTGATCTGTATAAACATGGAAATATTTACACTGCTATCTGTATAAACATGGAAACACCTACACCGTTATCTGTATAAATATGGAAATATCTACACCGCTATCTCTATAAACATGGAAATATCTACACCGCCATCTGTGTAAACCTGGAAATATCTACACTGCTATCTCTATAAACATGGGAATATCTACAATGCCATCTGTAAAAACAGGGAAATACCTATACAGTCATCTGTATAAACATGGAAATATCTACACCACCATCTGTATAAACATGGAAATATCTACAATGCCATCTGTATACACATGGAAATACCTACACGGCAATCTGTGTATAGAAGGAAACATCAACACCGCCATCTGTACAAACATGGAAATATCTACACCGCCATCTGTATAAACATGGAAATATCTACACTGCGGTCTGTACAAACATGGAAATTTCTACACCGGTATCTGTATAAACATGGAAATATCTACACCACGATCTGTATAAACATGGAAATATTTACACCGCTACCTGTATAAACATGGAAATATCTACACCGCTATCTCTATAAACATGGAAATACCTACAAAGCCATCTGTATAAACATGGAAACACCTTCACAGTCATTTGTAGGAACATGGAAAAATCTACACTGCCATCTGTATAAACATGGAAATATCTACAGTGCCCTCTGTATAAATATGGAAATATCTGCATAGGCATCTGTATAAACATGGAAATGTCTGCACCGCTATCTGTATAAACATGGAAATACCTACACCGCTGTCTCTATAAACATGGAAATATGTACACCGCTATATTTATAAACATGGAAATATCTCCACTGCTGTCTGTATAAACATGGAAATATCTACACCGCGATCTCTATAAACATGGAAAAATCTACACCGCTATCTGTATAAACATGGAAATATCTACACAGCTATGTCTATAAACATGGAAATATCTACAAAGCCATCTGTATAAACATGGAAATACCAACACAGTCATGTGTAGGAACATGGAAATATCTACACCGCGATTTGTATAAACATGGAAATATCTACACCACCATCTGTATAAACATGGAAATATCTTCAATGCCATCTGTATACACATGGAAATACCTACACGGCAATCTGTGTATAGATGGAAACATCAACACCGCCATCTGTACAAACATGGAAATATCTACACCGCTATCTCTATAAACATGGAAATATTTACACTGCGGTCTGTACAAACATGGAAATTTCTACACCGATATCTGTATAAACATGGAAATATCTACACCATGATCTGTATAAACATGGAAATATTTACACCGCTAACTGTATAAACATGGAAATATCTACACCGCTATCTCTATAAACATGGAAATATCTACAAAGCCATCTGTATAAACATGGAAATACCTACACAGTCATGTGTAGAAACATGGAAAAATCTACACTGCCATCTGTATAAACATGGAAATATCTACAGTGCCCTCGGTATAAATATGGAAATATCTGCATAGGCATCTGTATAAACATGGAAATGTCTGCACCGCTATCTGTATAAACATGGAAATACCTACACCGCTGTCTCTATAAACATGGAAATATGTACACCGCTATGTTTATAAACATGGAAATATCTCCACTGCTGTCTGTATAAACATGGAAATATCTACACCACGATCTGTATAAACACGGAAAAATCTACACCGCTATCTGTATAAACATGGAAATATCTACACACCTATGTCTATAAACATGGAAATATCTACAAAGCCATCTGTATAAACATGGAAATACCAACAAAGTTATGTGTAGGAACATGGAAATATCTACACCGCGATTTGTATAAACATGGAAATATCTCCACCGCTATCTCTATAAACTTGGAAATATCTTAACCGCTATCTTTATAACCATGGAAATATCTACTCCACTATCTGTATAAACATAAATATAACTACACTGCCATCTGTATAAACACGGTAATAGCCACACCGCTATCTGTATAAACATGGAAATATCTACACCACCATCTGAATAAACATACAAATATCTAAACCGCTATCTGTATAAATATGGAAATATCTACACCACTATCTCTATACACATGGAAATGTCTACACTGCTATCTGTATAAACATGGAAATATCTACATAGCAATCTCCGTGAACATGGAACTATCTACACCGACATCTTTATAAACACGGAAACACCTACACCACTATCTGAATAAACATGGAAATATCTACACCACTGTCATTATAAACATGGAAATACCTACATCACCATCTCTATACACATGGAAATATTAACACCGCTATCTCTATAAACATAGAAATATCAACACCGCCATCTCTGTAAACATGGAAATATCTATACCGCCTTCTGAATGAACATGGAAATATCTACACCTCCATCTGTATAAACATGGAAATATCTAAACTGCCATCTGAGGAAAATGGAAATACCTACACCACTACCTGTATAAACATGGAAATATGAACACCGCTACCTGTATAAACATGGAAATATCTACACGGCTCTCTGTATAAACATAGAAACATCTACAACACGATCTCTATAAACAAGGAAATATCTCCACCGCTATCTGTATAAACATGGAAATATCTACACCGCTATCTATATAAACATGGAAATATCTACACAGTCATCTCTATAAAAATGGAAATATCTACACCACCGTCTCTATAAACATGAAAATATCTACACCGCCATCTCCATTAACATGGAACAATCTACACCGCTATCTGTATAAACATGGAAATAACAACACAGCAATCTGTATAAACATGGAAATACCTAAAGCACTATCTCTATAAACATGGAAATATCTATAATGCTATCTGTGTAAACATGGAAATGTCTACAACGCTATCTGAATAAACATGGAAATATCCACACCGCAATCTGTTCAAAGATGGAAATATCTACACCGGTATCTGTGTAAACATGGTAATATCTACACCGCTATCTGTATAAACATGGAAATATCTACACCGATATCTGTATAAACATGGAAATATCTACACCGCCAACTCTATAAACATAGAAATATGTACACCGTGATCTGTATAAAGAAAGAAATATCTACAAAGCTATCAGTATAAATATGGAAATATCTGCACCGCTATCTCTATAAATATGGAAATACCTACACCGCTGTCTGTATAAACATGGAAATATCTACACCACTATCTCTATAAACATGGAAATACCTATACCACCATCTGTATAAACATGGAAATATCTACACTGTCATCTCTATAAACATGGAAATATCGACACCACCATCTGCTTAAACATGGAAATATCTACACTGACATCTGTATGCTCATGGAAATATCTACACAGCCATCTGCATTGACATGGAAATATACTCACCACCATCTCTATAAACACGGAAATGCCTACACCGCTATCTCTATAAACATGGAAATATCTACACAGCCATCTCTATATACGTGGTAATATCTACAACGCCATCTCTATAAACCTGAAAATATCTGCACCGTGATCTCCATAAACATGGAAATATCTACACCACCATCTGTATCAACACGGAAGTATCTACACCGCTATCTGTAAAAACATGGAATTATCTACACTGTCATCTCTATAAAGATGGAAATAACAACACCGCGAGCTGCATAAACATGGAAATATCTACAATGCTAGTTGTATAAACATGGAAATACCAACACCACTATCTGTATAAACATGGAAATATCTACACCGCTATCTATATAAAGATGGATATATCTACACCGTTATGTGTATAAACATGGAAATATCTACAACGCTATCTTTATAAATATGGAAATATCTCCACCGCTATCTGTATAAACATGGATATATCTACACTGCCAACTGTACAAGCATGGAAATATCTACAACGCAATCTGTATAAACATGGAAATTTCTACACCGCTATCTCTATAAACATGGAAATATCTACACCGCCATCTCCATAAACGTGAAAATATCTGCACGGCCATCTCCATAAACATGAAACTATCTACACCGCCATCTGTATAAACATGGAAATAACTTCTACGCTATCTGAATAAACATGGAAATATCTACACCACTATCTCTATAAACATGGAAATACCTACACCACTATCTCTATACACATGGAAATACCTATACCGCTATTTCTATAAACATAGAAATATCTACACCGCCATCTCTGTAAACATGGAAATATCTACGCCGCCTTCTGAATGAACATGGAGATATCTACACCGAAGTCTGTATAAACATGGAAATTTCTACACCGACATCTGTATAAACATGGAAATATCTAAACTGCCATCTGAGGAAAATGGAAATATCCACACAACTATCTGTATAAACATGGATATATGTACAGTGCCACCGGTATAAACATGGAAATATCTACACGGCTCTCTTTATAAACACAGAAATATCTACACCACGATCTGTATAAACAAGGAAATATCTACACCTTTATCTGTATAAACATGGAAATATCTACTCCGCCATCTGTATATACATGGAAACATCTACACAGTCATCTGTATAAACATGGAAATATCCACACCACCATCTCTGTAAACATGAAAATATTTACATCGCCATCTCCATAAACATGGAACAATCTACACTGCTATCTGTATAAACATGGAAATAACAACACAGCTATCTGTATAAACATGGAAATATCTAAACCGATATCTATATAAACATGGAAATATCTACACCGCAATCTGTATAAACATGGAAATATCTAAACCGCTATCAGTATAAACATGCAAATATCTACAGCGCTATCTATATAAACATGGAAATATCTACACCGCTATCTTTATAAACATGGAAATACCTACACTGCAATCTCTATAAACATGGAAATATCTACAACACTATCTGTGTAAACATGGAAATACCTTCACAGCTGTCTGTGTAAACATGGAAATATGTACACCGCAATCTGTGTGAATATGGAAATATCTACACCTCTTCCTCTCTAAACATGGAAAAATCTACACCACTATCTGTATAAACATGGATATATCTACACCGCTATCTGTATAAACATGGAAATATCTACACCACAATCTGTATAAACATGGATATATCTACACTGCTATCTGTATAAACATGTTAATATCTACACTGCTATCTGAATAAACATGGAAATATTTACTCCGCTATCTGTATAAATATGGAAATATCTACAACGCTATCTCTATAAACATGGAAATGTCAACACCACTATCTGCATAAACATGGAAATATCTACATGGCTATCCCTAAAACCATGGAAATATCTTCACCGCCTTCTGTATAAACATGGAAATATCTACAGAACTATCTCTATAAACATGGAAATACCTTCACCGCCATCTCTATACACACAGAAATATCTACACCGCTATCTCTATAAACATAGAAATATATACACCGCCATCTCTATATACATGGAAATATCTACACCGCCATCTGCATGAACATGGAAATATCTACACCACTATCTGTATAAACATGGAAATATCTCCACTGTCATCTGTATAAATATGGAAATATCTACACTGCCATCTGTGGAAAGATGGAAATATCTACACCACGATCGGTATAAATATGAAAATATCTACACTGCTATCTGTGTAAAGATGGAAGTATCTACACCGCAATCTGTGCAAAGATGGAAATATCTACACCGCTATCTCTGTAAACATGGAAATATCTAAACCACTATCTGTATAAACATGGAAATATCTACATCGCTATCTATATAAACATGGATATAACTACACCGTTATCTGTATAAACATGGAAATATATTCACCGCTATCTGTATAAATATGGAAATATCTACACCGCCATTTGTGTAAACATGCAAATATCTACACAGCCATCTGTATAGACATGGAAATACCTACACAGCCATCTGTATAAACATGGATGTATCTACACTGCTATCTCTATAAACAAGGAAATACCTACACCGCTATCTCTATAAACATCGAAATATCTACACCGCAATCTCTACAAACATGGAAATATCTACACGGCCATCTATATATACATGGAAATATCCACACCGCCATCTCCATAAACATGGAACTAACTACACCGCCATCTGTATAAACATGGAAATATCTACACCGCTATCTGTATAAAGACGGAAATATCTACACCGCTATCTCTATAAACATGGAAATATCTACACCACTATCTGTATAAAGTTGGAAATATCTACACCGCTATCTGTATAAACATGGAAATATCTTCACCGCCATCTGTATAAACATGGAAATACCTACACAGTCATCTGTATAAACATGGAAATATCTACACCGCTATCTCTATAAACATGAAAATACTTACACCACCATCTCTATAAACATGGAAATATTTACACCGCTATCTCTATAAACATAGAAATAACTACACCGAAATCTCTATAAACATGGAAATAACTACACCGCCATCTGCACAAACATGGAAATATCTACACAGACATCTGTATGAACATGGAAATATCTACACTGCCATCTGTATAAACATGGAAATATCTACACTGCTATCTCTATAAACATGGAAATACCTACACCGCTATCTGTGTAAACTTAGAAATATCTACACAGCTATCTGTGTAAAAATGGAAATATCTACACAGCAATCTGTGCAAAGTTGGAAATATCTACACCGCAGTCTCTATAAACATGGAAATATCTACACCGCTATCTGTATAAACATGGAAATATCTACACCGCTATCTGTATAAACATAGATATATCGCCACCGCTATCTTTATAAACACGGAAATACCTACACCGGTATCTTTATCAACATGGAAATAACTACACAGCCATCTCTATAAACACGGAAATACCTACACCGGTATCTTTATCAACATGGAAATACCTACACAGCTATCTCTATAAACAATGAAATATCTACAACGCTATCTGTGTAAACATGGAAATATCTACACCGCTATCTGTATAAACAAGGAAATATCTACACCGCCATCTTTAGAAACATGGAAATATTTACACCGCCATCTGTATAAACATAGAAATAGCTACACCGCTACCTGTATAAATATGGAAATGTCTACACCGCTCTCTCTATAAACATGGAAATACCTACACCACTTGCAGTATAAACATGGAAATATCTACAAAGCTATCTTTGTAAACTTGGAAATATCTACACCGCAATCTGTGTAAGCATGGAAATATCTACAACGCTATCTGTGTAAACATGGAAATATTTACAACGCTATCTGTGTAAACAGGGAAATACCTACACAGCTATCTGTAAAACGTGAAAATATCTACACCGCTATCTGTATAAACGTTGAAATATCTAAACCGCTATCTGTATAAAAGTGGAAATACCTACAACGCTATCTGTATAAACGTGGAAATATCTACATCGCTATCTGTATAAACGTGGAAATACCTTCACCACTATCGGTATAACCCTGAAAATATCTACACCGCTATCTGTATCAACATGTAAATAACTACACCGCTATCTGTATAAACATGGAAATATCTACAATGCTATCTCTGTACACATGGAAATATCGACACAGGTATCTGTGTAAACTTGGAAACATCTACACCGCTATCTGTGTAAAGTTTGCAATGTCTACACCGCAATCTGTGCAAAGTTGGAAATATCTTTACCGCTTTATCTGTAAACATGGAAATATGTACAACGCTATATGTATAAACATGGAAATATCTACACCGCCATCTGTATACACATGGAAATATCTACTTAGCCATCTGTATAAACATGGAAATATCTACGCCGCTATCTCTATAAACATGGAAATATCTACACCGCTATCTGTATAAACATGGAAATATCTACATCGCTATCTGTATAAACAAGGAAATATCTCCATCGCTATCTGTATAAACATGGAAATATCTACACCGCTGTCTGAATAAACTTGGAAATATCTACACAGGTATCTGCGTAAACATGGAAATATCTACACAGCAATCTGTGCAAAGATAGATATATCTACACCGCAATCTCTGTAAACATGGAAATATCAACACCGCTACCTGTATAAACATGGAAATATCTACACCGCTGTCTGTATAAACAAGGAAATATGTACACCGCCATCTGTAGAAACATGGAAATACCTACACCGCAATCTGTTTAAACATGGAAATAACTACAATGCTATCTATATTAATATGGAAATATCTACACCGCTATCTCTATAAAAATGGAAATACCTACACCGCTTTCTCTATAAACATGAAAATATCTACACTGCTATCTCTATATACATGGAAATATCTACACCGCCATCTGTATAAACATGAAAATATCTACACCGCCCTCTTCAGAAACTTGGATGTATCTACACCGCTATCTGTATAAACATGGAAATATCTATACACACTATCTGTATAAACATGGAAATATCTTCACTGCCATCTGTATAAACATGGAAATATCTACACCGCCATCTGTATAAAAATGGAAATATCTACACCGAATTCTGTATAAATATGGAAATAACTACACCGTTATCTCTATAGACAAGCAAATATCTACACCGCCATCTGTATAAACATGGAAATGTCTACACTGCCATCTGTATAAAGATGGAAATATCTACACTGCGAGCAGTATAAACATGGAAATATCTACACCGCTATCTGTAGAAACATGGAAATACCTACACCACTTGCACTATAAACATGGAAATATCTACACAGCTATCTGTGTAAACTTGGAAATATCTACATCGCAATCTGTGTAAGCATGGAAATATCTACAACGCTATCTGTGTAAACATGGAAATATTGAAAACGCTATCTGTGTAAACAGGGAAATATCTACACAGCTATCTGTAAAACGTGAAAATACACCGCTATCTGTATAAACGTTGAAATATCTAAACCGCTATCTGTATAAATGTGGAAATACCTACAACGCTATCTGTATAAACGTGGAAATATTTACATCGCTATCTCTATAAACATGAAAATACTTACACCACCATCTCTATGAACATGGAAATATTTACACCGCTATCTCTATAAACTTAGAAATAACTAGACCGCCATCTCTATATACATGAAAATAACTACACTGCTATCTGCATAAACATGGAATTATCTACACAGACATCTGTATAAACATGGAAATATCTACAACGCCATCTCTATAAACATGAAAATATCAACACTCCTATCTCTATATACATGGAAATATCTACACTTCCATCTCTATAAACATGAAAATATCTACACCGCCATCTTCAGAAACATGGACGTATCTACACCGCCATCTGTATACACATGGAAATATCTACACCACTATCTGTATAAATATGGAAATATCTTCACTGCCATCTCTATAAACATGGAAATATCTACACTGCCATCTGTATAAAGATGGAAATATCTACACCGCAATCTGTATAAATATGGAAATAACTACACCGCTATCACTATAGACATGGAAGTATGTACACCCCTATCCGTATAAACATGGAAATGTCTACACTGCCATCTGTATAAAGATGGAAATATCTACACCGCCAGCTGTATAAACATGGAAATATCTACACCGCTATTTGTATAAACAAGGAAATATCTACACCGCCATCTGTTTAAACATGGAAATATATGCAAAGACATGTGTTTATACATGGAATTATCTACAACGTTATCTGTATAAACATGCTAATAACTATCCCGCTCTCTGTATAAATGTGGAAATATTTGCACCGCTATCCCTATAAACATGGTAATATCAACACCGCGATCTGTATAAACAAGGAAATATCTACACCATGATCTGTATAAACATGGAAATATCTACACCGCGATCTGTATAAACAAGGAAATATCTACACGGTCATCTGTGTATAGATGGAAATATCAACACCGCCATCTGAACAAACATGGAAATATCTGCACCGCTATCTGTATAAACATGGAAATATCTACACCGCGGTCTGTATAAACATGGAATTATATACACCGCTATCTGTAAAAACATGGAAATATCTACACCGCTATCTCTATAAACATGGAAATATCTACACAGTTATCTGAATAAAGATGGAAATATCTTCACCGCTATGTCTATAAACATGGAAATATCTACACCGCCATTTGCATAAACATGGAAATATCTACACTGCCATCTGTAAAAACATGGAAATACCTATACAGTCATCTGTATAAACATGGAAATATCTAAACCACCATCTGTATAAACCTGGAAATATCTACAATGCCATCTGTATACACATGGAAATACCTACACGGCAATCTGGGTATAGAAGGAAATACCAACACTGCCATCTGTACAAACATGGAAATATCTACACCGCTATCTCTATAAACATGGAAATACTTACACTGCGGTCTGTATAAACATGTAAATATCTACACCGATATCTGTATAAACATGGAAATATCTACACCACGATCTGTATAAACATGGAAATATTTACACCGATATCTGTATAAACATGGAAATATCTGCATCGCTATCTCTATAAACATGGAAATATCTACAAAGCCATCTGTATAAACATGGAAACAACTAAAAAGTCATGTGTATAAACATGGAAATATCTACACCGCAATCTGTAGAAACATGGAAATATCTACACCGCTATCTGTATAATTATGAAATATCTAAACCGCTATGTCTATAAAAATGGAAATATCTACACTGCTATCTGTATAAACCTGGAAATATCCTCACTGCTATCTTTATGAACATGGATATATCTACACCGATATCTCCTATAAACTTGGAAATATCTACACCGCCATCTCTATAAACATGGAAATGTCTACACCGCCATCAGTATAAACATGGAAATATGTTCAGCGCTATCTGTATAAACATGGAAATATCTACATCGCTATCTGTATAAACATTTAAATATCTACACTGCGATCTATATAAACATGGAAATATCTACACTGCGATCTGTATAAACATGGAAATATCTACACCGCGATCTGTGTAAACATGGAAATATCTACACCGCTATCTGTATAAACATGGAAATATCTACACAGCTATCTCTATAAACATGGAAATATCTACACCGCCATCTGTATAAACATGGAAAGAGCTACAAAGTCATCTGTATATACATGGAAATATCCACACAGCCATCTCTACAAACACGGAAATATCTACACAGCCATCTGTATATACATGGAAATATCTACACTGCTATCTGTATAAACATGGAAATAACTACACCGCTATTAGTATATATAAGGAAATATCTACACCGCCATCTGTTTAAACATCGAAATATATACACAGACATCTGTTTATACATGGAAATATCTACACCGCTATCTGTATAAACATGCTAATAACTACACAGCTATCTGTATAAATGTGGAAATATTTGCACCGCTATCCCTATATATATGGTAATATCAACAACGCGATCTGTATAAACATGGAAATATCTACACCATGATCTGTATAAACATGGAAACATCTACACCGTGATCTGTATAAACATGGAAATATCTACACCGCCATCTCTATAAACATGGAAATGTCTACACCCCTATCTGCATAAACATGGAAATACCCACACCGCTATCTCTATAAACATGGAAAAACCATCACCGCTACCTCTATGAACATGGAAATATCTACACCGCCGTCTCTATAAACATGGAAATATCTACACCGCGATCAGTATAAACATGGAAATATCTACAACGCTATCTGTATAAACATGGAAATATCTCCAGTGCTATCTCTATAAACATAGAAATATCTACACCGCCTTCTGTATAAACATGGAAATACTTACAAAGTTATCTGAATAAACATGGAAATATCTACACCGCTGTCTCTATAAACATGGAAATATCTACAAAGCCATCTGTATAAACATGGAAATACCAACACAGTCATGTGCAGGAACATGGAAATATGTTCACCGCGATTTGTATAAACATGGAAATATCTACACCGCGATCTGTATAAACATGGAAATATCTACACCGTGATCTGCATAAATGTGGAAATATCTACACCGCCATCTCTATAAACTTGGAAATATCTACACCCCTATCTGCATAAACATGGAAATATCCACACTGCTATCTCTATAAACATGGAAAAATCAACACCGCTATCTCTATGAACATGGAAATATCTACAACGCCATCTCTATAAACATGGAAATATCTACACCGCGATCAGTATAAACGTGGAAATGTCTTCACCGCTATCTCTATAAACATGGAAATATCTCCACTGCTATCTCTATAAACATCGAAATATCTACACCGCCATCTGTATAAACATGGAAATACTTACAAAGTTACCGGTACAAACATGGAAATATCTACGCCGCCATCTGTATAAACATGGAAATATCTACACAGCCATGTGTACATACATGGAAATATCTACACCGCTATCCATATAAACATGGAAATAACTACACCGCTGTCTGTATAAACATGGAAATATCTACACCACCATCTGTATAAACATGGAAATATCTACAATGCCATCTGTATACACATGGAAATACCTACATGGCAATCTGTGTATAGATGGAAACATCAACACCGCCATTTCTACAAACATGGAAATATCTACACCGCTATCCGTATAAACATGGAAATACCTACACTGTGTTCTGTATAAACATGGAAATTTCTACACCGGTATCTGTATAAACATGGAAATATCTACACCACGATCTGTATAAACAGGGAAATATTTACAACGCTATCTGTATAAACATGGAAATATCTACACTGCTATCTCTATAAACATGGAAATATCTACAAAGCCATCTGTATAAACATGGAAATACCAACACAGTCATGTGCAGGAACATGGAAATACCTACAACGCGATTTGTATAAACATGGAAATATCTACACCGCAATCTGTATAAACATGGCAATATCTACACCGCGATCTGTATAAATGTGGAAATATCTACACCGCCATCTCTATAAACATGGAAATATCTACACCCCTATCTGTATAAACATGGAAATATCCACACTGCTATCTCTATAAACATGGAAAAATCAACACCGCTATCTCTATGAACATGGAAATATCTACAACGCCATCTCTATAAACATGGAAATATCTACACCGCGATAAGTATAAACGTGGAAATATCTACACCGCTATCTCTATAAACATGGAAATATCTCCACTGCTATCTCTATAAACATGGAAATATCTACACCGCCATCTGTATAAACATGGAAATATCTACACAGCCATGTGTATATACATGGAAATATCTACACTGCTATCTATATAAACATGGAAATAACTACACCGCTATCTGTATAAACATGGAAATAACTAAACTGCTATCTGTATAAACATGGAAATATCTACACCGCTATCTATATTAACATGGAAATATCTTCACCGTGATCTGTATAAACATGGAAATATTTACACCGTTATCTGTATATACATAGGAATATCTACACCGCTATCTATATAAACATGGAAATAACTACACCGCTATCTGTATAAACATGGAAATATCTACACCGCCATCTACATATCCATGGAAATATCTGCGCCGCCATCTGTATAAACATGGAAGTATCTACACGGTCATCTGTGTATAGATGGAAATATCAACACCGCCATCTTTATAAACATGGAAATGTCTACACCGCGGTCTGTATAAACATGGAAATATCTAAAACGCAATCTGTATAAACATGGAAATATCTACACCGCTATCTCTATAAACATGGAAATATCTACACCATGATCTGTATAAATATGAAAATATCTACACCGCTATCTCTATAAACATGGAAATATCTACCCTGCCATCTGTATAAACATGGAAATATCTACACTGCTATCTCTATAAACATGGAAATATCTACAGTAACATCTGTAAAAACATGCAAATACCTATACAGTCATCTGTATAAACATGGAAATATCTACACCACCATCTGTATAAACATGGAAATATCTACAATGCCATCTGTATACACATGGAAATACCTACACGGCAATTTGTGTATAGATGGAAACATCAACGCCGCCATCTCTACAAACATGGAAATATCTACACCGCTATCCGTATAAACATGGAAATATCTACACTGCGTTCTGTATAAACATGGAAATTTCTACACCGGTATCTGTATAAACATGGAAATATCTACACCACGATCTGTATAAACAGGGAAATATTTACAACGCTATCTGTATAAACATGGAGATATCTACACTGCTATCTCTATAAACATGGAAATATCTACAAAGCCATCTGTATAAACATGGAAATACCAACACAGTCATGTGCAGGAACATGGAAATATCTACACCGCGATTTGTATAAACATGGAAATATCTACAGCGATCTGTATAAACATGGAAATATCTACACCGTTATCTGTATAAATGTGGAAATATCTACACCGCCATCTCTATAAACTTGGAAATATCTACACCCCTATCTGCATAAACATGGAAATATCCACACCGCTATCTCTATAAACATGGAAAAATCAACACCGCTATCTCTATGAACATGGAAATATCTACACCGCGATCAGTATAAACGTGGAAATATCTTCACCGCTGTCTCTATAAACATGGAAATATCTCCACTGCTATCTCTATAAACATCGAAATATCTACAACGCCATCTGTATAAACATGGAAATACTTACAAAGTTATCGGTATAAACATGGAAATATCTACACCGCCATCTGTATAAACATGGAAATATCTACACAGCCATGTGTATATACATGGAAATATCTACACCGCTATCCATATAAACATGGAAATATCTACACCGCTGTCTGTATAAACATGGAAATATCTACACCGCCATCTACATATCCATGGAAATATCTGCGCCACCATCTGTATAAACCTTTAAATATCTACACGGTCATCTGTGTATAGATGGAAATAACACCGCCATCTGTATAAACATGGAAATATCTACAGCGCGGTCTGTATAAACATGGAAATACCTAAAACGCAATCTGTATAAACATGGAAATATCTACACCGCTATCTCTATAAACATGGAAATATCTACACCGTGATCTGTATAAATATGGAAATATCTACACCGCTATCTCTATAAACATGGAAATATCTACACCGCCATCTGTATAAACATGGAAATATCTACACTGCTATCTCTATAAACATGGAAATATCTATAATGCCATCTGTAAAAACATGGAAATACCTATACAATCATCTGTATAAACATGGAAATATCTACACCACCATCTGTATAAACATGTAAATATCTACAATGCCAACTGTATACACATGGAAATACCTACACGGCAATCTGTGTATAGTTGGAAACAACAACACCGCCATCTCTTCAAACAAGGAAATATCTACACCGCTATCCGTATAAACATGGAAATATCTACACTGCATTCTGTATAAACATGGAAATTTCTACACCGGTACCTGTATAAACATGGAAATATTTACACCACGATCTGTATAAACAGGGAAATATTTACAACGCTATCTGTATAAACATGGAAATATCTACACCGCTATCTCTATAAACATGGAAATATCTACACCGGGATCTGTATAAATATGGAAATATCTACACTGCTATCTCTATAAACATGGAAATATCTACACCGCTATCTCTATAAACATGGAAATATCTACACCGTGATCTGTATAAATATGGAAATATCTACACCGCTATCTCTATAAACATGGAAATATCTACACCGCCATCTGTATAAACATGGAAATATCTACACTGCTATCTCTATAAACATGGAAATATCTATAATGCCATCTGTAAAAACATGGAAATACCTATACAATCATCTGTATAAACATGGAAATATCTACACCACCATCTGTATAAACATGGAAATATCTACAATGCCAACTGTATACACATGGAAATACCTACACGGCAATCTGTGTATAGATGGAAACAACAACACCGCCATCTCTTCAAACAAGGAAATATCTACACCGCTATCCGTATAAACATGGAAATATCTACACTGCGTTCTGTATAAACATGGAAATTTCTACACCGGTACCTGCATAAACATGGAAATATTTACACCACGATCTGTATAAACAGGGAAATATTTACAACGCTATCTGTATAAACATGGAAATATCTACACCGCTATCTCTATAAACATGGAAATATCTACACCGGGATCTGTATAAATATGGAAATATCTACACTGCTATCTCTATAAACATGGAAATATCTACCCCGCCATGTGTATAAACATGGAAATATCTACACTGCTATCTCTATAAACATGGAAATATCTACAAAGCCATCTGTATAAACATGGAAATACCAACACAGTCATGTGCAGGAACATGGAAATATCTACACCGCGATTTGTATAAACATGGAAATATCTACACCGCGATCTGTATAAACATGGAAATATCTACACCGTGATCTGTATAAATGAGGAAATATCTACACCGCCATCTCTATAAACTTCGAAATATCTACACCCCTATCTGCATAAACATGGAAATATCCACACCGCTATCTCTATAAACATGGAAAAATCAACACCGCTATCTCTATGAACATGGAAATATCTACAACGCCATCTCTATAAACATGGAAATATCTACATCGCGATCAGTATAAACGTGGAAATATCTACACCGCTATCTCTATAAACATGGAAATATCTCCACTGCTATCTCTATAAACATCGAAATATCTACACCGCCATCTGTATAAACATGGAAATACTTACAAAGTTATCGGTATAAACATGGAAATATCTACACCGCAATCTGTATAAACATGGCAATATCTACACCGTGATCTGTATAAATGTGGAAATATCTACACCGCCATCTCTATAAACATGGAAATATCTACACCCCTATCTGTATAAACATGGAAATATCCACACCGCTATCTCTATAAACATGGAAAAATCAACACCGCTATCTCTATGAACATGGAAATATCTACAACGCCATCTCTATAAACATGGAAATATCTACACCGCGATGAGTATAAACGTGGAAATATCTACACCGCTATCTCTATAAACATGGAAATATCTCCACTGCTATCTCTATAAACATGGAAATATCTACACCGCCATCTGTATAAACATGGAAATATCTACACAGCCATGTGTATATACATGGAAATATCTACACTGCTATCTATATAAACATGGAAATAACTACACCGCTATCTGTATAAACATGGAAATAACTAAACTGCTATCTGTATAAACATGGAAATATCTACACCGCTATCTATATTAACATGGAAATATCTTCACCGTGATCTGTATAAACATGGAAATATTTACACCGTTATCTGTATATACATAGAAATATCTACACCGCTATCTATATAAACATGGAAATAACTACACCGCTATCTGTATAAACATGGAAATATCTACACCGCCATCTACATATCCATGGAAATATCTGCGCCGCCATCTGTATAAACATGGAAATATCTACACGGTCATCTGTGTATAGATGGAAATATCAACACCGCCATCTTTATAAACATGGAAATGTCTACACCGCGGTCTGTATAAACATGGAAATATCTAAAACGCAATCTGTATAAACATGGAAATATCTACACCGCTATCTCTATAACATGGAAATATCTACACCATGATCTGTATAAATATGAAAATATCTACAACGCTATCTCTATAAACATGGAAATATCTACCCCGCCATCTGTATAAACATGGAAATATCTACACTGCTATCTCTATAAACATGGAAATATCTACAATAACATCTGTAAAAACATGCAAATACCTATACAGTCATCTGTATAAACATGGAAATATCTACACCACCATCTGTATAAACATGGAAATATCTACAATGCCATCTGTATACACATGGAAATACCTACACGGCAATCTGTGTATAGATGGAAACATCAACGCCGCCATCTCTACAAACATGGAAATATCTACACCGCTATCCGTATAAACATGGAAATATCTACACTGCGTTCTGTATAAACATGGAAATTTCTACACCGGTATCTGTATAAACATGGAAATATCTACACCACGATCTGTATAAACAGGGAAATATTTACAACGCTATCTGTATAAACATGGAAATATCTACACTGCTATCTCTATAAACATGGAAATATCTACAAAGCCATCTGTATAAACATGGAAATACCAACACAGTCATGTGCAGGAACATGGAAATATCTACACCGCGATTTGTATAAACATGGAAATATCTACAGCGATCTGTATAAACATGGAAATATCTACACCGTTATCTGTATAAATGTGGAAATATCTACACCGCCATCTCTATAAACATGGAAATATCTACACCCCTATCTGCATAAACATGGAAATATCCACACCGCTATCTCTATAAACATGGAAAAATCAACACCGCTATCTCTATGAACGTGGAAATATCTACACCGCGATCAGTATAAACGTGGAAATATCTTCACCGCTGTCTCTATAAACATGGAAATATCTCCACTGCTATCTCTATAAACATCGAAATATCTACAACGCCATCTGTATAAACATGGAAATACTTACAAAGTTATCGGTATAAACATGGAAATATCTACACCGCCATCTGTATAAACATGGAAATATCTACACAGCCATGTGTATATACATGGAAATATCTACACCGCTATCCATATAAACATGGAAATATCTACACCGCTGTCTGTATAAACATGGAAATATCTACACTGCGGTCTGTATAAACATGGAAATTTCTCCACCGGTATCTGTATAAACATGGAAATAAATAACTACACCACGATCTGTATAAACATGGAAATATTTACACCGCTATCTGTATAAACATGGAAATATCTACACCGCTATCTCTATAAACATGGAAATATCTACAAAGCCATCTATATAAACATGGAAATACCAACACAGTCATGTGTAGGAACATGGAAATATCTACACCGCGATTTGTATAAACATGGAAATATCTACACCGCGATCTCTATAAACATGGAAATATCTACACCGCTATCTGTATAAACATGGAAATATCTACACAGCTATCTCTATAAACATGGAAATATCTACACCGCAATCTGTATAAACATGGAAATATCTACAAAGTCATCTGTATAAACATGGAAATATCTACACAGCTATCTCTATAAACATGGAAATATCTACAAAGCCATCTGTGTAAACATGGAAATACCAACACAGTCATGTGTAGGAACATGGAAATATCTACACCGCGATTTGTATAAACATGGAAATATCAATGCCATTTGTATACACATGGAAATACCTACACGGCAATCTGTGTATAGATGGAAACATCAACACCGCCATCTGTACAAACATGGAAATATCTACACCGCTATCTCTATAAACATGGGAATATCTACAATGCCATCTGTAAAACCATGGAAATACCTATACAGTCATCTGTATAAACATGGAAATATCTACACCACCCTCTGTATAAACATGGAAATATCTGCAATGCCATCTGTATACACATGGAAATACCTACACGGCAATCTGTGTATAGATGGAAACATCAACACCGCCATCTGTACAAACATGGAAATATCTACACCGCTATCTGTATAAACATGGAAATATCTACACTGCGGTCTGTACAAACATGGAAATTTCTACACCGTTATCTGTATAAACATGGAAATATCTACACCACGATCTGTATAAACATGGAAATATTTACACCGCTATCTGTATAAACATGGAAATATCTACACCGCTATCTCTATAAACATGGAAATACCTACAAAGCCATCTGTATAAACATGGAAATACCTACACAGTCATTTGTAGGAACATGGAAAAATCTACACTGCCATCTGTATAAACATGGAAATATCTACAGTGCCCTCTGTATAAATATGGAAATATGTGCATAGGCATCTGTATAAACATGGAAATGTCTGCACCGCTATCTGTATAAACATGGAAATACCTACACCGCTGTCTCTATAAACATGGAAATATGTACACCGCTATGTTTATAAACTTGGAAATATCTCCACTGCTGTCTGTATAAACATGGAAATATCTACACCGCGATCTGTATAAACATGGAAATATCTACACCGCTATCTCTATAAACATGGAAATATCTACAAAGCCATCTATATAAACATGGAAATACCAACACAGTCATGTGTAGGAACATGGAAATATCTACACCGCGATTTGTATAAACATGGAAATATCTACACCGCGATCTGTATAAACATGGAAATATCTACACTGCTATCTGTATAAACATGGAAATATCTACACAGCTATCTCTATAAACATGGAAATATCTACACCGCAATCTGTATAAACATGGAAATATCTACAAAGTCATCTGTAGAAACATGGAAATATCTACACAGCCATCTCTATAAACATGGAAATATATACACAGCCGTCTGTATATAAATGGAAATATCTACACCGCTATCTGTATAAACATGGAAATAAATACACCGCTATTTGTATAAACAAGGAAATATCTACACCACCATCTGTTTAAACATGGAAATATCTACACAGACATCTGTTTATACATGGAAATATCTACCCCGCTATCTGTATAAACATGCTAATAACTACACCGCTATCTGTATAAATGTGGAAATATTTGCACCGCTATCCCTATAAACATGGTAATATCAACACCGCGATCTGTATAAACATGGAAATATCTACACCATGATTTGTACAAACATGGAAATATCTACACCGCGATCTGTATAAACATGGAAATATCTACACCGCTATCTCTATAAACATGGAAATATCTACAAAGCCATCTGTATAAACATGGAAATACCTACACACTCATGTGTAGGAACATGGAAAAATCTACACTGCCATCTGTATAAACGTGGAAATATCTACAGAGCCCTCTGTATAAATATGGAAATATCACCATAGGCTTCTGTATAAACATGGAAATATCTGCACCGCTATCTGTATAAACATGGAAATACCTAAACCGCTGTCTCTATAAACATGGAAATATGTACACCGCTATGTGTATAAACATGGAAATATCTCCACTGCTGTCTGTATAAACATGGAAATATGTACACCGCGATCTGTATAAACACGGAAAAATCTACACCGCTATCTGTATAAACATGGAAATATCTACACAGCTATCTCTATAGACATGGAAATACCTACACCGCCATCTGTATAAACATGGAAATACCTACAAAGTCATCTGTATAAACATGGAAATATCTACACAGCCATCTGTATGAACATGGAAATATCTACACAGGCATCTGTATATACATGGAAATATCTACACCGCTATCTGTATAAACATGGAAATATCTACACCGCCTTCTACATATCCATGGAAATATCTGCGCCGCCTTCTGTATAAACTTGGAAATATCTACACGGTCATCTGTGCATAGATGGAAATATCAACACCGCCATCTGTACATACATGGAAATATCTGCACCGCTGTCAGTATAAACATGGAAATATCTACACCGCCGTCTGTACAAACATGGAAATAGTAAACCTCTATCTGTATAAACATGGAAATATCTACACTACTATCTCTATAAACCTGGAAATATCTACACCGTGATCTGTATAAACATGGAAATATTTACACTGCTATCTGTATAAACATGGAAACACCTACACCGTTATCTGTATAAATATGGAAATATCTACACCGCTATCTCTATAAACATGGAAATATCTACACCGCCATCTGTGTAAACCTGGAAATATCTACACTGCTATCTCTATAAACATGGGAATATCTACAATGCCATCTGTAAAAACAGGGAAATACCTATACAGTCATCTGTATAAACATGGAAATATCTACACCACCATCTGTATAAACATGGAAATATCTACAATGCCATCTGTATACACATGGAAATACCTACACGGCAATCTGTGTATAGAAGGAAACATCAACACCGCCATCTGTACAAACATGGAAATATCTACACCGCCATCTGTATAAACATGGAAATATCTACACTGCGGTCTGTACAAACATGGAAATTTCTACACCGGTATCTGTATAAACATGGAAATATCTACACCACGATCTGTATAAACATGGAAATATTTACACCGCTACCTGTATAAACATGGAAATATCTACACCGCTATCTCTATAAACATGGAAATACCTACAAAGCCATCTGTATAAACATGGAAACACCTACACAGTCATTTGTAGGAACATGGAAAAATCTACACTGCCATCTGTATAAACATGGAAATATCTACAGTGCCCTCTGTATAAATATGGAAATATCTGCATAGGCATCTGTATAAACATGGAAATGTCTGCACCGCTATCTGTATAAACATGGAAATACCTACACCGCTGTCTCTATAAACATGGAAATATGTACACCGCTATATTTATAAACATGGAAATATCTCCACTGCTGTCTGTATAAACATGGAAATATCTACACCGCGATCTCTATAAACATGGAAAAATCTACACCGCTATCTGTATAAACATGGAAATATCTACACAGCTATGTCTATAAACATGGAAATATCTACAAAGCCATCTGTATAAACATGGAAATACCAACACAGTCATGTGTAGGAACATGGAAATATCTACACCGCGATTTGTATAAACATGGAAATATCTACACCACCATCTGTATAAACATGGAAATATCTTCAATGCCATCTGTATACACATGGAAATACCTACACGGCAATCTGTGTATAGATGGAAACATCAACACCGCCATCTGTACAAACATGGAAATATCTACACCGCTATCTCTATAAACATGGAAATATTTACACTGCGGTCTGTACAAACATGGAAATTTCTACACCGATATCTGTATAAACATGGAAATATCTACACCATGATCTGTATAAACATGGAAATATTTACACCGCTAACTGTATAAACATGGAAATATCTACACCGCTATCTCTATAAACATGGAAATATCTACAAAGCCATCTGTATAAACATGGAAATACCTACACAGTCATGTGTAGAAACATGGAAAAATCTACACTGCCATCTGTATAAACATGGAAATATCTACAGTGCCCTCGGTATAAATATGGAAATATCTGCATAGGCATCTGTATAAACATGGAAATGTCTGCACCGCTATCTGTATAAACATGGAAATACCTACACCGCTGTCTCTATAAACATGGAAATATGTACACCGCTATGTTTATAAACATGGAAATATCTCCACTGCTGTCTGTATAAACATGGAAATATCTACACCACGATCTGTATAAACACGGAAAAATCTACACCGCTATCTGTATAAACATGGAAATATCTACACACCTATGTCTATAAACATGGAAATATCTACAAAGCCATCTGTATAAACATGGAAATACCAACAAAGTTATGTGTAGGAACATGGAAATATCTACACCGCGATTTGTATAAACATGGAAATATCTCCACCGCTATCTCTATAAACTTGGAAATATCTTAACCGCTATCTTTATAACCATGGAAATATCTACTCCACTATCTGTATAAACATAAATATAACTACACTGCCATCTGTATAAACACGGTAATAGCCACACCGCTATCTGTATAAACATGGAAATATCTACACCACCATCTGAATAAACATACAAATATCTAAACCGCTATCTGTATAAATATGGCAATATCTACACCACTATCTCTATACACATGGAAATGTCTACACTGCTATCTGTATAAACATGGAAATATCTACATAGCAATCTCCGTGAACATGGAACTATCTACACCGACATCTTTATAAACACGGAAACACCTACACCACTATCTGAATAAACATGGAAATATCTACACCACTGTCATTATAAACATGGAAATACCTACATCACCATCTCTATACACATGGAAATATTAACACCGCTATCTCTATAAACATAGAAATATCAACACCGCCATCTCTGTAAACATGGAAATATCTATACCGCCTTCTGAATGAACATGGAAATATCTACACCTCCATCTGTATAAACATGGAAATATCTAAACTGCCATCTGAGGAAAATGGAAATACCTACACCACTACCTGTATAAACATGGAAATATGAACACCGCTACCTGTATAAACATGGAAATATCTACACGGCTCTCTGTATAAACATAGAAACATCTACAACACGATCTCTATAAACAAGGAAATATCTCCACCGCTATCTGTATAAACATGGAAATATCTACACCGCTATCTATATAAACATGGAAATATCTACACAGTCATCTCTATAAAAATGGAAATATCTACACCACCGTCTCTATAAACATGAAAATATCTACACCGCCATCTCCATTAACATGGAACAATCTACACCGCTATCTGTATAAACATGGAAATAACAACACAGCAATCTGTATAAACATGGAAATACCTAAAGCACTATCTCTATAAACATGGAAATATCTATAATGCTATCTGTGTAAACATGGAAATGTCTACAACGCTATCTGAATAAACATGGAAATATCCACACCGCAATCTGTTCAAAGATGGAAATATCTACACCGGTATCTGTGTAAACATGGTAATATCTACACCGCTATCTGTATAAACATGGAAATATCTACACCGATATCTGTATAAACATGGAAATATCTACACCGCCAACTCTATAAACATAGAAATATGTACACCGTGATCTGTATAAAGAAAGAAATATCTACAAAGCTATCAGTATAAATATGGAAATATCTGCACCGCTATCTCTATAAATATGGAAATACCTACACCGCTGTCTGTATAAACATGGAAATATCTACACCACTATCTCTATAAACATGGAAATACCTATACCACCATCTGTATAAACATGGAAATATCTACACTGTCATCTCTATAAACATGGAAATATCGACACCACCATCTGCTTAAACATGGAAATATCTACACTGACATCTGTATGCTCATGGAAATATCTACACAGCCATCTGCATTGACATGGAAATATACTCACCGCCATCTCTATAAACACGGAAATGCCTACACCGCTATCTCTATAAACATGGAAATATCTACACAGCCATCTCTATATACGTGGTAATATCTACAACGCCATCTCTATAAACCTGAAAATATCTGCACCGTGATCTCCATAAACATGGAAATATCTACACCACCATCTGTATCAACACGGAAGTATCTACACCGCTATCTGTAAAAACATGGAATTATCTACACTGTCATCTCTATAAAGATGGAAATAACAACACCGCGAGCTGCATAAACATGGAAATATCTACAATGCTAGTTGTATAAACATGGAAATACCAACACCACTATCTGTATAAACATGGAAATATCTACACCGCTATCTATATAAAGATGGATATATCTACACCGTTATGTGTATAAACATGGAAATATCTACAACGCTATCTTTATAAATATGGAAATATCTCCACCGCTATCTGTATAAACATGGATATATCTACACTGCCAACTGTACAAGCATGGAAATATCTACAACGCAATCTGTATAAACATGGAAATTTCTACACCGCTATCTCTATAAACATGGAAATATCTACACCGCCATCTCCATAAACGTGAAAATATCTGCACGGCCATCTCCATAAACATGAAACTATCTACACCGCCATCTGTATAAACATGGAAATAACTTCTACGCTATCTGAATAAACATGGAAATATCTACACCACTATCTCTATAAACATGGAAATACCTACACCACTATCTCTATACACATGGAAATACCTATACCGCTATTTCTATAAACATAGAAATATCTACACCGCCATCTCTGTAAACATGGAAATATCTACGCCGCCTTCTGAATGAACATGGAGATATCTACACCGAAGTCTGTATAAACATGGAAATTTCTACACCGACATCTGTATAAACATGGAAATATCTAAACTGCCATCTGAGGAAAATGGAAATATCCACACAACTATCTGTATAAACATGGATATATGTACAGTGCCACCGGTATAAACATGGAAATATCTACACGGCTCTCTTTATAAACACAGAAATATCTACACCACGATCTGTATAAACAAGGAAATATCTACACCTTTATCTGTATAAACATGGAAATATCTACTCCGCCATCTGTATATACATGGAAACATCTACACAGTCATCTGTATAAACATGGAAATATCCACACCACCATCTCTGTAAACATGAAAATATTTACATCGCCATCTCCATAAACATGGAACAATCTACACTGCTATCTGTATAAACATGGAAATAACAACACAGCTATCTGTATAAACATGGAAATATCTAAACCGATATCTATATAAACATGGAAATATCTACACCGCAATCTGTATAAACATGGAAATATCTAAACCGCTATCAGTATAAACATGCAAATATCTACAGCGCTATCTATATAAACATGGAAATATCTACACCGCTATCTTTATAAACATGGAAATACCTACACTGCAATCTCTATAAACATGGAAATATCTACAACACTATCTGTGTAAACATGGAAATACCTTCACAGCTGTCTGTGTAAACATGGAAATATGTACACCGCAATCTGTGTGAATATGGAAATATCTACACCTCTTCCTCTCTAAACATGGAAAAATCTACACCACTATCTGTATAAACATGGATATATCTACACCGCTATCTGTATAAACATGGAAATATCTACACCACAATCTGTATAAACATGGATATATCTACACTGCTATCTGTATAAACATGTTAATATCTACACTGCTATCTGAATAAACATGGAAATATTTACTCCGCTATCTGTATAAATATGGAAATATCTACAACGCTATCTCTATAAACATGGAAATGTCAACACCACTATCTGCATAAACATGGAAATATCTACATGGCTATCCCTAAAACCATGGAAATATCTTCACCGCCTTCTGTATAAACATGGAAATATCTACAGAACTATCTCTATAAACATGGAAATACCTTCACCGCCATCTCTATACACACAGAAATATCTACACCGCTATCTCTATAAACATAGAAATATATACACCGCCATCTCTATATACATGGAAATATCTACACCGCCATCTGCATGAACATGGAAATATCTACACCACTATCTGTATAAACATGGAAATATCTCCACTGTCATCTGTATAAATATGGAAATATCTACACTGCCATCTGTGGAAAGATGGAAATATCTACACCACGATCGGTATAAATATGAAAATATCTACACTGCTATCTGTGTAAAGATGGAAATATCTACACCGCAATCTGTGCAAAGATGGAAATATCTACACCGCTATCTCTGTAAACATGGAAATATCTAAACCACTATCTGTATAAACATGGAAATATCTACATCGCTATCTATATAAACATGGATATAACTACACCGTTATCTGTATAAACATGGAAATATATTCACCGCTATCTGTATAAATATGGAAATATCTACACCGCCATTTGTGTAAACATGCAAATATCTACACAGCCATCTGTATAGACATGGAAATACCTACACAGCCATCTGTATAAACATGGATGTATCTACACTGCTATCTCTATAAACAAGGAAATACCTACACCGCTATCTCTATAAACATCGAAATATCTACACCGCAATCTCTACAAACATGGAAATATCTACACGGCCATCTATATATACATGGAAATATCCACACCGCCATCTCCATAAACATGGAACTAACTACACCGCCATCTGTATAAACATGGAAATATCTACACCGCTATCTGTATAAAGACGGAAATATCTACACCGCTATCTCTATAAACATGGAAATATCTACACCACTATCTGTATAAAGTTGGAAATATCTACACCGCTATCTGTATAAACATGGAAATATCTTCACCGCCATCTGTATAAACATGGAAATACCTACACAGTCATCTGTATAAACATGGAAATATCTACACCGCTATCTCTATAAACATGAAAATACTTACACCACCATCTCTATAAACATGGAAATATTTACACCGCTATCTCTATAAACATAGAAATAACTACACCGAAATCTCTATAAACATGGAAATAACTACACCGCCATCTGCACAAACATGGAAATATCTACACAGACATCTGTATGAACATGGAAATATCTACACTGCCATCTGTATAAACATGGAAATATCTACACTGCTATCTCTATAAACATGGAAATACCTACACCGCTATCTGTGTAAACTTAGAAATATCTACACAGCTATCTGTGTAAAAATGGAAATATCTACACAGCAATCTGTGCAAAGTTGGAAATATCTACACCGCAGTCTCTATAAACATGGAAATATCTACACCGCTATCTGTATAAACATGGAAATATCTACACCGCTATCTGTATAAACATAGATATATCGCCACCGCTATCTTTATAAACACGGAAATACCTACACCGGTATCTTTATCAACATGGAAATAACTACACAGCCATCTCTATAAACACGGAAATACCTACACCGGTATCTTTATCAACATGGAAATACCTACACAGCTATCTCTATAAACAATGAAATATCTACAATGCTATCTGTGTAAACATGGAAATATCTACACCGCTATCTGTATAAACAAGGAAATATCTACACCGCCATCTTTAGAAACATGGAAATATTTACACCGCCATCTGTATAAACATAGAAATCGCTACACCGCTACCTGTATAAATATGGAAATGTCTACACCGCTCTCTCTATAAACATGGAAATACCTACACCACTTGCAGTATAAACATGGAAATATCTACAAAGCTATCTTTGTAAACTTGGAAATATCTACACCGCAATCTGTGTAAGCATGGAAATATCTACAACGCTATCTGTGTAAACATGGAAATATTTACAACGCTATCTGTGTAAACAGGGAAATACCTACACAGCTATCTGTAAAACGTGAAAATATCTACACCGCTATCTGTATAAACGTTGAAATATCTAAACCGCTATCTGTATAAAAGTGGAAATACCTACAACGCTATCTGTATAAACGTGGAAATATCTACATCGCTATCTGTATAAACGTGGAAATACCTTCACCACTATCGGTATAACCCTGAAAATATCTACACCGCTATCTGTATCAACATGTAAATAACTACACCGCTATCTGTATAAACATGGAAATATCTACAATGCTATCTCTGTACACATGGAAATATCGACACAGGTATCTGTGTAAACTTGGAAACATCTACACCGCTATCTGTGTAAAGTTTGCAATGTCTACACCGCAATCTGTGCAAAGTTGGAAATATCTTTACCGCTTTATCTGTAAACATGGAAATATGTACAACGCTATATGTATAAACATGGAAATATCTACACCGCCATCTGTATACACATGGAAATATCTACTTAGCCATCTGTATAAACATGGAAATATCTACGCCGCTATCTCTATAAACATGGAAATATCTACACCGCTATCTGTATAAACATGGAAATATCTACATCGCTATCTGTATAAACAAGGAAATATCTCCATCGCTATCTGTATAAACATGGAAATATCTACACCGCTGTCTGAATAAACTTGGAAATATCTACACAGGTATCTGCGTAAACATGGAAATATCTACACAGCAATCTGTGCAAAGATAGATATATCTACACCGCAATCTCTGTAAACATGGAAATATCAACACCGCTACCTGTATAAACATGGAAATATCTACACCGCTGTCTGTATAAACAAGGAAATATGTACACCGCCATCTGTAGAAACATGGAAATACCTACACCGCAATCTGTTTAAACATGGAAATAACTACAATGCTATCTATATTAATATGGAAATATCTACACCGCTATCTCTATAAAAATGGAAATACCTACACCGCTTTCTCTATAAACATGAAAATATCTACACTGCTATCTCTATATACATGGAAATATCTACACCGCCATCTGTATAAACATGAAAATATCTACACCGCCCTCTTCAGAAACTTGGATGTATCTACACCGCTATCTGTATAAACATGGAAATATCTATACACACTATCTGTATAAACATGGAAATATCTTCACTGCCATCTGTATAAACATGGAAATATCTACACCGCCATCTGTATAAAAATGGAAATATCTACACCGAATTCTGTATAAATATGGAAATAACTACACCGTTATCTCTATAGACAAGCAAATATCTACACCGCCATCTGTATAAACATGGAAATGTCTACACTGCCATCTGTATAAAGATGGAAATATCTACACTGCGAGCAGTATAAACATGGAAATATCTACACCGCTATCTGTAGAAACATGGAAATACCTACACCACTTGCACTATAAACATGGAAATATCTACACAGCTATCTGTGTAAACTTGGAAATATCTACATCGCAATCTGTGTAAGCATGGAAATATCTACAACGCTATCTGTGTAAACATGGAAATATTGAAAACGCTATCTGTGTAAACAGGGAAATATCTACACAGCTATCTGTAAAACGTGAAAATACACCGCTATCTGTATAAACGTTGAAATATCTAAACCGCTATCTGTATAAATGTGGAAATACCTACAACGCTATCTGTATAAACGTGGAAATATTTACATCGCTATCTCTATAAACATGAAAATACTTACACCACCATCTCTATGAACATGGAAATATTTACACCGCTATCTCTATAAACTTAGAAATAACTAGACCGCCATCTCTATATACATGAAAATAACTACACTGCTATCTGCATAAACATGGAATTATCTACACAGACATCTGTATAAACATGGAAATATCTACAACGCCATCTCTATAAACATGAAAATATCAACACTCCTATCTCTATATACATGGAAATATCTACACTTCCATCTCTATAAACATGAAAATATCTACACCGCCATCTTCAGAAACATGGACGTATCTACACCGCCATCTGTATACACATGGAAATATCTACACCACTATCTGTATAAATATGGAAATATCTTCACTGCCATCTCTATAAACATGGAAATATCTACACTGCCATCTGTAAAAAGATGGAAATATCTACACCGCAATCTGTATAAATATGGAAATAACTACACCGCTATCACTATAGACATGGAAGTATGTACACCCCTATCCGTATAAACATGGAAATGTCTACACTGCCATCTGTATAAAGATGGAAATATCTACACCGCCAGCTGTATAAACATGGAAATATCTACACCGCTATTTGTATAAACAAGGAAATATCTACACCGCCATCTGTTTAAACATGGAAATATATGCAAAGACATGTGTTTATACATGGAATTATCTACAACGTTATCTGTATAAACATGCTAATAACTATCCCGCTCTCTGTATAAATGTGGAAATATTTGCACCGCTATCCCTATAAACATGGTAATATCAACACCGCGATCTGTATAAACAAGGAAATATCTACACCATGATCTGTATAAACATGGAAATATCTACACCGCGATCTGTATAAACAAGGAAATATCTACACGGTCATCTGTGTATAGATGGAAATATCAACACCGCCATCTGAACAAACATGGAAATATCTGCACCGCTATCTGTATAAACATGGAAATATCTACACCGCGGTCTGTATAAACATGGAATTATATACACCGCTATCTGTAAAAACATGGAAATATCTACACCGCTATCTCTATAAACATGGAAATATCTACACAGTTATCTGAATAAAGATGGAAATATCTTCACCGCTATGTCTATAAACATGGAAATATCTACACCGCCATTTGCATAAACATGGAAATATCTACACTGCCATCTGTAAAAACATGGAAATACCTATACAGTCATCTGTATAAACATGGAAATATCTAAACCACCATCTGTATAAACCTGGAAATATCTACAATGCCATCTGTATACACATGGAAATACCTACACGGCAATCTGGGTATAGAAGGAAATACCAACACTGCCATCTGTACAAACATGGAAATATCTACACCGCTATCTCTATAAACATGGAAATACTTACACTGCGGTCTGTATAAACATGTAAATATCTACACCGATATCTGTATAAACATGGAAATATCTACACCACGATCTGTATAAACATGGAAATATTTACACCGATATCTGTATAAACATGGAAATATCTGCATCGCTATCTCTATAAACATGGAAATATCTACAAAGCCATCTGTATAAACATGGAAACAACTAAAAAGTCATGTGTATAAACATGGAAATATCTACACCGCAATCTGTAGAAACATGGAAATATCTACACCGCTATCTGTATAATTATGAAATATCTAAACCGCTATGTCTATAAAAATGGAAATATCTACACTGCTATCTGTATAAACCTGGAAATATCCTCACTGCTATCTTTATGAACATGGATATATCTACACCGATATCTCCTATAAACTTGGAAATATCTACACCGCCATCTCTATAAACATGGAAATGTCTACACCGCCATCAGTATAAACATGGAAATATGTTCAGCGCTATCTGTATAAACATGGAAATATCTACATCGCTATCTGTATAAACATTTAAATATCTACACTGCGATCTATATAAACATGGAAATATCTACACTGCGATCTGTATAAACATGGAAATATCTACACCGCGATCTGTGTAAACATGGAAATATCTACACCGCTATCTGTATAAACATGGAAATATCTACACAGCTATCTCTATAAACATGGAAATATCTACACCGCCATCTGTATAAACATGGAAAGAGCTACAAAGTCATCTGTATATACATGGAAATATCCACACAGCCATCTGTACAAACACGGAAATATCTACACAGCCATCTGTATATACATGGAAATATCTACACTGCTATCTGTATAAACATGGAAATAACTACACCGCTATTAGTATATATAAGGAAATATCTACACCGCCATCTGTTTAAACATCGAAATATATACACAGACATCTGTTTATACATGGAAATATCTACACCGCTATCTGTATAAACATGCTAATAACTACACAGCTATCTGTATAAATGTGGAAATATTTGCACCGCTATCCCTATATATATGGTAATATCAACAACGCGATCTGTATAAACATGGAAATATCTACACCATGATCTGTATAAACATGGAAACATCTACACCGTGATCTGTATAAACATGGAAATATCTACACGGCCATCTCTATAAACATGGAAATGTCTACACCCCTATCTGCATAAACATGGAAATACCCACACCGCTATCTCTATAAACATGGAAAAACCATCACCGCTACCTCTATGAACATGGAAATATCTACACCGCCGTCTCTATAAACATGGAAATATCTACACCGCGATCAGTATAAACATGGAAATATCTACAACGCTATCTGTATAAACATGGAAATATCTCCAGTGCTATCTCTATAAACATAGAAATATCTACACCGCCTTCTGTATAAACATGGAAATACTTACAAAGTTATCTGAATAAACATGGAAATATCTACACCGCTGTCTCTATAAACATGGAAATATCTACAAAGCCATCTGTATAAACATGGAAATACCAACACAGTCATGTGCAGGAACATGGAAATATGTTCACCGCGATTTGTATAAACATGGAAATATCTACACCGCGATCTGTATAAACATGGAAATATCTACACCGTGATCTGCATAAATGTGGAAATATCTACACCGCCATCTCTATAAACTTGGAAATATCTACACCCCTATCTGCATAAACATGGAAATATCCACACCGCTATCTCTATAAACATGGAAAAATCAACACCGCTATCTCTATGAACATGGAAATATCTACAACGCCATCTCTATAAACATGGAAATATCTACACCGCGATCAGTATAAACGTGGAAATGTCTTCACCGCTATCTCTATAAACATGGAAATATCTCCACTGCTATCTCTATAAACATCGAAATATCTACACCGCCATCTGTATAAACATGGAAATACTTACAAAGTTACCGGTACAAACATGGAAATATCTACGCCGCCATCTGTATAAACATGGAAATATCTACACAGCCATGTGTACATACATGGAAATATCTACACCGCTATCCATATAAACATGGAAATAACTACACCGCTGTCTGTATAAACATGGAAATATCTACACCGCCTTCTACATATCCATGGAAATATCTGCGCCACCATCTGTATAAACATTTAAATATCTACACGGTCATCTGTGTATAGATGGAAATATCAACACCGCCATCTGTATAAACATGGAAATATCTACACCGCGGTCTGTATAAACATGGAAATACCTAAAACGCAATCTCTATAAACATGGAAATATCTACACCACTATCTCTATAAACATGGAAATATCTACACCGTGATCTGTATAAATATGGAAATATCTACACCGCTATCTCTATAAACATGGAAATATCTACACCGCCATCTGTGTAAACATGGAAATATCTACACTGCTATCTCTATAAACATGGAAATATCTATAATGCCATCTGTAAAAACATGGAAATACCTATGCAGTCATCTGTATAAACATGGAAATACCTACACAGTCATGTGTAGGAACATGGAAATATCTACACTGCCATCCGTATATACATGGAAATATCTACAGAGCCCTCTGTATAAATATGGAAATACCTGCATAGGCATCTGTATAAACATGGAAATATCTGCACCGCTATCTGTATAAACATGGAAATACCTACACCGCTGTCTCAATAAACATGGAAATATTTACACCGCTATGTGTATAAACATGGAAATAACTACACAGCCATCTGTATATACATGGAAATATCTACACCGCTATCTGTATAAACATGGAAATAACTACACCGCTATTTGTATAAACAAGTAAATATCTACACCGTGATCTGTATAAACATGGAAATATCTACACTGCCATCTCTATAAACATGGAAGTATCTACACCCCTATCTGTATAAACATGGAAATATCCACACAGCTATCCCTATAAACATGGAAAAATCAACACCGCTATCTCCATGAACATGGAAATATCTACACCGCCATCTCTATAAACATGGAAATATCTACACCGCGATCAGTATAAACGTGGAAATATCAACACCGCTATCTGTTTAAACATGGAAATATCTCCACTGCCGTCTCTATAAACATCGAAATATCTACACCGCAATCTGTATAAACTTCGAAATACTTACAAAGTTATCTGTATAAACATGGAAATATCTACACCGCCATCTGAATAAACATGGAAATATCTACACCGCCATCTGTAGAAAGATGGAAATATCTACACCGCTATCTCTATAAATATTGAAATATCTATACGCCATCTGTAAACATGAAAATATCTACACTGCCATCTCCATAAAGATGGAAGTATTTACTCCGCCATGTGTATAAACACGGAAATATCTACACCACCAACAGTGTAAACATGGAAATATCTACACCGCTATCTGTATAAACGTGGAAATAACTACACCGCCATCTGCATGTCCATGGAAATATCTACGCCGCCATCTGTATAAACATGGAAATATCTACACGGCCATCTCTGTATAGATGGAAATATCAACACCGCCATCTGTACAAACATGGAAATATCTACACCGCTATCTCTATAAACATGGAAATATCTGCACTGCCATCTGTAAAAAAATGGAAATACCTATACAGTCATCTGTATAAACATGGAAATATCTAAAATGCCACCTGTATACACATGGAAATATCTACACAGCCATCTTAATAAACATGTAAATATCTACACTGCTATCTCTATAAACATGGAAATACCTACACCGCCATCTCTGTAAACATGAAAATATCTACACTGCCATCTCCATAAACATGGAACTAACTACTCCGCCATCTGTATAAACATGGAAATATCTACACCGCCATCTGTGTGAATAAGGAAATATCTACAATCCCATCTTTATAAAGATATAAATATCTGCACCGCGAGCTGTATAAACATGGAAACATCTACATCGCTATCTATATAAACGTGGAAATACCAACACCGCTATCGGTATAAACATGGAAATATCTACAACGCCATCTATATAAACATGGAAATATCTACACCGCTATGTCTATAAACATGGAAATACCTACACCGCTATCTCTATAAACATGGAAATATCCACACCGCCATCTGCATAACCATGGAAATATTTACACGGCAATCTGTGTACAGATGGAAATATCAACACCGCCATCTGTACAAACATGGAAATACCTACACCGCTATCTGTATAAACATACAAATACCTACACTGCAGTCTGTATAAACATGGAAATATCTACACCGGTATCTGTATTAACATGGAAATATCTACACTACGATCTGTATAAACATGGAAATATTTACACCGCCATCGGTATAAACATGGAAACAACTACACAGTCATGTGCAGGAACATGGAAATATCTACACCACCATTTGTATAAAGATGGAAATATCTACAATGTTATCTGTATAAACATGGAAATATCTACACAATTATCTGTATAAACATGGAAATATGTACAGCACTCTCTGAATAAAGATGGAAATATCTACACCGCTATCTGTAAAAACATGGAAATATCTCCACCACTATCTGTATAAATATGGAAATATTTACACCACTATCTCAATAAACATGGAAATATCTACACCGCTATCTCTATAAACATGGAAATATCTACACCGTGATCTGTATAAATATGGAAATATCTACACCGCTATCTCTATTAACATGGAAATTTCTACACCGCCATCTGTATAAACCTGGAAATATCTACACTGCTATCTCTATAAACATGGAAATATCTACAATGCCATCTGTAAACACATGGAAATACCTATACAGTCATCTGTATAAACATGGAAATATCTACACCACCATCTGTATAAACATGGAAATATCTACAATGCCATCTGTATACACATGGAAATACCTACACGGCAATCTGTGTATAGATGGAAACATCAACACCGCCATCTCTTCAAACATGGAAATATCTACACCGCTATCTGTATAAACTTGGAAATATCTACACTGCGTTCTGTATAAACATGGAAATTTCTACACCGGTATCTGTATAAACATGGAAATATCCACACCATGATCTGTATAAACAGGGAAATATTTACAACGCTATCTGTATAAACATGGAAATATCTACACCGCTATCTCTATAAACATGGAAATATCTACAAAGCCATCTGTATAAACATGGAAATACCAACACAGTCATGTGCAGGAACATGGAAATATCTACACGGCGATTTGTATAAACATGGAAATATCTACACCGCGATCTGTATAAACATGGAAATATCTACACCGTGATCTGTATAAATGTGGAAATATCTACACGGCCATCTCTATAAACATGGAAATATCTACACCCCTATCTGTATAAACATGGAAATATCCACACCGCTATCTCTATAAACATGGAAAAATCAACACCGCTATCTCTATGAACATGGAAATATCTACAACGCCATCTCTATAAACATGGAAATATCTACACCGCGATCAGTATAAACGTGGAAATATCTACACCGCTATCTCTAAAAACATGGAAATATCTCCACTGCTATCTCTATAAACATCGAAATATCTACACCGCCATCTGTATATACATGGAAATACTTACAAAGTTATCGGTATAAACATGGAAATATCTACACCGCCATCAGTATAAACATGGAAATATCTACACCGCCGTCTGTATAAACATGGAAATATCTACACCGCTATCTATATAAACATGGAAATAACTACACCGCTATCTGTATAAACATGGAAATAACTAAACCGCTATCTGTATAAACATGGAAATATCTACACCGCTATCTCTATTAACATGGAAATATCTACACCGTGAACTGTATAAACATGTAAATATTTATACTTCTATCTGTATATACATGGAAATATCTACACCGTTATCTGTATATACATGGAAATATCTACACCGCTATCTATAAAAACATGGAAATAACTACACCGCTATCTGTATAAACATGGAAATATGTACACCGCCATCTACATATCCATGGAAATATCTCCGCCGCCATCTGTATAAACATGGAAATATCTACACGGTCATCTGTGTATAGATGGAAATATCAACACCGCCATCTGTATAAACATGGAAATATCTACACCGCCGTCTGTATAAACATGGAAATATCTAAAACGCAATCTGTATAAACATGGAAATATCTACACCGCTATCTCTATAAACATGGAAATATCTACACCATGATCTGTATAAATATGGAAATATCTACACCGCTATCTCTATTAACATGGAAATATCTACAACGCCAACGGTATAAACATGGAAATATCTACACTGCTATCTCTATAAACATGGAAATATCTACAATGCCATCTGTAAAAACATGGAAATACCTATACAGTCATCTGTATAAACATGGAAATATCTGCACCACAATCTGTATAAACATGGATATATCTACAATGCCATCTGTATACACATGGAAATACCTACACGGCAATCTGTGTATAGATGGAAACATCAACACCGCCATCTCTTCAAACATGGAAATATCTACACCGCTATCCGTATAAACATGGAAATATCTACACTGCGTTCTGTATAAACATGGAAATTTCTACACCGGTACCTGTATAAACATGGAAATATTTACACCGCGATCTGTATAAACAGGGAAATATTTACAACGCTATCTATATAAACATGGAAATATCTACACCGCTATCTCTATAAACATGGAAATATCTACACCGTGATCTGTATAAATATGGAAATATCTACACCGCTATCTCTATAAACATGGAAATATCTACACCGCCATCTGTATAAACATGGAAATATCTACACTGCTATCTCTATAAACATGGAAATATCTACAATGCCATTTGAAAAAACATGGAAATACCTATACAGTCATCTGTATAAACATGGAAATCTCTACACCGCGGTCTCTATAAACATGGAAATACCTAAAATGCAATCTGTATAAACATGGAAATATCTACACCGCTATCTATATAAACATGGAAATAACTACACCGCTATCTGTATAAACATGGAAATAACTAAACTGCTATCTGTATAAACATGGAAATATCTACACCGCTATCTATATTAACATGGAAATATCTTCACCGTGATCTGTATAAACATGGAAATATTTACACTTCTATCTGTATAAACATGGAAATATCTACACCGTTATCTGTATATACATGGAAATATCTACACCGCTATCTATATAAACATGGAAATAACTACACCGCTATCTGTATAAACATGGAAATATCTACACCGCCAACTACATATCCATGGAAATATCTGCCCCGCCATCTGTATAAACATGGAAATATCTACACGGTCATCTGTGTATAGATGGAAATATCAACACCGCCATCTGTATAAACATGGAAATATCTACACAGCGGTCTGTATAAACATGGAAATATCTAAAACGCAATCTGTATAAACATGGAAATATCTACACCGCTATCTCTATAAACATGGAAATATCTACACCGTGATCTGTATAAATATGGAAATATCTACACCGCTATCTCTATAAACATGGAAATATCTACAAAGCCATCTGTATAAACATGGAAATACCAACACAGTCATGTGCAGGAACATGGAAATATCTACACCGCGATTTGTATAAACATGGAAATATCTACACCGTGATCTGTATAAATGTGGAAATATCTACACTGCCATCTCTGTAAACATGGAAATATCTACACCCCTATCTGTATAAACATGGAAATATCCACACCGCTATCTCTATAAACATGGAAAAATCAACACCGCTATCTCTATGAACATGGAAATATCTACAACGCCATCTTTATAAACATGGAAATATCTACACCGCGATCAGTATAAACGTGGAAATATCTACACCGCTATCTCTATAAACATGGAAATATCTCCACTGCTATCTCTATAAACATCGAAATATCTACACCGCCATCTGTATAAACATGGAAATACTTACAAAGTTATCGGTATAAACATGGAAATATCTACACCGCCATGTGTATAAACATGGAAATATCTACACAGCCATGTGTATATACATGGAAATATCTACACCGTTATCTATATAAACATGGAAATAACTACACTGCTATCTGTATAAACATGGAAATAACTAAACTGCTACCTGTATAAACATGGAAATATCTACACCGCTATCTATATTAACATGGAAATATCTTCACCGTGATCTGTATAAACATGGAAATATTTACAATTCTATCTGTATAAACATGGAAATATCTACACCGTTATCTGTATATACATGGAAATATCTACACCGCTATCTATATAAACATGGAAATAACTACACCGCTATCTGTATAAACATGGAAAAATCAACACCGCTATCTCTATGAACATGGAAATATCTACAACGCCATCTCTATAAACATGGAAATATCTACACCGCGATCAGTATAAACGTGGAAATATCTACACCGCTATCTCTATAAACATGGAAATATCTCCACTGCTATTTCTATAAACATCGAAATATCTACACCGCCATCTGTATAAACATGGAAATACTTACAAAGTTATCGGTATAAACATGGAAATATCTACACCGCCAACTGTATAAACATGGAAATATCTACACAGCCATGTGTATATACATGGAAATATCTACATCGCTATCTATATAAACATGGAAATAACTACACTGCTATCTGTATAAACATGGAAATAACTAAACTGCTACCTGTATAAACATGGAAATATGTACACCGCTATCTATATTAACATGGAAATATCTTCACCGTGATCTGTATAAACATGGAAATATTTACAATTCTATCTGTATAAACATGGAAATATCTACACCGTTATCTGTATATACATGGAAATATCTACACCGCTATCTATATGAACATGGAAATAACTACACCGCTATCTGTATAAACATGGAAATATCTACACCGCCATCTACATATCCATAGAAATATCTGCGCCGCCATCTGTATAAACATTGAAATATCTACACGGTCATCGGTGTATAGATGGAAATATCAACACCGCCATCTGTATAAACATGGAAATATCTACAACGCGGTCTGTATAAACATGGAAATATCTAAAACGCAATCTGTATACACATGGAAATATCTACACCGCTATCTCTATAAACAAGGAAATATCTACACCATGATCTGTATAAATATGGAAATATCTACACCGCTATCTCTATTAACATGGAAATATCTACACCGCCATCTGTATAAACATGGAAATATCTACACTGCTATCTCTATAAACATGGAAATATCTACAATGCCATCTGTAAAAACATGGAAATACCTATACAGTCATCTGTATAAACATGGAAATATCTGCACAACCATCTGTATAAACATGGAAATATCTACAATGCCATCTGTATACACATGGAAATACCTACACGGCAATCTGTGTACAGATGGAAACATCAACACCGCCATCTCTTCAAACATGGAAATATCTACACCGCTATCTGTATAAACATGGAAATAACTACACCGCTATCTGTATAAACATGGAAATAACTAAACTGCTATCTGTATAAACATGGAAATATCTACACCGATATCTATATTAACATGGAAATATCTTCACTGTGATCTGTATAAACATGGAAATATTTACACTTCTATCTGTAAAAACATGGAAATATCTACACCATTATCTGTATATACATGGAAATATCTACACCGCTATCTATATAAACATGGAAATAACTACACCGCTATCTGTATAAACATGGAAATATCTACACCGCCATCTACATATCCATGGAAATATCTGCGCCGCCATCTGTATAAACATGGAAATATCTACACGGTCATCTGTGCATAGATGGAAATATCAACACCGCCATCTGTATAAACATGGAAATATCTACACCTCGGTCTGTATAAATATGGAAATATCTAAAACGCAATCTGTATAAACATGGAAATATCTACACCGCTATCTCCATAAACATGGAAATATCTACACCGTGATCTGTATAAATATGGAAATATCTACACCGCTATCTCTATAAACATGGAAATATCTACAAAGCCATCTGTATAAACATGGAAATACCAACACAGTCATGTGCAGGAACATGGAAATATCTACACCGCGATTTGTATAAACATGGAAATATCTACACCGTGATCTATATAACTGTGGAAATATCTACACTGCCATCTCTATAAACAGGGAAATATCTACACCCCTATCTGTATAAACATGGAAATATCCACACCGCTATCTCTATAAACATGGAAAAATCAACACCGCTATCTCTATGAACATGGAAATATCTACAACACCATCTCTATAAACATGGAAATATCTACACCGCGATCAGTAAAAACGTGGAAATGTCTACACTGCTATCTCTATAAACATGGAAATATCTCCACTGCTATTTCTATAAACATCGAAATATCTACACCGCCATCTGTATAAACATGGAAATACTTACAAAGTTATCGGTATAAACATGGAAATATCTACACCGCCATCTGTATAAACATGGCAATATCTACACAGCCATGTGTATATACATGGAAATATCTACACCGCTATCTATATAAACGTGGAAATATCTACACTGCTATCTGTATAAACATGGAAATAACTAAACTGCTATCTGTATAAACATGGAAATATCTACAACGCTATCCGTATAAACTTGGAAATATCTACACTGCGTTCTGTATAAACATGGAAATTTCTACACCGGTATCTGTATAAACATGGAAATATCTACACCACGATCTGTATAAACAGGGAAATATTTACAACGCTATCTGTATAAACATGGAAATATCTACACTGCTATCTCTATAAACATGGAAATATCTACAAAGCCATCTGTATAAACATGGAAATACCAACACAGTCATGTGCAGGAACATGGAAATATCTACACCGCGATTTGTATAAACATGGAAATATCTACACCGCGATCTGTATAAACATGGAAATATCTACACCGTGATCTGCATAAATGTGGAAACATCTACACCGCCATCTCTATAAACTTGGAAATATCTACACCCCTATCTGCATAAACATGGAAATATCCACACCGCTATCTCTATAAACATGGAAAAATCAACACCGCTATCTCTATGAACATGGAAATATCTACAACGCCATCTCTATAAACATGGAAATATCTACACCGCGATCAGTATAAACGTGGAAGTATCTTCACCGCTATCTCTATAAACATGGAAATATCTCCACTGCTATCTCTATAAACATCGAAATATCTACACCGCCATCTGTATAAACATGGAAATACTTACAAAGTTATCGGTATAAACATGGAAATATCTACACCGCCATCTGTATAAACATGGCAATATCTACACAGCCATGTGTATATACATGGAAATATCTACACCGCTATCTATATAAACGTGGAAATATCTACACTGCTATCTGTATAAACATGGAAATAACTAAACTGCTATCTGTATAAACATGGAAATATCTACAACGCTATCCGTATAAACTTGGAAATATCTACACTGCGTTCTGTATAAACATGGAAATTTCTACACCGGTATCTGTATAAACATGGAAATATCTACACCACGATCTGTATAAACAGGGAAATATTTACAACGCTATCTGTATAAACATGGAAATATCTACACTGCTATCTCTATAAACATGGAAATATCTACAAAGCCATCTGTATAAACATGGAAATACCAACACAGTCATGTGCAGGAACACGGAAATATCTACACCGCGATTTGTATAAACATGGAAATATCTACACCGCGATCTGTATAAACATGGAAATATCTACACCGTGATCTGCATAAATGTGGAAACATCTACACCGCCATCTCTATAAACTTGGAAATATCTACACCCCTATCTGCATAAACATGGAAATATCCACACCGCTATCTCTATAAACATGGAAAAATCAACACCGCTATCTCTATGAACATGGAAATATCTACAACGCCATCTCTATAAACATGGAAATATCTACACCGCGATCAGTATAAACGTGGAAGTATCTTCACCGCTATCTCTATAAACATGGAAATATCTCCACTGCTATTTCTATAAACATCGAAATATCTACACCGCCATCTGTATAAACATGGAAATACTTACAAAGTTATCGGTATAAACATGGAAATATCTACACCGCCATCTGTATAAACATGGAAATATCTACACAGCCATGTGTATATACATGGAAATATCTACACCGCTATCCATATAAACATGGAAATAACTACACCGCTGTCTGTATAAACATGGAAATATCTACACCGCCATCTACATATCCATGGAAATATCTGCGCCACCATCTGTATAAACTTTTAAATATCTACACGGTCATCTGTGTATAGATGGAAATATCAACACCGCCATCTGTATAAACATGGAAATATCTACACCGCGGTCTGTATAAACATGGAAATACCTAAAACGCAATGTGTATAAACATGGAAATATCTACACCGCTATCTGTATAAACATGGAAATATCTACACCGTGATCTGTATAAATATGGAAATATCTACACCGCTATCTCTATAAAGATGGAAATATCTACACCGCCATCTGTGTAAACATGGAAATATCTACACTGCTATCTCTATAAACATGGAAATATCTATAATGCCATCTGTAAAAACATGGAAATACCTATACAGTCATCTCTATAAACATGGAAATATCTACACCACCATCTGTATAAACATGGAAGTATCTACAATGCCATCTGTATACACATGGAAATACGTACACGGCAATCTGTGTATAGATGGAAACATCAACACCACCATCTCTTCAAACATGGAAATATCTACACCGCTATCCGTATAAACATGGAAATATCTACACTGCGTTTTGTATAAACATGGAAATTTCTACACCGGTACCTGTATAAACATGGAAATATTTACAACGCCATCTGTATAAACAGGGAAATATTTACAACGCTATCTCTATAAACATGGAAATATCTACAATCCATCTGTATAAACATGGAAATACCAACACAGTCATGTGCAGGAATATGGAAATATCTACACCGCGATTTGTATAAACATGGAAATATCTACACCGCGATCTGTATAAACATGGAAATATCTACACCGTGATCTGTATAAATGTGGAAATATCTACACTGCCATCTCTATAAACATGGAAATATCTACACCCCTATCTCTATAAACATGGAAATATCCACACCGCTATCTCTATAAACATGGAAAAATCAACACCGCTATCTCTATGAACATGGAAATATCTACAACGCCATCTCTATAAACATGGAAATATCTACACTGCGATCAGTATAAACGTGGAAATATCTACACCGCTATCTCTATAAACATGGAAATATCTCCACTGCTATCTCTATAAACATCGAATTATCTACACCGCCATCTGTATAAACATGGAAATACTTACAAAGTTATCGGTATAAACATGGAAATATCTACACCGCCATCTGTATAAACATGGAAATATCTACACAGCCATGTGTATATACATGGAAATATCTACACCGCTATCTATATAAACATGGAAATAACTACACCGCTATCTGTATAAACATGGAAATAACTAAACTGCTATCTGTATAAACATGGAAATATCTACACCGCTATCTATATTAACATGGAAATATCTTCACCGTGATCTGTATAAACATGGAAATATCTACACTTCTATCTGTATAAACATGGAAATATCTACACTTCTATCTGTATAAACATGGAAATATCTACACCGTTATCTGTATATACATGGAAATATCTACACCGCTATCTATATAAACATGGAAATAACTACACCGCTATCTGTATAAACATGGAAATATCTACACCGCCATCTACATATCCATGGAAATATCTGCGCTGCCATCTGTATAAACATGGAAATATCTACACGGTCATCTGTGTATAGATGGAAATATCAACACCGCCATCTGTATAAACATGGAAATATCTACACCGCGGTCTGTATAAACATGGAAATATCTAAAACGCAATCTGTATAAACATGGAAATATCTACACCGCTATCTCTATAAACATGGAAATATCTACACCGTGATCTGTATAAATATGGAAATATCTACACCGCTATCTCTATAAACATGGAAATATCTGCACCGCCATCTGTATAAACATGGAAATATCTACACTGCTCTATCTATAAACATGGAAATATCTACAATGCCATTTGAAAAAACATGGAAATACCTATACAGTCATCTGTATAATCATGGCAATATCTACACCGCGGTCTGTATAAACATGGAAATACCTAAAACGCAATCTGTATGAACATGGAAATATCTACACCGCTATCCGTATAAACATGGAAATATCTACACTGCGTTCTGTATAAACATGGAAATATCTACACCGGTATCTGTATAAACATGGAAATATCTACACCACGATCTGTATAAACAGGGAAATATTTACACCACTATCTGTATAAACATGGAAATATCTGCATCGCTATCTCTATAAACATGGAAATATATACAAAGTCATCTGTATAAACATGGAAATACCTACACAGTCATGTGTAGGAACATGGAAATATCTACACTGCCATCTGTATATACATGGAAATATCTACAGAGCCCTCTGTATAAATATGGAAATACCTGCATAGGCATCTGTATAAACATGGAAATATCTGCACCGCTATCTGTATAAACATGGAAATACCTACACCGCTGTCTCAATAAACATGGAAATATATACACCGCTATGTGTATAAACATGGAAATATCTACACAGCCATCTGTATATACATGGAAATATCTACACCGCTATCTGTATAAACATGGAAATAACTACACCGCTATTTGTATAAACAAGTAAATATCTACACCGTGATCTGTATAAACATGGAAATATCTACACCGCCATCTGTATAAACATGGAAATACTTACAAAGTTATCGGTATAAACATGGAAATATCTACACCGCCATCAGTATAAACACGGAAATATCTACACAACCATTGTATATACATGGAAATAAGTACACCGCTATCTGTATAAACTTGGAAATAACTAAACCGCTATCTGTATAAACATGGAAATATCTACACCGCTATCTCTATTAACATGGAAATATCTACACCGTGATCTGTATAAACATGGAAATATTTATACTTCTATCTGTATATACATGGAAATATCTACACCGTTATCTGTATATACATGGAAATATCTACACCGCTATCTATAAAAACATGGAAATAACTACACCGCTATCTGTATAAACATGGAAATATGTACACCGCCATCTACATATCCATGGAAATATCTGCGCCGCCATCTGTATAAACATGGAAATATCTACACGGTCATCTGTGTATAGATGGAAATATCAACACCGCCATCTGTATAAACATGGAAATATCTACATCGCCGTCTGTATAAACATGGAAATATCTAAAACGCAATCTGTATAAACATGGAAATATCTACACCGCTATCTCTATAAACATGGAAATATCTACACAATGATCTGTATAAATATGGAAATATCTACACCGCTATCTCTATTAACATGGAAATATCTACAACGCCAACGGTATAAACATGGAAATATCTACACCGCGGTCTGTATAAACATGGAAATACCTAAAACGCAATCTGTATAAACATGGAAATATCTACACCGCTATCTCTATAAACATGGAAATATCTAAACCGCCATCTGTGTAAACCTGGAAATATCTACACTGCTATCTCTATAAACATGGAAATATCTATAATGCCATCTGTAAAAACATGGAAATACCTATACAGTCATCTGTATAAACATGGAAATATCTACACCACCATCTGTATAAACATGGAAATATCTACAATGCCATCTGTATACACATGGAAATACCTACACGGCAATCTGTGTATAGATGGAAACATCAACACCACCATCTCTTCAAACATGGAAATATATACACCGCTATCCGTATAAACATGGAAATATCTACACTGCGTTCTGTATAAACATGGAAATTTCTACACCGGTACCTGTATAAACATGGAAATATTTACACCACGATCTGTATAAACAGGGAAATATTTACAACGCTATCTCTATAAACATGGAAATATCTACACCGCTATCTGTATAAACATGGAAATATCTACACCGCCATCTACATATCCATGGAAATATCTGCGCCGCCATCTGTATAAACATGGAAATATCTACACCGCGGTCTGTATAAACATGGAAATATCTACACTGCTACCTCTATAAAAATGGAAATATCTACAATGCCATTTGAAAAAACATGGAAATACCTATACAGTCATCTGTATAAACATGGAAATATCTACACCGCTGTCTGTATAAACATGGAAATACCTAAAACGCAATCTGTATAAACATGGAAATATCTACACCGCTTTCTCTATAAACATGGAAATATCTACACCGTGATCTGTATAAATATGGAAATATCTCAACCGCTATCTCTATAAACATGGAAATATCTACACCGCCATCTGTATAAACATGGAAATATCTACACTGCTATCTCTATAAACATGGAAATATCTATAATGCCATCTGTAAAAACATGGAAATACCTATACAGTCATCTGTATAAACATGGAAATATCTACTCCACCATCTGTATAAACATGGAAATATCTACAATGCCATCTGTATACACATGGAAATACCTACACGGCAATCTGTGTATAGATGGAAACATCAACACCGCCATCTCTTCAAACATGGAAATATCTACACCGCTATCCGTATAAACATGGAAATATCTAAACTACGTTCTGTATAAACATGGAAATTTCTACACCGGTACCTGTATAAACATGGAAATATTTACACCACGATCTGTATAAACAGGGAAATATTTACAACGCTATCTGTATAAACATGGAAATATCTACACCGCTATCTCTATAAACATGGAAATATCTACAAAGCCATCTGTATAAACATGGAAATACCAACACAGTCATGTGCAGGAACATGGAAATAACTACATCGCGATTTGTATAAAGATGGAAATATCTACACCGCGATCTGTATAAATGTGGAAATATCTACACTGCCATCTCTATAAACATGGAAATATCTACACCCCTATCTGTATAAACATGGAAATATCCACACCGCTATCTCTATAAACATGGAAAAATCAACACCGCTATCTCTATGAACATGGAAATATCTACAACGCCATCTCTATAAACATGGAAATATCTACACCGCGATCAGTATAAACGTGGAAAAATCTACACCGCTATCTCTAAAAACATGGAATATCTCCACTGCTATCTCTATAAACATCGAAATATCTACACCGCCATCTGTATAAACATGGAAATACTTACAAGGTTATCGGTATAAACATGGAAATATCTACACCGCCATCAGTATAAACATGGAAATATCTACACAACCATTGTATATACATGGAAATATCTACACCGCTATCTATATAAACATGGAAATAACTACACCGCTATCTGTATAAACATGGAAATAACTAAACCGCTATCTGTATAAACATGGAAATATCCACACCGCTATCTCTATTAACATGGAAATATCTACACCGTGATCTGTATAAACATGGAAATATTTATACTTCTATCTGTATAAACATGGAAATATCTACACAGCCATGTGTATATACATGGAAATATCAACACCGCTATCCATATAAACATGGAAATAACTACACCGCTGTCTGTATAAACATGGAAATATCTACACCGCCATCTACATATCCATGGAAATATCTGCGCCACCATCTTTATAAACATTTAAATATCTACACGGTCATCTGTGTATAGATGGAAATATCAACACCGCCATCTGTATAAACATGGAAATATCTACACTGTGGTCTGTATAAACATGGAAATACCTAAAACGCAATCTGTATAAACATGGAAATATCTACACCGCCATCTACATATCCATGGAAATATCTGCGCCGCCATCTGTATAAACATGGAAATATCTACACGGTCATCAGTGTATAGATGGAAATATCAACACCGCCATCTGTATAAACATGGAAATATCTACACCGCGGTCTGTATAAACATGGAAATATCTAAAACGCAATCTGTATAAACATGGAAATATCTACACCGCTATCTCTATAAACATGGAAATATCTACACCGGGATCTGTATAAATATGGAAATATCTACACCGCTATCTCTATAAACATGGAAATATCTACCCCGCCATCTGTATAAACATGGAAATATCTACACTGCTATCTCTATAAACATGGAAATATCTACAATGCCATCTGTAAAAACATGGAAATACCTATACAGTCATCTGTATAAACATGGAAATATCTACACCACCATCTGTATAAACATGGAAATATCTACAATGCCATCTGTATACACATGGAAATACCTACATGGCAATCTGTGTATAGATGGAAACATCAACACCGCCATCTCTACAAACATGGAAATATCTACACCGCTATCCGTATAAACATGGAAATACCTACACTGTGTTCTGTATAAACATGGAAATTTCTACACCGCTATCCGTATAAACATGGAAATATCTACACTGCGTTCTGTATAAACATGGAAATTTCTACACCGGTACCTGTATAAACATGGAAATATTTACACCACGATCTGTATAAACAGGGAAATATTTACAACGCTATCTGTATAAACATGGAAATATCTACACCGCTATCTCTATAAACATGGAAATATCTACACCGGGATCTGTATAAATATGGAAATATGTACACCGCTATCTCTATAAACATGGAAATATCTACCCCGCCATCTGTATAAACATGGAAATATCTACACTGCTATCTCTATAAACATGGAAATATCTACAAAGCCATCTGTATAAACATGGAAATACCAACACAGTCATGTGCAGGAACATGGAAATATCTACACCGCGATTTGTATAAACATGGAAATATCTACACCGCGATCTGTATAAACATGGAAATATCTACACCGTGATCTGTATAAACGAGGAAATATCTACACCGCCATCTCTATAAACTTCGAAATATCTACACCCCTATCTGCATAAACATGGAAATATCCACACCGCTATCTCTATAAACATGGAAAAATCAACACCGCTATCTCTATGAACATGGAAATATCTACAACGCCATCTCTATAAACATGGAAATATCTACACCGCGATCAGTATAAACGTGGAAATATCTACACCGCTATCTCTATAAACATGGAAATATCTCCACTGCTATCTCTATAAACATCGAAATATCTACACCGCCATCTGTATAAACATGGAAATACTTACAAAGTTATCGGTATAAACATGGAAATATCTACACCGCAATCTGTATAAACATGGCAATATCTACACCGTGATCTGTATAAATGTGGAAATATCTACACCGCCATCTCTATAAACATGGAAATATCTACACCCCTATCTGTATAAACATGGAAATATCCACACCGCTATCTCTATAAACATGGAAAAATCAACACCGCTATCTCTATGAACATGGAAATATCTACAACGCCATCTCTATAAACATGGAAATATCTACACCGCGATAAGTATAAACGTGGAAATATCTACACCGCTATCTCTATAAACATGGAAATATCTCCACTGCTATCTCTATAAACATGGAAATATCTACACCGCCATCTGTATAAACATGGAAATATCTACACAGCCATGTGTATATACATGGAAATATCTACACTGCTATCTATATAAACATGGAAATAACTACACCGCTATCTGTATAAACATGGAAATAACTAAACTGCTATCTGTACAAACATGGAAATATCTACACCGCTATCTATATTAACATGGAAATATCTTCACGTGATCTGTATAAACATGGAAATATTTACACCGTTATCTGTATATACATAGAAATATCTACACCGCTATCTATATAAACATGGAAATAACTACACCGCTATCTGTATAAACATGGAAATATCTACACCGCCATCTACATATCCATGGAAATATCTGCGCCGCAATCTGTATAAACATGGAAATATCTACACGGTCATCTGTGTATAGATGGAAATATCAACACCGCCATCTTTATAAACATGGAAATGTCTACACCGCGGTCTGTATAAACATGGAAATATCTAAAACGCAATCTGTATAAACATGGAAATATCTACACCGCTATCTCTATAAACATGGAAATATCTACACCATGATCTGTATAAATATGAAAATATCTACAACGCTATCTCTATAAACATGGAAATATCTACCCCGCCATCTGTATAAACATGGAAATATCTACACTGCTATCTCTATAAACATGGAAATATCTACAATAACATCTGTAAAAACATGCAAATACCTATACAGTCATCTGTATAAACATGGAAATATCTACACCACCATCTGTATAAACATGGAAATATCTACAATGCCATCTGTATACACATGGAAATACCTACACGGCAATCTGTGTATAGATGGAAACATCAACGCCGCCATCTCTACAAACATGGAAATATCTACACCGCTATCCGTATAAACATGGAAATATCCACACTGCGTTCTGTATAAACATGGAAATTTCTACACCGGTATCTGTATAAACATGGAAATATCTACACCACGATCTGTATAAACAGGGAAATATTTACAACGCTATCTGTATAAACATGGAAATATCTACACTGCTATCTCTATAAACATGGAAATATCTACAAAGCCATCTGTATAAACATGGAAATACCAACACAGTCATGTGCAGGAACATGGAAATATCTACACCGCGATTTGTATAAACATGGAAATATCTACAGCGATCTGTATAAACATGGAAATATCTACACCGTTATCTGTATAAATGTGGAAATATCTACACCGCCATCTCTATAAACATGGAAATATCTACACCCCTATCTGCATAAACATGGAAATATCCACACCGCTATCTCTATAAACATGGAAAAATCAACACCGCTATCTCTATGAACATGGAAATATCTACACCGCGATCAGTATAAACGTGGAAATATCTTCACCGCTGTCTCTATAAACATGGAAACATCTCCACTGCTATCTCTATAAACATCGAAATATCTACAACGCCATCTGTATAAACATGGAAATACTTACAAATTTATCGGTATAAACATGGAAATATCTACACCGCCATCTGTATAAACATGGAAATATCTACACAGCCATGTGTATATACATGGAAATATCTACACCGCTATCCATATAAACATGGAAATATCTACACCGCTGTCTGTATAAACATGGAAATATCTACACCGCCATCTACATATCCATGGAAATATCTGCGCCACCATCTGTATAAACCTTTAAATATCTACACGGTCATCTGTGTATAGATGGAAATATCAACACCGCCATCTGTATAAACATGGAAATATCTACACCGCGGTCTGTATAAACATGGAAATACCTAAAACGCAATCTGTATAAACATGGAAATATCTACACCGCTATCTCTATAAACATGGAAATATCTACACCGTGATCTGTATAAATATGGAAATATCTACACCGCTATCTCTATAAACATGGAAATATCTACACCGCCATCTGTATAAACATGGAAATATCTACACTGCTATCTCTATAAACATGGAAATATCTATAATGCCATCTGTAAAAACATGGAAATACCTATACAATCATCTGTATAAACATGGAAATATCTACACCACCATCTGTATAAACATGGAAATATCTACAATGCCAACTGTATACACATGGAAATACCTACACGGCAATCTGTGTATAGATGGAAACAACAACACCGCCATCTCTTCAAACAAGGAAATATCTACACCGCTATCCGTATAAACATGGAAATATCTACACTGCGTTCTGTATAAACATGGAAATTTCTACACCGGTACCTGTATAAACATGGAAATATTTACACCACGATCTGTATAAACAGGGAAATATTTACAACGCTATCTGTATAAACATGGAAATATCTACACCGCTATCTCTATAAACATGGAAATATCTACACCGGGATCTGTATAAATATGGAAATATCTACACTGCTATCTCTATAAACATGGAAATATCTACCCCGCCATCTGTATAAACATGGAAATATCTACACTGCTATCTCTATAAACATGGAAATATCTACAAAGCCATCTGTATAAACATGGAAATACCAACACAGTCATGTGCAGGAACATGGAAATATCTACACCGCGATTTGTATAAACATGGAAATATCTACACCGCGATCTGTATAAACATGGAAATATCTACACCGTGATCTGTATAAATGAGGAAATATCTACACCGCCATCTCTATAAACTTCGAAATATCTACACCCCTATCTGCATAAACATGGAAATATCCACACCGCTATCTCTATAAACATGGAAAAATCAACACCGCTATCTCTATGAACATGGAAATATCTACAACGCCATCTCTATAAACATGGAAATATCTACATCGCGATCAGTATAAACGTGGAAATATCTACACCGCTATCTCTATAAACATGGAAATATCTCCACTGCTATCTCTATAAACATCGAAATATCTACACCGCCATCTGTATAAACATGGAAATACTTACAAAGTTATCGGTATAAACATGGAAATATCTACACCGCAATCTGTATAAACATGGCAATATCTACACCGTGATCTGTATAAATGTGGAAATATCTACACCGCCATCTCTATAAACATGGAAATATCTACACCCCTATCTGTATAAACATGGAAATATCCACACCGCTATCTCTATAAACATGGAAAAATCAACACCGCTATCTCTATGAACATGGAAATATCTACAACGCCATCTCTATAAACATGGAAATATCTACACCGCGATAAGTATAAACGTGGAAATATCTACACCGCTATCTCTATAAACATGGAAATATCTCCACTGCTATCTCTATAAACATGGAAATATCTACACCGCCATCTGTATAAACATGGAAATATCTACACAGCCATGTGTATATACATGGAAATATCTACACTGCTATCTATATAAACATGGAAATAACTACACCGCTATCTGTATAAACATGGAAATAACTAAACTGCTATCTGTATAAACATGGAAATATCTACACCGCTATCTATATTAACATGGAAATATCTTCACCGTGATCTGTATAAACATGGAAATATTTACACCGTTATCTGTATATACATAGAAATATCTACACCGCTATCTATATAAACATGGAAATAACTACACCGCTATCTGTATAAACATGGAAATATCTACACCGCCATCTACATATCCATGGAAATATCTGCGCCGCCATCTGTATAAACATGGAAATATCTACACGGTCATCTGTGTATAGATGGAAATATCAACACCGCCATCTTTATAAACATGGAAATGTCTACACCGCGGTCTGTATAAACATGGAAATATCTAAAACGCAATCTGTATAAACATGGAAATATCTACACCGCTATCTCTATAAACATGGAAATATCTACACCATGATCTGTATAAATATGAAAATATCTACACCGCTATCTCTATAAACATGGAAATATCTACCCCGCCATCTGTATAAACATGGAAATATCTACACTGCTATCTCTATAAACATGGAAATATCTACAATAACATCTGTAAAAACATGCAAATACCTATACACTCATCTGTATAAACATGGAAATATCTACACCACCATCTGTATAAACATGGAAATATCTACAATGCCATCTGTATACACATGGAAATACCTACACGGCAATCTGTGTATAGATGGAAACATCAACGCCGCCATCTCTACAAACATGGAAATATCTACACCGCTATCCGTATAAACATGGAAATATCTACACTGCGTTCTGTATAAACATGGAAATTTCTACACCGGTATCTGTATAAACATGGAAATATCTACACCACGATCTGTATAAACAGGGAAATATTTACAACGCTATCTGTATAAACATGGAAATATCTACACTGCTATCTCTATAAACATGGAAATATCTACAAAGCCATCTGTATAAACATGGAAATACCAACACAGTCATGTGCAGGAACATGGAAATATCTACACCACGATTTGTAAAAGCATGGAAATATCTACAGCGATCTGTATAAACATGGAAATATCTACACCGTTATCTGTATAAATGTGGAAATATCTACACCGCCATCTCTATAAACATGGAAATATCTACACCCCTATCTGCATAAACATGGAAATATCCACACCGCTATCTCTATAAACATGGAAAAATCAACACCGCTATCTCTATGAACATGGAAATACCTACACCGCGATCAGTATAAACGTGGAAATATCTTCACCGCTGTCTCTATAAACATGGAAATATCTCCACTGCTATCTCTATAAACATCGAAATATCTACAACGCCATCTGTATAAACATGGAAATACTTACAAAGTTATCGGTATAAACATGGAAATATCTACACCGCCATCTGTATAAACATGGAAATATCTACACAGCCATGTGTATATACATGGAAATATCTACACCGCTATCCATATAAACATGGTAATATCTACACCGCTGTCTGTATAAACATAGAAATATCTACACCGCCATCTACATATCCATGGAAATATCTGCGCCACCATCTGTATAAACCTTTAAATATCTACACGGTCATCAGTGTATAGATGGAAATAACACCGCCATCTGTATAAACATGGAAATATCTACACCGCGGTCTGTATAAACATGGAAATACCTAAAACGCAATCTGTATAAACATGGAAATATCTACACCGCTATCTCTATAAACATGGAAATATCTACACCGTGATCTGTATAAATATGGAAATATCTACACCGCTATCTCTATAAACATGGAAATATCTACACCGCCATCTGTTTAAACATGGAAATATCTACACTGCTATCTCTATAAACATGGAAATATCTATAATGCCATCTGTAAAAACATGGAAATACCTATACAATCATCTGTATAAACATGGAAATATCTACACCACCATCTGTATAAACATGGAAATATCTACAATGCCAACTGTATACACATGGAAATACCTACACGGCAATCTGTGTATAGATGGAAACAACAACACCGCCATCTCTTCAAACAAGGAAATATCTACACCGCTATCCGTATAAACCTGGAAATATCTACACTGCGTTCTGTATAAACATGGAAATTTCTACACCGGTACCTGTATAAACATGGAAATATTTACACCACGATCTGTATAAACAGGGAAATATTTACAACGCTATCTGTATAAACATGGAAATATCTACACCGCTATCTCTATAAACATGGAAATATCTACACCGGGATCTGTATAAATATGGAAATATCTACACTGCTATCTCTATAAACATGGAAATATCTACCCCGCCATCTGTATAAACATGGAAATATCTACACTGCTATCTCTATAAACATGGAAATATCTACAAAGCCATCTGTATAAACATGGAAATACCAACACAGTCATGTGCAGGAACATGGAAATATCTACACCGCGATTTGTATAAACATGGAAATATCTACACCGCGATCTGTATAAACATGGAAATATCTACACCGTGATCTGTATAAACGAGGAAATATCTACACCGCCATCTCTATAAACTTCGAAATATCTACACCCCTATCTGCATAAACATGGAAATATCCACACCGCTATCTCTATAAACATGGAAAAATCAACACCGCTATCTCTATGAACATGGAAATATCTACAACGCCATCTCTATAAACATGGAAATATCTACATCGCGATCAGTATAAACGTGGAAATATCTACACCGCTATCTCTATAAACATGGAAATATCTCCACTGCTATCTCTATAAACATCGAAATATCTACACCGCCATCTGTATAAACATGGAAATACTTACAAAGTTATCGGTATAAACATGGAAATATCTACACCGCAATCTGTATAAACATGGCAATATCTACACCGTGATCTGTATAAATGTGGAAATATCTACACCGCCATCTCTATAAACATGGAAATATCTACACCCCTATCTGTATAAACATGGAAATATCCACACCGCTATCTCTATAAACATGGAAAAATCAACACCGCTATCTCTATGAACATGGAAATATCTACAACGCCATCTCTATAAACATGGAAATATCTACACCGCGATAAGTATAAACGTGGAAATATCTACACCGCTATCTCTATAAACATGGAAATATCTCCACTGCTATCTCTATAAACATGGAAATATCTACACCGCCATCTGTATAAACATGGAAATATCTACACAGCCATGTGTATATACATGGAAATATCTACACCGCTATCTATATAAACATGGAAATAACTACACCGCTATCTGTATAAACATGGAAATAACTAAACTGCTATCTGTATGAACATGGAAATATCTACACCGCTATCTATATTAACATGGAAATATCTTCACCGTGATCTGTATAAACATGGAAATATTTACACTTATATCTGTATAAACATGGAAATATCTACACCGTTATCTGTATATACATGGAAATATCTACACCGCTATCTATATAAACATGGAAATAACTACACCGCTATCTGTATAAACATGGAAATATCTACACCGCCATCTACATATCCATGGAAATATCTGCGCCGCCATCTGTATAAACATGGAAATATCTACACGGTCATCTGTGTATAGATGGAAATATCAACACCGCCATCTGTATAAACATGGAAATATCTACACCACGGTCTGTATAAACATGGAAATATCTAAAACGCAATCTGTATAAACATGGAAATATCTACACCGCTATCTCTATAAACATGGAAATATCTACACCGTGATGTGTATAAATATGGAAATATCTACACCGCTATCTCTATAAACATGGAAATATCTACCCCTCCATCTGTATAAACATGGAAATATCTACAGTGCTATCTCTATAAACATGGTAATATCTACAATGCCATCTGTAAAAACATGGAAATACCTATACAGTCATCTGTATAAACATGGAAATATCTACACCACCATCTGTATAAACATGTTAATAACTACAATGCCATCTGTATACACATGGAAATACCTACACGGCAACCTGTGTGTAGATGGAAACATCAACACCGCCATCTTTAAAAACATGGAAATATCTACTCCTCTATCCGTATAAACATGGAAATATCTACACTGCGTTCTGTATAAACATGGAAATTTCTACACCGGTATCTGTATAAACATGGAAATATCTACACCACGATCTGTATAAACAAGGAAATATTTACAATGCTATCTGTATAAACATGGAAATATCTACACTGCTCTCTCTATAAACATGGAAATATCTACAAAGCCATCTGTATAAACATTGAAATACCAACACAGTCATGTGCAGGATCATGGAAATATCTACACCGCGATTTGTATAAACATGGAAATATCTACACCGCGATCTGTATAAACATGGAAATATCTACACCGCTATCTGTATAAACATTGAAGTACCTACAATGTCATCTGTATAAACAAGGAAATATCAACACAGCCATCTCTATAAACATGGAAATATCTACACAGCCATCTGTATATACATGGAAATATCTACACCGCTATCTGTATAAACATGGAAATATCTACACCACCATCTACATATCCATAGAAATATCTTCGCTGCCATCTGTATAAACATGGAATTATCTACACGGTCATCTGTGTATAGACGGAAATACCAACACCGCCATCTGTACAAACATGGAAATATCTGCACCACTATCTGTATAAACATGGAAATATCTACACCGCGGTCTGTATAAACATGGAAGTATCTACACCGCTATCTGTATAAACATGGAAATATATACACCGTTTTCTCAATAAACATGGAAATATCTACACCGTGATCGGTATAAACATGCATATATTTACACCGATATATGTATAAACATGGAAATTTCTACACAGCCATCTGAATAAACGTGGAAATAACTCTACAGTCATCTGTGTAAACATGGAAATACCTACACCACCATCTGTATAAACATGGAAATATCTACAATGCCATCTGTATACACATGGAAATACCTACACAGCAATCTGAGTATAGATGGAAACATCAACACCGCCTTCTGTACAAACATGGAAATATCTACATTGCTATCTCTATACACATGGAAATATCTACACTGTGGTCTGCATAAACATGGAAATATCTACACCGGTATCTGTATAAACATGGAAATATCTACACCACGATCTGTATAAACATGGAAATATATACACCGCTATCTGTATAAACATGGAAATATCTGCACCGCTATCTCTATAAACATGGAAATATCTACACTGCCATCTGTATAAACATAGAAATATCTACACAGCCCTCTGTATAAATATGGAAATATCTGCATAGGAATCTGTATAAACATGGAAATATCTGCACTGCTATCTTTATAAGCATGGAAATACCTACACCGCTATCTCTATAAACATGGAAATGTGTACACCGCTATGTGTATAAAAATGGAAATATCTCCACTGCTGTCTGTATAAACATGGAAATATCTCCACCGTTATCTGTATAAACATGGAAATATCTAGAGCACCATCTCTATAAACATTGAAATATCTACACTGCCTTCTGTAAAAATATGGAAATATCTACACATTCATCTGAATAAACATGGAAATATCTACACCACCATCTGTATAAACATGGAAATACCTACAATACCATCTGTATACACATGAAAATATCTACACAGACATCCGTATAAATATGGAAATATCTACACCGCCATCTGTATAAACATGGAAATATCTACACTACCATCTGTAGAAAGATGGAAATATCTACACCGCTATCTCTATAAATATGGACATATCTACACCACCATCTCTATAAACATTAAAATATCTACACTGCCATCTCCATAAAGATGGAAGTATCTACTCCGCCATGTGTATAAACACGGAAATATCTACACCACAATCTGTGTAAACATGGAAATATCTACACCGCTATCTGTATAAACAAGGAAATAAATACACCGCTATTTGTACAAACAAGGAAATATCTACACCACCATCTGTTTAAACATGGAAATATCTACACAGACATCTGTTTGTACTTGGAAATATCTACCCCGCTATCTGTATAAACATGCTAATAACTACACCGCTATCTGTATAAATGTGGAAATATTTGCATCGCTATCCCTATAAACATGGTAATATCAACACCGTGATCTGTATAAACATGGAAATATCTACACCATGATTTCTATAAACATGGAAGTATCTACACCGCGATCTGTATAAACATGGAAATATCTACACCGCTATCTCTATAAACATGGAAATATCTACAAAGCCATCTGTATAAACATGGAAATACCTACACAGTCATGTGTAGGAACATGGAAATATCTACACTGCGATTTGTATAAACATCGAAATATCTACACCGCGATCTGTATAAACATGGAAATATCTACACCGCTATCTCTATAAACATGGAAATATCTACACAGCCATCTCTATAAACATGGAAATATCAACACAGCCGTCTGTATATACATGGAAATATCTACACCGCTATCTGTATAAACATGGAAATAAATACACTGCCATCTGTATAAATATGGAAATATCTGCATAGGCATCTGTATAAACATGGAAATATCTACACGGTCATCTGTGTATAGATGGAAATATCAACACCGCCATCTGTACAAACATGGAAATATCTGCACCGCTAACTGTATAAACATGGAAATATCTACACCGCGGTCTGTACAAACATGGAAATAGCTAAACCGCTATCTGTATAAACATGGAAATATCTACACTGCTATCTCTATAAACCTGGAAATATCTACACCGTGATCTGTATAAACATGGAAATATTTACACCGCTGTCTGTATAAACATGGAAATATCTACACCGTTATCTGTATAAATATGGAAATATCTACACCGCTATCTCTATACACATGGAAATATCTACACCGCCATCTGTATAAACATGGAAATATCTACACTGCTATCTCTATAAACATGGAAATATCTACAATGCCATCTGTAAAAACATGGAAATACCTATACATTCATCTGTATAAACATGGAAATATCTACACCACCATCTGTATAAACTTGGAAATATCTACAATGCCATCTGTACACATGGAAATACCTACACGGCAATCTGTGTATAGATGGAAACATCAACACCGCCATCTGTACAAACATGGAAATATCTACACCGCTATCTGTATAAACATGGAAATATCTACACTGCGGTCTTTATAATCATGGAAATTTCTACACCGGTATCTGTATAAACATGGAAATATCTACACCACGTTCTGTATAAACTTGGAAATATTTACACCGCTATCTATATAAACATGGAAATACCTAAACCGCTATCTCTATAAACATGGAAATACCTACACAGTCATGTGTAGGAACATGGAAAAATCTACACTGCCATCTTTATAAACATGGAAATATCTACAGAGCCCTCTGTATAAATATGGAAATATCTACATAGGCATCAGTATAAACATGGAAATGTCTGCACCGCTATCTGTATAAACATGGTAATACCTACACCGCTGTCTCTATAAACATGGAAATAAGTACACCGCTATGTGTATAAACATGGAAATATCTCCACTGCTGTCTGTATAAACATGGAAATATCTACACCGCGATCTGTATAAACATGGAAATATCTACACCGCTATCTGTATAAACATGGAATTATCTACACAGCTATCTCTATAAACATGGAAATATCTACACCGCCATCTGTATAAACATGGAAATATCTACACTGCTATCTCTATAAACCTGGAAATATCTACAATGCCATCTGTAAAAACATGGAAATACCTATACAGTCATCTGTATAAACATGGAAATATCTACACCTCCATCTGTATAAACTTGGAAAGATCTACAATGCCATCTGTATACACATGGAAATACCTACATGGCAATCTGTGTATAGATGGAAACATCAACACCGCCATCTGTATAAACATGGAAATATCTACACCGCTATCTGTATAAACATGGAAATATCTACACAGCTATCTCTATAAACATGGAAATACCTACACCGCCATCTGCATAAACATGGAAGTATCTACAAAGCCATCTGTATTAACATGGAAACATCTTCACAGCCATCTGTATATACATGGAAATAGCTACAACGGTATCTGTATAAACATGGAAATATCTACACCGCCTTCTACATATCCATGGAAATATCTGTGCCGCCTTCTGTATAAACATGGAAATATCTACACGGTCATCTGTGTATAGATGGAAATATCAACACCGCCGTCTGTACAAACATGGAAATATCTGCACCGCTAACTGTATAAACATGGAAATATCTACACCGCGGTCTGTAGAAACATGGAAATAGCCAAACCGCTATCTGTATAAACATGGAAATATCTACACTGCTATCTCTATAAACCTGGAAATATCTACACCGTGATCTGTATAAACATGGAAATATTTACACTGCTATCTGTATAAACATGGAAATATCTACACCGTTATCTGTATAAATATGGAAATATCTAAACCGCTATCTCTATAAACATGGAAATATCTACACCGCCATCTGTATAAACATGGAAATATCTACACTGCTATCTCTATAAACCTGGAAATATCTACAATGCCATCTGTAAAAACATGGAAATACCTATACAGTCATCTGTATAAACATGGAAATATCTACACCACCATCTGTATAAACTTGGAAATATCTACAATGCCATCTGTATACACATGGAAATACCTACACGGCAATCTGTGTATAGATGGAAACATCAACACCGCCATCTGTACAAACATGGAAATATCTACACCGCTATCTGTATAAACATGGAAATATCTACACTGCGGTCTTTATAAACATGGAAATTTCTACACCGGTATCTGTATAAACATGGAAATATCTACACCACGATCTGTATAAACTTGGAAATATTTACACCGCTATCTGTATAAACATGGAAATATCTACACCGCTATCACTATAAACATGGAAATACCTACACAGTCATGTGTAGGAACAAGGAAAAATCTACACTGCCATCTGTATAAACATGGAAATACCTACAGAGCCCTCTGTATAAATATGGAAATATCTGCATAGGCATCAGTATAAACATGGAAATGTCTGCACCGCTATCTGTATAAACATGGAAACACCTACACCGCTGTCTCTATAAACATGGAAATAAGTATACCGCTATGTGTATAAACATGGAAATATCTCCACTGCTGTCTGTATAAACATGGAAATATCTACACCGCGATCTGTATAAACATGGAAATATCTACACCGCTATCTGTATAAACATGGAAATATCTACACCGCCTTCTACATATCCATGGAAATATCTGCGCCGCCTTCTCTATAAACATGGAAATATCTACACGGTCATCTGTGTATAGATGGAAATATCCACACCGCCATCTGTACAAACATGGAAATATCTGCACCGCTAACTGTATAAACATGGAAATATCTACACCGCGGTCTGTACATACATGGAAATAGCTAAACCACTATCTGTATAAACATGGAAATATCTACACTGCTATCTCTATAAACCTGGAAATATCTACACCGTGATCTGTATAAACATGGAAATATTTACACTGCTATCTGTATAAACATGGAAATATCTACACCGTTATCTGTATAAATATGGAAATATCTACACCGCTATCTCTATAAACATGGAAATATCTACACCGCCATCTGTATAACCATGGAAATATCTACACTGCTATCTCTATAAACATGGAAATATCTACAATGCCATCTGTAAAAACATGGAAATACCTATACAGTCATCTGTAAAAACATGGAAATATCTACACCACCATCTGTATAAACTTGGAAATATCTACAATGCCATCTGTATACACATGGAAATACCTACATGGCAATCTGTGTATAGATGGAAACATCAACACCGCCATCTGTACAAACATGGAAATATCTACACTGCTATCTGTATAAACATGGAAATATCTACACTGCGGTCTGTATAAACATGGAAATTTCTACACCGTTATCTGTATAAACATGTAAATATCTACACCACGATCTGTATAAACTTGGAAATATTTACACCGCTATCTGTATAAACATGGAAATATCTACACCGCTATCTCTATAAACATGGAAATATCTACAAAGCCATCTGTATAAACATGGAAATACCTTCAAAGTCATGTGTAGGAACATGGAAAAATCTACACTGCCATCTGTATAAACATGGAAATATCTACAGAGCCCTCTGTATAAATTTGAAAATATCTGCATAGGCATCAGTAAAAACATGGAAATGTCTGCACCGCTATCTGTATAAACATGGAAATACCTACAACGCTGTCTCTATAAACATGGAAATAAGTACACCGCTATGTGTATAAACATGGAAATATCTCCACTGCTTTCTGTATAAACATGGAAATATCTACACCGCGATCTGTATAAACATGGAAATATGTACACTGCTATCTGTATAAACATGGAAATATCTACACAGCTATCTCTATAAACATGGAAATACCTACACCGCCATCTGCATAAACATGGAAATATCTACACAGCCATCTGTATTAACATGGAAACATCTTCACAGCCATCTGTATATACATGGAAATAGCTACAACGGTATCTGTATAAACATGGAAATATCTACACCGCCTTCTACATATCCATGGAAATATCTGTGCCGCCTTCTGTATAAACATGGAAATATCTACACGGTCATCTGTGTATAGATGGAAATATCAACACCGCCATCTGAAAAAACATGCAAATATCTGCACCGCTAACTGTATAAACATGGAAATATCTACACCGCGGTCTGTACAAACATGGAAATAGCTAAACCGCTATCTGTATAAACATGGAAATATCTACACTGCTATCTCTATAAACCTGGAAATATCTACACCGTGATCTGTATAAACATGGAAATATTTACACCGCTATCTGTATAAACATGGAAATATCTACACCGTTATCTGCATAAATATGGAAATATCTACACCGCTATCTCTATACACATGGAAATATCTACACCGCCATCTGTATAAACATGGAAATATCTACACTGCTATCTCTATAAACATGGAAATATCTACAATGCCATCTGTAAAAACATGGAAATACCTATACAGTCATCTATAAAAACATGGAAATATCTACACCACCATCTGTATAAAGTTGGAAATATCTACAATGCCATCTGTATACACATGGAAATACCTACACGGCAATCTGTGTATAGATGGAAACATCAACACCGCCATCTGTACAAACATGGAAATATCTACACCGCTATCTCTATAAACATGGAAATATCTACACTGCGGTCTTTATAAACCTGGAAATTTCTACACCGGTATCTGTATAAACATGGAAATATCTACACCACGATCTGTATAAACTTGGAAATATTTACACCGCTATCTGTATAAACATGGAAATATCTACACCGCTATCTCTATAAACATGGAAATATCTACAAAGCCATCTGTATAAACATGGAAATACCTACAAATCATGTGTAGGAACATGGAAAATCTACACTGCCATCGGTATAAACATGGAAATATCTACAGAGCCCTCTGTATAAATATGGAAATATCTGCATATGCATCAGTATAAACATGGAAATGTCTGCACCGCTGTCTGTATAAACATGGAAATACCTACACCGCTGTCTCTATAAACATGGAAATAAGTACACCGCTATGTGTATAAACATGGAAATATCTCCACTGCTGTCTGTATAAACTTGGAAATATCTACACCGCGATCTGTATAAACATGGAAATATCTACACCGCTATCTGTATAAACATGGAAATATCTACACAGCTATCTCTATAAACATGGAAATACCTACACCGCCATCTGCATAAACATGGAAATATCTACACAGCCATCTGTATTAACATGGAAACATCTTCACAGCCATCTGTATATACATGGAAATACCTACAACGGTATCTGTATAAACATGGAAATATCTACACCGCCTTCTACATATCCATGGAAATATCTGCGCCGCCTTCTGTATAAACATGGAAATATCTACACGGTCATCTGTGTATAGATGGAAATATCAACACCGCCATCTGTACAAACATGGAAATATCTGCACCGCTAACTGTATAAACATGGAAATATCTACACCGCGGTCTGTATAAACATGGAAATAGCTAAACCGCTATCTGTATAAACATGGAAATATCTACACTGCTTTCTCTATAAACCTGGAAATATCTACACTGTGATCTGTATAAACATGGAAATATTTACACTGCTATCTGTATAAACATGGAAATATCTACACCGTTATCTGTATAAATATGGAAATATCTAAACCGCTATCTCTATAAACATGGAAATATCTACACCGCCATCTGTATAAACATGGAAATATCTACACTGCTATCTCTATAAACCTGGAAATATCTACAATGCCATCTGTAAAAACATGGAATTACCTATACAGTCATCTGTATAAACATGGAAATATCTACACCACCATCTGTATAAACTTGGAAATATCTACAATGCCATCTGTATACACATGGAAATACCTACACGGCAATCTGTGTATAGATGGAAACATCAACACCGCCATCTGTACAAACATGGAAATATCTACACCGCTATCTGTATAAACATGGAAATATCTACACTGCAGTCTGTATAAACATGGAAATTTCTACACCGTTATCTGTATAAACATGGAAATATCTACACCTCGATCTGTATAAACTTGGAAATATTTACACCGCTATCTGTATAAACATGGAAATATCTACACCGCTATCTCTATAAACATGGAAATATCTACAAAGCCATCTGTATAAACATGGAAATACCTACAAAGTCATGTGTAGGAACATGGAAAAATCTACACTGTATAAACATGGAAATATCTACAGAGCCGTCTGTATAAATATGGAAATATCTGCATAGGCATCAATATAAACATGGAAATGTCTGCACCGCTATCTGTATAAACATGGAAATACCTACACCGCTGTCTCTATAAACATGGAAATAAGTACACCGCTATTTGTATAAACATGGAAATATCTCCACTGCTGTCTGTATAAACATGGAAATATCTACACCGCGATCTGTATAAACATGGAAATATCTACACCGCTATCTGTATAAACATGGAAATATCTACACAGCTATGTCTATAAACATGGAAATACCTACACCGCCATCTGCATAAACATGGAAATATCTACAAAGCCATCTGTATTAACATGGAAACATCTTCACAGCTATCTGTATATACATGGAAATAGCTACAACGGTATCTGTATAAACATGGAAATATCTACACCGCCTTCTACATATCCATGGAAATATCTGCGCCGCCTTCTGTATAAACATGGAAATATCTACACGGTCATCTGTGTATAGATGGAAATATCAACACCGCCATCTGTACAAACATGGAAATATCTGTACCGCTAACTGTATAAACATGGAAATATTTACACCGCGGTCTGTACAAACATGGAAATAGCTAAACCGCTATCTGTATAAACATGGAAATATCTACACTGCTATCTCTATAAACCTGGAAATATCTACACCGTGATCTGTATAAACATGGAAATATTTACACCGCTATCTGTATAAACATGGAAATATCTACACCGTTATCTGTATAAATATGGAAATATCTACACCGCTATCTCTATAAACATGGAAATATCTACACTGCCCTCTGTATTAACATGGAAATATCTACACTGCTATCTCTATAAACCTGGAAATATCTACAATGCCATCTGTAAAAACATGGAAATACCTATACAGTCATCTGTATAAACATGGAAATATCTACACCACCATCTGTATAAACTTGGAAATATCTACAATGCCATCTGTATACACATGGAAATACCTACATGGCAATCTGTGTATAGATGGAAACATCAACACCGCCATCTGTACAAACATGGAAATATCTACACCGCTATCTGTATAAACATGGAAATATCTACACCGCGGTCTGTATAAACATGGAAATTTCTACACCGTTATCTGTATAAACATGGAAATATCTACACCACGATCTGTATAAACTTGGAAATATTTACACCGCTATCTGTATAAACATGGAAATATCTACACCGCTATCTCTATAAACATGGAAATATCTACAAAGCCATCTGTATAAACATGGAAATACCTTCAAAGTCATGTGTAGGAACATGGAAAAATCTACACTGCCATCTGTATAAACATGGAAATATCTACAGAGCGCTCTGTATAAATATGGAAATATCTGCATAGGCATCAGTATAAACATGGAAATGTCTGCACCGCTATCTGTATAAACATGGAAATACCTACACCGCTGTCTCTATAAACATGGAAATAAGAACACCGCTATGTGTATAAACATGGAAATATCTCCACTGCTGTCTGTATAAACATGGAAATATCTACACCGCTATCTGTATGAACATGGAAATATCTACACAGCTATCTCTATAAACATGGAAATACCTACACCGCCATCTGCATAAACATGGAAATATCTACAAAGCCATCTGTATTAACATGGAAACATCTTCACAGCCATCTGTATATACATGGAAATAGCTACAACGGTATCTGTATAAACATGGAAATATCTACACCGCCTTCTACATATCCATGGAAATATCTGTGCCGCCTTCTGTATAAACATGGGAATATCTACACGGTCATCTGTGTATTGATGGAAATATCAACAACGCCATCTGTACGAACATGGAAATATCTGCACCGCTTACTGTATAAACATGGAAATATCTACACTGCGGTCTGTACAAACATGGAAATAGCTAAACCGCTATCTGTATAAACATGGAAATATCTACACTGCTATCTCTATAAACCTGGAAATATCTACACCGTGATCTGTATAAACATGGAAATATTTACACTGCTATCTGTATAAACATGGAAATATCTACACCGTTATCTGTATAAATATGGAAATATCTAAACCGCTATCTCTATAAACATGGAAATATCTACACCGCCATCTGTATAAGCATGGAAATATCTACACTGCTATCTCTATAAACCTGGAAATATCTACAATGCCATCTGTAAAAACATGGAAATACCTATACAGTCATCTGTATAAACATGGAAATATCTACACCACCATCTGTATAAACTTGGAAATATCTACAATGCCATCTGTATACACATGGAAATACCTACATGGCAATCTGTGTATAGATGGAAACATCAACACCGCCATCTGTACAAACATGGAAATATCTACACCGCTATCTGTATAAACATGGAAATATCTACACTGCGGTCTGTATAAACATGGAAATTTCTACACCGTTATCTGTATAAACATGGAAATATCTACACCACGATCTGTATAAACTTGGAAATATTTACACCGCTATCTGTATAAACATGGAAATATCTACACCGCTATCTCTATAAACATGGAAATATCTACAAAGCCATCTGTATAAACATGGAAATACCTTCAAAGTCATGTGTAGGAACATGGAAAAATCTACACTGCCATCTGTATAAACATGGAAATATCTACAGAGCGCTCTGTATAAATATGGAAATATCTGCATAGGCATCAGTATAAACATGGAAATGTCTGCACCGCTATCTGTATAAACATGGAAATACCTACACCGCTGTCTCTATAAACATGGAAATAAGTACACCGCTATGTGTATAGACATGGAAATATCTCCACTGCTGTCTGTATAAACATGGAAATATCTACACCGCGATCTGTATAAACATGGAAATATCTACACCGCTATCTGTATAAACATGGAAATATCTACACAGCTATCTCTATAAACATGGAAATACCTACACCGCCATCTGCATAAACATGGAAATATCTACAAAGCCATCTGTATTAACATGGAAACATCTTCACAGCCATCTGTATATACATGGAAATAGCTACAACGGTATCTGTATAAACATGGAAATATCTACACCGCCTTCTACATATCCATGGAAATATCTGTGCCGCCTTCTGTATAAACATGGAAATATCTACACGGTCATCTGTGTATTGATGGAAATATCAACACCGCCATCTGTACAAACATGGAAATATCTGCACCGCTAACTGTATAAACATGTAAATATCTACACTGCGGTCTGTACAAACATGGAAATAGCTAAACCGCTATCTGTATAAACATGGAAATATCTACACTGCTATCTCTATAAACCTGGAAATATCTACACCGTGATCTGTATAAACATGGAAATATTTACACTGCTATCTGTATAAACATGGAAATATCTACACCGTTATCTGTATAAATATGGAAATATCTAAACCGCTATCTCTATAAACATGGAAATATCTACACCGCCATCTGTATAAACATGGAAATATCTACACTGCTATCTCTATAAACCTGGAAATATCTACAATGCCATCTGTAAAAACATGGAAATACCTATACAGTCATCTGTATAAACATGGAAATATCTACACCACCATCTGTATAAACTTGGAAATATCTACAATGCCATCTGTATACACATGGAAATACCTACACGGCAATCTGTGTATAGATGGAAACATCAACACCGCCATCTGTACAAACATGGAAATATCTACACCGCTATCTGTATAAACATGGAAATATCTACACTGCGGTCTGTATAAACATGGAAATTTCTACACCGTTATCTGTATAAACATGGAAATATCTACACCACGATCTGTATAAACTTGGAAATATTTACACCGCTATCTGTATAAACATGGAAATATCTACACCGCTATCTCTATAAACATGGAAATATCTACAAAGCCATCTGTATAAACATGGAAATACCTACAAAGTCATGTGTAGGAACATGGAAAAATCTACACTGCCATCTGTATAAACATGGAAATATCTACAGAGCCCTCTGTATAAATATGGAAATATCTGCATAGGCATCAGTATAAACATGGAAATGTCTGCACCGCTATCTGTATAAACATGGAAATACCTACACCGCTGTCTCTATAAACATGGAAATAAGTACACCGCTATGTGTATAAACATGGAAATATCTCCACTGCTGTCTGTATAAACATGGAAATATCTACACCGCGATCTGTATAAACATGGAAATATCTACACCGCTATCTGTATAAACATGGAAATATCTACACAGCTATCTCTATAAACATGGAAATACCTACACCGCCATCTGCATAAACATGGAAATATCTACACAGCCATCTGTATTAACATGGAAACATCTTCACAACCATCTGTATATACATGGAAATAGCTACAACGGTATCTGTATAAACATGGAAATATCTACACCGCCTTCTACATATCCATGGAAATATCTGCGCCGCCTTCTGTATAAACATGGAAATATCTACACGGTCATCTGTGTATAGATGGAAATATCAACACCGCCATCTGTACAAACATGGAAATATCTGCACCGCTAACTGTATAAACATGGAAATATCTACACCGCGGTCTGTAAAAACATGGAAATAGCTAAACCGCTATCTGTATAAACATGGAAATATCTACACTGCTATCTCTATAAACCTGGAAATATCTACACCGTGATCTGTATAAACATGGAAATATTTACACCGCTATCTGTATAAACATGGAAATATCTACACCGTTATCTGTATAAATATGGAAATATCTACACCGCTATCTCTATAAACATGGAAATATCTACACCGCCCTCTGTACAAACATGGAAATATCTACACTGCTATCTCTATAAACCTGGAAATATCTACAATGCCATCTGTAAAAACATGGAAATACCTATACAGTCATCTGTATAAACATGGAAATATCTACACCACCATCTGTATAAACTTGGAAATATCTACAATGCCATCTGTATACACATGGAAATACCTACACGGCAATCTGTGTATAGATGGAAACATCAACACCGCCATCTGTACAAACATGGAAATATCTACACCGCTATCTGTATAAACATGGAAATATCTGCACTGCGGTCTGTATAAACATGGAGATTTCTACACCGTTATCTGTATAAACATGGACATATCTACACCACGATCTGTATAAACTTGGAAATATTTACACAGCTATCTGTATAAACATGGAAATATCTACACCGCTATCTCTATAAACATGGAAATATCTACAAAGCCATCTGTATAAACATGGAAATACCTTCAAAGTCATGTGTAGGAACATGGAAAAATCTACACTGCCATCTGTATAAACATGGAAATATCTACAGAGCCCTCTGTATAAATATGGAAATATCTGCATAGGCATCAGTATAAACATGGAAGTGTCTGCACCGCTATCTGTATAAACATGGAAATACCTACACCGCTGTCTCTATAAACATGGAAATAAGTACACCGCTATGTGTATAAACATGGAAATATTTCCACTGCTGTCTGTATAAACATGGAAATATCTACACCGCGATCTGTATAAACATGGAAATATCTACACCGCTATCTGTATAAACATGGAAATATCTACACAGCTATCTCTATAAACATGGAAATACCTACACCGCCATCTGCATAAACATGGAAATATCTACACAGCCATCTGTATTAACATGGAAACATCTTCACAGCCATCTGTATATACATGGAAATAGCTACAACGGTATCTGTATAAACATGGAAATATCTACACCGCCTTCTACATATCCATGGAAATATCTGCGCCGCCTTGTGTATAAACATGGAAATATCTACACGGTCATCTGTGTATTGATGCAAATATCAACACCGCCATCTGTACAAACATGGAAATATCTGCACCGCTAACTGTATAAACATGGAAATATCTACACTGCGGTCTGTACAAACATGGAAATAGCTAAACCGCTATCTGTATAAACATGGAAATATCTACACTGCTATCTCTATAAACCTGGAAATATCTACACCGTGATCTGTATAAACATGGAAATATTTACACTGCTATCTGTATAAACATGGAAATATCTACACCGTTATCTGTATAAATATGGAAATATCTAAACCGCTATCTCTATAAACATGGAAATATCTACACCGCCATCTGTATAAACATGGAAATATCTACACTGCTATCTCTATAAACCTGGAAATATCTACAATGCCATGTGTAAAAACATGGAAATACCTATACAGTCATCTGTATAAACATGGAAATATCTACACCACCATCTGTATAAACTTGGAAATATATACAATGCCATCTGTATACACATGGAAATACCTACACGGCAATCTGTGTATAGATGGAAACATCAACACCGCCATCTGTACAAACATAGAAATATCTACACCGCTATCTGTATAAACATGGAAATATCTACACTGCGGTCTGTATAAACATGGAAATTTCTACACCGTTATCTGTATAAACATGGAAATATCTACACCACGATCTGTATAAACGTGGAAATATTTACACCGCTATCTGTATAAACATGGAAATATCTACACCGCTATCTCTATAAACATGGAAATATCTACAAAGCCATCTGTATAAACATGGAAATACCTACAAAGTCATGTGTAGGAACATGGAAAAATCTACACTGCCATCTGTATAAACATGGAAATATCTACATAGCCCTCTGTATAAATATGGAAATATCTGCATAGGCATCAGTATGAACATGGAAATGTCTGCACCGCTATCTGTATAAACATGGAAATACCTACACCGCTGTCTCTATAAACATGGAAATAAGTACACCGCTATGTGTATAAACATGGAAATATCTCCACTGCTGTCTGTATAAACATGGAAATATCTACACCGCGATCTGTATAAACATGGAAATATCTACACCGCTATCTGTATAAACATGGAAATATCTACACAGCTATCTCTATAAACATGGAAATAACTACACCGCCATCTGTATAAACATGGAAATATCCACACAGCCATCTTTATTAACATGGAAACATCTTCACAGCCATCTGTATATACATGGAAATAGCTACAACGGTATCCGTATAAACATGGAAATATCTACACCGCCTTCTACATATCCATGGAAATATCTGCGCCGCCTTCTGTGTAAACATGGAAATATCTACACGCTCATCTGTGTATAGATGGAAATACCAACACCGCCATCTGTACAAACATGGTAATATCTGCACCGCTAACTGTATAAACATGGAAATATCTACACCGCGGTCTGTACAAACATGGAAATAGCTAAACCGCTATCTGTATAAACATGGAAATATCTACACTGCTATCTCTATAAACCTGGAAATATCTACACCGTGATCTGTATAAACATGGAAATATTTAGACTGCTATCTGTATAAACATGGAAATATCTACACCGTTATCTGTATAAATATGGAAATATCTAAACCGCTATCTCTATACACATGGAAATATCTACACCGCCATCTGTATAAACATGGAAATATCTACACTGCTATCTCTATAAACATGGAAATGTCTACAATGCCATCTGTAAAAACATGGAAATACCTATACAGTCATCTGTATAAACATGGAAATATCTACACCACCATCTGTATAAACTTGGAAAGATCTACAATGCCATCTGTATACACATGGAAATACCTACACGGCAATCTGTGTATAGATGGAAACATCAACACCGCCATCTGTACAAACATGGAAATATTTACACCGCTATCTGTATAAACATGGAAATATCTACACTGCGGTCTGTATAAACATGGAAATTTCTACACCGGTATCTGTATAAACATGGAAATATCTACACCACGATCTGTATAAACTTGGAAATATTTACACCGCTATCTGTATAAACTTGGAAATATCTACACCGCTATCTCTATAAACATGGAAATATCTACAAAGCCATCTGTATAAACATGGAAATACCTACAAAGTCATGTGTAGGAACATGGAAAAATCTACACTGCCATCTGTATAAACATGGAAATATCTACAGAGCCCTCTGTATAAATATGGAAATATCTGCATAGGCATCAGTATAAACATGGAAGTGTCTGCACCGCTATCTGTATAAACATGGAAATACCTACACCGCTGTCTCTATAAACATGGAAATAAGTACACCGCTATGTGTATAAACATGGAAATATCTCCACTGCTGTCTGTATAAACATGGAAATATCTACACCGCGATCTGTATAAACATGGAAATATCTACACCGCTATCTGTATAAACATGGAAATATCTACACAGCTATCTCTATAAACATGGAAATACCTACACCGCCATCTGCATAAACATGGAAGTATCTACAAAGCCATCTGTATTAACATGGAAACATCTTCTCAGCCATCTGTATATACATGGAAATAGCTACAACGGTATCTGTATAAACATGGAAATTTCTACACCGCCTTCTACATATCCATGGAAATATCTGCGCCGCCTTGTGTATAAACATGGAAATATCTACACGGTCATCTGTGTATAGATGGAAATATCAACACCGCCATCTCTACAAACATGGAAATATCTGCACCGCTAACTGTATAAACATGGAAATATCTACACCGCGTTCTGTAGAAACATGGAAATAGCTAAACCGCTATCTGTATAAACATGGAAATATCTACACTGCTATCTCTATAAACCTGGAAATATCTACACCGTGATCTGTATAAACATGGAAATATTTAGACTGCTATCTGTATAAACATGGAAATATCTACACCGTTATCTGTATAAATATGGAAATATCTACACCGCTATCTCTATACACATGGAAATATCTACACCGCCATCTGTATAAACATGGAAATATCTACACTGCTATCTCTATAAACATGGAAATGTCTACAATGCCATCTGTAAAAACATGGAAATACCTATACAGTCATCTGTATAAACATGGAAATATCTACACCACCATCTGTATAAACTTGGAAAGATCTACAATGCCATCTGTATACACATGGAAATACCTACACGGCAATCTGTGTATAGATGGAAACATCAACACCGCCATCTGTACAAACATGGAAATATCTACACCGCTATCTGTATAAACATGGAAATATCTACACTGCGGTCTGTATAAACATGGAAATTTCTACACCGGTATCTGTATAAACATGGAAATATCTACACCACGATCTGTGTAAACTTGGAAATATTTACACCGCTATCTGTATAAACTTGGAAATATCTACACCGCTATCTCTATAAACATGGAAATATCTACAAAGCCATCTGTATAAACATGGAAATACCTACAAAGTCATGTGTAGGAACATGGAAAAATCTACACTGCCATCTGTATAAACATGGAAATATCTACAGAGCCCTCTGTATAAATATGGAAATATCTGCATAGGCATCAGTATAAACATGGAAGTGTCTGCACCGCTATCTGTATAAACATGGAAATACCTACACCGCTGTCTCTATAAACATGGAAATAAGTACACCGCTATGTGTATAAACATGGAAATATCTCCACTGCTGTCTGTATAAACATGGAAATATCTACACCGCGATCTGTATAAACATGGAAATATCTACACCGCTATCTGTATAAACATGGAAATATCTACACAGCTATCTCTATAAACATGGAAATACCTACACCGCCATCTGCATAAACATGGAAGTATCTACAAAGCCATCTGTATTAACATGGAAACATCTTCACAGCCATCTGTATATACATGGAAATAGCTACAACGGTATCTGTATAAACATGGAAATATCTACACCGCCTTCTACATATCCATGGAAATATCTGCGCCGCCTTCTGTATAAACATGGAAATATCTACACGGTCATCTGTGTATAGATGGAAATATCAACACCGCCATCTGTACAAACATGGAAATATCTGCACCGCTAACTGTATAAACATGGAAATATCTACACCGCGGTCTGTAGAAACATGGAAATAGCTAAACCGCTATCTGTATAAACATGGAAATATCTACACTGCTATCTCTATAAACCTGGAAATATCTACACCGTGATCTGTATAAACATGGAAATATTTACACTGCTATCTGTATAAACGTGTAAATATCTACACCGTTATCTGTATAAATATGGAAATATCTGCACCGCTATCTCTATAAACATGGAAATATCTACACCGCCATCTGTATAAACATGGAAATATCTACACTGCTATCTCTATAAACATGGAAATATCTACAATGCCATCTGTAAAAACATGGAAATACCTATACAGTCATCTGTATAAACATGGAAATATCTACACCACCATCTGTATAAACTTGGAAATATGTACAATGCCATCTGTATACACATGGAAATACCTACACGGCAATCTGTGTATAGATGGAAACATCAACACCTCCATCTGTACAAACATGGAAATATCTACACCGCTATCTGTATAAACATGGAAATATCTACACTGCGGTCTCTATAAACATGGAAATTTCTACACCGGTATCTGTATAAACATGGAAATATCTACACCACGATCTGTATAAACTTGGAAATATTTACACCGCTATCTGTATAAATATGGAAATATCTACACCTCTATCTCTATAAACATGGAAATATCTACAAAGCCATCTGTATAAACATGGAAATACCTACAAAGTCATGTGTAGGAACATGGAAAAATCTACACTGCCATCTGTATAAACATGGAAATATCTACAGAGCCCTCTGTATAAATTTGAAAATATCTGCATAGGCATCAGTATAAACATGGAAATGTCTGCACCGCTATCTGTATAAACATGGAAATACCTACACCGCTGTCTCTATAAACATGGAAATAAGTACACCGCTATGTGTATAAACATGGAAATATCTCCACTGCTGTCTGTATAAACATGGAAATATCTACACCGCGATCTGTATAAACATGGAAATATCTACACCGCTATCTGTATAAACATGGAAATATCTACACAGCTATCTCTATAAACATGGAAATACCTACACTGCCATCTGCATAAACATGGAAATATCTACACAGCCATCTGTATTAACATGGAAACATCTTCACAGCCATCTGTATATACATGGAAATAGCTACAACGGTATCTGTATAAACATGGAAATATCTACACCGCCTTCTACATATCCATGGAAATATCTGCGCCACCTTCTGTATAAACATGGAAATATCTACACGGTCATCTGTGTATAGATGGAAATATCAACACCGCCATCTGTACAAACATGGAAATATCTGCACCGCTAACTGTATAAACATGGAAATATCTACACCGCGGTCTGTACAAACATGGAAATAGCTAAACCGCTATCTGTATAAACATGGAAATATCTACACTGCTATCTCTATAAACCTGGAAATATCTACACCGTGATCTGTATAAACATGGAAATATTTACACCGCTATCTGTATAAACATGGAAATATCTACACCGTTATCTGTATAAATATGGAAATATCTACACCGATATCTCTATACACATAGAAATATCTACACCGCCATCTGTATAAACATGGAAATATCTACACTGCTATCTCTATAAACATGGAAATATCTACAATGCCATCTGTAAAAACATGGAAATACCTATACAGTCATCTGTATAAACATGGAAATATCTACACCACCATCTGTATAAACTTGGAAATATCTACAATGCCATCTGTATACACATGGAAATACCTACACGGCAATCTGTGTATAGATGGAAACATCAACACCGCCATCTGTACAAACATGGAAATATCTACACCGCTATCTGTATAAACATGGAAATATCTACACTGCGGTCTTTATAAACATGGAAATTTCTACACCGGTATCTGTATAAACATGGAAATATCTACACCACGATCTGTATAAATTTGGAAATATTTACACCGCTATCTGTATAAACATGGAAATATCTACATGGCTATCTCTATAAACATGGAAATACCTACACAGTCATGTGTAGGAACATGGAAAAATCTACACTGCCATCTGTATAAACATGGAAATATCTACAGAGCCCTCTGTATAAATATGGAAATATCTGCATAGGCATCAGTATAAACATGGAAATGTCTGCACCGCTATCTGTATAAACATGGAAATACCTACACCGCTGTCCCTATAAACATGGAAATAAGTATACCGCTATGTGTATAAACATGGAAATATCTCCACTGCTGTCTGTATAAACCTGGAAATATCTACACCGCGATCTGTATAAACATGGAAATACCTACACCGCCATCTGTATAAACATGGAAATATCTACACAACCATCTTTATTAACATGGAAACATCTTCCCAGCCATCTGTATATACATGGAAATAGCTACAACGGTATCCGTATAAACATGGAAATATCTACACCGCCTTCTACATATCCATGGAAATATCTGCGCCGCCTTCTGTGTAAACATGGAAATATCTACACGGTCATCTGTGTATAGATGGAAATATCAACACCGCCATCTGTACAAACATGGAAATATCTGCACCGCTATCTGTATAAACATGGAAATATCTACACCGTGGTGTGTATAAACATGGAAATAGCTAAACCGCTATCTGTATAAACATGGAAATATCTACACCGCTATCTCTATAAACCTGGAAATATCTACACCGTGATCTCTATAAACATGGAAATATTTACACTGCTATCTGTATAAACATGGAAATATCTACACCGTTATCTGTATAAATATGGAAATATCTGCACCGCTATCTCTATAAACATGGAAATATCTACACCGCCATCTGTATAAACATGGAAATATCTACACTGCTATCTCTATAAACATGGAAATATCTACAATGCCATCTGTAAAAACATGGAAATACCTATACAGTCATCTGTATAAACATGGAAATATCTACACCACCATCTGTATAAACTTGGAAATATGTACAATGCCATCTGTATACACATGGAAATACCTACACGGCAATCTGTGTATAGATGGAAACATCAACACCTCCATCTGTACAAACATGGAAATATCTACACCGCTATCTGTATAAACATGGAAATATCTACACTGCGGTCTCTATAAACATGGAAATTTCTACACCGGTATCTGTATAAACATGGAAATATCTACACCACGATCTGTATAAACTTGGAAATATTTACACCGCTATCTGTATAAATATGGAGATATCTACACCTCTATCTCTATAAACATGGAAATATCTACAAAGCCATCTGTATAAACATGGAAATACCTACAAAGTCATGTGTAGGAACATGGAAAAATCTACACTGCCATCTGTATAAACATGGAAATATCTACAGAGCCCTCTGTATAAATTTGAAAATATCTGCATAGGCATCAGTATAAACATGGAAATGTCTGCACCGCTATCTGTATAAACATGGAAATACCTACACCGCTGTCTCTATAAATATGGAAATAAGTACACCGCTATGTGTATAAACATGGAAATATCTCCACTGCTGTCTGTATAAACATGGAAATATCTACACCGCGATCTGTATAAACATGGAAATATCTACACCGCTATCTGTATAAACATGGAAATATCTACACAGCTATCTCTATAAACATGGAAATACCTACACTGCCATCTGCATAAACATGGAAATATCTACACAGCCATCTGTATTAACATGGAAACATCTTCACAGCCATCTGTATATACATAGAAATAGCTACAACGGTATCTGTATAAACATGGAAATATCTACACCGCCTGCTACATATCCATGGAAATATCTGCGCCACTTTCTGTATAAACATGGAAATATCTACACGGTCATCTGTGTATAGATGGAAATATCAACACCGCCATCTGTACAAACATGGAAATATCTGCACCGCTAACTGTATAAACATGGAAATATCTACACCGCGGTCTGTACAAACATGGAAATAGCTAAACCGCTATCTGTATAAACATGGAAATATCTACACTGCTATCTCTATAAACCTGGAAATATCTACACCGTGATCTGTATAAACATGGAAATATTTACACCGCTATCTGTATAAACATGGAAATATCTACACCGTTATCTGTATAAATATGGAAATATCTACACCGCTATCTCTATACACATAGAAATATCTGCAACGCCATCTGTATAAACATGGAAATATCTACACTGCTATCTCTATAAACATGGAAATATCTACAATGCCATCTGTAAAAACATGGAAATACCTATACATTCATCTGTATAAACATGGAAATATCTACACTGCTATCTCTATAAACATGGAAATATCTACAATGCCATCTGTATACACATGGAAATACCTACACGGCAATCTGTGTATAGATGGAAACATCAACACCGCCATCTGTACAAACATGGAAATATCTACACCGCTATCTGTATAAACATGGAAATATCTACACTGCGGTCTTTATAAACATGGAAATTTCTACACCGGTATCTGTATAAACATGGAAATATCTACACCACGATCTGTATAAATTTGGAAATATTTACACCGCTATCTGTATAAACATGGAAATATCTACATGGCTATCTCTATAAACATGGAAATACCTACACAGTCATGTGTAGGAACATGGAAAAATCTACACTGCCATCTGTATAAACATGGAAATATCTACAGAGCCCTCTGTATAAATATGGAAATATCTGCATAGGCATCAGTATAAACATGGAAATGTCTGCACCGCTATCTGTATAAACATGGAAACACCTACACCGCTGTCTCTATAAACATGGAAATAAGTATACCGCTATGTGTATAAACATGGAAATATCTCCACTGCTGTCTGTATAAACCTGGAAATATCTACACCGCGATCTGTATAAACATGGAAATACCTACACCGCCATCTGTATAAACATGGAAATATCTACACAACCATCTTTATTAACATGGAAACATCTTCCCAGCCATCTGTATATACATGGAAATAGCTACAACGGTATCCGTATAAACATGGAAATATCTACACCGCCTTCTACATATCCATGGAAATATCTGCGCCGCCTTCTGTGTAAACATGGAAATATCTACACGGTCATCTGTGTATAGATGGAAATATCAACACCGCCATCTGTACAAACATGGAAATATCTGCACCGCTATCTGTATAAACATGGAAATATCTACACCGTGGTGTGTATAAACATGGAAATAGCTAAACCGCTATCTGTATAAACATGGAAATATCTACACTGCTATCTCTATAAACCTGGAAATATCTACACCGTGATCTGTATAAACATGGAAATATTTACACTGCTATCTGTATAAACATGGAAATATCTACACCGTTATCTGTATAAATATGGAAATATCTGCACCGCTATCTCTATAAACATGGAAATATCTACACCGCCATCTGTATAAACATGGAAATATCTACACTGCTATCTCTATAAACATGGAAATATCTACAATGCCATCTGTAAAAACATGGAAATACCTATACAGTCATCTGTATAAACATGGAAATATCTACACCACCATCTGTATAAACTTGGAAATATCTACAATGCCATCTGTATACACATGGAAATACCTACACGGCAACCTGTGTATAGATGGAAACATCAACACCTCCATCTGTACAAACATGGAAATATCTACACCGCTATCTGTATAAACATGGAAATATCTACACTGCGGTCTCTATAAACATGGAAATTTCTACACCGGTATCTGTATAAACATGGAAATATCTACACCACGATCGGTGTAAACTTGGAAATATTTACACCGCTATCTGTATAAACATGGAAATATCTACACCTCTATCTCTATAAACATGGAAATATCTACAAAGCCATCTGTATAAACATGGAAATACCTACAAAGTCATGTGTAGGAACATGGAAAAATCTACACTGCCATCTGTATAAACATGGAAATATCTACAGAGCCCTCTGTATAAATTTGAAAATATCTGCATAGGCATCAGTATAAACATGGAAATGTCTGCACCGCTATCTGTATAAACATGGAAATACCTACACCGCTGTCTCTATAAACATGGAAATAAGTACACCGCTATGTGTATAAACATGGAAATATCTCCACTGCTGTCTGTATGAACATGGAAATATCTACACCGCGATCTGTATAAACATGGAAATATCTACACCGCTATCTGTATAAACATGGAAATATCTACACAGCTATCTCTATAAACATGGAAATACCTACACTGCCATCTGCATAAACATGGAAATATCTACACAGCCATCTCTATTAACATGGAAACATCTTCACAGCCATCTGTATATACATGGAAATAGCTACAACGGTATCTATATAAACATGGAAATATCTACAACGCCTTCTACATATCCATGGAAATATCTGCGCCACCTTCTGTATAAACATGGAAATATCTACACGGTCATCAGTGTATAGATGGAAATATCAACACCGCCATCTGTACAAACATGGAAATATCTGCACCGCTAACTGAATAAACATGGAAATATCTACACCGCGGTCTGTACAAACATGGAAATAGCTAAACCGCTATCTGTATAAACATGGAAATATCTACACTGCTATCTCTATAAACCTGGAAATATCTACACCGTGATCTGTGTAAACATGGAAATATTTACACCGCTATCTGTATAAACATGGAAATATCTACACCGTTATCTGTATAAATATGGAAATATCTACACCGCTATCTCTATACACATAGAAATATCTGCACCGCCATCTGTATAAACATGGAAATATCTACACTGCTATCTCTATAAACATGGAAATATCTACAATGCCATCTGTAAAAACATGGAAATACCTATACATTCATCTGTATAAACATGGAAATATCTACACCACCATCTGTATAAACTTGGAAATATCTACAATGCCATCTGTATACACATGGAAATACCTACACGGCAATCTGTGTATAGATGGAAACATCAACACCGCCATCTGTACAAACATGGAAATATCTACACCGCTATCTGTATAAACATGGAAATATCTACACTGCGGTCTTTATAAACATGGAAATTTCTACACCGGTATCTGTACAAACATGGAAATATCTACACCACGATCTGTATAAATTTGGAAATATTTACACCGCTATCTGTATAAACATGGAAATATCTACACGGCTATCTCTATAAACATGGAAATACCTACACAGTCATGTGTAGGAACATGGAAAAATCTACACTGCCATCTGTATAAACATGGAAATATCTACAGAGCCCTCTGTATAAATATGGAAATATCTGCATAGGCATCAGTATAAACATGGAAATGTCTGCACCGCTATCTGTATAAACATGGAAATACCTACACCGCTGTCTCTATAAACATGGAAATAAGTACACCGCTATGTGTATAAACATGGAAATATCTCCACTGCTGTCTGTATAAACCTGGAAATATCTACACCGCGATCTGTATAAACATGGAAATATCTACACCGCTATCTGTATAAACATGGAAATATCTACACAGCTATCTCTATAAACATGGAAATACCTACACCGCCATCTGTATAAACATGGAAATATCTACACGGTCTTCTGTGTATAGATGGAAATATCAACACCGCCATCTGTACAAACATGGAAATATCTGCACCGCTATCTGTATAAACATGGAAATATCTACACCGTGGTGTGTATAAACATGGAAATAGCTAAACCGCTATCTGTATAAACATGGAAATATCTACACTGCTATCTCTATAAACCTGGAAATATCTACACCGTGATCTGTATAAACATGGAAATATTTACACTGCTATCTGTATAAACATGGAAATATCTACACCGTTATCTGTATAAATATGGAAATATCTGCACCGCTATCTCTATAAACATGGAAATATCTACACAGCTATCTCTATAAACATGGAAATACCTACACTGCCATCTGCATAAACATGGAAATATCTACACAGCCATCTGTATTAACATGGAAACATCTTCACAGCCATCTGTATATACATGGAAATAGCTACAATGGTATCTGTATAAACATGGAAATATCTACACCGCCTTCTACATATCCATGGAAATATCTGCGCCACCTTCTGTATAAACATGGAAATATCTACACGGTCATCTGTGTACAGATGGAAATATCAACACCGCCATCTGTACAAACATGGAAATATCTGCACCGCTATCTGTATAAACATGGAAATATCTACACCGCGGTCTGTACAAACATGGAAATAGCTAAACCGCTATCTGTATAAACATGGAAATATCTACACTGCTATCTCTATAAACCTGGAAATATCTACACCGTGATCTGTATAAACATGGAAATATTTACACCGCTATCTGTATAAACATGGAAATATCTACACTGTTATCTGTATAAATATGGAAATATCTACACCGCTATCTCTATACACATAGAAATATCTACACCGCCATCTGTATAAACATGGAAATATCTACACTGCTATCTCTATAAACATGGAAATATCTACAATACCATCTGTAAAAACATGGAAATACCTATACATTCATCTGTATAAACATGGAAATATCTACACCACCATCTGTATAAACTTGGAAATATCTACAATGCCATCTGTATACACATGGAAATACCTACACGGCAATCTGTGTATAGATGGAAACATCAACACCGCCATCTGTACAAACATGGAAATATCTACACCGCTATCTGTATAAACATGGAAATATCTACACTGCGGTCTTTATAAACATGGAAATTTCTACACCGGTATCTGTATAAACATGGAAATATCTACACCACGATCTGTATAAATTTGGAAATATTTACACCGCTATCTGTATAAACATGGAAATATCTACACGGCTATCTCTATAAACATGGAAATACCTACACAGTCATGTGTAGGAACATGGAAAAATCTACACTGCCATCTGTATAAACATGGAAATATCTACAGAGCCCTCTGTATAAATATGGAAATATCTGCATAGGCATCAGTATAAACATGGAAATGTCTGCACCGCTATCTGTATAAACATGGAAATACCTACACCGCTGTCTCTATAAACATGGAAATAAGTATACCGCTATGTGTATAAACATGGAAATATCTCCACTGCTGTCTGTATAAACCTGGAAATATCTACACCGCGATCTGTATAAACATGGAAATATCTACACCGCTATCTGTATAAACATGGAAATATCTACACAGCTATCTCTATAAACATGGAAATACCTACACCGCCATCTGTATAAACATGGAAATATCTACACAGCCATCTTTATTAACATGGAAACATCTTCCCAGCCATCTGTATATACATGGAAATAGCTACAACGGTATCCGTATAAACATGGAAATATCTACACCGCCTTCTACATATCCATGGAAATATCTGCGCCGCCTTCTGTGTAAACATGGAAATATCTACACGGTCATCTGTGTATAGATGGAAATATCAACACCGCCATCTGTACAAACATGGAAATATCTGCACCGCTATCTGTATAAACATGGAAATATCTACACCGTGGTGTGTATAAACATGGAAATAGCTAAACCGCTATCTGTATAAACATGGAAATATCTACACTGCTATCTCTATAAACCTGGAAATATCTACACCGTGATCTGTATAAACATGGAAATATTTACACTGCTATCTGTATAAACATGGAAATATCTACACCGTTATCTGTATAAATATGGAAATATCTAAACCGCTATCTCTATAAACATGGAAATATCTACACCGCCATCTGTATAAACATGGAAATATCTACACTGCTATCTCTATAAACATGGAAATATCTACAATGCCATGTGTAAAAACATGGAAATACCTATACAGTCATCTGTATAAACATGGAAATATCTACACCACCATCTGTATAAACTTGGAAATATCTACAATGCCATCTGTATACACATGGAAATACCTACACGGCAACCTGTGTATAGATGGAAACATCAACACCTCCATCTGTACAAACATGGAAATATCTACACCGCTATCTGTATAAACATGGAAATATCTACACTGCTATCTCTATAAACCTGGAAATATCTACACCGTGATCTGTATAAACATGGAAATATTTACACCGCTATCTGTATAAACATGGAAATATCTACACCGTTATCTGTATAAATATGGAAATATCTACACCGCTATCTCTATACACATAGAAATATCTGCAACGCCATCTGTATAAACATGGAAATATCTACACTGCTATCTCTATAAACATGGAAATATCTACAATGCCATCTGTAAAAACATGGAAATACCTATACATTCATCTGTATAAACATGGAAATATCTACACTGCTATCTCTATAAACATGGAAATATCTACAATGCCATCTGTATACACATGGAAATACCTACACGGCAATCTGTGTATAGATGGAAACATCAACACCGCCATCTGTACAAACATGGAAATATCTACACCGCTATCTGTATAAACATGGAAATATCTACACTGCGGTCTTTATAAACATGGAAATTTCTACACCGGTATCTGTATAAACATGGAAATATCTACACCACGATCTGTATAAATTTGGAAATATTTACACCGCTATCTGTATAAACATGGAAATATCTACATGGCTATCTCTATAAACATGGAAATACCTACACAGTCATGTGTAGGAACATGGAAAAATCTACACTGCCATCTGTATAAACATGGAAATATCTACAGAGCCCTCTGTATAAATATGGAAATATCTGCATAGGCATCAGTATAAACATGGAAATGTCTGCACCGCTATCTGTATAAACATGGAAATACCTACACCGCTGTCTCTATAAACATGGAAATAAGTATACCGCTATGTGTATAAACATGGAAATATCTCCACTGCTGTCTGTATAAACCTGGAAATATCTACACCGCGATCTGTATAAACATGGAAATACCTACACCGCCATCTGTATAAACATGGAAATATCTACACAACCATCTTTATTAACATGGAAACATCTTCCCAGCCATCTGTATATACATGGAAATAGCTACAACGGTATCCGTATAAACATGGAAATATCTACACCGCCTTCTACATATCCATGGAAATATCTGCGCCGCCTTCTGTGTAAACATGGAAATATCTACACGGTCATCTGTGTATAGATGGAAATATCAACACCGCCATCTGTACAAACATGGAAATATCTGCACCGCTATCTGTATAAACATGGAAATATCTACACCGTGGTGTGTATAAACATGGAAATAGCTAAACCGCTATCTGTATAAACATGGAAATATCTACACTGCTATCTCTATAAACCTGGAAATATCTACACCGTGATCTGTATAAACATGGAAATATTTACACTGCTATCTGTATAAACATGGAAATATCTACACCGTTATCTGTATAAATATGGAAATATCTGCACCGCTATCTCTATAAACATGGAAATATCTACACCGCCATCTGTATAAACATGGAAATATCTACACTGCTATCTCTATAAACATGGAAATATCTACAATGCCATCTGTAAAAACATGGAAATACCTATACAGTCATCTGTATAAACATGGAAATATCTACACCACCATCTGTATAAACTTGGAAATATCTACAATGCCATCTGTATACACATGGAAATACCTACACGGCAACCTGTGTATAGATGGAAACATCAACACCTCCATCTGTACAAACATGGAAATATCTACACCGCTATCTGTATAAACATGGAAATATCTACACTGCGGTCTCTATAAACATGGAAATTTCTACACCGGTATCTGTATAAACATGGAAATATCTACACCACGATCTGTGTAAACTTGGAAATATTTACACCGCTATCTGTATAAACATGGAAATATCTACACCTCTATCTCTATAAACATGGAAATATCTACAAAGCCATCTGTATAAACATGGAAATACCTACAAAGTCATGTGTAGGAACATGGAAAAATCTACACTGCCATCTGTATAAACATGGAAATATCTACAGAGCCCTCTGTATAAATTTGAAAATATCTGCATAGGCATCAGTATAAACATGGAAATGTCTGCACCGCTATCTGTATAAACATGGAAATACCTACACCGCTGTCTCTATAAACATGGAAATAAGTACACCGCTATGTGTATAAACATGGAAATATCTCCACTGCTGTCTGTATGAACATGGAAATATCTACACCGCGATCTGTATAAACATGGAAATATCTACACCGCTATCTGTATAAACATGGAAATATCTACACAGCTATCTCTATAAACATGGAAATACCTACACTGCCATCTGCATAAACATGGAAATATCTACACAGCCATCTCTATTAACATGGAAACATCTTCACAGCCATCTGTATATACATGGAAATAGCTACAACGGTATCTATATAAACATGGAAATATCTACACCGCCTTCTACATATCCATGGAAATATCTGCGCCACCTTCTGTATAAACATGGAAATATCTACACGGTCATCAGTGTATAGATGGAAATATCAACACCGCCATCTGTACAAACATGGAAATATCTGCACCGCTAACTGAATAAACATGGAAATATCTGCACCGCGGTCTGTACAAACATGGAAATAGCTAAACCGCTATCTGTATAAACATGGAAATATCTACACTGCTATCTCTATAAACCTGGAAATATCTACACCGTGATCTGTGTAAACATGGAAATATTTACACCGCTATCTGTATAAACATGGAAATATCTACACCGTTATCTGTATAAATATGGAAATATCTACACCGCTATCTCTATACACATAGAAATATCTGCACCGCCATCTGTATAAACATGGAAATATCTACACTGCTATCTCTATAAACATGGAAATATCTACAATGCCATCTGTAAAAACATGGAAATACCTATACATTCATCTGTATAAACATGGAAATATCTACACCACCATCTGTATAAACTTGGAAATATCTACAATGCCATCTGTATACACATGGAAATACCTACACGGCAATCTGTGTATAGATGGAAACATCAACACCGCCATCTGTACAAACATGGAAATATCTACACCGCTATCTGTATAAACATGGAAATATCTACACTGCGGTCTTTATAAACATGGAAATTTCTACACCGGTATCTGTACAAACATGGAAATATCTACACCACGATCTGTATAAATTTGGAAATATTTACACCGCTATCTGTATAAACATGGAAATATCTACACGGCTATCTCTATAAACATGGAAATACCTACACAGTCATGTGTAGGAACATGGAAAAATCTACACTGCCATCTGTATAAACATGGAAATATCTACAGAGCCCTCTGTATAAATATGGAAATATCTGCATAGGCATCAGTATAAACATGGAAATGTCTGCACCGCTATCTGTATAAACATGGAAATACCTACACCGCTGTCTCTATAAACATGGAAATAAGTACACCGCTATGTGTATAAACATGGAAATATCTCCACTGCTGTCTGTATAAACCTGGAAATATCTACACCGCGATCTGTATAAACATGGAAATATCTACACCGCTATCTGTATAAACATGGAAATATCTACACAGCTATCTCTATAAACATGGAAATACCTACACCGCCATCTGTATAAACATGGAAATTTCTACACAGCCATCTTTATTAACATGGAAACATCTTCCCAGCCATCTGTATATACATGGAAATAGCTACAACGGTATCCGTATAAACATGGAAATATCTACACCGCCTTCTACATATCCATGGAAATATCTGCGCCGCCTTCTGTGTAAACATGGAAATATCTACACGGTCATCTGTGTATAGATGGAAATATCAACACCGCCATCTGTACAAACATGGAAATATCTGCACCGCTATCTGTATAAACATGGAAATATCTACACCGTGGTGTGTATAAACATGGAAATAGCTAAACCGCTATCTGTATAAACATGGAAATATCTACACTGCTATCTCTATAAACCTGGAAATATCTACACCGTGATCTGTATAAACATGGAAATATTTACACTGCTATCTGTATAAACATGGAAATATCTACACCGTTATCTGTATAAATATGGAAATATCTGCACCGCTATCTCTATAAACATGGAAATATCTACACAGCTATCTCTATAAACATGGAAATACCTACACTGCCATCTGCATAAACATGGAAATATCTACACAGCCATCTGTATTAACATGGAAACATCTTCACAGCCATCTGTATATACATGGAAATAGCTACAATGGTATCTGTATAAACATGGAAATATCTACACCGCCTTCTACATATCCATGGAAATATCTGCGCCACCTTCTGTATAAACATGGAAATATCTACACGGTCATCTGTGTACAGATGGAAATATCAACACCGCCATCTGTACAAACATGGAAATATCTGCACCGCTATCTGTATAAACATTGAAATATCTACACCGCGGTCTGTACAAACATGGAAATAGCTAAACCGCTATCTGTATAAACATGGAAATATCTACACTGCTATCTCTATAAACCTGGAAATATCTACACCGTGATCTGTATAAACATGGAAATATTTACACCGCTATCTGTATAAACATGGAAATATCTACACTGTTATCTGTATAAATATGGAAATATCTACACCGCTATCTCTATACACATAGAAATATCTACACCGCCATCTGTATAAACATGGAAATATCTACACTGCTATCTCTATAAACATGGAAATATCTACAATACCATCTGTAAAAACATGGAAATACCTATACATTCATCTGTATAAACATGGAAATATCTACACCACCATCTGTATAAACTTGGAAATATCTACAATGCCATCTGTATACACATGGAAATACCTACACGGCAATCTGTGTATAGATGGAAACATCAACACCGCCATCTGTACAAACATGGAAATATCTACACCGCTATCTGTATAAACATGGAAATATCTACACTGCGGTCTTTATAAACATGGAAATTTCTACACCGGTATCTGTATAAACATGGAAATATCTACACCACGATCTGTATAAATTTGGAAATATTTACACCGCTATCTGTATAAACATGGAAATATCTACACGGCTATCTCTATAAACATGGAAATACCTACACAGTCATGTGTAGGAACATGGAAAAATCTACACTGCCATCTGTATAAACATGGAAATATCTACAGAGCCCTCTGTATAAATATGGAAATATCTGCATAGGCATCAGTATAAACATGGAAATGTCTGCACCGCTATCTGTATAAACATGGAAATACCTACACCGCTGTCTCTATAAACATGGAAATAAGTATACCGCTATGTGTATAAACATGGAAATATCTCCACTGCTGTCTGTATAAACCTGGAAACATCTACACCGCGATCTGTATAAACATGGAAATATCTACACCGCTATCTGTATAAACATGGAAATATCTACACAGCTATCTCTATAAACATGGAAATACCTACACCGCCATCTGTATAAACATGGAAATATCTACACAGCCATCTTTATTAACATGGAAACATCTTCCCAGCCATCTGTATATACATGGAAATAGCTACAACGGTATCCGTATAAACATGGAAATATCTACACCGCCTTCTACATATCCATGGAAATATCTGCGCCGCCTTCTGTGTAAACATGGAAATATCTACACGGTCATCTGTGTATAGATGGAAATATCAACACCGCCATCTGTACAAACATGGAAATATCTGCACCGCTATCTGTATAAACATGGAAATATCTACACCGTGGTGTGTATAAACATGGAAATAGCTAAACCGCTATCTGTATAAACATGGAAATATCTACACTGCTATCTCTATAAACCTGGAAATATCTACACCGTGATCTGTATAAACATGGAAATATTTACACTGCTATCTGTATAAACATGGAAATATCTACACCGTTATCTGTATAAATATGGAAATATCTGCACCGCTATCTCTATAAACATGGAAATATCTACACCGCCATCTGTATAAACATGGAAATATCTACACTGCTATCTCTATAAACATGGAAATATCTACAATGCCATCTGTAAAAACATGGAAATACCTATACAGTCATCTGTATAAACATGGAAATATCTACACCACCATCTGTATAAACTTGGAAATATCTACAATGCCATCTGTATACACATGGAAATACCTACACGGCAACCTGTGTATAGATGGAAACATCAACACCTCCATCTGTACAAACATGGAAATATCTACACCGCTATCTGTATAAACATGGAAATATCTACACTGCGGTCTCTATAAACATGGAAATTTCTACACCGGTATCTGTATAAACATGGAAATATCTACACCACGATCTGTGTAAACTTGGAAATATTTACACCGCTATCTGTATAAACATGGAAATATCTACACCTCTATCTCTATAAACATGGAAATATCTACAAAGCCATCTGTATAAACATGGAAATACCTACAAAGTCATGTGTAGGAACATGGAAAAATCTACACTGCCATCTGTATAAACATGGAAATATCTACAGAGCCCTCTGTATAAATTTGAAAATATCTGCATAGGCATCAGTATAAACATGGAAATGTCTGCACCGCTATCTGTATAAACATGGAAATACCTACACCGCTGTCTCTATAAACATGGAAATAAGTACACCGCTATGTGTATAAACATGGAAATATCTCCACTGCTGTCTGTATGAACATGGAAATATCTACACCGCGATCTGTATAAACATGGAAATATCTACACCGCTATCTGTATAAACATGGAAATATCTACACAGCTATCTCTATAAACATGGAAATACCTACACTGCCATCTGCATAAACATGGAAATATCTACACAGCCATCTCTATTAACATGGAAACATCTTCACAGCCATCTGTATATACATGGAAATAGCTACAACGGTATCTATATAAACATGGAAATATCTACACCGCCTTCTACATATCCATGGAAATATCTGCGCCACCTTCTGTATAAACATGGAAATATCTACACGGTCATCAGTGTATAGATGGAAATATCAACACCGCCATCTGTACAAACATGGAAATATCTGCACCGCTAACTGAATAAACATGGAAATATCTGCACCGCGGTCTGTACAAACATGGAAATAGCTAAACCGCTATCTGTATAAACATGGAAATATCTACACTGCTATCTCTATAAACCTGGAAATATCTACACCGTGATCTGTGTAAACATGGAAATATTTACACCGCTATCTGTATAAACATGGAAATATCTACACCGTTATCTGTATAAATATGGAAATATCTACACCGCTATCTCTATACACATAGAAATATCTGCACCGCCATCTGTATAAACATGGAAATATCTACACTGCTATCTCTATAAACATGGAAATATCTACAATGCCATCTGTAAAAACATGGAAATACCTATACATTCATCTGTATAAACATGGAAATATCTACACCACCATCTGTATAAACTTGGAAATATCTACAATGCCATCTGTATACACATGGAAATACCTACACGGCAATCTGTGTATAGATGGAAACATCAACACCGCCATCTGTACAAACATGGAAATATCTACACCGCTATCTGTATAAACATGGAAATATCTACACTGCGGTCTTTATAAACATGGAAATTTCTACACCGGTATCTGTACAAACATGGAAATATCTACACCACGATCTGTATAAATTTGGAAATATTTACACCGCTATCTGTATAAACATGGAAATATCTACACGGCTATCTCTATAAACATGGAAATACCTACACAGTCATGTGTAGGAACATGGAAAAATCTACACTGCCATCTGTATAAACATGGAAATATCTACAGAGCCCTCTGTATAAATATGGAAATATCTGCATAGGCATCAGTATAAACATGGAAATGTCTGCACCGCTATCTGTATAAACATGGAAATACCTACACCGCTGTCTCTATAAACATGGAAATAAGTACACCGCTATGTGTATAAACATGGAAATATCTCCACTGCTGTCTGTATAAACCTGGAAATATCTACACCGCGATCTGTATAAACATGGAAATATCTACACCGCTATCTGTATAAACATGGAAATATCTACACAGCTATCTCTATAAACATGGAAATACCTACACCGCCATCTGTATAAACATGGAAATTTCTACACAGCCATCTTTATTAACATGGAAACATCTTCCCAGCCATCTGTATATACATGGAAATAGCTACAACGGTATCCGTATAAACATGGAAATATCTACACCGCCTTCTACATATCCATGGAAATATCTGCGCCGCCTTCTGTGTAAACATGGAAATATCTACACGGTCATCTGTGTATAGATGGAAATATCAACACCGCCATCTGTACAAACATGGAAATATCTGCACCGCTATCTGTATAAACATGGAAATATCTACACCGTGGTGTGTATAAACATGGAAATAGCTAAACCGCTATCTGTATAAACATGGAAATATCTACACTGCTATCTCTATAAACCTGGAAATATCTACACCGTGATCTGTATAAACATGGAAATATTTACACTGCTATCTGTATAAACATGGAAATATCTACACCGTTATCTGTATAAATATGGAAATATCTGCACCGCTATCTCTATAAACATGGAAATATCTACACAGCTATCTCTATAAACATGGAAATACCTACACTGCCATCTGCATAAACATGGAAATATCTACACAGCCATCTGTATTAACATGGAAACATCTTCACAGCCATCTGTATATACATGGAAATAGCTACAATGGTATCTGTATAAACATGGAAATATCTACACCGCCTTCTACATATCCATGGAAATATCTGCGCCACCTTCTGTATAAACATGGAAATATCTACACGGTCATCTGTGTACAGATGGAAATATCAACACCGCCATCTGTACAAACATGGAAATATCTGCACCGCTATCTGTATAAACATTGAAATATCTACACCGCGGTCTGTACAAACATGGAAATAGCTAAACCGCTATCTGTATAAACATGGAAATATCTACACTGCTATCTCTATAAACCTGGAAATATCTACACCGTGATCTGTATAAACATGGAAATATTTACACCGCTATCTGTATAAACATGGAAATATCTACACTGTTATCTGTATAAATATGGAAATATCTACACCGCTATCTCTATACACATAGAAATATCTACACCGCCATCTGTATAAACATGGAAATATCTACACTGCTATCTCTATAAACATGGAAATATCTACAATACCATCTGTAAAAACATGGAAATACCTATACATTCATCTGTATAAACATGGAAATATCTACACCACCATCTGTATAAACTTGGAAATATCTACAATGCCATCTGTATACACATGGAAATACCTACACGGCAATCTGTGTATAGATGGAAACATCAACACCGCCATCTGTACAAACATGGAAATATCTACACCGCTATCTGTATAAACATGGAAATATCTACACTGCGGTCTTTATAAACATGGAAATTTCTACACCGGTATCTGTATAAACATGGAAATATCTACACCACGATCTGTATAAATTTGGAAATATTTACACCGCTATCTGTATAAACATGGAAATATCTACACGGCTATCTCTATAAACATGGAAATACCTACACAGTCATGTGTAGGAACATGGAAAAATCTACACTGCCATCTGTATAAACATGGAAATATCTACAGAGCCCTCTGTATAAATATGGAAATATCTGCATAGGCATCAGTATAAACATGGAAATGTCTGCACCGCTATCTGTATAAACATGGAAATACCTACACCGCTGTCTCTATAAACATGGAAATAAGTATACCGCTATGTGTATAAACATGGAAATATCTCCACTGCTGTCTGTATAAACCTGGAAACATCTACACCGCGATCTGTATAAACATGGAAATATCTACACCGCTATCTGTATAAACATGGAAATATCTACACAGCTATCTCTATAAACATGGAAATACCTACACCGCCATCTGTATAAACATGGAAATATCTACACAGCCATCTTTATTAACATGGAAACATCTTCCCAGCCATCTGTATATACATGGAAATAGCTACAACGGTATCCGTATAAACATGGAAATATCTACACCGCCTTCTACATATCCATGGAAATATCTGCGCCGCCTTCTGTGTAAACATGGAAATATCTACACGGTCATCTGTGTATAGATGGAAATATCAACACCGCCATCTGTACAAACATGGAAATATCTGCACCGCTATCTGTATAAACATGGAAATATCTACACCGTGGTGTGTATAAACATGGAAATAGCTAAACCGCTATCTGTATAAACATGGAAATATCTACACTGCTATCTCTATAAACCTGGAAATATCTACACCGTGATCTGTATAAACATGGAAATATTTACACTGCTATCTGTATAAACATGGAAATATCTACACCGTTATCTGTATAAATATGGAAATATCTGCACCGCTATCTCTATAAACATGGAAATATCTACACCGCCATCTGTATAAACATGGAAATATCTACACTGCTATCTCTATAAACATGGAAATATCTACAATGCCATCTGTAAAAACATGGAAATACCTATACAGTCATCTGTATAAACATGGAAATATCTACACCACCATCTGTATAAACTTGGAAATATCTACAATGCCATCTGTATACACATGGAAATACCTACACGGCAACCTGTGTATAGATGGAAACATCAACACCTCCATCTGTACAAACATGGAAATATCTACACCGCTATCTGTATAAACATGGAAATATCTACACTGCGGTCTCTATAAACATGGAAATTTCTACACCGGTATCTGTATAAACATGGAAATATCTACACCACGATCTGTATAAACTTGGAAATATTTACACCGCTATCTGTATAAACATGGAAATATCTACACCTCTATCTCTATAAACATGGAAATATCTACAAAGCCATCTGTATAAACATGGAAATACCTACAAAGTCATGTGTAGGAACATGGAAAAATCTACACTGCCATCTGTATAAACATGGAAATATCTACAGAGCCCTCTGTATAAATTTGAAAATATCTGCATAGGCATCAGTATAAACATGGAAATGTCTGCACCGCTATCTGTATAAACATGGAAATACCTACACCGCTGTCTCTATAAACATGGAAATAAGTACACCGCTATGTGTATAAACATGGAAATATCTCCACTGCTGTCTGTATAAACATGGAAATATCTACACCGCGATCTGTATAAACATGGAAATATCTACACCGCTATCTGTATAAACATGGAAATATCTACACAGCTATCTCTATAAACATGGAAATACCTAAACTGCCATCTGCATAAACATGGAAATATCTACACAGCCATCTGTATTAACATGGAAACATCTTCACAGCCATCTGTATATACATGGAAATAGCTACAACGGTATCTGTATAAACATGGAAATATCTACACCGCCTTCTACATATCCATGGAAATATCTGCGCCACCTTCTGTATAAACATGGAAATATCTACACGGTCATCTGTGTATAGATGGAAATATCAACACCGCCATCTGTACAAACATGGAAATATCTGCACCGCTAACTGTATAAACATGGAAATATCTACACCGCGGTCTGTACAAACATGGAAATAGCTAAACCGCTATCTGTATAAACATGGAAATATCTACACTGCTATCTCTATAAACCTGGAAATATCTACACCGTGATCTGTATAAACATGGAAATATTTACACCGCTATCTGTATAAACATGGAAATATCTACACCGTTATCTGTATAAATATGGAAATATCTACACCGCTATCTCTATACACATAGAAATATCTGCACCGCCATCTGTATAAACATGGAAATATCTACACTGCTATCTCTATAAACATGGAAATATCTACAATGCCATCTGTAAAAACATGGAAATACCTATACATTCATCTGTATAAACATGGAAATATCTACACCACCATCTGTATAAACTTGGAAATATCTACAATGCCATCTGTATACACATGGAAATACCTACACGGCAATCTGTGTATAGATGGAAACATCAACACCGAAATCTGTACAAACATGGAAATATCTACACCGCTATCTGTATAAACATGGAAATATCTACACTGCGGTCTTTATAAACATGGAAATTTCTACACCGGTATCTGTATAAACATGGAAATATCTACACCACGATCTGTATAAATTTGGAAATATTTACACCGCTATCTGTATAAACATGGAAATATCTACACGGCTATCTCTATAAACATGGAAATACCTACACAGTCATGTGTAGGAACATGGAAAAATCTACACTGCCATCTGTATAAACATGGAAATATCTACAGAGCCCTCTGTATAAATATGGAAATATCTGCATAGGCATCAGTATAAACATGGAAATGTCTGCACCGCTATCTGTATAAACATGGAAATACCTACACCGCTGTCTCTATAAACATGGAAATAAGTATACCGCTATGTGTATAAACATGGAAATATCTCCACTGCTGTCTGTATAAACCTGGAAATATCTACACCGCGATCTGTATAAACATGGAAATATCTACACCGCTATCTGTATAAACATGGAAATATCTACACAGCTATCTCTATAAACATGGAAATACCTACACCGCCATCTGTATAAACATGGAAATATCTACACAGCCATCTTTATTAACATGGAAACATCTTCCCAGCCATCTGTATATACATGGAAATAGCTACAACGGTATCCGTATAAACATGGAAATATCTACACCGCCTTCTACATATCCATGGAAATATCTGCGCCGCCTTCTGTGTAAACATGGAAATATCTACACGGTCATCTGTGTATAGATGGAAATATCAACACCGCCATCTGTACAAACATGGAAATATCTGCACCGCTATCTGTATAAACATGGAAATATCTACACCGTGGTGTGTATAAACATGGAAATAGCTAAACCGCTATCTGTATAAACATGGAAATATCTACACTGCTATCTCTATAAACCTGGAAATATCTACACCGTGATCTGTATAAACATGGAAATATTTACACTGCTATCTGTATAAACATGGAAATATCTACACCGTTATCTGTATAAATATGGAAATATCTGCACCGCTATCTCTATAAACATGGAAATATCTACACCGCCATCTGTATAAACATGGAAATATCTACACTGCTATCTCTATAAACATGGAAATATCTACAATGCCATCTGTAAAAACATGGAAATACCTATACAGTCATCTGTATAAACATGGAAATATCTACACCACCATCTGTATAAACTTGGAAATATCTACAATGCCATCTGTATACACATGGAAATACCTACACGGCAACCTGTGTATAGATGGAAACATCAACACCTCCATCTGTACAAACATGGAAATATCTACACCGCTATCTGTATAAACATGGAAATATCTACACTGCGGTCTCTATAAACATGGAAATTTCTACACCGGTATCTGTATAAACATGGAAATATCTACACCACGATCTGTATAAACTTGGAAATATTTACACCGCTATATGTATAAACATGGAAATATCTACACCTCTATCTCTATAAACATGGAAATATCTACAAAGCCATCTGTATAAACATGGAAATACCTACAAAGTCATGTGTAGGAACATGGAAAAATCTACACTGCCATCTGTATAAACATGGAAATATCTACAGAGCCCTCTGTATAAATTTGAAAATACCTGCATAGGCATCAGTATAAACATGGAAATGTCTGCACCGCTATCTGTATAAACATGGAAATACCTACACCGCTGTCTCTATAAACATGGAAATAAGTACACTGCTATGTGTATAAACATGGAAATATCTCCACTGCTGTCTGTATAAACATGGAAATATCTACACCGCGATCTGTATAAACATGGAAATATCTACACCGCTATCTGTATAAACATGGAAATATCTACACAGCTATCTCTATAAACATGGAAATACCTACACTGCCATCTGCATAAACATGGAAATATCTACACAGCCATCTGTATTAACATGGAAACATCTTCACAGCCATCTGTATATACATGGAAATAGCTACAACGGTATCTGTATAAACATGGAAATATCTACACCGCCTTCTACATATCCATGGAAATATCTGCGCCACCTTCTGTATAAACATGGAAATATCTACACGGTCATCTGTGTACAGATGGAAATATCAACACCGCCATCTGTACAAACATGGAAATATCTGCACCGCTATCTGTATAAACATGGAAATATCTACACCGCGGTCTGTACAAACATGGAAATAGCTAAACCGCTATCTGTATAAACATGGAAATATCTACACTGCTATCTCTATAAACCTGGAAATATCTACACCGTGATCTGTATAAACATGGAAATATTTACACCGCTATCTGTATAAACATGGAAATATCTAAACTGTTATCTGTATAAATATGGAAATATCTACACCGCTATCTCTATACACATAGAAATATCTACACCGCCATCTGTATAAACATGGAAATATCTACACTGCTATCTCTATAAACATGGAAATATCTACAATGCCATCTGTAAAAACATGGAAATACCTATACAGTCATCTGTATAAACATGGAAATATCTACACCACCATCTGTATAAACTTGGAAATATCTACAATGCCATCTGTATACACATGGAAATACCTACACGGCAATCTGTGTATAGATGGAAACATCAACACCGCCATCTGCACAAACATGGAAATATCTACACCGCTATCTGTATAAACATGGAAATATCTACACTGCGGTCTTTATAAACATGGAAATTTCTACACCGGTATCTGTATAAACATGGAAATATCTACACCACGATCTGTATAAATTTGGAAATATTTACACCGCTATCTGTATAAACATGGAAATATCTACACCGTTATCTGTATAAATATGGAAATATCTACACCGCTATCTCTATACACATAGAAATATCTGCACCGCCATCTGTATAAACATGGAAATATCTACACTGCTATCTCTATAAACATGGAAATATCTACAATGCCATCTGTAAAAACATGGAAATACCTATACATTCATCTGTATAAACATGGAAATATCTACACCACCATCTGTATAAACTTGGAAATATCTACAATGCCATCTGTATACACATGGAAATACCTACACGGCAATCTGTGTATAGATGGAAACATCAACACCGCCATCTGTACAAACATGGAAATATCTACACCGCTATCTGTATAAACATGGAAATATCTACACTGCGGTCTTTATAAACATGGAAATTTCTACACCGGTATCTGTATAAACATGGAAATATCTACACCACGATCTGTATAAATTTGGAAATATTTACACCGCTATCTGTATAAACATGGAAATATCTACACGGCTATCTCTATAAACATGGAAATACCTACACAGTCATGTGTAGGAACATGGAAAAATCTACACTGCCATCTGTATAAACATGGAAATATCTACAGAGCCCTCTGTATAAATATGGAAATATCTGCATAGGCATCAGTATAAACATGGAAATGTCTGCACCGCTATCTGTATAAACATGGAAATACCTACACCGCTGTCTCTATAAACATGGAAATAAGTATACCGCTATGTGTATAAACATGGAAATATCTCCACTGCTGTCTGTATAAACCTGGAAATATCTACACCGCGATCTGTATAAACATGGAAATATCTACACCGATATCTGTATAAACATGGAAATATCTACACAGCTATCTCTATAAACATGGAAATACCTACACCGCCATCTGTATAAACATGGAAATATCTACACAGCCATCTTTATTAACATGGAAACATCTTCCCAGCCATCTGTATATACATGGAAATAGCTACAACGGTATCCGTATAAACATGGAAATATCTACACCGCCTTCTACATATCCATGGAAATATCTGCGCCGCCTTCTGTGTAAACATGGAAATATCTACACGGTCATCTGTGTATAGATGGAAATATCAACACCGCCATCTGTACAAACATGGAAATATCTGCACCGCTATCTGTATAAACATGGAAATATCTACACCGTGGTGTGTATAAACATGGAAATAGCTAAACCGCTATCTGTATAAACATGGAAATATCTACACTGCTATCTCTATAAACCTGGAAATATCTACACCGTGATCTGTATAAACATGGAAATATTTACACTGCTCTCTGTATAAACATGGAAATATCTACACCGTTATCTGTATAAATATGGAAATATCTGCACCGCTATCTCTATAAACATGGAAATATCTACACCGCCATCTGTATAAACATGGAAATATCTACACTGCTATCTCTATAAACATGGAAATATCTACAATGCCATCTGTAAAAACATGGAAATACCTATACAGTCATCTGTATAAACATGGAAATATCTACACCACCATCTGTATAAACTTGGAAATATCTACAATGCCATCTGTATACACATGGAAATACCTACACGGCAACCTGTGTATAGATGGAAACATCAACACCTCCATCTGTACAAACATGGAAATATCTACACCGCTATCTGTATAAACACGGAAATATCTACACTGCGGTCTCTATAAACATGGAAATTTCTACACCGGTATCTGTATAAACATGGAAATATCTACACCACGATCTGTATAAACTTGGAAATATTTACACCGCTATATGTATAAACATGGAAATATCTACACCTCTATCTCTATAGACATGGAAATATCTACAAAGCCATCTGTATAAACATGGAAATACCTACAAAGTCATGTGTAGGAACATGGAAAAATCTACACTGCCATCTGTATAAACATGGAAATATCTACAGAGCCCTCTGTATAAATTTGAAAATATCTGCATAGGCATCAGTATAAACATGGAAATGTCTGCACCGCTATCTGTATAAACATGGAAATACCTACACCGCTGTCTCTATAAACATGGAAATAAGTACACTGCTATGTGTATAAACATGGAAATATCTCCACTGCTGTCTGTATAAACATGGAAATATCTACACCACGATCTGTATAAACATGGAAATATCTACACCGCTATCTGTATAAACATGGAAATATCTACACAGCTATCTCTATAAACATGGAAATACCTACACTGCCATCTGCATAAACATGGAAATATCTACACAGCCATCTGTATTAACATGGAAACATCTTCACAGCCATCTGTATATACATGGAAATAGCTACAACGGTATCTGTATAAACATGGAAATATCTACACCGCCTTCTACATATCCATGGAAATATCTGCGCCACCTTCTGTATAAACATGGAAATATCTACACGGTCATCTGTGTACAGATGGAAATATCAACACCGCCATCTGTACAAACATGGAAATATCTGCACCGCTATCTGTATAAACATGGAAATATCTACACCGCGGTCTGTACAAACATGGAAATAGCTAAACCGCTATCTGTGTAAACATGGAAATATCTACACTGCTATCTCTATAAACCTGGAAATATCTACACCGTGATCTGTATAAACATGGAAATATTTACACCGCTATCTGTATAAACATGGAAATATCTACACTGTTATCTGTATAAATATGGAAATATCTACACCGCTATCTCTATACACATAGAAATATCTACACCGCCATCTGTATAAACATGGAAATATCTACACTGCTATCTCTATAAACATGGAAATATCTACGATGCCATCTGTAAAAACATGGAAATACCTATACATTCATCTGTATAAACATGGAAATATCTACACCACCATCTGTATAAACTTGGAAATATCTACAATGCCATCTGTATACACATGGAAATACCTACACGGCAATCTGTGTATAGATGGAAACATCAACACCGCCATCTGTACAAACATGGAAATATCTACACCGCTATCTGTATAAACATGGAAATATCTACACTGCGGTCTTTATAAACATGGAAATTTCTACACCGGTATCTGTATAAACATGGAAATATCTACACCACGATCTGTATAAATTTGGAAATATTTACACCGCTATCTGTATAAACATGGAAATATCTACACGGCTATCTCTATAAACATGGAAATACCTACACAGTCATGTGTAGGAACATGGAAAAATCTACACTGCCATCTGTATAAACATGGAAATATCTACAGAGCCCTCTGTATAAATATGGAAATATCTGCATAGGCATCAGTATAAACATGGAAATGTCTGCACCGCTATCTGTATAAACATGGAAATACCTACACCGCTGTCTCTATAAACATGGAAATAAGTATACCGCTATGTGTATAAACATGGAAATATCTCCACTGCTGTCTGTATAAACCTGGAAATATCTACACCGCGATCTGTATAAACATGGAAATATCTACACCGCTATCTGTATAAACATGGAAATATCTACACAGCTATCTCTATAAACATGGAAATACCTACACCGCCATCTGTATAAACATGGAGATATCTACACAGCCATCTTTATTAACATGGAAACATCTTCCCAGCCATCTGTATATACATGGAAATAGCTACAACGGTATCCATATAAACATGGAAATATCTACACCGCCTTCTACATATCCATGGAAATATCTGCGCCGCCTTCTGTGTAAACATGGAAATATCTACACGGTCATCTGTGTATAGATGGAAATATCAACACCGCCATCTGTACAAACATGGAAATATCTGCACCGCTATCTGTATAAACATGGAAATATCTACACCGTGGTGTGTATAAACATGGAAATAGCTAAACCGCTATCTGTATAAACATGGAAATATCTACACTGCTATCTCTATAAACCTGGAAATATCTATACCGTGATCTGTATAAACATGGAAACATTTACACTGCTATCTGTATAAACATGGAAATATCTACACCGTTATCTGTATAAATATGGAAATATCTGCACCGCTATCTCTATAAACATGGAAATATCTACACCGCCATCTGTATAAACTTGGAAATATCTACAATGCCATCTGTATACACATGGAAATACCTACACGGCAATCTGTGTATAGATGGAAACATCAACACCTCCATCTGTACAAACATGGAAATATCTACACCGCTATCTGTATAAACATGGAAATATCTACACTGCGGTCTCTATAAACATGGAAATTTCTACACCGGTATCTGTATAAACATGGAAATATCTACACCACGATCTGTATAAACTTGGAAATATTTACACCGCTATCTGTATAAACATGGAAATATCTACACCTCTATCTCTATAAACATGGAAATATCTACAAAGCCATCTGTATAAACATGGAAATACCTACAAAGTCATGTGTAGGAACATGGAAAAATCTACACTGCCATCTGTATAAACATGGAAATATCTACAGAGCCCTCTGTATAAATTTGAAAATATCTGCATAGGCATCAGTATAAACATGGAAATGTCTGCACCGCTATCTGTATAAACATGGAAATACCTACACCGCTGTCTCTATAAACATGGAAATAAGTACACCGCTATGTGTATAAACATGGAAATATCTCCACTGCTGTCTGTATAAACATGGAAATATCTACACCGCTATCTGTATAAACATGGAAATATCTACACCGCTATCTCTATAAACATGGAAATATCTACACAGCTATCTCTATAAACATGGAAATACCTACACTGCCATCTGCATAAACATGGAAATATCTACACAGCCATCTGTATTAACATGGAAACATCTTCACAGCCATCTGTATATACATGGAAATAGCTACAACGGTATCTGTATAAACATGGAAATATCTACACCGCCTTCTACATATCCATGGAAATATCTGCGCCACCTTCTGTATAAACATGGAAATATCTACACGGTCATCTGTGTATAGATGGAAATATCAACACCGCCATCTGTACAAACATGGAAATATCTGCACCGCTAACTGTATAAACATGGAAATATCTACACCGCGGTCTGTACAAACATGGAAATAGCTAAACCGCTATCTGTATAAACATGGAAATATCTACACTGCTATCTCTATAAACCTGGAAATATCTACACCGTGATCTGTATAAACATGGAAATATTTACACCGCTATCTGTATAAACATGGAAATATCTACACCGTTATCTGTATAAATATGGAAATATCTACACCGCTATCTCTATACACATAGAAATATCTGCACCGCCATCTGTATAAACATGGAAATATCTACACTGCTATCTCTATAAACATGGAAATATCTACAATGCCATCTGTAAAAACATGGAAATACCTATACATTCATCTGTATAAACATGGAAATATCTACACCACCATCTGTATAAACTTGGAAATATCTACAATGCCATCTGTATACACATGGAAATACCTACACGGCAATCTGTGTATAGATGGAAACATCAACACCGCCATCTGTACAAACATGGAAATATCTACACCGCTATCTGTATAAACATGGAAATATCTACACTGCGGTCTTTATAAACATGGAAATTTCTACACCGGTATCTGTATAAACATGGAAATATCTACACCACGATCTGTATAAATTTGGAAATATTTACACCGCTATCTGTATAAACATGGAAATATCTACACGGCTATCTCTATAAACATGGAAATACCTACACAGTCATGTGTAGGAACATGGAAAAATCTACACTGCCATCTGTATAAACATGGAAATATCTACAGAGCCCTCTGTATAAATATGGAAATATCTGCATAGGCATCAGTATAAACATGGAAATGTCTGCACCGCTATCTGTATAAACATGGAAATACCTACACCGCTGTCTCTATAAACATGGAAATAAGTATACCGCTATGTGTATAAACATGGAAATATCTCCACTGCTGTCTGTATAAACCTGGAAATATCTACACCGCGATCTGTATAAACATGGAAATATCTACACCGCTATCTGTATAAACATGGAAATATCTACACAGCTATCTCTATAAACATGGAAATACCTACACCGCCATCTGTATAAACATGGAAATATCTACAAAGCCATCTTTATTAACATGGAAACATCTTCCCAGCCATCTGTATATACATGGAAATAGCTACAACGGTATCCGTATAAACATGGAAATATCTACACCGCCTTCTACATATCCATGGAAATATCTGCGCCGCCTTCTGTGTAAACATGGAAATATCTACACGGTCATCTGTGTATAGATGGAAATATCAACACCGCCATCTGTACAAACATGGAAATATCTGCACCGCTATCTGTATAAACATGGAAATATCTACACCGTGGTGTGTATAAACATGGAAATAGCTAAACCGCTATCTGTATAAACATGGAAATATCTACACTGCTATCTCTATAAACCTGGAAATATCTACACCGTGATCTGTATAAACATGGAAATATTTACACTGCTATCTGTATAAACATGGAAATATCTACACCGTTATCTGTATAAATATGGAAATATCTGCACCGCTATCTCTATAAACATGGAAATATCTACACCGCCATCTGTATAAACCTGCAAATATCTACACTGCTATCTCTATAAACATGGAAATATCTACAATGCCATCTGTAAAAACATGGAAATACCTATACAGTCATCTGTATAAACATGGAAATATCTACACCACCATCTGTATAAACTTGGAAATATCTACAATGCCATCTGTATACACATGGAAATACCTACATGGCAATCTGTGTATAGATGGAAACATCAACACCTCCATCTGTACAAACATGGAAATATCTACACCGCTATCTGTATAAACATGGAAATATCTACACTGCGGTCTGTATAAACATGGAAATTTCTACACCGTTATCTGTATAAACATGGAAATATCTACACCACGATCTGTATAAACTTGGAAATATTTACACCGCTATCTGTATAAACATGGAAATATCTACACCACGATCTGTATAAACATGGAAATATTTACACCGCTATCTATATAAACATGGAAATATCTACACCGCTATCTCTATAAACTTGGAAATATCTACACCGCCATCTGTATAAACATGGAAATATCTACACTGCTATCTCTATAAACATGGAAATATCTACAATGCCATCTGTAAAAACATGGAAGTACCTATACAGTCATCTGTATAAACATGGAAATACCTACACCGCTGTCTCTATAAACATGGAAATATGTACACCGCTATGTGTATAAACATGGAAATATCTCCACTGCTGTCTGTATAAACATGGAAATATCTACACCGTGATCTGTATAAACATGGAAATATTTACACTGCTATCTGTATAAACATGGAAAAATCTACACCGTTATCTGTATAAATATGGAAATATCTACACCGCTATCTCTATAAACATGGAAATATCTACACCGCCATCTGTATAAACATGGAAATATCTACAATGCTATCTCTATAAACATGGAAATATCTACAATGCCATCTGAAAAAACATGGAAATACCTATACAGTCATCTGTATAAACATGGAAGTATCTACACCACCATCTGTATAAACATGGAAATATCTACAATGCCAACTGTATACACATGGAAATACCTACACGGCAATCTGTGTATAGATGGAAACATCAACACCGCCATCTGCACAAACATGGAAATATCTACACCACTATCTGTATAAACATGGAAATACCTACACTGCGGTCTGTATAAACATGGAAATTTCTACACCGGTATCTGTATAAACATGGAAATATCTACACCACAATCTGTATAAACATGGAAATATTTTCACCGCTATCTGTATAAACATGGAAATATCTACACAGCTATCTCTATAAACATGGAAATATCTACAAAGCCATCTGTATAAACATCGAAATACCTACACAGTCATGTGTAGGAACATGGAAAAATCTACACTGCCATCGGTATAAACATGGAAATATCTACAGAGCCCTCTGTATAAATATGGAAATATCTGCATAGGCATCTGTATAAACATGGAAATGTCTGCACAGCTATCTGTATAAACATGGAAATACCTACACCGCTGTCTCTATAAACATGGAAATATGTACACCGCTATGTGTATAAACATGGAAATATCTCCACTGCTGTCTGTATAAATATGGAAATATCTACACCGCGATCTGTATAAACATGGAAATATCTATACCGCTATTTGTATAAACACGGAAATATCCACACAGCTATCTCTATAAACATGGAAATAACTACACCGCCATCTGTATAAACATGGAAATATCTACACAGCTATCTCTATAAACATGGAAATACCTACAACGCCATCTATATAAACATGGAAATACCTACAAAGTCATCTGTATAAACATGGAAATATCTACACAGCCATCTGTATAAACATGGAAACATCTACACAGCCATCTGTATATACATGGAAATATCTACACCGCTATCTGTATAAACATGGAAATATCTACACAGCTATCTCTATAAACATGGAAATATCTTCACCGCCGTCTGTATAAAAATGGAAATATCTGCACAGTCATCTGTGTATAGATGGAAATATCAACACCGCCATCTGTACAAACATGGAAATATCTGCACCGCTATCTGTATAAACATGGAAATATCTACACCGTGGTGTGTATAAACATGGAAATAGCTAAACCACTATCTGTATAAACATGGAAATATCTACACTGCTATCTCTATAAACCTGGAAATATCTACACCGTGATCTGTATAAACATGGAAATATTTACACTGCTATCTGTATAAACATGGAAATATCTACACCGTTATCTGTATAAAAATGGAAATATCTACACCGCTATCTCTATAAATATGGAAATATCTACACCGCCATCTGCATAAACATGGAAATATCTACACTGCTATCAATATAAACATGGAAATATCTACACAGCCATCTGTATAAACATGGAAATATCTACAGTGCCGTCTGTATACACATGGAAATACCTACACGGCAATCTGTGTTTAGATGGAAACATCAACACCACCATCTGTACAAACATGGAAATATCTACACCGCAATCTGTATAAACATGGAAATATCTACACTGCGGTCTGTATAGACATGGAAATTTCTACACCGGTATCTGTATAAACATGGAAATATGTACACCACGATCTGTATAAACATGGAAATATTTTCACCGCTATCTGTATAAACATGGAAATATCTACACCTCTATCTCTATAAACATGGAAATATCTACAAAGCCATCTGTATAAACATGGAAATACCTACACAGTCATGTGTAGGAACACGGAAAAATCTACACTGCCATCTGTATAAACATGGAAATATCTACAGAGCCCTCTGTATAAATATGGAAATATCTGCATACACATCTGTATAAACATGGAAATATCTGCACCGCTATCTGTATAAACATGGAAATAACTACACCGCTGTCTCTATAAACATGGAAATATGTACACCGCTATGTGTATAAACATGGAAATATCTCCACTGCTGTCTGTATAAACATGGAAATATCTACACCGTGATCTGTATAAACATGGAAATATCTATACCGCGATTTGTATAAACATGGAAATATCTACACAGCTATCTCTATAAACATGGAAATACCTACACCGCCATTTGTATAAACATGGAAATACCTACAAAGTCATCTGTATAAACATGGAAATATCTACACAGCCATCTGTAAACATAGAAATATCTACACAGCCATCTGTATATACATGGAAATATCTACACCGCTATCTGTATAAACATGGAAATATCTACACCGCCTTCTACATATCCATGGAAATATCTTCGCCGCCTTCTGTATAAACATGGAAATTATCTACACGGTCATCTGTGTACAGATGGAAATATCAACACCGCCATCTGTACAAACATGGAAATATCTGCGCCGCTATCTGTATAAACATGGAAATACCTACACCACGGTCTGTACAAACATGGAAATAGCTAAACCGCTATCTGTATAAACATGGAAATATCTACACTGCTATCTCTATAAACATGGAAATATCTACAATGCCATCTGTAAAAACATGGAAGTACCTATACAGTCATCTGTATAAACATGGAAATACCTACACCGCTGTCTCTATAAACATGGAAATATGTACACCGCTATGTGTATAAACATGGAAATATCTCCACTGCTGTCTGTATAAACATGGAAATATCTACACCGTGATCTGTATAAACATGGAAATATTCACACTGCTATCTGTATAAACATGGAAAAATCTACACCGTTATCTGTATAAATATGGAAATATCTACACCGCTATCTCTATAAACATGGAAATATCTACACCGCCATCTGTATAAACATGGAAATATCTACAATGCTATCTCTATAAACATGGAAATATCTACAATGCCATCTGAAAAAACATGGAAATACCTATACAGTCATCTGTATAAACATGGAAGTATCTACACCACCATCTGTATAAACATGGAAATATCTACAATGCCAACTGTATACACATGGAAATACCTACACGGCAATCTGTGTATAGATGGAAACATCAACACCGCCATCTGCACAAACATGGAAATATCTACACCACTATCTGTATAAACATGGAAATACCTACACTGCGGTCTGTATAAACATGGAAATTTCTACACCGGTATCTGTATAAACATGGAAATATCTACACCACGATCTGTATAAACATGGAAATATTTTCACCGCTATCTGTATAAACATGGAAATATCTACACCGCTATCTCTATAAACATGGAAATATCTACAAAGCCATCTGTATAAACATGGAAATACCTACACAGTCATGTGTAGGAACATGGAAAAATCTACACTGCCATCGGTATAAACATGGAAATATCTACAGAGCCCTCTGTATAAATATGGAAATATCTGCATAGGTATCTGTATAAACATGGAAATGTCTGCACCGCTATCTGTATAAACATGGAAATACCTACACCGCTGTCTCTATAAACATGGAAATATGTACACCGCTATGTGTATAAACATGGAAATATCTCCACTGCTGTCTGTATAAATATGGAAATATCTACACCGCGATCTGTATAAACATGGAAATATCTATACCGCTATTTGTATAAACATGGAAATATCCACACAGCTATCTCAATAAACATGGAAATAACTACACCGCCATCTGTATAAACATGGAAATATCTACACAGCTGTCTCTATAAACATGGAAATACCTACAACGCCATCTGTATAAACATGGAAATAGCTACAAAGTCATCTGTATAAACATGGAAATATCTACACAGCTATCTGTATAAACATGGAAACATCTACACAGCCATCTGTATATACATGGAAATATCTACACCGCTATCTGTATAAACATGGAAATATCTACACAGCGATCTCTATAAACATGGAAATATCTTCACCGCCGTCTGTATAAAAATGGAAATATCTGCACAGTCATCTGTGTATAGATGGAAATATCAACACCGCCATCTGTACAAACATGGAAATATCTGCACCGCTATCTGTATAAACATGGAAATATCTACACCGTGGTGTGTATAAACATGGAAATAGCTAAACCGCTATCTGTATAAACATGGAAATATCTACACTGCTATCTCTATAAACCTGGAAATATCTACACCGTGATCTGTATAAACATGGAAATATTTACACCGCTATCTGTATAAACATGGAAATATCTACACCGTTATCTGTATAAAAATGGAAATATATACACCGCTATCTCTATAAATATGGAAATATCTACACCGCCATCTGTATAAACATGGAAATATCTACACTGCTATCTCTATAAACATGGAAATATCTACACAGCCATCTGTATAAACATGTAAATATCTACAGTGCCGTCTGTATACACATGGAAATACCTACACGGCAATCTGTGTTTAGATGGAAACATCAACACCACCATCTGTACAAACATGGAAATATCTACACTGCAATCTGTATAAACATGGAAATATCTACACTGCGGTCTGTATAAACCTGGAAATTTCTACACCGGTATCTGTATAAACATGGAAATATCTACACCACGATCTGTATAAACATGGAAATATTTTCACCGCTATCTGTATAAACATGGAAATATCTACACCTCTATCTCTATAAACATGGAAATATCTACAAAGCCATCTGTATAAACATGGAAATACCTACACCGTCATGCGGAGGAACATGGAAAAATCTACACTGCCATCTGTATAAACGTGGAAATATCTACAGAGCCCTCTGTATAAATATGGAAATATCTGCATAGGCATCAGTATAAACATGGAAATGTCTGCACCGCTATCTGTATAAACATGGAAATACCTACACCGCTGTCTCTATAAACATGGAAATAAGTACACCGCTATGTGTATAAACATGGAAATATCTCCACTGCTGTCTGTATAAACATGGAAATATCTACACCGCGATCTGTATAAACATGGAAATATCTACATCGCTATCTGTATAAACATGGAAATATCTACACAGCTATCTCTATAAACATGGAAATACCTACACCGCCATCTGTATAAACATGGAAATATCTACACAGCCATCTCTATTAACATGGAAATATCTACACAGCCATCTGTATATACATGGAAATATCTACACAGCCATCTCTATATACCTGGAAATATCTACACCGCTATCTGTATAAACATGGAAATATCTACACCGCCTTCTACATATCCATGGAAATATCTGCGCCGCCTTCTGTATAAACATGGAAATATCTACACGGTCATCTGTGTATAGATGGAAATATCAACACCGCCATCTGTACAAACATGGAAATATCTGCACCGCTATCTGTATAAACATGGAAATATCTACACCACGATCTGTATAAACATGGAAATATTTACACCGCTATCTATATAAACATGGAAATATCTACACCGCTATCTCTATAAACTTGGAAATATCTACACCGCCATCTGTATAAACATGGAAATATCTACACTGCTATCTCTATAAACATGGAAATATCTACAATGCCATCTGTAAAAACATGGAAGTACCTATACAGTCATCTGTATAAACATGGAAATACCTACACCGCTGTCTCTATAAACATGGAAATATGTACACCGCTATGTGTATAAACATGGAAATATCTCCACTGCTGTCTGTATAAACATGAAAATATCTACACCGTGATGTGTATAAACATGGAAATATTTACACTGCTATCTGTATAAACATGGAAAAATCTACACCGTTATCTGTATAAATATGGAAATATCTACACCGCTATCTCTATAAACATGGAAATATCTACACCGCCATCTGTATAAACATGGAAATATCTACAATGCTATCTCTATAAACATGGAAATATCTACAATGCCATCTGAAAAAACATGGAAATACCTATACAGTCATCTGTATAAACATGGAAGTATCTACACCACCATCTGTATAAACATGGAAATATCTACAATGCCAACCGTATACACATGGAAATACCTACACGGCAATCTGTGTATAGATGGAAACATCAACACCGCCATCTGCACAAACATGGAAATATCTACACCACTATCTGTATAAACATGGAAATACCTACACTGCGGTCTGTATAAACATGGAAATTTCTACACCGGTATCTGTATAAACATGGAAATATCTACACCACGATCTGTATAAACATGGAAATATTTTCACCGCTATCTGTATAAACAAGGAAATATCTACACCGCTATCTCTATAAACATGGAAATATCTACAAAGCCATCTGTATAAACATGGAAATACCTACACAGTCATGTGTAGGAACATGGAAAAATCTACACTGCCATTGGTATAAACATGGAAATATCTACAGAGCCCTCTGTATAAATATGGAAGTATCTGCATAGGCATCTGTATAAACATGGTAATGTCTGCACCGCTATCTGTATAAACATGGAAATACCTACACCGCTGTCTCTATAAACATGGAAATATGTACACCGCTATGTGTATAAACATGGAAATATCTCCACTGCTGTCTGTATAAATATGGAAATATCTACACCGCGATCTGTATAAACATGGAAATATCTATACCGCTATTTGTATAAACACGGAAATATCCACACAGCTATCTCTATAAACATGGAAATAACTACACCGCCATCTGTATAAACATGGAAATATCTACACAGCTATCTCTATAAACATGGAGATACCTACAACGCCATCTGTATAAACATGGAAATACCTACAAAGTCATCTGTATAAACATGGAAATATCTACACAGCCATCTGTATAAACATGGAAACATCTACACAGCCATCTGTATATACATGGAAATATCTACACCGCTATCTGTATAAATATGGAAATATCTACACAGCTATCTCTATAAACATGGAAATATCTTCACCGCCGTCTGTATAAAAATGGAAATATCTGCACAGTCATCTGTGTATAGATGGAAATATCAACACCGCCATCTGTACAAACATGGAAATATCTGCACCGCTATCTGTATAAACATGGAAATATCTACACCGTGGTGTGTATAAACATGGAAATAGCTAAACCGCTATCTGTATAAACATGGAAATATCTACACTGCTATCTCTATAAACCTGGAAATATCTACACCGTGATCTGTATAAACATGGAAGTATTTACACTGCTATCTGTATAAACATGGAAATATCTACACCGTTATCTGTATAAAAATGGAAATATCTACACCGCTATGTCTATAAATATGGAAATATCTACACCGCCGTCTGTATAAACATGGAAATATCTACACTGCTATCTCTATAAACATGGAAATATCTACACAGCCATCTGTATAAACATGGAAATATCTACAGTGCCGTCTGTATACACATGGAAATACCTACACGGCAATCTGTGTTTAGATGGAAACATCAACACCACCATCTGTACAAACATGGAAATATCTACACCGCAATCTGTATAAACATGGAAATATCTACACTGCGGTCTGTATAAACATGGAAATTTCTACACCGGTATCTGTATAAACATGGAAATATGTACACCACGATCTGTATAAACATGGAAATATTTTCACCGCTATCTGTATAAACATGGAAATATCTACACTTCTATCTCTATAACCATGGACATATCTACAAAGCCATCTGTATAAACTTGGAAATACCTACACAGTCATGTGTAGGAACACGGAAAAATCTACACTGCCATCTGTATAAACATGGAAATATCTACAGAGCCCTCTGTATAAATATGGAAATATCTGCCTAGGCATCAGTATAAACATGGAAATGTCTGCACAGCTATCTGTATAAACATGGAAATACCTACACCGCTGTCTCTATAAACATGGAAATAAGTACACCGCTATGTGTATAAACATGGAAATATCTCCACTGCTGTCTGTATAAACATGGAAATATCTACACCGCGATCTGTATAAACATGGAAATATCTACATCGCTATCTGTATAAACATGGATATACCTACACCGCTGTCTCTATAAACATGGAAATAAGTACACCGCTATGTTTATAAACATGGAAATATCTCCACTGCTGTCTGTATAAACATGGAAATATCTACACCGCGATCTGTATAAACATGGAAATATCTACATCGCTATCTGTATAAACATGGAAATATCTACACAGCTATCTCTATAAACATGGAAATACCAACACCGCCATCTGTATAAACATGGAAATATCTACACAGCCATCTGTATTAACATGGAAATATCTACACAGCCATCTGTATATACATGGAAATATCTACACAGCCATCTCTATATACCTGGAAATATCTACACCGCTATCTGTATAAACATGGAAATATCTACACCGCCTTCTACATATCCATGGAAATATCTGCGCCGCCTTCTGTATAAACATGGAAATATCTACACGGTCATCTGTGTATAGATGGAAATATCAACACCGCCATCTGTACAAACATGGAAATATCTGCACCGCTATCTGTATAAACATGGAAATATCTACACCACGATCTGTATAAACATGGAAATATTTACACCGCTATCTATATAAACATGGAAATATCTACACCGCTATCTCTATAAACTTGGAAATATCTACACCGCCATCTGTATAAACATGGAAATATCTACACTGCTATCACTATAAACATGGAAATATCTACAATGCCATCTGTAAAAACATGGAAGTACCTATACAGTCATCTGTATAAACATGGAAATACCTACACCGCTGTCTCTATAAACATGGAAATATGTACACCGCTATGTGTATAAACATGGAAATATCTCCACTGCTGTCTGTATAAACATGGAAATATCTACACCGTGATCTGTATAAACATGCAAATATTTACACTGCTATCTGTATAAACATGGAAAAATCTACATCGTTATCTGTATGAATATGGAAATATCTACACCGCTATCTCTATAAACATGGAAATATCTACACCGCCATCTGTATAAACATGGAAATATCTACAATGCTATCTCTATAAACATGGAAATATCTACAATGCCATCTGAAAAAACATGGAAATACCTATACAGTCATCTGTATAAACATGGAAGTATCTACACCACCATCTGTATAAACATGGAAATATCTACAATGCCAACCGTATACACATGGAAATACCTACACGGCAATCTGTGTATAGATGGAAACATCAACACCGCCATCTGCACAAACATGGAAATATCTACAACACTATCTGTATAAACATGGAAATACCTACACTGCGGTCTGTATAAACATGGAAATTTCTACACCGGTATCTGTATAAACATCGAAATATCTACACCACGATCTGTATAAACATGGAAATATTTTCACCGCTATCTGTATAAACATGGAAATATCTACACCGCTATCTCTATAAACATGGAAATATCTACAAAGCCATCTGTATAAACATGGAAATACCTACACAGTCATGTGTAGGAACATGGAAAAATCTACACTGCCATCGGTATAAACATGGAAATATCTACAGAGCCCTCTGTATAAATATGGAAATATCTGCATAGGCATCTGTATAAACATGGAAATGTCTGCACCGCTATCTGTATAAACATGGAAATACCTACACCGCTGTCTCTATAAACATGGAAATATGTACACCGCTATGTGTATAAACATGGAAATATCTCCACTGCTGTCTGTATAAATATGGAAATATCTACACCGCGATCTGTATAAACATGGAAATATCTACACCGCTATTTGTATAAACACGGAAATATCCACACAGCTATCTCTATAAACATGGAAATAACTACACCGCCATCTGTATAAACATGGAAATATCTACACAGCTATCTCTATAAACATGGAAATACCTACAACGCCATCTGTATAAACATGGAAATACCTACAAAGTCATCTGTATAAACATGGAAATATCTACACAGCCATCTGTATAAACATGGAAACATCTACACAGCCATCTGTATATACATGGAAATATCTACACCGCTATCTTTATAAATATGGAAATATCTACACAGCTATCTCTATAAACATGGAAATATCTTCACCGCCGTCTGTATAAAAATGGAAATATCTGCACAGTCATCTGTGTATAGATGGAAATATCAACACCGCCATCTGTACAAACATGGAAATATCTGCACCGCTATCTGTATAAACATGGAAATATCTACACCATGGTGTGTATAAACATGGAAATAGCTAAACCGCTATCTGTATAAACATGGAAATATCTACACTGCTATCTCTATAAACCTGGAAATATCTACACCGTGATCTGTATAAACATGGAAATATTTACACTGCTATCTGTATAAACATTGAAATATCTACACCGTTATCTGTATAAAAATGGAAATATCTGCACCGCTATCTCTATAAATATGGAAATATCTACACCGCCATCTGTATAAACATGGAAATATCTACACTGCTATCTCTATAAACATGGAAATATCTACACAGCCATCTGTATAAACATGGAAATATCTACAGTGCCATCTGTATACACATGGAAATACCTACACGGCAATCTGTGTTTAGATGGAAACATCAACACCACCATCTGTACAAACATGGAAATATCTACACCGCAATCTGTATAAACATGGAAATATCAACACTGCGGTCTGTATAAACATGGAAATTTCTACACCGGTATCTGTATAAACATGGAAATATGTACACCACGATCTGTATAAACATGGAAATATTTTCACCGCTATCTGTATAAACATGGAAATATCTACACCTCTATCTCTATAAACATGGAAATATCTACAAAGCCATCTGTATAAACATGGAAATACCTACACAGTCATGTGTAGGAACACGGAAAAATCTACACTGCCATCTGTATAAATATGGAAATATCTACAGAGCCCTCTGTATAAATATGGAAATATCTGCATACACATCTTTATAAACATGGAAATATCTGCACCGCTATCTGTATAAACATGGAAATAACTACACCGCTGTCTCTATAAACATGGAAATATGTACACCGCTATGTGTATAAACATGGAAATATCTCCACTGCTGTCTGTATAAACATGGAAATATCTACACCGTGATCTGCATAAACATGGAAATATCTATACCGCGATTTGTATAAACATGGAAATATCTACACAGCTATCTCTATAAACATGGAAATACCTACACCGCCATCTGTATAAACATGGAAATACCTACAAAGTCATCTGTATAAACATGGAAATATCTACACAGCCATCTGTATAAACATAGAAATATCTACACAGCCATCTGTATATACATGGAAATATCTACACTGCTATCTGTATAAACATGGAAATATCTACACCGCCTTCTACATATCCATGGAAATATCTTCGCCGCCTTCTGTATAAACATGGAAATTATCTACACGGTCATCTGTGTATAGATGGAAATATCAACACGGCCATCTGTACAAACATGGAAATATCTGCACCGCTATCTGTATAAACATGGAAATATCTACACCGCGGTCTGTACAAACATGGAAATAGCTAAACCGCTATCTGTATAAACATGGAAATATCTACACTGCTATCTCTATAAACCTGGAAATATCTACACCGTGATCTGTATAAACATGGAAATATTTACACTGCTATCTGTATAAACATGGAAATATCTACACCGTTATCTGTATAAATATGGAAATATCTACACCGCTATCTCTATAAACATGGAAATATCTACACCGCCATCTGTATAAACATGGAAATATCTACACTGCTATCTCTATAAATATGGAAATATCTACAATGCCATCTGTAAAAACATGGAAATACCTATACAGTCATCTGTATAAACATGGAAATATCTACACCACCATCTGTATAAACATGGAAATATCTACAGTGCCGTCTGTATACACATGGAAATACCTACACGGCAATCTGGGTATAGATGGAAACGTCAAAACCGCCATCTGTACAAACATGAAAATATCTACACCGAAATCTGTATAAACATGGAAATATCTACACTGCGGTCTGTATAAACATGGAAATTTCTACACCGGCAACTGTATAAACATGGAAATATCTACACCACGATCTGTATAAACATGAATATTTACACCGCTATCTGTATAAACATGGAAATATCTACACCGCTATCTCTATAAACATGGAAATAACTACAAAGCCATCTGTATAAACATGGAAATACCTACACAGTCATGTGTAGGAACATGGAAAAATCTACACTGCCATCTGTATAAACATGGAAATATCTACAGAGCCCTCTGTATAAATATGGAAATATCAGCATAGGCATCTGTATAAACATGGAAATGTCTCCACCGGTATCTGTATAAACATGGAAATACCTACACCGCTGTCTCTATAAACATGGAAATATGTACACCACTATGTGTATAAACATGGAAATATCTCCACTGCTGTCTGTATAAACATGGAAATATCTACACCGCGATCTGTATAAACATGGAAATATCTACACCGCTATCTGTATAAACATAGAAATATCTACACAGCTATCTCTATAAACATGGAAATACCTACACCGCCATCTGTATAAACATGGAAATACCTGCAAAGTCATCTGTATAAACATGGAAGTATCTGCACAGGCATCTGTATAAACATGGAAACGTCTACAGAGCCATCTGTATATACATGGAAATATCTACACCGCTATCTGTATAAACATGGAAATATCTACACCGCCTTCTACATATCCGTGGAAATATCTGCGCCGCCTTCTGTATAAACATGGAAATATCAACACGGTCATCTGTGTATAGATGGTAATATCAACACCGCCATCTGTACAAACATGGAAATATCTGCACCGCTATCTGTATAAATATGGAAATATATACACCGCGGTCTGTATAAACATGGAAATAGCTAAACCGCTATCTGTATAAACATGGAAATATGTACACTGCTATCTCTATAATCCTGGAAATATCTGCACCGTGATCTGTATAAACATGGAAATATTTACACCGCTATCTGTATAAACATGGAAATATCTACACCGTTATCTGTATAAATTTGGAAATATCTACACCGCTATCTCTATAAACATGGAAATATCTACACCGCCATCTGTATAAACATGGAAATATCTACACTGCTATCTCTATAAACATGGAAATATCTACAATGCCATCTGTAAAAACATGGAAATACATATACAGTCATCTGTATAAACATGGAAATATCTACACCACCATCTGTATAAACATGGAAATATCTACAGTGCCGTCTGTATACACATGGAAATACCTACACGGCAATCTGTGTATAGATGGAAACATCAACACGGCCATCTGTACAAACATGCAAATATCTACAACGCTATCTGTATAAACATGGAAATATCTACACTGCGGTCTGTATAAACATGGAAATTTCTACACCGGTATCTGTATACACATGGAAATATCTACACCACGATCTGTATAAACATGGAAATATTTACACCGCTGTCTGTATAAACATGGAAATATCTACACCGCTATCTCTATAAACATGGAAATATCTACAAAGCCATCTGTATAAACTTGGAAATACCTACACAGTCATGTGTAGGAACATGGAAAAATCTACAGTGCCATCTGTATAAACATGGAAATATCTACAGAGCCCTCTGTATTAATATGGAAATATCTGCATAGGCATCTGAATAAACATGGAAAGGTCTGCACCGCTATCTGTATAAACATGGAAATACCTACACCGCTGTCTCTATAAACATGGAAATATGTACACCGCTATGTGTATAAAGATGGAAATATCTCCACTGCTGTCTGTATAAACATGGAAATATCTACACTGCGATCTGTATAAACATGGAAATATCTACACCGCTATCTTTATAAACATGGAAATATCTACACAGCTATCCCTATAGACATGGAAATACCTACACCGCCATCTGTATAAACATGGAAATACCTACAAAGTCATCTGTATAAACATGGAAATATCTACACAGGCATCTGTATAAACAGGGAAACATCTACACAGCCATCTGTATATACATGGAAATATCTACACCGCTATCTGTATAAACATAGAAATATCTACACAGCTATCTCTATAAACATGGAAATACCTACACCGCCATCTGTATAAACATGGAAATACCTGCAAAGTCATCTGTATAAACATGGAAATATCTGCACAGGCATCTGTATAAACATGGAAATATCTACACTGCGGTCTGTATAAACATGGAAATTTCTACACCGCTATCTGTATAAACATGGAAATATCTACACCGCCTTCTACATATCCATGGAAATATCTGCGCCGCCTTCTGTATAAACATGGAAATATCTACACGGTCTTCTGTGTATAGATGGAAATATCAACACCGCCATCTGTACAAACATGGAAATAACTGCACCGCTATCTGTATAAATATGGAAATATATACACCGCGGTCTGTATAAAGATGGAAATAGCTAAACCGCTATCTGTATAAACATGGAAATATCTACATTGCTATCTCTATAAACCTGGAAATATCTACACCGTGATCTGTATAAACATGGAAATATTTACACTGCTATCTGTATAAACATGGAAATATCTACACAGCTATCTGTATAAATATGGAAATATCTGCACCGCTATCTCTATAAACATGGAAATATCTACACCGCCATCTGTATAAACATGGAAATATCTAAACTGCTATCTCTATAAACATGGAAATATCTACAATGCCATCTGTAAAAACATGGAAATACCTATACAGTCATCTGTATAAACATGGAAATATCTACACCACCATCTGTATAAACTTGGAAATATCTACAATGCCATCTGTATACACATGGAAATACCTACATGGCAATCTGTGTATAGATGGAAACATCAACACCTCCATCTGTACAAACATGGAAATATCTACACCGCTATCTGTATAAACATGGAAATATCTACACTGCGGTCTCTATAAACATGGAAATTTCTACACCGGTATCTGTATAAACATGGAAATATCTACACCACGATCTGTATAAACTTGGAAATATTTACACCGCTATCTGTATAAACATGGAAATATCTACACCTCTATCTCTACAAACATGGAAATATCTACAAAGCCATCTGTATAAACATGGAAATACCTACAAAGTCATGTGTAGGAACATGGAAAAATCTACACTGCCATCTGTATAAACATGGAAATATCTACAGAGCCCTCTGTATAAATTTGAAAATATCTGCATAGGCATCAGTATAAACATGGAAATGTCTGCACCGCTATCTGTATAAACATGGAAATACCTACACCGCTGTCTCTATAAACATGGAAATAAGTACACCGCTATGTGTATAAACATGGAAATATCTCCACTGCTGTCTGTATAAACATGGAAATATCTACACCGCGATCTGTATAAACATGGAAATATCTACACCGCTATCTGTATAAACATGGAAATATCTACACAGCTATCTCTATAAACATGGAAATACCTACACTGCCATCTGCATAAACATGGAAATATCTACACAGCCATCTGTATTAACATGGAAACATCTTCACAGCCATCTGTATATACATGGAAATAGCCACAACGGTATCTGTATAAACATGGAAATATCTACACCGCCTTCTACATATCCATGGAAATATCTGCGCCACCTTCTGTATAAACATGGAAATATCTACACGGTCATCTGTGTATAGATGGAAATATCAACACCGCCATCTGTACAAACATGGAAATATCTGCACCGCTAACTGTATAAACATGGAAATATCTACACCGCGGTCTGTACAAACATGGAAATAGCTAAACCGCTATCTGTATAAACATGGAAATATCTACACTGCTATCTCTATAAACCTGGAAATATCTACACCGTGATCTGTATAAACATGGAAATATTTACACCGCTATCTGTATAAACATGGAAATATCTACACCGTTATCTGTATAAATATGGAAATATCTACACCGCTATCTCTATACACATAGAAATATCTACACCGCCATCTGTATAAACATGGAAATATCTACACTGCTATCTCTATAAACATGGAAATAACTACAATGCCATCTGTAAAAACATGGAAATACCTATACATTCATCTGTATAAACATGGAAATATCTACACCACCATCTGTATAAACTTGGAAATATCTACAATGCCATCTGTATACACATGGAAATACCTACACGGCAATCTGTGTATAGATGGAAACATCAACACCGCCATCTGTACAAACATGGAAATATCTACACCGCTATCTGTATAAACATGGAAATATCTACACTGCGGTCTTTATAAACATGGAAATTTCTACACCGGTATCTGTATAAACATGGAAATATCTACACCACGATCTGTATAAATTTGGAAATATTTACACCGCTATCTGTATAAACATGGAAATATCTACACGGCTATCTCTATAAACATGGAAATACCTACACAGTCATGTGTAGGAACATGGAAAAATCTACACTGCCATCTGTATAAACATGGAAATATCTACAGAGCCCTCTGTATAAATATGGAAATATCTGCATAGGCATCAGTATAAACATGGAAATGTCTGCACCGCTATCTGTATAAACATGGAAATACCAACACCGCTGTCTCTATAAACATGGAAATAAGTATACCGCTATGTGTATAAACATGGAAATATCTCCACTGCTATCTCTATAAACATGGAAATATCTACAATGCCATCTGTAAAAACATGGAAATACATATACAGTCATCTGTATAAACATGGAAATATCTACACCACCATCTGTATAAACATGGAAATATCTACAGTGCCGTCTGTATACACATGGAAATACCTACACGGCAATCTGTGTATAGATGGAAACATCAACACAGCCATCTGTACAAACATGCAAATATCTACAACGCTATCTGTATAAACATGGAAATATCTACACTGCGGTCTGTATAAACATGGAAATTTCTACACCGGTATCTGTATACACATGGAAATATCTACACCACGATCTGTATAAACATGGAAATATTTACACCGCTGTCTGTATAAACATGGAAATATCTACACCGCTATCTCTATAAACATGGAAATATCTACAAAGCCATCTGTATAAACTTGGAAATACCTACACAGTCATGTGTAGGAACATGGAAAAATCTACAGTGCCATCTGTATAAACATGGAAATATCTACAGAGCCCTCTGTATTAATATGGAAATATCTGCATAGGCATCTGAATAAACATGGAAAGGTCTGCACCGCTATCTGTATAAACATGGAAATACCTACACCGCTGTCTCTATAAACATGGAAATATGTACACCGCTATGTGTATAAAGATGGAAATATCTCCACTGCTGTCTGTATAAACATGGAAATATCTACACTGCGATCTGTATAAACATGGAAATATCTACACCGCTATCTTTATAAACATGGAAATATCTACACAGCTATCCCTATAGACATGGAAATACCTACACCGCCATCTGTATAAACATGGAAATACCTACAAAGTCATCTGTATAAACATGGAAATATCTACACAGGCATCTGTATAAACAGGGAAACATCTACACAGCCATCTGTATATACATGGAAATATCTACACCGCTATCTGTATAAACATAGAAATATCTACACAGCTATCTCTATAAACATGGAAATACCTACACCGCCATCTGTATAAACATGGAAATACCTGCAAAGTCATCTCTATAAACATGGAAATATCTGCACAGGCATCTGTATAAACATGGAAATATCTACACTGCGGTCTGTATTAACATGGAAATTTCTACACCGCTATCTGTATAAACATGGAAATATCTACACCGCCTTCTACATATCCATGGAAATATCTGCGCCGCCTTCTGTATAAACATGGAAATATCTACACGGTCTTCTGTGTATAGATGGAAATATCAACACCGCCATCTGTACAAACATGGAAATATCTGCACCGCTATCTGTATAAATATGGAAATATATACACCGCGGTCTGTATAAAGATGGAAATAGCTAAACCGCTATCTGTATAAACATGGAAATATCTACATTGCTATCTCTATAAACCTGGAAATATCTACACCGTGATCTGTATAAACATGGAAATATTTACACTGCTATCTGTATAAACATGGAAATATCTACACAGTTATCTGTATAAATATGGAAATATCTGCACCGCTATCTCTATAAACATGGAAATATCTACACCGCCATCTGTATAAAAATGGAAATATCTACACTGCTATCTCTATAAACATGGAAATATCTACAATGCCATCTGTAAAAACATGGAAATACCTATACAGTCATCTGTATAAACATGGAAATATCTACACCACCATCTGTATAAACTTGGAAATATCTACAATGCCATCTGTATACACATGGAAATACCTACATGGCAACCTGTGTATAGATGGAAACATCAACACCTCCATCTGTACAAACATGGAAATATCTACACCGCTATCTGTATAAACATGGAAATATCTACACTGCGGTCTCTATAAACATGGAAATTTCTACACCGGTATCTGTATAAACATGGAAATATCTACACCACGATCTGTATAAACTTGGAAATATTTACACCGCCATCTGTATAAACATGGAAATATCTACACCTCTATCTCTACAAACATGGAAATATCTACAAAGCCATCTGTATAAACATGGAAATACCTACAAAGTCATGTGTAGGAACATGGAAAAATCTACACTGCCATCTGTATAAACATGGAAATATCTACAGAGCCCTCTGTATAAATTTGAAAATATCTGCATAGGCATCAGTATAAACATGGAAATGTCTGCACCGCTATCTGTATAAACATGGAAATACCTACACCGCTGTCTCTATAAACATGGAAATAAGTACACCGCTATGTGTATAAACATGGAAATATCTCCACTGCTGTCTGTATAAACATGGAAATATCTACACCGCGATCTGTATAAACATGGAAATATCTACACCGCTATCTGTATAAACATGGAAATATCTACACAGCTATCTCTATAAACATGGAAATACCTACACTGCCATCTGCATAAACATGGAAATATCTACACAGCCATCTGTATTAACATGGAAACATCTTCACAGCCATCTGTATATACATGGAAATAGCCACAACGGTATCTGTATAAACATGGAAATATCTACACCGCCTTCTACATATCCATGGAAATATCTGCGCCACCTTCTGTATAAACATGGAAATATCTACACGGTCATCTGTGTATAGATGGAAATATCAACACCGCCATCTGTACAAACATGGAAATATCTGCACCGCTAACTGTATAAACATGGAAATATCTACACCGCGGTCTGTACAAACATGGAAATAGCTAAACCGCTATCTGTATAAACATGGAAATATCTACACTGCTATCTCTATAAACCTGGAAATATCTACACCGTGATCTGTATAAACATGGAAATATTTACACCGCTATCTGTATAAACATGGAAATATCTACACCGTTATCTGTATAAATATGGAAATATCTACACCGCTATCTCTATACACATAGAAATATCTACACCGCCATCTGTATAAACATGGAAATATCTACACTGCTATCTCTATAAACATGGAAATAACTACAATGCCATCTGTAAAAACATGGAAATACCTATACATTCATCTGTATAAACATGGAAATATCTACACCACCATCTGTATAAACTTGGAAATATCTACAATGCCATCTGTATACACATGGAAATACCTACACGGCAATCTGTGTATAGATGGAAACATCAACACCGCCATCTGTACAAACATGGAAATATCTACACCGCTATCTGTATAAACATGGAAATATCTACACTGCGGTCTTTATAAACATGGAAATTTCTACACCGGTATCTGTATAAACATGGAAATATCTACACCACGATCTGTATAAATTTGGAAATATTTACACCGCTATCTGTATAAACATGGAAATATCTACACGGCTATCTCTATAAACATGGAAATACCTACACAGTCATGTGTAGGAACATGGAAAAATCTACACTGCCATCTGTATAAACATGGAAATATCTACAGAGCCCTCTGTATAAATATGGAAATATCTGCATAGGCATCAGTATAAACATGGAAATGTCTGCACCGCTATCTGTATAAACATGGAAATACCAACACCGCTGTCTCTATAAACATGGAAATAAGTATACCGCTATGTGTATAAACATGGAAATATCTCCACTGCTATCTCTATAAACATGGAAATATCTACAATGCCATCTGTAAAAACATGGAAATACATATACAGTCATCTTTATAAACATGGAAATATCTACACCACCATCTGTATAAACATGGAAATATCTACAGTGCCGTCTGTATACACATGGAAATACCTACACGGCAATCTGTGTATAGATGGAAACATCAACACGGCCATCTGTACAAACATGCAAATATCTACAACGCTATCTGTATAAACATGGAAATATCTACACTGCGGTCTGTATAAACATGGAAATTTCTACACCGGTATCTGTATACACATGGAAATATCTACACCACGATCTGTATAAACATGGAAATATTTACACCGCTGTCTGTATAAACATGGAAATATCTACACCGCTATCTCTATAAACATGGAAATATCTACAAAGCCATCTGTATAAACTTGGAAATACCTACACAGTCATGTGTAGGAACATGGAAAAATCTACAGTGCCATCTGTATAAACATGGAAATATCTACAGAGCCCTCTGTATTAATATGGAAATATCTGCATAGGCATCTGAATAAACATGGAAAGGTCTGCACCGCTATCTGTATAAACATGGAAATACCTACACCGCTGTCTCTATAAACATGGAAATATGTACACCGCTATGTGTATAAAGATGGAAATATCTCCACTGCTGTCTGTATAAACATGGAAATATCTACACTGCGATCTGTATAAACATGGAAATATCTACACCGCTATCTTTATAAACATGGAAATATCTACACAGCTATCCCTATAGACATGGAAATACCTACACCGCCATCTGTATAAACATGGAAATACCTACAAAGTCATCTGTATAAACATGGAAATATCTACACAGGCATCTGTATAAACAGGGAAACATCTACACAGCCATCTGTATATACATGGAAATATCTACACCGCTATCTGTATAAACATAGAAATATCTACACAGCTATCTCTATAAACATGGAAATACCTACACCGCCATCTGTATAAACATGGAAATACCTGCAAAGTCATCTCTATAAACATGGAAATATCTGCACAGGCATCTGTATAAACATGGAAATATCTACACTGCGGTCTGTATTAACATGGAAATTTCTACACCGCTATCTGTATAAACATGGAAATATCTACACCACCTTCTACATATCCATGGAAATATCTGCGCCGCCTTCTGTATAAACATGGAAATATCTACACGGTCTTCTGTGTATAGATGGAAATATCAACACCGCCATCTGTACAAACATGGAAATATCTGCACCGCTATCTGTATAAATATGGAAATATATACACCGCGGTCTGTATAAAGATGGAAATAGCTAAACCGCTATCTGTATAAACATGGAAATATCTACATTGCTATCTCTATAAACCTGGAAATATCTACACCGTGATCTGTATAAACATGGAAATATTTACACTGCTATCTGTATAAACATGGAAATATCTACACAGTTATCTGTATAAATATGGAAATATCTGCACCGCTATCTCTATAAACATGGAAATATCTACACCGCCATCTGTATAAAAATGGAAATATCTACACTGCTATCTCTATAAACATGGAAATATCTACAATGCCATCTGTAAAAACATGGAAATACCTATACAGTCATCTGTATAAACATGGAAATATCTACACCACCATCTGTATAAACTTGGAAATATCTACAATGCCATCTGTATACACATGGAAATACCTACATGGCAATCTGTGTATAGATGGAAACATCAACACCTCCATCTGTACAAACATGGAAATATCTACACCGCTATCTGTATAAACATGGAAATATCTACACTGCGGTCTCTATAAACATGGAAATTTCTACACCGGTATCTGTATAAACATGGAAATATCTACACCACGATCTGTATAAACTTGGAAATATTTACACCGCTATCTGTATAAACATGGAAATATCTACACCTCTATCTCTACAAACATGGAAATATCTACAAAGCCATCTGTATAAACATGGAAATACCTACAAAGTCATGTGTAGGAACATGGAAAAATCTACACTGCCATCTGTATAAACATGGAAATATCTACAGAGCCCTCTGTATAAATTTGAAAATATCTGCATAGGCATCAGTATAAACATGGAAATGTCTGCACCGCTATCTGTATAAACATGGAAATACCTACACCGCTGTCTCTATAAACATGGAAATAAGTACACCGCTATGTGTATAAACATGGAAATATCTCCACTGCTGTCTGTATAAACATGGAAATATCTACACCGCGATCTGTATAAACATGGAAATATCTACACCGCTATCTGTATAAACATGGAAATATCTACACAGCTATCTCTATAAACATGGAAATACCTACACTGCCATCTGCATAAACATGGAAATATCTACACAGCCATCTGTATTAACATGGAAACATCTTCACAGCCATCTGTATATACATGGAAATAGCCACAACGGTATCTGTATAAACATGGAAATATCTACACCGCCTTCTACATATCCATGGAAATATCTGCGCCACCTTCTGTATAAACATGGAAATATCTACACGGTCATCTGTGTATAGATGGAAATATCAACACGGCCATCTGTACAAACATGGAAATATCTGCACCGCTAACTGTATAAACATGGAAATATCTACACCGCGGTCTGTACAAACATGGAAATAGCTAAACCGCTATCTGTATAAACATGGAAATATCTACACTGCTATCTCTATAAACCTGGAAATATCTACACCGTGATCTGTATAAACATGGAAATATTTACACCGCTATCTGTATAAACATGGAAATATCTACACCGTTATCTGTATAAATATGGAAATATCTACACCGCTATCTCTATACACATAGAAATATCTACAACGCCATCTGTATAAACATGGAAATATCTACACTGCTATCTCTATAAACATGGAAATATCTACAATGCCATCTGTAAAAACATGGAAATACCTATACATTCATCTGTATAAACATGGAAATATCTACACCACCATCTGTATAAACTTGGAAATATCTACAATGCCATCTGTATACACATGGAAATACCTACACGGCAATCTGTGTATAGATGGAAACATCAACACCGCCATCTGTACAAACATGGAAATATCTACACCGCTATCTGTATAAACATGGAAATATCTACACTGCGGTCTTTATAAACATGGAAATTTCTACACCGGTATCTGTATAAACATGGAAATATCTACACCACGATCTGTATAAATTTGGAAATATTTACACCGCTATCTGTATAAACATGGAAATATCTACACGGCTATCTCTATAAACATGGAAATACCTACACAGTCATGTGTAGGAACATGGAAAAATCTACACTGCCATCTGTATAAACATGGAAATATCTACAGAGCCCTCTGTATAAATATGGAAATATCTGCATAGGCATCAGTATAAACATGGAAATGTCTGCACCGCTATCTGTATAAACATGGAAATACCAACACCGCTGTCTCTATAAACATGGAAATAAGTATACCGCTATGTGTATAAACATGGAAATATCTCCACTGCTTTCTGTATAAACCTGAAAATATCTACACCGCGATCTGTATAAACATGGAAATATCTACACCGCTATCTGTATAAACATGGAAATATCTACACAGCTATCTCTATAAACATGGAAATACCTACACCGCCATCTGTATAAACATGGAAATATCTACACAGCCATCTTTATTAACATGGAAACATCTTCCCAGCCATCTGTATATACATGGAAATAGCTACAACGGTATCCGTAAAAACATGGAAATATCTACACCGCCTTCTACATATCCATGGAAATATCTGCGCCGCCTTCTGTGTAAACATGGAAATATCTACACGGTCATCTGTGTATAGATGGAAATATCAACACCGCCATCTGTACAAACATGGAAATATCTGCACCGCTATCTGTATAAACATGGAAATATCTACACCGTGGTGTGTATAAACATGGAAATAGCTAAACCGCTATCTGTATAAACATGGAAATATCTACACTGCTATCTCTATAAACCTGGAAATATCTACACCGTGATCTCTATAAACATGGAAATATCTACACCACCATCTGTATAAACATGGAAATATCTACAGTGCCGTCTGTATACACATGGAAATATCTACACGGCAATCTGGGTATAGATGGAAACGTCAAAACCGCCATCTGTACAAACATGAAAATATCTACACCGAAATCTGTATAAACATGGAAATATCTACACTGCGGTCTGTATAAACATGGAAATTTCTACACCGGCAACTGTATAAACATGGAAATATCTACACCACGATCTGTATAAACATGAATATTTACACCGCTATCTGTATAAACATGGAAATATCTACACCGCTATCTCTATAAACATGGAAATAACTACAAAGCCATCTGTATAAACATGGAAATACCTACACAGTCATGTGTAGGAACATGGAAAAATCTACACTGCCATCTGTATAAACATGGAAATATCTACAGAGCCCTCTGTATAAATATGGAAATATCAGCATAGGCATCTGTATAAACATGGAAATGTCTCCACCGGTATCTGTATAAACATGGAAATACCTACACCGCTGTCTCTATAAACATGGAAATATGTACACCACTATGTGTATAAACATGGAAATATCTCCACTGCTGTCTGTATAAACATGGAAATATCTACACCGCGATCTGTATAAACATGGAAATATCTACACCGCTATCTGTATAAACATAGAAATATCTACACAGCTATCTCTATAAACATGGAAATACCTACACCGCCATCTGTATAAACATGGAAATACCTGCAAAGTCATCTGTATAAACATGGAAGTATCTGCACAGGCATCTGTATAAACATGGAAACGTCTACAGAGCCATCTGTATATACATGGAAATATCTACACCGCTATCTGTATAAACATGGAAATATCTACACCGCCTTCTACATATCCGTGGAAATATCTGCGCCGCCTTCTGTATAAACATGGAAATATCAACACGGTCATCTGTGTATAGATGGTAATATCAACACCGCCATCTGTACAAACATGGAAATATCTGCACCGCTATCTGTATAAATATGGAAATATATACACCGCGGTCTGTATAAACATGGAAATAGCTAAACCGCTATCTGTATAAACATGGAAATATGTACACTGCTATCTCTATAATCCTGGAAATATCTACACCGTGATCTGTATAAACTTGGAAATATTTACACCGCTATCTGTATAAACATGGAAATATCTACACCGTTATCTGTATAAATTTGGAAATATCTACACCGCTATCTCTATAAACATGGAAATATCTACACCGCCATCTGTATAAACATGGAAATATCTACACTGCTATCTCTATAAACATGGAAATATCTACAATGCCATCTGTAAAAACATGGAAATACATATACAGTCATCTGTATAAACATGGAAATATCTACACCACCATCTGTATAAACATGGAAATATCTACAGTGCCGTCTGTATACACATGGAAATACCTACACGGCAATCTGTGTATAGATGGAAACATCAACACGGCCATCTGTACAAACATGCAAATATCTACAACGCTATCTGTATAAACATGGAAATATCTACACTGCGGTCTGTATAAACATGGAAATTTCTACACCGGTATCTGTATACACATGGAAATATCTACACCACGATCTGTATAAACATGGAAATATTTACACCGCTGTCTGTATAAACATGGAAATATCTACACCGCTATCTCTATAAACATGGAAATATCTACAAAGCCATCTGTATAAACTTGGAAATACCTACACAGTCATGTGTAGGAACATGGAAAAATCTACAGTGCCATCGGTATAAAGATGGAAATATCTACAGAGCCCTCTGTATTAATATGGAAATATCTGCATAGGCATCTGTATAAACATGGAAAGGTCTGCACCGCTATCTGTATAAACATGGAAATACCTACACCGCTGTCTCTATAAACATGGAAATATGTACACCGCTATGTGTATAAAGATGGAAATATCTCCACTGCTGTCTGTATAAACATGGAAATATCTACACTGCGATCTGTATAAACATGGAAATATCTACACCGCTATCTTTATAAACATGGAAATATCTACACAGCTATCCCTATAGACATGGAAATACCTACACCGCCATCTGTATAAACATGGAAATACCTACAAAGTCATCTGTATAAACATGGAAATATCTACACAGGCATCTGTATAAACAGGGAAACATCTACACAGCCATCTGTATATACATGGAAATATCTACACCGCTATCTGTATAAACATAGAAATATCTACACAGCTATCTCTATAAACATGGAAATACCTACACCGCCATCTGTATAAACATGGAAATACCTGCAAAGTCATCTGTATAAACATGGAAATATCTGCACAGGCATCTGTATAAACATGGAAATATCTACACTTCGGTCTGTATAAACATGGAAATTTCTACACCGCTATCTGTATAAACATGGAAATATCTACACCGCCTTCTACATATCCATGGAAATATCTGCGCCGCCTTCTGTATAAACATGGAAATATCTACACGGTCTTCTGTGTATAGATGGAAATATCAACACCGCCATCTGTACAAACATGGAAATATCTGCACCGCTATCTGTATAAATATGGAAATATATAGACCGCGGTCTGTATAAAGATGGAAGTAGCTAAACCGCTATCTGTATAAACATGGAAATATCTACATTGCTATCTCTATAAACCTGGAAATATCTACACCGTGATCTGTATAAACATGGAAATATTTACACTGCTATCTGTATAAACATGGAAATATCTACACAGTTATCTGTATAAATATGGAAATATCTACACCGCTATCTCTATAAACATGGAAATATCTACACCGCCATCTGTGTAAACATGGAAATATATCCACTGCTATCTCTATAAACATGGAAATATCTAAAATGCCATCTGTAAAAACATGGAAATACCTATACAGTCATCTGTATAGACATGGAAATATCTACACCACCATCTCTATAAACATGGAAATATCTACAGTGCCGTCTGTATACACATGGAAATACCTACACGGCAATCTGTGTATAGATGGAAACATCAACACCGCCATCTGTACAAACATGGAAATATCTACACCGCAATCTGTATAAACATGGAAATATCTACACTGCGGTCTGTATAAACATGGAAATTTCTACACCGGTATCTGTATAAACATGGAAATATCTACACCACGATCTGTATAAACATGGAAATATCTACACCGCTATCTCTATAAACATGGAAATATCTACAAAGCCATCTGTATAAACATGGAAATACCTACACAGTCATGTGTAGGAACATGGAAAAATCTACACTGCCATCTGTATAAACATGGAAATATCTACAGAGCCCTCTGTATAAATATGGAAATATCTGCATAGGCATCTGTATAAACATGGAAATGTCTGCACCGCTATCTGTATAAAGATGGAAATACCTACACCACTGTATCTATAAACATGGAAATACGTACACCGCTATGTGTATAAACATGGAAATATCTCCACTGCTGTCTGTATAAACATGGAAATATCTACACCGCGATCTGTATAAACATGGAATTATCTACACCGCTATCTGTATAAACATGGTAATATATACACAGCTATCTCTATAAACATGGAAATACTTACACCGCCATCTGTATAAATATGGAAATACCTACAAAGTCATCTGTATAAACATGGAAATATCGACACAGGCATCTGTATAAACATGGAAACATCTACACAGCCATCTGTATATACATGGAAATATCTACACCGCTATCTGTATAAACATGGAAATATCTACACCGCTATCTCTATAAACCTGGAAATATCTACACTGCTGTCTCTATAAACCTGGAAATATCTACACCGTGATCTGTATAAACATGGAAATATTTACACTGCTATCTATATAAACATGGAAATATCTCCACCGTTATCTCTATAAATATGGAAATATCTACACCGCTATCTCTATAAACATGGAAATATCTACACTGCCATCTGTATAAACATGGAAATATCTACACTGCTCTCTCTATAAACATAGAAATATCTACAATGCCATCTGTAAAAACATGGAAATACCTATACAGTCATCTGTATAAACATGGAAATATCTACACCGCCATCTGTATAAACATGGAAATACCTACAAAGTCATCTGTATAAACATGGAAATACCTACACAGCCATCTGTGTAAACATGGAAACATCTACACCGCCATCTGTATATACATGGAAATATCTACACCGCTATCTGTATAAACATGGAAATACCTACACCGCCTTCTACATTACCATGGAAATATCTGCACCGCCTTCTGTATAAACATGGAAATATCTACATGGTCATCTGTGTATAGATGGAAATATCAACACCGCCATCTGTACAAACATGGAAATATCTAGACCGCTATCTGTATTAACATGGAAATATCTACACCGTGGTCTGTATAAACATGGAAATAGCTAAACCGCTATCTGTATAAACATGGAAATATCTACACTGCTATCTCTATAAACCTGGAAATATCTACGCCGTGATCTGTATAAACATGGAAATATTTACACTGCTATCTGTATAAACATGGAAATATCTACACCGTTATCTGTATAAATATGGAAATATCTACACCGCTATCTCTATGAACATGGAAATATCTACACCGCCATCTGTATAAACATGGAAATATCTAAACTGCCGTCTCTATAAACATGGAAATATCTACAATGCCATCTGTAAAAACATGGAAATACCCATAGAGTCATCTGTATAAACATGGAAATATCTACACCACCATCTGTATAAACATTGAAATATCAACAGTGCCGTCTGTATACACATGGAAATACCTACACGGCAATCTGTGTATAGATGGAAACATCAACACCGCCATCTGTACAAACATGGAAATATCTACACCTCAATCTGTATAAACATGGAAATATCTACACTGCGGTCTGTATAAACATGGAAATTTCTACACCGGTATCTGTATAAACATGGAAATATCTACACCACGATCTGTATAAATATGGAAATATTTACACCGCTATCTGTATAAACATGGAAATATCTACACCGCTATCTCTATAAACATGGAAATATCTACAAAGCCATCTGTATAAACATGGAAATACCTACACAGTCATGTGTAGGAACATGGAAAAATCTACAGTGCCATCTGTATAAACGTGGAAATATCTACAGAGCCCTCTGTATAAATATGGAAATATCTGCATAGGCATCTGTATAAACATGGAAATGTCTGCACCGCTATCTGTATAAACATGGAAATACCTACACCGCTGTCTGTATAAACATGTAAATATGTACACCGCTATGTGTATAAACATGGAAATATCTCCACTGCTGTCTGTATAAACATGGAAATATCTACAACGCGATCTGTATAAACATGGAAATATCTACACCGCTATCTGTATAAACATGGAAATATCTACACAGCTATCTCTATAAACATGGAAATACCTACACCGCCATCAGTATAAACATGGAAATACCTACAAAGTCATCTGTATAAACATGGAAATATCTACACAGGCATCTGTATAAACATGGAAACATCTACACAGCCATCTTTATATACATGGAAATATCTACACCGCTATCTGTATAAACATGGAAATATCTACACGGCCTTCCAGATATCCATGGAAATATATGCGCCGCCTTCTGTATAAACATGGAAATAACTACACGGTCATCTGTGTATAGATGGAAATATCCACACCGCCATCTGTACAAACATGGAAATATCTGCACCGCTATCTGTATAAACATGGAAATATCTACACCGCGGTCTCTATAAACATGGAAATAGCTAAACCGCTATCTGTATAAACATGGAAATATCTACACTGCTATCTCTATAAACCTGGAAATATCTACACCGTGATCTGTAAAAACAAGGAAATATTTACACTGCTATCTGTATAAACATGGAAATATCTACACCGTTATCTGCATAAATATGGAAATATCTACACCGCTATCTCTATAAACATGGAAATATCTTCACCGCCATCTGTATAAACATGGAAATATCTACACTGCTATCTCTATAAACATGGAAATATCTACAATGCCATCTGTAAAAACATGGAAATACCTATACAGTCATCTCTATAAACATGGAAATATCTACACCACCATCTGTATAAACATGGAAATATCTACAGTGCCGTCTGTATACACATGGAAATACCTACACGGCAATCTGTGTATAGATGGAAACATCAACACCACCATCTGTACAAACATGGAAATATCTACACCGCAATCTATATAAACATGGAAATATCTACACTGCGGTCAGTATAAACATGGAAATTTCTACACCGGTATCTGTATAAACATGGAAATATCTACACCACGATCTGTATAAACATGGAAATATTTACACCGCTATCTGTATAAACATGGAAATATCTACACTGCGGTCTGTATAAACATGGAAATTTCTACACCGGTATCTGTATAAACATGGAAATATCTACACCACGATCTGCATAAACATGGAAATATTTACACCGCTATCTGTATAAACATGGAAATATCTACACCGCTATCTCTATAAACATGGAAATATCTACAAAGCCATCTGTATAAACATGGAAATACCTACACAGTCATGTGTAGGAACATGGAAAAATCTACACTGACATCTGTATAAACATGGAAATATCTACAGAGCCCTCTGTATAAATATGGAAATATCTGCATAGGCATCTGTATAAACATGGAAATGTCTGCAACGTTATCTCTATAAACATGGAAATACCTACACCGCTGTCTCTATAAACATGGAAATATGTACACCGCTATGTTTATAAACATGGAAATATCTCCACTGCTGTCTGTAGAAACATGGAAATATCTACACCGCGATCTGTATAAACATGGAAATATCTACACCGCTATCTGTATAAACATGGAAATATCTACACACCTATCTCTATAAACATGGAAATATCTACACCGCCATCTGTATAAAGATGGAAATACCTATAAAGTCATCTGTATAAACATGGAAATATCTACACAGCTATCTCTATAAACATGGAAATACCTACACCGCCATCTGTATAAACATGGAAATACCTACAAAGTCATCTGTATAAACATGGAAATATCTACACCACCATCTGTATAAACATGGAAATATCTACAGTGCCGTCTGTATAAACATGGAAATAACTACATGGCAATCTGTGTATAGATGGAAACATCAACACCGCCATCTGTACAAACATGGAAATATCTACACCGCAATCTGCATAAACATGGAAATATCTACTCTGCGGTCTGTATAAACATGGAAATTTCTACACCGGTATCTGTATAAACATGGAAATATCTACACCACGATCTGTATAAACATGGAAATATTTACACCGCTATCTGTATAAACATGGAAATATCTACACCGCTATCTCTATAAACATGGAAATATCTACAAAGCCATCTGTATAAACATGGAAATACCTACAGAGTCATGTGTAGGAACATGGAAAAATCTACACTGCCATCTGTATAAACATGGAAATATCTACAGCGACCTCTGTATAAATATGGAAATATCTGCATAGGCATCTGTATAAACATGGAAATGTCTACACCGATATCTGTATAAACATGGAAATACCTACACCGCTGTCTCTATAAACATGGAAATATGTACACCGCTATGTGTATAAACATGGAAATATCTCCACTGCTGTCTGTATAAACATGGAAATATCTACACCGCGATCTGTATAAACAAGGAAATATCTACACCGCTATCTGCATAAACATGGAAATATCTACACAGCTATCTCTATAAACATGGAAATACCTACACCGCCATCTGTATAAACATGGAAATACCTACAAAGTCATCTGTATAAACATGGAAATACCTACACAGCCATCTGTGTAAACATGGAAACACCTACACCGCCATCTGTATATACATGGAAATATCTACACCGCTATCTGTATAAACATGGAAATATCTACACCGCCTTCTACATTACCATGGAAATATCTGCACCGCCTTCTGTATAAACATGGAAATATCTACATGGTCATCTGTGTATAGATGGAAATATCAACACCGCCATCTGTACAAACATGGAAATATCTAGACCGCTATCTGTATTAACATGGAAATATCTACACCGTGGTCTGTATAAACATGGAAATAGCTAAACCGCTATCTGTATAAACATGGAAATATCTACACTGCTATCTCTATAAACCTGGAAATATCTACACCGTGATCTGTATAAATATGGAAATATTTACACTGCTATCTGTATAAACATGGAAATATCTACACCGTTATCTGTATAAATATGGAAATATCTACACAGCTATCTCTATGAACATGGAAATATCTACACCGCCATCTGTATAAACATGGAAATATCTAAACTGCCGTCTCTATAAACATGGAAATATCTACAATGCCATCTGTAAAAACATGGAAATACCCATAGAGTCATCTGTATAAACATGGAAATATCTACACCACCATCTGTATAAACATGGAAATATCAACAGTGCCGTCTGTATACACATGGAAATACCTACACGGCAATCTGTGTATAGATGGAAACATCAACACCGCCATCTGTACAAACATGGAAATATCTACACCGCAATCTGTATAAACATGGAAATATCTACACTGCGGTCTGTATAAACATGGAAATTTCTACACCGGTATCTGTATAAACATGGAAATATCTACACCACGATCTGTATAAACATGGAAATATTTACACTGCTATCTGTATAAACATGGAAATATCTACACCGCTATCTCTATAAACATGGAAATATCTACAAACCCATCTGTATAAACATGGAATTACCTACACAGTCATGTGTAGGAACATGGAAAAATCTACAGTGCCATCTGTATAAACATGGAAATATCTACAGAGCCCTCTGTATAAATATGGAAATATCTGCATAGGCATCTGTATAAACATGGAAATGTCTGCACCGCTATCTGTATAAACATGGAAATACCTACACCGCTGTCTGTATAAACATGGAAATATCTACACCGCGATCTGTATAAACATGGAAATATCTACACCGCTATCTGTATAAACATGGAAATATCTACACAGCTATCTCTATAAACATGGAAATACCTACACCGCCATCAGTATAAACATGGAAGTACCTACAAAGTCATCTGTATAAACATGGAAATATCTACACAGGCATCTGTATAAACATGGAAACATCTACACAGCCATCTGTATATACATGGAAATATCTACACCGCTATCTGTATAAACATGGAAATATCTACACGGCCTTCCACATATCCATGGAAATATATGCGCCGCCTTCTGTATAAACCTGGAAATAACTACACGGTCATCTGTGTATAGATGGAAATATCAACACCGCCATCTGTACAAACATGGAAATATCTGCACCGCTATCTGTATAAACATGGAAATAACTACACCGCAGTCTCTATAAACATGGAAATAGCTAAACCGCTATCTGTATAAACATGGAAATATCTACACTGCTATCTCTATAAACCTGGAAATATCTACACCGTGATCTGTAAAAACAAGGAAATATTTACACTGCTATCTGTATAAACATGGAAATATCTACACCGTTATCTGCATAAATATGGAAATATCTACACCGCTATCTCTATAAACATGGAAATATCTTCACCGCCATCTGTATAAACATGGAAATATCTACACTGCTATCTCTATAAACATGGAAATATCTACAATGCCATCTGTAAAAACATGGAAATACCTATACAGTCATCTCTATAAACATGGAAATATCTACACCACCATCTGTATAAACATGGAAATATCTACAGTGCCGTCTGTATACACATGGAAATACCTACACGGCAATCTGTGTATAGATGGAAACATCAACACCACCATCTGTACAAACATGGAAATATCTACACCGCAATCTATATAAACATGGAAATATCTACACTGCGGTCAGTATAAACATGGAAATTTCTACACCGGTATCTGTATAAACATGGAAATATCTACACCACGATCTGTATAAACATGGAAATATTTACACCGCTATCTGTATAAACATGGAAATATCTACACTGCGGTCTGTATAAACATGGAAATTTCTACACCGGTATCTGTATAAACATGGAAATATCTACACCACGATCTGTATAAACATGGAAATATTTACAACGCTATCTGTATAAACATGGAAATATCTACACCGATATCTCTATAACCATTGAAATATCTACAAAGCCATCTGTATAAACATGGAAATACCTACACAGTCATGTGTAGGAACATGGAAAAATCTACACTGCCATCTGTATAAACATGGAAATATCTACAGAGCCCTCTGTATAAATATGGAAATATCTGCATAGGCATCTGTATAAACATGGAAATGTTTGCACCGCTTTCCATATAAACATGGAAATACCTACACCGCTGTCTCTATAAACATGGAAATATGTACACCGCTATGTGTATAAACATGGAAATACCTCCACTGCTGTCTGTATAAACATGGAAATACCTACACCGCGATCTGTATAAACATGGAAATAACTACACCGCTATCTGTATAAACATGGAAATATCTACACAGCTATCTCTATAAACATGGAAATACCTACACCGCCATCTGTATAAACATGGAAATACCTACAAAGTCATCTGTATAAACATGGAAATATCTACACAGCCATCTGTGTAAACATGGAAACATCTACACCGCCATCTGTATATACATGGAAATATCTACACCGCTATCTGTATAAACATGGAAATATCTACACCGCCTTCTACATATCCATGGAAATATCTGTGCCGCCTTCTGTACAAACATGGAAATATCTGCACCGCTATCTGTATTAACATGGAAATATCTACACCGCGGTCTGTATAAACATGGAAATAGCTAAACCGCTATCTGTATAAACATGGAAATATCTACACTGCTATCTCTATAAACCTGGAAATATCTACACCGTGATCTGTATAAACATGGAAATATTTACACTGCTATCTGTATAAACATGGAAATATCTACACCGTTATCTGCATAAATATGGAAATATCTACACTGCTATCTCTATAAACATGGAAATATCTACAATGCCATCTGTAAAAACATGGAAATACCTATACAGTCATCTGTATAAACATGGAAATATCTACACCACCATCTGTATAAACATGGAAATATCTACAGTGCCGTCTGTATACACATGGAAATACCTACACGGCAATCTGTGTATAGATGGAAACATCAACACCGCCATCTGTACAAACATGGAAATATCTACACCGCAATCTCTATAAACATGTAAATATCTACACTGCGGTCTGTATAAACATGGAAATTTCTACACCGGTATTTGTATAAACATGGAAATATCTACACCACGATCTGTATAAACATGGAAATATTTACACCGCTATCTGTATAAACATGGAAATATCTACACCGCTATCTCTATAAACATGGAAATATCTACAAATCCATCTGTATAAACATGGAAATATCTTCACAGTCATGTGTAGGAACATGGAAACATCTACACTGAAATCTGTATAAACATGGAAATATCTACAGAGCCCTCTGTATAAATATGGAAATATCTGCATAGGCATCTGTATAAACATGGAAATGTCTGCACCGCTATCTGTATAAACATGGAAATACCTACACCGCTGTCTCTATAAACATGGAAATATGTACACCGCTATGTGTATAAACATGGAAATATCTCCACTGCTGTCTGTATAAACATGGAAATATCTACACCGCGATCTGTATAAACATGGAAATACCTACACCGCCATCTGTATAAACATGGAAATACCTACAAAGTCCTCTGTATAAACTTGGAAATATCTACACAGGTATCTGTATAAACATGGAAACATCTACACAGCCATCTGTATATACATGGAAATATCTACACCGCTATCTGTATAACCATGGAAATATCTACACCGCCTTCTACATATCCATGGAAATATTTGCGCCGCCTTCTGTATAAACATGGAAATATCTACACGGTCATCTCTGTAGAGATGGAAATATCAACACCGCCATCTGTACAAACATGGAAATATCTGCACCGCTATCTGTATAAACATGGAAATAGCTAAACCGCTATCTGCATAAACATGGAAATATCTACACCGCTATTTCTATAAACCTGGAAATATCTACACCGTGATCTGTACAAACATGGAAATATTTACACTGCTATCTGTATAAACATGGAAATATCTACACCGTTATCTGTGTAAATATGGAAATATCTACACCGCTATCTCTATAAACATGGAAATATCTACACCGCCATCTGTATATACATGGAAATATCTACACTGCTATCTCTATAAACATGGAAATATCTACAATGCCATCTGTAAAAACATGGAAATACCTATACAGTCATCTGTATAAACATGGAAATATCTACACCACCATCTGTATAAACATGGAAATATCTACAGTGCCGTCTGTATACACATGGAAATACCTACACGGCAATCTGAGTATACATGGAAACGTCAACACCGCCATCTGTACAAACATGGAAATATCTACACCGCTATCTGTATAAACATGGAAATATCTACACTGCGGTCTGTATAAACATGGAAATTTCTACACCGGTAACTGTATAAACATGGAAATATCTACACCACGATCTGTATAAACATGGAAATATTTACACCGCTATCTGTATAAACATGGAAATATCTACACCGCTATTTCTATAAAGATGGAAATATCTACAAAGCCATCTGTATAAACATGGAAATACCTACACAGTCATGTGTAGGAACATGGAAAAATCTACAGTGCCATCTGTATAAACATGGAAATATCTACAGAGCCCTCTGTATAAATATGGAAATATCTGCATAGGCATCTGTATAAACATGGAAATGTCTGCACCGCTATCTGTATAAACATGGAAATACCTACACCGCTGTCTCTATAAACATGGACATATGTACACCGCTATGTGTATAAACATGGAAATATCTCCACTGCTGTCTGTATAAACATGGAAATATCTACACCGCGATCTGTATAAACATGGAAATATCTACACCGCTATCTGTATAAACATGGAAATATCTACACAGCTATCTCTATAAACATGGAAATACCTACACCGCCATCTTTATAAACATGGAAATACCTACAAAGTCATCTGTATAAACAGGGAAATATCTACACAGGCATCTGTATAAACATGGAAACATCTACACAGCCATCTGTATATACATGGAAATATCTACACCGCTATCTGTATAAACATGGAAATATCTACACCGCCTTCTACATATCCATGGAAATAACTGCGCCGCCTTCTGTATAAACATGGAAATATCAACACGGTCATCTGTGTATAGATGGAAATATCAACACCGCCATCTGTACAAACATGGAAATATCTGCACCACTATCTGTATAAATATGGAAATATATATACCGCGGTCTGTATAAACATGGAAATAGCTAAACCGCTATCTGTATAAACATGGAAATATCTACAATGCTATCTCTATAAACCTGGAAATATCTACACCGTGATCTGTATAAACATGGAAATATTTACACTGCTATCTGTATAAACATGGAAATATCTACACCGTTATCTGTATAAATATGGAAATATCTACACCGCTATCTCTATAATCATGGAAATATCTACACCGCCATCTGTAGAAACATGGAAATATCTACACTGCTATCTCTATAAACATGGAAATATCTACAATGCCATCTGTAAAAACATGGAAATACCTATACAGTCATCTGTATAAACATGGAAATATCTACACCACCATCTGTATAAACATGGAAATATCTACAGTGCCGTCTGTATACACACGGAAATACCTACACGGCAATCTGTGTACAGATGGAAACATCAACACCGCCATCTGTACAAACATGGAAATATCTACACCGCAATCTGTATAAACATGGAAATATCTACACTGCGGTCTGTATAAACATGGAAATTTCTACACCGGTATCTGTATAAACATGGAAATATCTACACCACGATCTGTATAAACATGGAAATATTTACACCGCTACCTGTATAAACATGGAAATATCTCCACCGCTATCTCTATAAACATGGAAATATCTACAAAGCCATCTGTATAAACATGGAAATACCTACATAGTCATGTGTAGGAACATGGAAAAATCTACAGTGCCATCTGTATAAACATGGAAATATCTACAGAGCCCTCTGTATAAATATGGAAATATCTGCATAGGCATCTGTATAAACATGGAAATGTCTGCACCGCTATCTGTATAAACATGGAAATACCTACACCGCTGTCTCTATAAACATGGAAATATGTACACCGCTATGTTTATAAACATGGAAATATCTCCACTGCTGTCTGTATAAACATGGAAATATCTACACCACGATCTGTATAAACATGGAAATATCTACACCGCTATCTGTATAAACATGGAAATATCTACACAGCTATCTCTATAAACATGGAAATACCTACACCGCCATCTGTATAAACATGGAAATACCTACAAAGTCATCTGTATAAACATGGAAATATCTACACAGGCATCTGTATAAACATGGAAACATCTACACAGCCATCTGTATATACATGGAAATATCTACACTGCTATCTGTATAAACATGGAAATATCTACACCACCTTCTACATATCCATGGAAATATCTGCGCCGCCTTCTGTATAAACATGGAAATATCTACACGGTCATCTGTGTATAGATGGAAATATCAACACCGCCATCTGTACAAACATGGAAATATCTGCACCGCTATCTGTATAAACATGGAAATAGCTAAACCGCTATCTGCATAAACATGGAAATATCTACACTGCTATCTCTATAAACCTGGAAATATCTACACCGTGATCTGTATAAACATGGAAATATTTACACTGCTATCTGTATAAACATGGAAATATCTACACCATTATCTGTGTAAATATGGAAATATCTACACCGCTATCTCTATAAACATGGAAATATCTACACCGCCATCTGTATAAACATGGAAATATCTACACTGCTATCTCTATAAACATGGAAATATCTACATTGCCATCTGTAAAAACATGGAAATACCTATACAGTCATCTGTATAAACATGGAAATATCTACACCACCATCTGTATAAACATGGAAATATCTACGGTGCCATCTGTATACACATGGAAATACCTACACGGCAATCTGTGTATAGATGGAAACGTCAACACCGCCATCTGTACAAACATGGAAATATCTACACCGCAATCTGTATAAACATGGAAATATCTACACTGCGGTCTGTATAAACATGGAAATTTATACACCGGTAACTGTATAAACATGGAAATATCTACACCACGATCTGTATAAACATGGAAATATTTACACCGCTATCTGTATAAACATGGAAATATCTACACCGCTATTTCTATAAAGATGGAAATATCTACAAAGCCATCTGTATAAACATGGAAATACCTACACAGTCATGTGTAGGAACATGGAAAAATCTACAGTGCCATCTGTATAAACATGGAAATATGTACAGAGCCCTCTGTATAAATATGGAAAAATCTGCATAGGCATCTGTATAAACATGGAAATGTCTGCACCGCTATCTGTATAAACATGGAAATACCTACACCGCTGTCTCTATAAACATGGAAATATGTACACTGCTATGTGTATAAACATGGAAATATCTCCACTGCTGTCTGTATAAACATGGAAATATCTACACTGCGATCTGTATGAACATGGAAATATCTACACCGCTATCTGTATAAACATGGAAATATCTACACAGCTATCTCTATAAACATGGAAATACCTACACCGCCATCTGTATAAACATGGAAATACCTACAAAGTCATGTGTATAAACATGGAAATATCTACACAGGCATCTGTATAAACATGGAAACATCTACACAGCCATCTGTATATACATGGAAATATCTACACCGCTATCTGTATAAACATGGAAATATCTACACCGCCTTCTACATATCCATGGAAATATCTGCACCGCCTTCTGTATAAACATGGAAATATCAACACGGTCATCTGTGTATAGATGGTAATATCAACACCGCCATCTGTACAAACATGGAAATATCTGCACCGCTATCTGTATAAATATGGAAATATATACACCGCGGTCTGTATAAACATGGAAATAGCTAAACCGCTATCTGTATAAACATGGAAATATCTACACTGCTATCTCTATAAACCTGGAA